>NW_013562492.1:3415377-4015377 GCF_000835505.1 Exophiala xenobiotica
CCTTCTTGTCCATAACCACCGTGGCCTTCTTGTCCTCTGTAACCACCGCGGCCTTCCTGTCCGTAACCGCCGTGCCCTTCTTGTCCATAACCACCGTATCCTTGATTTTGCCCATGTCCTTGGTCTCCATAATTCTGATGGCCAGCACCGTCGCCGCCATAACCTCCCATTTTGCCATGTTGGCTCGGATTTCCACTTTGACCTAATAGAATGGGATTGCAATCAGCCGACTCCCTAGATGAAAATGGGTTGCTTGAGGCCAAGGCCTTAACATACCTGAATGGCCAGCTTGCTGATACGCCCCACCGCCCATGCCACCGAATCCAGGACCGGAAAAGTTTGTATTTGTCTGAGTCTGATAGTCCTGGGGGTGCTTCTGGCCGGTCACGGCATCATTAATTTTATGCAAGATGCCGGAAGATGAGGATTGCTGTCCGCCTTGTGAGTTCTTTTGGTTTGAAAGCTGATCGGTCAGCTTGCTCAACAGGTCTGACATGATGGAACGGCCTTGATGAATATACTGAGTGGGAATGGTAACAGGTCTGCCTAGAATTTGGTTAGAAATAGTTCAAGCGGGAGGAGTTGAAGATCGAAGTGAAGTGGCATCTTTAGAGCTGAAAAGAGGTGCCGGTGAGGAGGCGCAGCGGGTCGTATCAGACCGCACACGTCACCGCCCAACCTTACCACATGAGTGCTACCCCCACTCGGCTTGACCTTTAGCTTGATGGAATTCATTCTGCGTCGAGTAATGGTACTGTAGTGTCCGAGTGGCCTCAGGGCCGTCCGCATGGCTGTTCGTCTTTGGCATACAGGAGAACTCATATTGAATGATCTGATCGAATCGGGTTCCTCCCCATGCAAGGTTCAGCTTCATTAAGCCATGAGTTCCACGCGTCTCAACCCACCAACCCACTCTTCTCATCAGCCAACCACTGAACCAATTCGCTCTCAATTAAGCTCAAATGGCATCCAATCAAGAAAGTGCGAAATCTCCAACTGCAACTACTACTTAATCTATCTTGCCTCCCCCGGGTGTGACTATTATCTGCCTTCTACGTATATGTTGGGTAACCGACCAGCCTCGCCATCCAGTCTAAAAGACCCAATCATCCTGATCGAAAAGTTCATCCAATCACACTTTGCCTAGACCAACCAACACCAACAATGCCACGTTCATCACCACCAGGACAAGCCAGATGGCTACCGCCAGCGCCGTTGTAAACCAACTATTACGCATGTTGACGGCTTCTCCTTCACCTCGCCTCCCCTGAAAATCAACCCGAACGGTCATGATACTGCTGCGGCATGTGAAATACACAAGTGGTGCCGTCACGAAAGGAAGGATGACGCTCAAGACGACCTGAGTTGCCGTAAGTGTCCTGTTCAAGCCGTTTTTGCCGACTGCCCCAGCTATGATGATGCTGGGAACAATGCTGATAGAGCGGGTGATCAATCTCCTTATCCATGGCTTCACGGTCCAATTAAGCATTCCCTCTGAAACCATCTGTCCTGCCATTGTGCAGACTATACCGGCGGAAGTCCCCGAAAGGAGTAGAGCAAGGGCGAAAAGCGTGCCAGCTGCTTTGGAGAGACTTTGGGAGAGTAGATCGTGAATACCGAAAAGATCTGCCTCGGTTGCTTCTGTTTTGGGGTAGAGAGAGGCTCCGGAAACAATCAAGATGGCTGAGTTGACGAATAGTGCGAAGGTGAACAATGAGGTGCCCAATTCCACAATGGAATATTTCATGCAGGCTCGAATGGCATAGATCGATGGTAGGTACTTTGCCTCTTCGTCATCAGAATTATCGACGGCCAAATGACCATTCTGGACATCAAAGTGCTTCAACCTTGGCTGAACGATCCCTGACCCTAAGAATATCGAATGTGGCATCACGGTTGCACCAATGATACCGCAAGACAAGTAAATCCCGTTGTCTTTGATGATGGCTGAGGATGGAAGATAACCTTTGAATACTTCGCCGACTGAGGCGTCCTGAATGTATGATAGTTGAATGCAAAAGCAGATCACGACGCCGAGCACCAAGGCCATAACGAAGTATTCGAACAATCTCAACTTAGTCATGGAGCCATCAGGGCGATAAAAGAGTAAGAGAACAAGGACATCGACGAGAGTGATTGCACACCCAGCAACGAGGGGTATATGAAGCAAGAGATTCAGTGCAATTGCTGAACCAACAACCTGGTATCAATTAGTATGAACAGGAGATAATTCTGTACTCAGACTTACCTCTGCGATATCCGTAGCAATGATGGCGGATTCGGCAAAGATGTACAAAGTAATGGTAAGCCATTTTGGTAGATGTTTTCGGCAATTTTCAGCCAAATTCAACCCCGTAACGGTGCCCAATTTGATGCACAAGGACTGCAAGAAAATAGCAAACAAGTTGGACATCAAGATAATAAACAGGTGCTTGTAGCGTGTGGCGGCACCAGCTTCGACGTCAGTGGCATAATTTCCTGGGTCGATATAGGCAACGGCGATGAGGAAGCCAGGCCCAATGAATCCACAGTACTTGACTAGGACGTCGCGTGCCTTGAAGAAAAAAGTCTTTGATGATCGTAAATTCATGAATTTTCGTGAAGGTCGTTGATCTGGAGAGGCTGTCATAGGATCGAGTTTGACACCACTGACTCCTTTTGCGGCTGATTGATCTTCTGCCTGGTCGACAGGGTTCACCCATTTTTCTTCTTCTTCTTCATGATTGATTCCGAGACTTGATAGATCTGATGGTTGTTCTCTCAGATTGACAATGCCATTGAGGTCAGCCTTGGTGGTAAGATCCGAGCTCAAATGATGTGGGCTCTGATTCCAATCAGGATGAGCCGATGTATCGTCTGACCTGGAAGGGTAATTCATGGTGAATAAGGTTGATAGAAAAGTAGTAGGGTCAATTGAGAGTATAGGTCAATAGACAGTACAGAATAGGTAGAGTTATATGAGTCTCGGAGTGCCCAGATTCATTCGAAACCAAGGTCAGACGCGGATTCTCCCGAACTCATTCTTGGAGCGGGGGAAGATGACGGCTGATTGGGTTTTGAGAAGGCCGTTTTTCAATCTGAGCCACCGCCTACCCTTGCTCACCAAGAACGAGCATGGTCTGCCTGCGAATAGGACGTCAGCAGTCAACGTAAGCAGCTGCAAATCCAGGGACAGAAGGCCTGGGCGTGCATCTGGTGTGTAGAAATCCCTGGACACAAGTTTGACACAGGTCGGATTGGAGCTTGGCGAGAGCCGGACTGGCACTACAGTACGAGATTCGACTAAGTGACAGGATCTAATGTCCGAATTACCAGTAGTCGCTGGGGTTTACAATTCTTGCGGTGTGATATTGTAGACAGTCGGTGGATGACCTTTCTGCAGGAGCTGCAGCATGTGTAGGTTTCTGGTGGGGTTTGGTTCACTTGCCAATGCATTGGCAGATATGATCTACGGACTTGGGTTCATTGGTTGCGGAAAGCATGGAAAGTCAGTCCCCGATAAAGGCAGTGTACTTGTACCGAGTGGATTCAGTGGCTGGGAAACATATTACAAACTAGGAGGTGGTCGGAGAAACGGTCATCAACGAAAGTGGGGCGTAAACCGAACGAGACTGGGAGACGCGCGGAAGCCTTGAAAGATGATACGTTTTAGACGGGAGTATGCATCATAACGTGGTAGCGCTGCTTTAGGAGGTTGGGACACCAAGTCCTGAGGCAGGTGTTGCGCCAAAATCCCGGTCGATCATTAAGCCGCTAGTGCGAGTTGCTATTTACCTTATAAGCTTGCCCGTACATATTCCACGTCTTGAAATCCGAGGTGAAAAATGAAACCCTCCGGGAGAGGCTTTTGACATACAGTGGTTCCCGAAACTGCCCTCCCCTTTGCTAACACATTGCAACTCTCCCGCCCCCCAAAAGCTGAGGATAGAGCTGGGTCACGCTTTCCCAATCTGACATAGTTCGACTAACCTAACTACGAATCATCAACGAGTGGATTTTACTATGGTATTTCCAATACCGTACGGTCCTGGTAATACAAAGCGACCTTGTAACGTGCATCCCGGAAATGCCCTGGGCATGGACATACTTTTATTCCACACATCTCCCAGTCCGCAATCAGGGTGAAATCTATTAATCGAAATATATCCATGTACATATTAACAGGACACTGGAAATGCCATCCATGCTGTTTTTGCCTAAAATTTCCACACCTCTGGCACGTAGGATGACAGAATACTCCGAACAACGTTTTGTAGCTGGATTTCCGGCCTCTGGGTGATGTTTGTCTCAACAGATGTCTCCTTTCGTCTTAGGTTACGCTCGAGGCAACGCCTCACACCTAGCTATCTAAATATCACTTTGGCTGAATGCCTTCGGCCGTTTAAGATGTCATGGGTTACTGCAGCCCTTGTGCTAGATATATTCTCCTCTCGTTTATATACCCTCTACAAGCGATAATAATCATCCTGAGGTAAATATCACAAGTCTTCTCCAGCTGCGATCTCTGCCTGACTGGATTTGAAAGTCCTGCTGGGCTCTATCTCCACTATGTCTTCCTGGATGCTCTAAACCCAATGATAGGAATTCCTGTCCTCATAACCAGACTCGAGGATACGACGCTCAGCGAGCTCAACGCCATGGCCAGACTCGCCCACACCGGGTTCAACTTCGGGTGTCCGGGTGCCGGATAAATCACTCCTGCCGCAATTGGCACCAAGGCCACGTTGTACACCAATGCCCACGCAAAGTTGAACTTGACTCTCCGGAAAACCGTGCGGGAGAGTGTGATAAGAGTCAACAACGAGTGCAGGTTTGAGGACACTAGCACGAATTTGGCACTTGATATAGCAACATCTGAGCCAGAGCCGACGGCAATTCCGGCGTCCGCGGCAGTGAGTGCTGGAGAGTCATTGATGCCATCCCCAACCATAGCCACCATTGCTCTTCCCGCCTTGCCGTTGCGTCTAGGGGCGGAATTTTGTAGCCAACGGATCCGCTCCGCCTTTTCCGAAGGGAGAACACCGGCTATGATATTGGTCGCCGGGATACCTAGCTGATGCCCAACTGCAATAGCGGTCATGGCATTGTCGCCTGAGATCATCCAGATGCTTAACCCTTGCTCACGTAGAGCAGAAAGGACGGAAACAGCTTCAGGACGGAGAGAATCTGTGGTTGCAAACTGTGCAACAAGTTTAAAAGTGGTTTCGTCCCTGTCTGAGAGGGACAATGGACGCAAAGCCAGAAGCGCGACGCTTTTCCCAGCGGATTTCCATGTCGCCATAATGTTGGACTGATCTGTAGTTATAGGAGTGCCAAGGGAGGAGACGAAAGTTTCACTGCCGATGGCAGCCTCGTACCGGGTGTCATTGGCGGATGTATGGATGGTAAATGTGCCTTTGAGACCGCGACCAGGCAGTTCTTCAATGGCAGAGTCGGCGATGGCAGTGCGGCTTTGTCCTCCGCAGAGCGCAGCAATTGCTTTTGCTATGGGGTGACTTGAAGACTCCTCCAGTGCTTGTGCGATTGCCCAGATGGCCTTCGTCTCCTCCTCACCAGAAGCCATGATATCATGGTTTGTCACAGTCGGGTTTCCGCCCTCGGTGAGCGTGCCGGTTTTGTCAAAGACAACCACGTCCAGATCAGACGCTTCTTGAAACGCTTCTCCGCCACCTTTAACCAATATTCCGTGTTGCGCCGCTAGTCCAGAGCCCACGAATAAAGCTGTTGGGGCTGCAAGGGCAATGCCACAGGGGCACGCGCCGACAAAGACTGCAATCGCAAACTGTAGTGCCCAGAATGCCCAGCCACCTGTGTCGACATCAAGCCAGCTCTCCGGGAGTGCCCCGCCCTGACCTAGTCCAAACCAGATAACAAATGTTGATACGGCAATGAGGGTAATAACTGGAACGAAGTATCCCGTCAAGATATCGGCCACTCTCTCCACTGGCGCTCTTTTTGCCTGCCCTTCACGAACGACTTTGACGATTTGGTCAAGTATAGATGCGCCTGAGACTTCAGTGACTCGGACATTAATCGGTTTACCGGTGTTGATTGTTCCAGCAAAGACTTGATCGCCAGTATTCTTGGTAATAGGCCGAGACTCTCCGGTTAAAGAGCTCTCATCGAAGGTGGAATCGCCTAGGACGATTGTGCCATCGGCTGGTGGAGATACACCATAAAGTACTCGGACAACATCTCCGACTTCAAGAACATCGACATTGATTCTCTCGCCATTGGTTATCGGAAGAGATAGCTCACTATCTTCCGATTCTGGATTAGATGTCACGAGCAGAGCTTCGGTTGGCCGGAGCTTTCCGAGCATCGTGACAGCATCACCGGCCTTGGATTTACTGTACGCTTCTAAGTAGCGCCCAGCGAGAATGAACATCGTCAAGAACACAACCGTGTCGAAGTATGTCGATAGTCGCCTGTTGTGTTGCCCCGTTTTTTGCGCTTCTAGAGCAAGTACGGCGATCGAAGGGAAGTACGCCACCGACGTTCCAGCGGACATGAGCAGATTCATGCTTCCAAAACGGTAAAATCTTCGAAGAACTGGGACTTTGCTATTCCGGCTCCACAGTGCTCGGATCTCCTTGATTGCCCTTGTGTGGAAGACGTCGGCAGCGATGAACATCACAGGCGTCGCAAGGAAGAAAAGCGCCCACTCGGCACGAGTGTCGGCACCAGTCCACATATTTTGTTGGAAGAATATTCGTACGCGGTTGGTCGAGGGAACAAGGCTCATCCAGACCACACTGATAAGGAAGGTTGGAATGGCGACGATGAAGCTAAGGAGAAGCCGCAGGAGTAGACGACGGCGTTCGCGGAGCTGCATAGTTCGAGAGCGCTCTTCGATCGTTGGAGGATGGTATATTGTGGCTCTGAGTTGGTCGCTGACGCCATGTATAGTAGCAAGGATACTTCTGATAGTAATGATGCCGGGTTGGGGACGATATGTCATCATGATGATGGGGTCATCGTACGACGGCGGTTTGTCAATAGCAAGTCGTCCCTGAAACGGTGATGATAAAGCTTCAATAACCCGTCGTGGGCATTGATCGCAGAACATGCCTGCTATTCTAATCATGATTGTCCTTTCCACTAGCTCTTTTGTTTGCTGTGGTTGTCCAACTTCAACGATGCTCTCGATTTGGCAGTCGTATCCTCTGTCTTCAATTCTCTCCACAATCTGATCGATGTTGTCCTTCGGGCCGGTAAAGGCGACAGTTGCGCTATTGGTAAGTAAACTGACGCTGACATCCGTCAAGAATTGGAGTCCCTGCACCCCTTCATTAATGGAGAGGATGCATGCCGCGCAAGTCATCCCAGTGATACTGAGAGTGGCTGTAAACTTTTTCGCCTCAGGGATGGTCACGATAACATCCTGAGATGTCTCGGCTTTTTCGTTCGCCTTTTGACAAAGAACACAGTGGTCTAAATGCTTCTCATCAAATTGGTAGCCGGCATCGTCTCGTGATTCATGATGTCCTGCCGTCTGGTGCCGCGACAGAGTTGATGCTTGTTCGCTCAGCATCTGAGCAGCCTGCTCCAACCATTCTTGATGGGTCTGGACTAAATCTTGCTCGTAGATGACATGGCCAGATTCATCTTCGGTCTGCACACTCTGCACTTCGAATGCTGCGTCTGATAAAGCTCGAGCTATGTCAGTTGCGGAGTGGTCGGGAAAGTGGACTATCGTCACCTCGTGTGATATATAGTTCGCGGTAATCGTTAACGGCGCTGGCTGTAATGTACTGAGGACCTCCTGGATGTAGGTGAGGCAGGAGGCACAGTGGACGTTGTTTATCAGAACAGTCGTCGTGACATGGCCTGCTGGCGGCGGGTGAAGTGGATGGAGTGCCATTCGTCTGAAACAATCATCAATGACTTGATCGATGCTCGAAATGTTTTGCTGGCAACTAGATGCTGGTTGCTAGATGGTGAACGGTTAGTGATCACTGCACTGAGTTGTCCCAGAGGGCAATGAATCAACAATAACTGCTGCAGACGCATATTAGAAATAGGTACGATTGATCTTACATAGGTTTGCTAAGTCTGCGCCACCCTACATTACGTGACTGGGCGGATTTTGGCCGGTGAACGGAGGTGGCTGCTTTGATGTTTATGTGCTCAAACATGCTCAACGCTGCTCAACCCCGCTCAACTCAAACTTGCTCGAACTGCTCAACCCTACTCAACCCTACTCAAAAAAGTAATTTTAACTTGCAAAATAGTCAGTGTCTGCAATGCGTCTCGTGCACCAGAATACCCCTATTGGGTACTTCCGCACATATTGAAGAACAGCCGACAGACCCTAGGACGATGGCGTGTAAAAGACAAGGAATGCGATCGCCACAGAAGTCCTCCACTAGCTGCAGCGTGGCTTTACGCTCTTGCCGCCCCAGACACAGGCAAACGCCAGCTGTCCACTTGTGCATGTCCAAGCCATCTTACGCAGTCTTGGCGAGTTGGCTCCGTTTGCTTTTTGCTGGGTCCAAGGTTCCCCAAAATCGGTTCCTCCCCTGGAACTCGTGCAAGCTCTGAAGAAGCTAATGCCACTCGCAGACGGACTAACGAAGGCTACATTCTCAATGACAGACTGCTGGGCCTGACTGATCCATTTCATCGCTCGGACTCCGCCTGAGAGGAGTTGAAAATCCCAGCAAGCAACGGGCACTGCTTCAGTTTTATCCAAAAGCCACTTTCTGACTCTGCTGCCGGCCGTTTCTTATTGCATCTCGCGTCAACAACTCATTCGACCTTCGTTATTCGGTCATCTCGACTTTATGGAATCCTCTCGAACCTCTCTCGCCCCGTGCATTGCCTGCCACCCTGATGGGGTCACTTGGGAGCACCGCCCAGATGCTGGGCCTTGTTGCGATGGTAAGTTCTGCCTCCAACCTAGAATGAATCTTGTATTGAATGAATCTTCAATTACAGAGAGTTGCCTCGAGACCGTGGCACGTCGGCAATGTACCTTGGAATGCGGCGCAGTTGAGACAAAAAGCTCTAGCCGTGACAAAAGTATTTAACCCCTTGCAATGCTTTAATTGAGTAGTGCTAATTTGTTAAGTAGTAACATCTCCCGACGAGCCCGAGTCCTCCGTCCCTTCCCCTCAAACTCGCAAGCGCAAGCAAGGGGCATGTGGCACCCATTCCCGCAGCGCCCGTGAACAATTCGCTACCACCCTCAAGCAAGTGGGTTGCATTTGCAAAGCGCTTATAACGCGCAACCTCGAACCGTGTTGCAAAGTGGGTAGGCCCGTGCAGACTTGGAGCACAACGGCTGTTGCCAGGAAGACGAGCTCGTCGTCGATTCTAAATACGACTGTGAATGGGAGCGATTGTATCAAGAAGGGATCCTGTGGAGGCGAAACTGTCGAGAGCTCTTCGAAGAAAGGCGAACGCTGTGGTTCCAAGAAGACATTGGGATGTTCAACTGTGAAGAAAGATGATAGCTACGGTGTTGAGGAGAAGGGCAATTCTTGTAGCACGAAGGGACATGGTGCCTACTCCGGTGCAAGCAAAGCTGATTGTGGCGGTGCCGAGCAGAAATGCAGCCGCATTGGGACAAACGACGATAAGTGTGGCGATACCGAGAAGAAGTCTAGCTGCTACGTTGCGACAAGGGATAACTGCGGTGCCTCTGAGGACATCAACTGCTGCGGGCTCAAGGTCCCCTCCGCTGCGAAGCAAAACAGAAGTTGCTGCTTGGTTACCGAGGAAGACAATCATTCTGGGGTTACAAGAGACAACTGCTGCGGTTCAGAGAAAATTGGATGTTCCACTGCGAAGGAAGACGGCTGCTGCGGCGTCGAAACCTCTAAGATTGTACCATCCCCTACTGAGTCTTGCGGGACTGGAGCCGACAAAGGGATTACTGGCATGAAAGCAACTAACGCTTCTTGCCCCGGTTCTGGCAGTTCCAACCAGGATGGATGTTCAAAGGATGCCTGTTGTGTTGGCTCTGGCTCTGGCTCCGGCTCCGGAGAAGAGATTTCATTTGCCAAACACGATGAAAAGGTGACAGATCATATCGACATTGAGAAGGGCTCTTTGGCCGTTGAGCACGTTGTCCTGGACGTACAGGGACTTACATGCGTTGGCTGTGAGACTAAACTTTTCAGATCTCTACACGATATTCCTGGAGTTTGCAATCTTCGTACCAGTCTGGTGCTGTCACAAGCCGAGTTCGACCTTGACGAAAAGGCCGGTCCGGTCGCCGAGGTAATCAAGGCTGTCGAAAGGAACACTGGCTTCGCCTGTCAACGACTCAACAACGAAGGACAAGAAGTTGACGTTGTTGTCGATGATGCAAAGGCTTTTGTTGAACGCAAATATCCAGACGGGGTCACTCAAATGATTGCTGCCGACAAGCGCATCGTACGCATTAAATACGACGCCAAAGTCATTGGAGTAAGAACACTTCTCGAGAAGAGTTTCAACAAGCCTTTGACACTCGCCGATCCTCGAGGGTCCTCGGAACTTGAGAGCGGAAAAAGACACGTTCGACATACTGCTTGGATTACTCTGCTCTCCTCCATTCTCACCATTCCTGTCCTTGTGCTGGCCTGGGCTTCACTCCCTCCCCGACCCATCGTCTACGGCAGCGCCTCACTGGTTCTGGCCACCATTGTGCAGGTTGCCATCGCGGGGCCATTCTACCCCAGCGCGTTGAGAGCTCTCATCTTCACTCATGTTATTGAGATGGACTTGCTCATCGTCCTCAGCACTTCAACTGCGTATATTTTCTCCGTCGTCTCGTTTGCCTATCAGGTGGCTGGTCGTCCGCTGCCGACCGGGGAGTTCTTCGAAACCAGCACCTTGCTCGTCACCTTGATCATGCTTGGACGTTGGGTCAGCGCGTTTGCAAGACAGAGGGCAGTGGAGTCGGTCTCCATTAGGTCTCTCCAGGCAGCAACAGCCGTGCTATGCGACGCAGATGGCCGTGGTGATCGAGAGATCGATGCTCGTCTTCTACAGTATGGCGACTTGTTCAAAGTCACGCCCGACTCTCGTATCACAACTGACGGTATGATTGTCTCTGGCATGACGGAGGTCGACGAGTCTATGGTGACCGGCGAGTCCCTGCCTGTCGAAAAACACCCAGGCTCTACCGTTATCGCAGGCTCGCTCAACGGCTCGGGTGTCCTCGTTGTCCGGCTGACACATCTCCCTGGCAACAACACGATTAGCACGATTGCGGCCATGGTAGACGAAGCCAAGTTCTCTAAACCGAAGAGCCAAGAACTTGTGGACATTGTCGCCAGCTACTTTGTTCCAGTCATCCTGATCCTCACAATCGTAACCTTCGCGATCTGGGTTGCCATTGGCATCTCTGTCCGACATCAAAATAGCGGCCGTGCAGTGGTGAACGCCATCACATACGCGATCTCGGTCCTCATCGTCTCCTGTCCTTGCGCAATCGGCCTTGCCGTTCCCATGGTCGTTGTCATAGCTGGAGGCGTCGCAGCAAAGCATGGTGTTGTCTTCAAGTCAGCAATGGCCATCGAGACTGCCCGCAATGTCTCCCACGTCGTCTTCGATAAGACCGGCACCCTTACTCAAGGTGAAATGTCTGTCGCAGAAGCAGTCTATCTTTCCAACAAGGACGACCTCGTTGAATCCATCACTCTCGGCTTGACCTGCGACAGCAAACACCCCGTCTCCGCCGCAATATCAACTTATCTCAAAGAAAAGGGTGTTGATGCTGCTAAGATTGGGGACTCCAAATCAGTCACCGGTAAAGGCGTGGAAGGCACTTTTGACGGCGCGAACGTTCGCTGCGGCAATACCCGCTGGCTCTCAGCCGAGACTCTCCCAGAGGTCCAAGATCTCCTTGCCAAAGGTCTCACAGTCTTCGGCGTAGCAATAAACGACCAACTCATCGCTGTCTTCGGCCTCTCCGACTGCCTCCGCCCAGACTCCCATTCCGTCGTTACTGAGCTTCAAAAGCGCAACATCGCTATCTCGATAGTCAGCGGTGATGATACTGGTGCCGTCGAAGCTGTTGCCGCTAAGCTGGGAATCCCGGCCAGCCATGTGAGATCTAGATGCACGCCTAGCGATAAGCAGGTGTATCTTAAGAACCTGATGGCGGATGAGAAGAAAGTTGTGATCTTCTGCGGCGACGGGACTAACGACGCGGTGGCGCTCGCTCAAGCTGACATCGGCGTGCACATGAACAGTGGCAGCGACGTGGCGCAGACTGCTGCCGACGTCGTCCTTGTGCGCCCATACCTGGGTGGGATTTTGGTGCTACTGGATCTGTCGAAAGCGGCGTTACATCGTATCTTCTTCAATTTCGCCTGGTCATTTGTCTACAATTTGTTCGCTATATTGTTGGCCGCGGGTGCCTTCGTCAACGCGCGGATTCCGCCACAGTATGCTGGATTGGGCGAGATTGTCAGCGTTGTGCCTGTCATCCTGATTGCGCTGCATCTAAGGTGGTTCAAGCGAGAGTATTGAGGTAGAGAATTTCGGCTGATGCTTGTGAATGTGTCTGCATAAAGTCATATCGTCCTCCCACGATTGAGAGGCGACGAAGCAAGCGAATCCCATAGGAAGCTGTGGAAGGATTTGATAATTGCAACTCATGAGCCATCCTCTGGTCTTCCTCGATCTCGAGCGCTCTCTGACATAAGCATCATGGTCAAATGATAGCGAGACCAACCACCAAGATATCATACCAGCACGTGTTCAACCTCGCCTAACCCGTTGTCTGTCCTGCCTGCAAGGCTGGTCCAAACCCAACCAAGGGGATACCCGTCCTCATAATCAAACTCGAACAGATGACACTCAGAGATCTCAACGCCGCGGCAAAACTCGCTCAAGGTCACTTATAGGTGACTAAGGGTTTTCCGCTTTAGTGCTGCGAAACCTACACCTTATGCTATTAATTTATTACCAGGACCGTACGGTATTGGAAATACCATAGTAAAATCCACTCGTTGATGATTCGTAGTTAGGTTAGTCGAACTATGTCAGATTGGGAAAGCGTGACCCAGCTCTATCCTCAGCTTTTGGGGGGGCGGGAGAGTTGCAATGTGTTAGCAAAGGGGAGGGCAGTTTCGGGAACCACTGTACTGTACATATACACCCAGACAAATCAATTCCAGGACAGATCATGGCCATGAGAAGGTTGTGAAGATACTACTGGGCGCCGGGGCGAATGTCGCACTGGAATATGCAGGAATTGCTGGAGGATTCGCTTCTCTCAGTGTTGAATAACGTCGAGCTACACAATTGTTTTCCACTCCCATGCGCTGGAATTGTCTCCCTCCACATCCTTAAACCCACTGACCATAGCCTCGCCGATAATCCTGTATTTTGTCGAGGCAACGGTTCGGAGGATAACAGGACTCGAGCAACCCCGAATATGAAAGACCTCGTCCCCAAGTCTAGCATTTGGATGCATCCAACCAAAACTCCCTTTCTTCGTCTTAGCGTCAACTATCAATGCGAGACGCAGACCCTTCGCAATTGCGTGCATGAGAGCTCCAAAAAATGCATCCGTTCGCTGATCGCTTTGTTGATTTTGTACAGTCTTATGTTCCACTGTCGAAAACTCGCTTTTCACACCCCGTACTAGCGTCAAATAGCCACGGATAGAGTTGATTTCAGCAGCATAACACCCGAGTGTTGAGCCACCCATCATGAGTTCGCGATTAACGTAGACCCATTTGACAAGGAGAGATGCCTCCGGATGGGCAGGGTTAACATTTTGGTGGAATAAAGACGCCAAAGCGTAAGCATAGACCTGTTTCAGGGACTGACGGTGCTGCCCTTTCTCCTCCTCTGGCCGGGCCTTTATGTTGAACAACCCTTTTCTTGGATCAGGTGACCGGAACCGGGATGCTCTGACAATATTCGGGGATTGGGAAGAGGGGACTTTCCATTGCTGCTGACGGTGCCCTTCATCCTCCCTCCGGCGGGCCTTCATCTTCAACCAGTTGGACAATATTTTTCTTAGATGCGGTGACTGAATCAGGGGTCCGGAAATATTTGGGAATTGGGAAGAGGGGACATTCCGTTGCTGTTCGTTCTGCGAAGACATATGCTGACGAACGTCATCGAGAAGGTCCAAGAGCGTAGACCATACCACCATGAAACCTGCCTTGGAGAGTCTATCGGTTTGATCAGAAGTCGGAAATACATCAGTATTACCGTCCGAGATTGTCCACCCGAGGCTTCTTATCGTTCCTACACGACGCGCTGGTGTTTTGAGTTCTCTTATCAAACCTCCCACAGTGGCATGATTTGGTAACAACCCTGGCTTTTGTCCGATGGGTGGTCCGATGAAATGGCTATCTCGGAATGGTGATGTATCAAGGTCGAAAAAAGCTGGACACCAGGAAGGTAAGGAGCCATCACGAGGACCATGTAAAATGACGTTGAGGGATTCAAACCTAGAGATGCACCTCTTAGTCATATGGAATCGAAGATCGACCAAATCAGCCCGGTAATCTGGATCGGGTATATATTGCTCTCCGTCACTTGCAAGGCTGAGAAACCCAAAGACTTTGTCCTTCTTATCGGTGCATTTCGAATGGTTAGAGCGGATCAAAAGATTTATAAGCGACATCTCAGATCGGTTCTGGTAAGTGTCTCTGATAAACATCAAGTTCTTGAAGGTGAGGGCAATCGGGGCGCTTATAAGACCAAGCTGCTTGGAGTTCTTTCCTTCCAGGAGCCAGAGCAAGAACCGGAGATATAAAGCGAGTAGCTGATGTCTGAACTCGAGACCTCCCCAGAGAACACTCAGGTTGGAGTTGAGTGCAAATTCCTGGACTACCCATACCCGAGACCAATAGGGGTTCTGAATGAAGGCCATTGTTGCTTCGACCAGTCGAAGTCGCTCTTCCTCATGGAATGAGTAGCGATTATAGAGGCTCTCTATATCAGCCTCCAGCTCTTTCGGGTCCCGCGGAGCGGATGACTGTAAATTACCCAGGAAATGATAAAGGACTCCGGCATATGGATGTGCTTGGCCGACCCAAGCTTTCACGCTTCCCGCGCTGCCGAAGATCCGCTTCATTCGTGAAACTTGGCTGCCTCGTTCTATCAGGTCGTCTTGATTTATGCAGACTGCGTCAACCTAATAAGAGATCAGATGACTATTATTTAAAGTTGAGCAGCTCAATTTACCCAGTAAAGCGCACCCTCCCTATCTTTGGGACATAAATCGCGCAGTAGGTCAGCCAAATTGGAGCGGATTTTGAAAGGCTGATCATTGACGTAAATAGTGTGGCTCTTTGATTGGTCTCCCCAACAGTACGATACGGCACAGTAATTGCCTTGGGCGTCATTGATACTGACGTGCACCAGCTGGAAATTTAAAAAGAGGTTAGATAAAAGACTGCCAGAACTCTTCACGAGTTTTAGCAATCTTATATCGGGGCCAGAGAGTGGTTCGTAAGGGAATGCTTCTGCGTCGTTGTCGCTATTGCTGTTCGGCGGTTCCGACGGCTGACTGCTAGTGTCCTTATTTCTGCCGGTTTGGTCACTACTAATTAGGCGTCGGAGAAACGTATTGTGCTTTTGATCGCAGACATCGCTCAGCGCGTTCCTGATGTGGCTCTGTCTCTCGGACAAGTAGTGGGCAAGACAGTAGTACCATATAACTCGATCAATGCCCAGGAAGTAGACGCTGACCCCCGGAGCGACGAGGATCGTGGTAGTAAGGAAAAGATGTTCGGTAGTCCATGCCCACAGGGTATTCAAGAGAAATATAATAAAGACAAGCACCGTAGCGCCTAGGAGGGCCCATTCTACAAGTTCGCGAATCATGATGGCGTGATCTGAACAAACTGAAGATATTGGGATTGATACCTAGTGAGTTCAGGCGGACGGATACTGTGCGAGTTTGAAATCGAAGGTTTTCATTTTAGGTATAGCGCGCCCTGGGTCGCACACAAGAGTGCGCATGCCCATGTCGCCTGCTAAAGAACGTTGTCCTCTTTTAGGTCGACATTTCTCGAATCTTCCGTGCTGCGGATCTTCCAGCAGATTGTGCTCCTACTACGGTGAACCACAAAAGTCGGTATGGCAATCACCGCAATCCTCAGGCGCCACGATATTAACGTCAAGGTTTGTTCCGCATGTGACGACTTACGACAATTGGACTGTTGGAACCAACCTTTTGAGCGTCTTTCCTGAAGTCGCGGGCCGAATTGGAATACATAATCGATGACGAGACAGGCATGACGGAGAATGCTGGTTCTCCTTCAAGTCGAAAAACAAGATCTGTAGAGATGCCGTAGGAGAGCATCTGATGCGTGGACTTGTTGAAGCGGTTGTAGGCGTCAACCTGTTAGCGGTGAAGTGCAGCTTCACTCCATAGCTCATATAGTACTACTATATTCTCAAACAACTAGCAGATCTGCTTGCATAATTGTAGACACCACTCCAATGCCTATTCATTATTTCCAGTAATGTCATTGCCACTCTCCCCGATGATAAATTCCGCAAAGTTCGGTAGGGCCGGCTGGGAGTCTCTCCCGAATGGACGAAAGAGATTTCCCGGCACTCACAAACGGGTGTTGGGGCCCAAAGATCTTTGTTGATAATTCGAAGACCTGTCCTTGCAGTTTCTCAGCCTCTTCATACACGCCTTGATTGCCCAAGACTGAAGACAACCCGGCGATGACATTTAGCCAACTGAGATGATTGGTGCTTCCGAGTGATTCCCATACGGCCATGACCTCCCTGTATGGAAGCTCGGCATCGGCATGGCGTCCTTGGTGTTCCAGGAGTCTCCCAAGATTTTCTTTGATTGCTAAGCTGTCCGGGTGCGAGATACCTTACCACACTGACACCGAATGATCTTACTCGCCATGAAACATCACTCTTGCCGGCTGAGCGGGGGCGGAGGTAGCTGGTCATCGCAATTATAGTGAGGACAGCGTGTGGCAGAACTCAGTTGGGGATTTCGTGGGCGCATGATGAGGGTAGGTAATTGGACTCGTGGACGCTCAAATGCAAGCCATAGCTTTTAAATTTCACGTCGTTACGGTACGGTGGAGGTCTGATGCGTAACCGGTGATTCCACTTTAGATGCTTCTGCGATAATAGCGTGAACAGTCGCCTTGGCTTCTCTGCATCCCGTGGTACATTAAGCGGCGATGAAGCTGTCATCCCAATGTACTCCGTACAGGTATGGGTAATGGGGAGGACGTTAAAGACGTTGCCTATTCAGGTCTAGAATTAGGCCGCCTCGTTCAACAGATCTGACGCATCTGCCTCCCTTCCCTTTCTCCCTTTCTCTCTCAGTTCCTGGATTGCCCCACTTTCCCTGATCGCCCCCTACCCTTCTTCTTTCTGGATTGGTATCTGCCCTGGAGTCGAAGGCGAAGTGTAATTTTAGGCTGGCCGACTCGCAGATGGATGCAAGTTCGATTCGCCGAGTGGCAAGGGTCGTCTCGATCTCGAGCTATCTCACTCTCTGGCGAAATTTCTGGAGCCGAGCTCTTCGATGGCTTCGTATATAACTCCGGGTAGCCACGGGACGGATCACGTCCGGCATCGAACAACGTTGCTCCGCTCAATTCGCTGACCACGTCGTCCGGTGAAGGGGCGGGCGGAGGCGAGGGTGAAGGCGAACATAAATACTGATTGAAAATGGCGTCGACATCGACATCGACATCTCCTGGCTCGAGGGAGCCGATCGCGTCATGGGGGGTTGTGCAATGGGATGGGAATAAATCAGAACCGAGGTCGGTAGATTTATCGCCATCGCCGGTGAACGCCAGAGCATCCTCGGCTGTGCGGTCGTCGTCTGTGTTTGCTCCAATGGGGGGAAGATTTCTGGCCCTGCGGTCTAGCCACTGGCTTATTGCGGAGCGAGTCTCTAGGGGTGTTTGCATCATGGCAACGTCTGCCCTCTGGCTGACCGTGATACGAGTCCTTTGCTGGGAACCGGCCGACAAGGGGGTTGGGACCGTCGCATACGTGGCCGGCCAGCTCGGCAAGATCTCCTGCTCAACGGGCCATGGCGCTTCCACCGCGTCTGGCCCGCGAGGCTCCGCTTCCGACGGGCTGTTACCGCTCGAACTATGCGTGCTTTCGGAGGAGGGGCAGGAAGTCCCCAGGAGCATCGCCGAGGCGAAATGCGTCAGCCCCAGATCGGAAAGGCGTGGGTCAATCGACAGGTCTGAGTGTGGGCTGCCGCTGGATTGCAGCAGGTCGACGGGAGCCGCTTCCTCTCTCGGGCACCAGTCGACTGAGGAAGGCAGAGTGTCGTAGCAGTCTCTCTTTGGGAGGGCAGGGAAGGCGATGGAGCTACCTTCGTGTTTCAAATACGATCGACCTGTACGGCAATGTCGCTTGCTTGCGCTGACCTTGGTCCGCTTGTAGCAGTGGGTGTCCTGAGCGTGATATTGGAGATCCACGATGGCGTTGAAGGAGAGACCGCATCGCGGGTCAGGACACGACATCGCCTTGATCTCGTTCGACCCACCCGACGCAAGAGCGAGCCCGTCCTCCTTCCCGAGCTCGTCTTTCCCCTCGAGCCCTTCAAAATGCCTGTCCAGGTGCTGCTGCCAGGGCAGCTTTTTAGGGTACTGACGGAACCGCTCTTCGGGTGTAAGCAGCGGGTTGAACAAGCAGAAGGGGCAATAGCCAGCCGCGGCCAAGGTCTGGCGGAAGGTCAGGGGATTCCACTGGACGGGGAGTGACTCGAGGTCGTTCAAGTGGCGCCGGCAGTGCTCACACCAGCCCTGCTTGCCGGTGATCCACCGGTCACAGTGGAAGCACAGCTCGGCAAAGCCGTGTTTCGCCGCGAGACTGGCTTTATGGCACCGGTAAATGTGATCCCATCGAGCCGCGAGGCGGATGCTGTCGGAGTCAATATTGTCAGCGACGCGACGTTCGCTGAACGAAAATCGAAGAAATGCTAGGGGGAGTTCCAAGGAGCCACTCACCTTCCCATCTCTACCGCGCACGTCGATACGGGGCAACGGCCATTCTCTGGACGCAGACTCGGGCGGTAGGCCACCTTAGGGTTCTCTTGACACAGGGTGATCATATCCTGGAGAGCCGCCCGCCCCTCAGGGCTCCGGAGAGGAACGTCGAGGAAAAGAGAGGAGGCCAGACGGTCGCGAGGCGGATCCAGCCGCCGGACACGGCCGAAGAAGCTGGGTAGCGATGCGACGGGCGAGGCCTCGGTTTCGGTGTCCTGGTTGACCTTCCGGGGTTGGATCTCTTGCCACCTGCTGAGTTCTTCCGATACCATCTGGCGCTTCTGCCAGTACAGCTCCTCCCGGCGGGTCCGTTCTCGCTGACCGTCGTGCTCGACCGGAAGGCGCCGCATTCTTTCTCCCAGGGACTCGATCTCCTCGTTGAGCGCGATAGAATCGGCGCGCGCTTGCAGATTCGCCTCCACTTTCGCCGGCAGCGATTGCAGCATTTGCGGGTGGTGCTGCAGCGAGAGGCCGCGGAAGCCCTCGAGGTAGACGGTGCGGCGCGCTTTCCCCCAGTAGCTGGATTGCCCGTCGACGGTGCTTATCTGAGGCATGTACGACCCGAAGAAGGTGTCGGAATTTTCGTGGCCGGCAAACTTCATCCTCTCGGCGGTCGAGTAGCCGTTGTCTGCGCCCAGGTCAGCACTTTCCGTTCCCGCGGCCTCGTTCAGCAGGACCGACCGTCGGCCTTGACCAGGACCTCCCTCCTAAAATCGTGGACCCGGATATTTTCTTCATACCCCGCTCGATGGCCCAAGCCGACCAGCCCACTGCTGAAGGACACTGCCGGTTGAATCTTTCCGGTCGGGCCCTCGGGGGACATGGTCCGGAAAAAGGGCACCCGGTGCAGCTCTTTCCGAATTCGAAGATGGTGTAAGGACCCATCGGCCGGGGGCAGGATCGCCTCGATCTCCTCGAAGGTGAGGTAATCTTGGAAGGCGCCATCGGCGAGGGCGATGGCCAGCAGCGGCAGGACCGGGTTCGCGTACAGCGGCTGCATGTCCTCGTACATTCCGTGCTGTGGCCTGGTGGAAGCTCAATGTCAGCAGGATACCCGTTGCAAGCGGAGAAGCGGAAGGATTCGGTCGACCGACCTTTTGTGTGGCTTATTGGTGAAGCCTTTCGCGTCGCGCGTGGCCCGCACGGCGAGCTCCGCCTCTCCTTTCTCATTCTTGAAGACGACGAAGACGATATCCTACATCCGAATTGTCAGCACGGGCCCATCCCCGTTGAGATGGCACGGTATTCTTACCTTATATAGTAACCCTCGTCCGGAGCCGCGGCGCATGTTGGATTCGAAGATCTCTCCCACCCTCGACGGCGTGTAAACGAAGAGGGTACAAGCCGCGTGGTTCTGAACCAGGCTTCTGGGATGGGTGTACTGGTGCCAATCCTTTTGCCACTCATGTTTAATCAGAACGATAAAATGGGGCACCGTCATAAAATGTGGCTGCCGTCGCTCGGTTGAGAGGTTGTGCTTTTTCTTCAACTCCTTTTCGATGTACTAATACGAACTCTCAGCTTCGCCGACGGAAGCGAAGTAGGATGAAAGAGACAGGAGACGAACATAGTACACCGACTCCGACACCTCGTGGGGGATTTTTCGGTTATCAGGTCGTCGCTTCCAAGCGGCGCCAAAGTCGGTCCACTTTTGCTTCACGTAGCTCAGACTCTGACCATTCTTCACAATACCGTCCATAAAATGCTTCGCGGACCGTAAATCGTAGGGGCTCACGCCAGGATTTCGCCTTGCATACCTACGCGCCAGAGTGCACTTCGTTAGTAAAGACAAGCACGACCCGTGCCTGGGCAGGCGAAGGACTTACTCGTCCCAGAGGTCGGTCATTCGGTCGTAGTTCAGCTCAGTCCCAGGTTCAATGGGTTTGCTGACCCGATCGCCATTCACGTCGGCGTCCGCGATCGGCTGCCAGCCATTCTCCTCCGCTTCATCAAAGACTTCCGTCGCGGTTTTCTTTCTCTTCGGCATTGGGAAACAGCGGGCGGGGCAGGAAGCGCCGGAGTGTAGCAGGAGATCCAGGAAGGACGAGCGCCGAGAGGCAAGCAAAAGCAGACGACTGGGGAGGGAGGGTCAAGGTACGACGAAACGCGAGGAAGGTGCGTTTAGGCAGTCAGAAGACTGGATGGAAGAGTGATTCACACGAGAAGTCGAGGGAGGGCAGGGGAAAATGTGAGGACCGAGAGAGCGAGAGGAAGAGAGGAGAGGGAAGGGAAGAGAGGAAGAGAAGCATCGTCCTGCAGAACAGGGGGATTCAGTTGACCCCTTCCAGCAACGTACAGTAGCAGGGCATCCTCTCAGTGATCCCACCTTTTCATCAGGGCCGAAACGGGCCCTCATCGATGTGATCGGGTAAAGTTACCACGAGGCTGGATGTGCGCAACGTTGGCGCCTGTAGGACTGGAGCCCAAACGGGACCCTCACCGGCACGTGAGGGAGCACGGCAGGAGCGGGCCAGAGCCGTGAGGGAGCAGAAGGGAGCAGGAGGGAGTGGAGGGGGAGCGCGCAAGAGAGGAAGGGAGCAGAAGAGAGCGGACGAGGGAGCGATTCGACTAAATAGTCGTTAGCGGGAGAGCAAAGCGGCGAGTGATGAGTCAGCGAAATCACCCTGGGCGTCGACTGTTCGGGGATTATATATATATATATATATATATATAATCCCCGAACAATCGTCACCCGCGACTTTTCGCTGACTCATCACTCGCCGCTTTGCTCTCCCGCTAACGACTATTTAGTCGAATCGCTCCCTCGTCCGCTCTGTTCCAGTCCCTTCTTCTCTGTCGCGCTCCCCTTCTGCTCTCTATCTACTTCCTTACGGCTTTAGCTCCAGCAGCGATGAGCAACGGCTTAGGAAGCGTACGCGATACCATACCGACATTTTTGCTGCCCAGAATGATCGTCATAGCTGCCTCGTCGCAAATGGCGTTATGGCCAGCCTCTTCAGCGGCATCGACAGTGCTGTACAGCTGTGTGTTTGGAAAAGAGGGGCACTGTACCGCTTGATGAGACTTGTGAAGTGGAAGTCGTCCCACTTTTTGATATCCCCGACAGGAGCTAATTCTTATGTTGAGTGTATGTGGGCGACGATGGAGCATAGACCAGCAACCGTGCATTCGGCGTGGTCAAGTAGTCGACCGGGGTCTGAGTCATCTCACCGTACACTGTCACTTCAAAACCCGGTCGAGCCGGGCCATTCGTTTGAGAAAACCGCGTCGTTCGACTGTGCGCCCCTTTTTCCGTCCTGGTGCGGAGAAACGGCCCATCACCCCGGCTGGCTTGTGCATACTGTGGTCAAGTTCCAAGTGCATAGTAATGGCTTGGCCGATACCGCAATAACTTGCTTGGCACCTTGGGCCAGCCTTGCATCATCTCTCGTCATCTTTGTTGGCTTCGGTTGGCTTCGGTTGGCTTCGGTTGATTCTATTGGCTTGACCTAGAGAATGCTGACTCGGCCAGATTCTAAGGTGATCTGAGCAGATGCCGTGTCATTTTACGCCCTAAAATGTGGACAACCAGCGCCTCATGTGCCACTACCGTCACAACGCCCGCCCTTGCGATTAGATATCAGAGCTGCTGCTCCTTTAAATTATCTCGCGCAGGTTGTAAGTAGTAATGGAGAAGCCAACGTCCTTCATTTGTGCTTTCGCCATCTGAGTTGGCCTGCAAACGAAGGATCCCACAAGTCCTGGTAGACATTCACTTCGCCAGGGGATTCCCCTCGATGCTGGAGACCCTTGCAGCCAGCTGTCTCAGTTGTCTCACCAAAATCTGAATTCCTCATCCACTCGATTACACTCCAGCACTGTATCATTCCACCAATGGCTAATCGGATCACAACGCCCTTTGGCCAGGCAGTGCCTCCCGCGCCACGCCATGCGGTCACTGTTCATATGCCTGGCTGGCAGAGCGTACAGAAATACGGTGCTGATCCACGCTCGGTCATTGCGACTTTCAGCAATGCTTACCCTCGAGCGAAGCCACATAGAGACATTGCCAGTGTTGGTTTAGCTTACTCGCTCACGTATCTTTCGCACACGCTAATTTTTGAGCAGCTCGCCAACATGGTCTTGAGCCACCTCGGTCTTACTGGCCATGGTTGTTTCTTGTTTAGTTCGTTGGCATCGGCGGAGGAATGTGTTGGATATTGTACATCGCCGCGGCGTGCCGACAGCGAAAGAAGTCCCATCCCACCAGATGTCATTCAGATTCGAGCTTTCAAGGCAAAAGATCCGTTTTGGCCGGTTGTCTTCCCTTCAGAATATGAGTCTGTTGCAGCGGGGTTCTGGAGCAAACCCGGGGTCGGTGTATCTTCACGTTTCGCAGAGGCAAATTTATCGTTCATCAACCAGCTTGCGGAAGCGAGCATTTCCTATCAAGTTGAGTCCAGACCGAGCTTCGAGACTGCCAAACACGAAACTATACGAGAGCGAATCATTTCCTACCTGGAGCGCGCCACGCTACAACCTACAGTACCGAAGCCTTCTTCAAACGACGTATTTCTCTTTCCCACCGGCATGGCTTCCATCTACAAGCCTCATACATACCTCAGCCACCTCCATAACGGCACAACAATACTTTTTGGTATGGCTTTTATGGATACCGTGACAGCATTCCAAGAATTTGGGTCAGGCTTTAAGTTCTTCGGCTTGGGCTCTGATGAAGATCTACTGGCGCTTGAGGTCTTTCTTCGCGAAGAGCGCAGTCAGGGACGTAAAGTGCAAGCGATCTGGGCGGAATTCCCGGCGAATCCTATCCTCGTCACGCCAGACCTGGTTCGACTTCGCGCCCTGGCTGACGACTATGACGTTATCCTGGCTGTCGATGATACCATTGGCAGCTATGCGAATGTCGACATAACACATATGACCGATATACTTGTTACGTCGCTCACGAAATCCTTTAATGGTTACGCTGATGTCATAGCTGGTTGTGCTATTCTCAATCCCACCTCTAGACACTACAACACACTGAAGACCTTGTTCAACGCCCGGTATGTGCCGGAGCTTTATGTTGATGATGTGGAAGCCCTTGAGCGGAACAGTCGCGACTATCTCACGAGAACGAGGAAATTAAATCACAATGCTAAGTCGCTGGTGGATTATTTACGGACGTGTTCCGAAGATCGCAACAGCGCCGTCCACAGAGTTCACTATCCCAGTGTGAACTCTTCCGGAAAACACTATCGGCAATTCATGCGCCGCGAAACACCAGAGTTCACTCCTGGTTACGGGTGTCTCTTCAGTGTCGAATTCGACGATATCCAGACGACGGAGGCTTTTTACAACAATCTCAATGTGCACAACAGCGTGCATCTCGGAGCACCTTTCACCCTTGCGTTTGCATACACGGCGTGTACATACGCCAAGAAATTGGACTGGGCGGCAAGCTACGGCTTAAAGCCTACTCAAATCAGGGTTACCGCGGGCCTCGAAGACACCAATCTATTACTAGAAGACTTTAGGATCGCTGTCGAGGCGGCCAATCAAGTCCGATCGCAACCAGGCCATTGAACGTGGGAGAGTCAGAATACATTTCTCAAATGCTGCATTTCGTTGATCTTCAGCACGCAAAATGTGGTTTTCTTCTCGTCAGCGGCTGACAGAGGGAGATATCACGTGATATTCATGATCCAGCTGCTGCTCCAGGCGCCAAGGGGGCCCGCTCGTTGTCAAGGCACGCCCTATTGTATCCTTTTTGTCACGCGTTCCCCGCTCACCGATTGTCTTCCTGCGCAAATCGAGGAATTATTGTATAGCTATCTCTGAGCTTGATCATCTGTTCCTTTCAGATATAACGCTTGAGATCTTGGTTCTTTCTGCTTGCCTGAATGCACCCTCAACCTTCGCACCGCGCCTTTCGCTAGTGTCCGGTCATCACTGCGGACAAGACCTCACGATATTAGAGTACGAATCCCATAATCACGGGATCACCGTGCCTGCGACAACTGCCACAATGGCGGCATCTGAGGGAGCCGATCTCTTCAAAAAACCCGCAGCAAGGCTTCCGCGACTCGTGACGAAAACGCTGCAGCAGTGGTTTGCAGCGCACGCTTCTCACCCGTTCCCAACGGAACATGAGAAGAAGATCTTGCAGGAGCAAACAAATCTCAGTGCCCGTCAAATTTCTAATTGGTTTGCGAACGCACGTCGCCGTTATACCGCCAGCTCATTCGATAAACGTCCGACGTCTTCTGCGCATTCCATCTCTGTGCCCAATCTGGCGAGCACCGCAAGATGGCAAGATATGAATCCGCTGGATCGCTGGCGCCATTCTCCCCCGGATCAGGAGCCTGCTCCTTTCGATGCAATCGCCATAGCAGTCCGCAATTCGCTTCATTACACTGGCTCGGAAGCCGCAAGGCTGCCTGACTCTTTCATCACCCCACGTCCTCCGCCTCGAGCGCATTCAGACAATTCCTTCGACTCAGTGAGCTCGCTAGGGGCCAGTCAGTCGTCGAATTCTACAGACAGTGCCTTTTCACTCGAGTCTGACCATTCCAATCCAAACCTGCAGCATTGGTGGCATCTCAAACCGCGCAGACGCAGGCGTCGTCCTTCTAAGCAGTTTGAATCGTCAACAGAACACCCGGCCGATGGCCGTAAAGCGCGAAAGTACCAATGCACGTTCTGTACAGACACTTTCGTTTCCAAATACGACTGGACTCGACATGAAAGCGCCTTGCATCTCCTCCTCGAGAAATGGATTTGCTGCCCACATGGCCCGATTTATTTTGACCACGTTCCGCGTTGTTCGTTCTGTGAAGCAGAAAATCCCACTACTTCCCACTTACAATCACACCATTATGATGAGTGTGCAGCTAAGCCTGCGCCATTCCGCATTTTCGGTCGCAAGGACCATTTGAGACAACACATGCGTCTAGTCCACCGAGTTGATCACATGCCGGACCACATGGCGAACTGGAGAACCAAGATCACCTCATTAAACTGTCGCTGCGGCTTCTGTGAGGAACGGTTTGTCGACTGGTCTATTCGTAACGACCATATTGCAGAACATTTCCGTGACGGCACCTCGATGAGGGATTGGACAGGGTGTCGGGGCTTGGACCCCGAGATAGCGTTGCTGGTAGAAAACGCCATGCCACCCTATCTAATCGCGTTTGAAAGGAATGAGTTCGAGCCATTCAGCGCCTCACGCAACGCCGGGCGACATACAAGCGCTGGCCAGCATACCCAGCGGGTACCTACAACCTTCGAGTCCCTTACTGTACGCTTGGGCGAGTTTGTCTTGCAAGCCATGAAGGACGGCATCACCGTCACCGATGAGACTGTACGGAAACAGGCACGTATGATAATGTACGGGGACAACGACGCCTGGAACCAGACTCCCGCTGACAATGCCGAGTGGCTTCGACTATTCAAACAAGGTGTCCGTCTGCAATCGGCCGCGGACCCTCTCTCGACGCAGTTTGATTTACGTCTCATGTTCACGAGCAGCGGCGCGGACGTACAGACATGCTCGCCGGACAACACAGATACTCCCTTACGCGCACCGGTTGAATCTGCGTTACCACCGGCGGGCGTCCCGTTGTCATTAGAAGGCACAAATATAAACAGCGATTCGCTCTCACCGTATGCATTTGACGACCTAACAAACTTACCGCTGTGCTGGCAGACTCCAGAGTGTCTGGCTGAGTTCAGCCAGATGTCCTGCACACAGCGCGCCTTTGAAGAGATAAATGCTTGTACGAATACCATCAGTGATGGCACGTCAATTGCACCCCGGTCTGGAATGCCGCCAATCCGTGACACGGAAGGCTCGACTCCCTTTCCAGCAGAACCTAATGAATGTGCACAGCAAGAATCGTCGGTTCAAGACAAACCTGCCGGTCCATGTCCATTCTCAGCATGGACGCGCGCGGATGACTTGGTTTTTCCATTTGACTTCAGTTGGTTTGAGGAAAGCCAACATGAGCAACCCGTCTCGTCAACATTGTGAAACAATGGCCGATCTTGGCCCATATCAATTCTATCCTGACTGATTTGCCGACTTTCTCAGTGCGAGCGGTACATGTTCTTCTAGGCCGGCAGAAATTTTGCCGTCAAGCATTCCTGAGGATGGAGTTTCCTTTCTTGTAAGGGCAAACATGGACGGCTTGATCCCAGGATCTCTCCACTACGAAGTCTTGTGAAGCGGTTTTTTGCTTTGCTGCGGCCATGGCGCAATCAAATATTGTATATACTTCCTTTTCCTCAAGACCTCAAGACTCTTGGATCGTGAACAAGATGTAGCCGGTTAAAGCTGCTGATTTGACTACGTTTGCTATCTAAAACCGCTTTATATCAGTGAGTCGGCCAGGAAAGTGGTCTAGCATGGTGGCGGAAATATGCCACTGTGCGCACTTGGACCACAGGTAAATGCGACCTTCCCCCAGGCAAGAGACAGGGTACCCTTCGGAAGACCTGGCCAATATGACATCGTGCCGCACGCCTAATGGCGGACCCGCAATGTCAATCAGCGCCCTAACTTTAAGTATTACGCCTGATTGTCCTGGATATGTGGCGGCAAAAGTCCACGCAGGCTCATGACGAAAACGGTACGTGAAAACTATTTCGATGCCGTTGTTGCCAGCCTCTGTTTGTCAAAAAGGAAACGATTGATTTCTGTCCTCGCACAGCCTTCATCGCGCTACTTCGTTTTCTTCAAACAAAATTGACTCTTCTCTGAAATGAACCATCCCAGATCTGGTGGTACTGAAAGCCCTGGCCGCCTCATATCACACTTCCTGACAAGGTGACTTTACCGTTTCCATGCTATAGGCACCAATGTTCAAAACTTAACTTGTACTTCCACAACTCTAGGGATCAGACAGACACGGGGGAACAGAATGCAGGATGGTCCGAGCTCTGGGACTCGGATCAAAGTGATCTCTGGGACCGGGGAAAGCCATCGCCGGCCCTGGTTGATTTCGTCGAACAGAAACTAAATCAGGTCCTGCCGCATAGGACTAATGGACAATCTGTGAAGGTACTGGTGCCGGTAAGTGTGCGTATGGAGGTCCTCAGGGGAGCTCGCCCGAAATCTCGTGGCGAATGGTATGTTAACGAGAACCGGACGTTCTACTAGGGCTGCGGGCGAGGATATGACGTCGTCATGCTTGCTCTCCACGGCATGGATGCCTATGGTCTCGAAGTCTCTCAAACCGCAGTCTCCGCCGCGAACACCTATGCCGAAGCTCAACTGGCCCATCCGTCCGCGGCAAACTTTTCGGGATCGGCTCCTCGACCTCCTAAGGCTCCTATCAATCGTGGCAAGGTCAAATTCGTCGAGGGAGATTTCTTTATGTCAGATTGGATGATAGATTGTCTGGATGAAGGGGAGATATCCGAAGGGTTTGACTTGATCTATGATTACACGGTAAGCCACTGCGCTTTTCTTCCCTTTGGTACAACGCACTTTGATTTATAGTCAGTCATCTTGTTACCAGTCGTCTCGTTATTTCAACTAGGAGCAGATCGAGCAAGCATGAGAGGGTATTGATCCTAGCCAATTGACTAATATCAACCTCTTGTCTAGTTCCTGTGCGCGATACCGCCGTCCCTGCGTTCAAATTGGGCGAGACGAATGAAGGAGCTATTGTCCCCAACAGGGATCTTGATCTGTTTGGAGTTTCCCTTGTGGAAAGAGCTAGATGCCGTCGGTCCCCCTTATGGCCTTAACGGTGTCTACTGGAATCTACTTGCTGAGGGTGGGGACGGGGTCCTTCATGATTCCGAATCCACTGGCGCAAAACAGATGGATCAAGGTCAAGGACCGTTTGAGAGAGTGCTTTATTATAAACCGGAACGGTCATACGACCAAGGCCGAGGTACCGATATGGTCAGCGTGTGGAAGCTCTCCTGACCGAGACACCTTCCCTATTCCCAGCAGTGCCCGACCGTTCGAGCACCTCACAAGAGGAGTATGAGTCAGTGGTTCTGTTTATGGATGTCTGAGCTTCAACACAAGGCTTCCCCAACAGCGTGTCTCTCGGCCTGCGTCACAAGCTCGTATGCCATCCTTGTCTGTAATCTCCCGTCGGGCTCCGACCGAAAGGAGGAAGGCGGTGATTTCGTGGTATTCGTAAAGACATGAGAGATGCAACACGGTCCAACCGTGAAACGCTGTCACAGGTTTGGCAGCCGCTGGTATCATTGCTGGTGCATTCTCGTGAGTCAAGCAGAGTGTACAAAACATTGAGGCCACAAAAATTGCTCCTCTAATAAGGCATCAGCATGATTCTCCTAAGCTTTCCTTTATCGAAACGATCCATCTACGCCGGCATATGTGGTGCTGCCGAGGCTACAGCGTCTTTATCGGCCCCTCTTATAGGGGGTGTCCTCACCGATCGCTTGTCATGGAGGTGGTGCTTCTATATCGAATTACCACTAATTGGCGTAACTTTCATGATTGTGGCGTTGTTCTTCAACGCCAATAGTCATCAGGGTTCCCTCGCAAGATTCAGTCAAAAGTTGGCGCAGCTCGATCTGCTCGGTACGGCTCTCTTTGTCCCATCGCTCACCTCGCTCATGTTGGGCTTACAATTCGGCGGCAACAAGTATGGTTGGGGAAACGGGCGCATTATTGCAATGTTTTGCATCTTCGCGGTGCTTCTTTTCTCGTTTATTTGGCTCCAATATCGGAAGCAAGACCGGACGACCTTGCCGCCTCGCATCATATCTCAGAGAAACATTGTGTTCGGCTTCATATTCAGCTGTTGCAATAACGCTGCGTCATCGATTGTTGAATACTATGTGAGTCTTGCCGCTTTCTGTCCGCCCACGGAAACTAAGAACCCCTCTCATGCGTTCCCGAAGTGCTCAATACTTATATTTTTGATTCGTCCTTCACAAACAAGGGCAGATGCCTATTTATTTCCAGGCGGTGAAGGGCCTGTCAGCGTCAATGTCTGGGGTCATGGTTCTCCCGGCTGTTGCGGGCCTGGTTCTGTCTGTGTTCTCTTCTGGCGTACTGACATCGATCTGGGGGTACTACACTCCCTTTATGCTGGCAACCAGCAGCATAACACCTCCAGCTGTAGGGCTGATAACCACTCTAGACGTCGATGCTAAGGTCGCCAGCCTCATCGGTTATCAGGCGCTTTTGGGATTTGGAGTCGGAATCGGCTTTCAAGGCCCACAAGTAGCAGTCCAGACGATTCTTTCTCAGAAGGACGCCCCCGTTGGCATCGCAGTCATCCAGTTCGCCCAAGGAATCGGACCTGCAGTTTTTGTTACCATTGCACAGACCTTGTTCACGCAAAATTCCGGCTGCAAACAGACCGACGCGCATCGACTCGTGAATAGGGCGCACATTGACATCCTTGTTGGGGAAACATTGCGCTCAAACCCCCGTGTCTAACGGGGGACTCATATTATATAAGGGCGCATGCTCTCTAGGAGAGTCTAACGACCTCTATCGTGCCCACTAGTTTGCGTGAGCAGATCCTCCACTGTCAACGCCGCGAGCTTGGGATCCTGGTTATGATTGGGCACATGGTCGGCAAAAGAAGAGATAGCCTTATCCTTTAGCGTGAAGTAGCCTTCATGAATGGCCATACCCACGGCGACGGACAGAAAGCTCTTGGTGGCCGAGTGCATCGTATGCCGAAGTTGAGGCTGGTAGGGATACCACCAGCCCTCCGAGATGACGGCCCCTCCACGATACAGCATGAAGCAGTTGAACTCGACATTCTTCGCCCGCCCATCTTGAAGGAACTCGAGTATGCGGCTCGAATGAACACCTCTGCTTTCAGGAGAGGCCCGCGGAATGCCGTCGATGGCCTCAGCAGTTGCCATATTCTTTTGACGTACGTAGGGTAACCCCAGGACGAGACCGAGAATATATGCCAAAGTCCAGCTGAGTCTTGAGACCACAATAGAAGCAGATCTCTACTATCGAATGCAGGAACCAGGCTTATGAAGGATATCGGGACCTTCTTAGCGTGTGTGTTTTGCATGATTTCTAGACTGACAGTGCTGGGACGGTCGATGCCATGTCGAGCCGGAATGACTGCAACCAATCGGTCTGCTGCGCATCTCGGAGCGATGCATCTCACGATGGCAAAATACCAGTTCATACAATAGCCATTTCGCACACGTAAATGGATGTAGAGACAGTGGGGGGCACTTATGTTACAGAGGTCAGTTGGACGCGACTGAGCGGCCGGGAACTTGAAGGTAAACCAGGGTCACGAGGCCATGGCACGTGATCGATAGTTGGCAAGGAACCTACGTGAAGCTCAGGGGAGCCCAGGGCTCCCGGTCCGATTCATTACACCTGTTGCGAAACAACCTAAAAGGCGACCTCGACTGATTCTGGATCAGTAAGGCTGGCCGACCCGAAAGAACCTCGGGACAGCACTCGCGGGCAAGGCAGACATGCTGAGACATGCTGGGCATGTCAACATGCCTAACATGTCCTCCACATGCTTCACAGGTTATTGATCCCGGAACTGTCGTCTTCTATGACCTTTCGTGACTAGTTCCCCGCCAGTTCCGGAGACCCTGCATTTACCTGGTAGGTTAGTGCGCTTGCACGATCGATTGATTGCTGCCTGGAGGCCGCTTGCTTCTCCTCATACGATGCTGTTCGAGGCTCAAACAATCCGGAGACGAACAAACAAATCGCCATTCGGCGTTCATACTGTAATAGTATCTCCCAGCTAAAGGACCATTCCTGACTACTATAGTAGAACCCTTTCGTCCAGTAAAATTGGAGAAACGCAGCACTTTGATTTTGAGGATATCGACAGTAGGTACACGTACACACCTCCCGCGAAGCCCGACATCCACAGAACTACTACTAGTAGTATGGCCACGGAAAAGAAAAAGGTTGCCATCATTGGCGCTGGACCCGTAGGCTGTGCCTTTGCACTGCATCTCGTCAAGGCCGGACACGAAGTCACAATCGTCGGCCGTGGTCAACGCCTTGCGACTCTCCAGGAAAACGGCGGCGTCCTGGCAAAGAAGTCGGAAAAAGCGAGGGAGACGGAAATCTCGACGACTCCCGTGAAAGCCGTCGGATCTCTCGATACCGCACAACCCTGGGACCTAATCCTCCTAACCATCACGGAGCACCAATTTGACGATCAATTGTTCGCTACGCTTAAAGCCTGTCCCCAAAGAGCCGAGATTCTCTTCATGTTCAACACTTTCGCATCGCTGGATAAGTACTTCGACGTCCTGGGCAAGGAACGCTGCATCATGGGCTTTCCGGCGATCATGGCATCGTTCCACGATGGAGCATTGGTGCACCGGTTCCTCGGCTTCGGACAAATCACCATCATCTCATCACCCGAATGGCGATCCATCTTCTCCGCCGCAGGAATCCCGTGTGTCCACGAGCCTGATATGCAAAGCTGGCTACGCACACATGCCGCCATGGTCGTGGGCGTCATGAGCGCGACCGTCGCCGCTTCCAAAAAGAATTCGGGATTGTCATGGGCTGAAGCAGGGCTGAGCGCTGGGGCCGCCAGGGAAGGGTTGCAGTTGGTCAAGAAGCTGGGGAATAGTATCACGCCCAGATTTCTCTACTACCTTGGTGTTGCTGCGCCGAGTTTCGTGCTCACCGGCTTGCTTTGGGTGTTGACGAGGGTACCTAGTATGCGCAAGAACCCGCAGGTGCCCAACTGGGAACGAGAGTTTCTTGGTTTGGCGGAAAGCATCATTGGAGCAGCGCCTTCGGAGGACGACGTCCGACTAATCAGCCAGTTAAGGTCCAAGTTTATATAAGTCATGCAGTGCGTGTATCGGGCCTAACTACTACCTAGGTAGAGTGTAGCCTGGTCAACAAACCGCCTTTCAGGGTTACATTTTAAGATATCGACTCCCAAAAATTTTACTCTGAAACAGTAACCTGGCAGTTCTAGAGCGTCCTCTCCTTAGACTGCCTAAACTAATCCCGAGGCCGAGAACCAACGATCTGCTCTAGCCCGCCAACAAATTGAAACTTGCTAGGTGGAACGGTCGTGCCCAAATGCCATTCATGAGTTGATTTTGTCTCGTTGCGCCACTAGTGGGGACATGACGGGTTTTCAAAAAGCATCTGAGTGACCTGGGCCGTCGGCGAGGCTTTGTGTAAACTAAAACGTCTTTGTCAGGCTCCTCTCAGGCCTTGGCCTTGTCGACCCTGGACAAGGAGACGCGCAATGCCTTGGGCTGCACAGCGACGACCACGTCCTTGGTCGGATCCACGTCAAAGACAAACTGCGCGAGGCCGACATTCCCATGGGTCGCGGCGTTGAGGCCACCCCACGAGATGCAATTCAGGTCCAACGGGCCGGCATACACGGGCTGCGGCATGGTCTGCCAGTTGGCGGTGAAACCGACCTGTTTGTCGCCGACATACAGGCGGTTCGGGTACAAGCGAAAGTCGACGTAGGCACCCCCGACAAGGGCCTCGTCGCCGCCGGCGAGTTGCGCGAGGAAGTCGGTGCCGTTGCTGATCCAGTGCGTCACGCGCAGACCGGCCTGGTCGTCGGTCGAGACGGTCAACGACGAGTTCTGGTTGTGTTGCGCAGATGTAGACGACAAGGCGTAGTGGCCCGCGAATCGGGCCTCGGCCTGCCGCCTTGCCAGATCTTCCAGCGCCGGGAGGGCGGCGGCGGAGAGCATGTCGCTGAGCATGTACACCATCACGGGCATCTCCACCAGGGCGGACGACGCGGTCAGGATGCTGAAGCCGACGTCAAAGTCCGGGAGCAGCACCAGCACCGTGGCGTACGCGCCCCAGCCGCCGTTCTTGGTGTACATGTCGATGATCCGGCCGCCGGCGGCCCGCGTGCGGAAGATCTCCCACGGCGCGCCGAGCGCCACGTTCGGGCTCGACGTGAACGCCACGGGCTTCATCCACCGCCGCGTCACCGCCGGCGCCAGGAGCGTGCTGTTCAGGATCGATCGGCCGATCGTGGCTAAGTCGTGGGTGCTGGAGAAATGTGAACCCGCGCTGCAGTGTCATATAGACGTTCCATGTCAGTCGATGACCCGATGCCCGAATCCCCAATAGGCCCCCTTCGGAGATGACAGGGAGAGAGAAATGGAGAGAAGACTTACGGCGACAAGACTCCCGGGTTGGAATTCCACCCCGAAATCGTTTCGTTGGCCGGGATGACGGCGTTGCTGGTATCGTTGGGGACGCTGGCGCTGGTGTGCTGCAGGCCAAGGGCGTCCACGACGCTCTTGGCGAACAGATTGTTCAGGCTTGAGCCCGTCATGTTGGCCAACGCCAGTCCCAACACCTCGTAGGCGTTGTTACTGTAGTTGGGGGTGTCGCCGGAGCGGAAAGGGGCCGGTTCGGCGATCACGCCACGCAGATACTCTGTTGCACTCGGGTCAGTAAAAAGAGTTCGAGCAAACACTCCCTTCCCCCTCCCACTGGCGGACTGTCACGTTCAAGGGCCCAAAAAGAAAACATGGGAGCCTACCTTCACGTCTGCAAGGTATGAAAGTCCCATCTGGCTTGAAAAGATCGCACTGTGGGATTTGATTCGGCTGAAGAGGAGGCAACCCAGATTGGTTCGTTTGCTCATTGATCCCAACTGCCCAACCGGTTGTGGTCAGCCCTTGGTATCGGAAGTTGGGCCTCTCTTTCTGGAACCCCAAACTTACAATCTTCAGTGAGCCCGGACATGTGGCTGAGAAGCTGTCCGAGGGTGATTTCGTCCCATTTGGGCGTCACCCCGTTCGGCGAGGCCGTCGTCGAGGCGGCGCGCGCAAGCTCGGGGACGTATTTGGTGATGGGATCGTTGAGATGTCCGCCGCCTTCACGGATCATAAAAGTATAGGCGGTGAGAAGCTTCCCGATGCTTCCCAGCCGGTAGACCGAATCGGCATCCGGCTGTTTCGTCCCCACGTTTCCGGTGCGCAGGGACGGTTCTGCATAGTGGCGCTCGTACAACAGTGCCTCGTCCGAGACGCTGAACATGCCGATGGACATGGTGGAGGTGTTGAACGCCGCCGACCCGAAGGCGGATGTACCGGTCTCCAGGGCCTGGGTCAGGTCATTGTCGAAGCTCTTCATGGCGGCCTGGAAAGCCTCGTCGGAGCGCAAGCCCGTCGGGACCGGAAAGGCTGGGCCCTGTATCGGACAGACCTTTGTGGTCGTCTTGCTTGCGATCGAGCTCCCTATGAGTCCGACCCATGCTAGTCCCGAGAGAAATGGACGCATGTCGTTGTCGTGCTAGGGCAACCACCAGATTTTGTAGGCTCGGATTGTTCGTTGTGAATGATTTGCAAGTCGAAAAGAGTGACGATCTTATCCAACAACACCATCTTGCAAGACCTGGGAGCACTATATATACACAAGAGATGGGTACCAAGCGGGTCCCCTCGACCATACCTGCGGCGGCGGTGTTGTTTTCTAAAATTACCATTTCTGTAATCCTCCAGAGTTTTACGAGACCAGTATAGCTCGGACAGCCTCGCTGATCATTTGATTGAAAGAACCTTTCCATTTCCCACGGCCTTGCTCGGCTCGACAAGAAAGGTGACTTCGAGCCCCAAAGCCTTGTAATGGCGACGGACCCAGTTGCACGGAACATGGCGCGCTCGTATGACCAGGGTTATTGATTGGCTGGCTGGCCGACTGGGCCTCTGCACCGTCACGACCACGGGAAGCTGACTGCAGTAAGTGCCGGGCTTTCTCAGCATCCCCCATCAAGGCCCCCGATCTGCTAATCTCACGACATTCAATGGGGTACGGCTAACTTCATTCTTCAGCTCTGGAGATGAAGTGGTTGTCCCCGAGGACGCTTGAGGTCGACCTGAAGATGTCGTTTCCGGGGGATCAAGAACCGCGGCACAGAATGTAAATTGCGCTCTTCTGGCTTTCTCTCTGACCCCCTTCAATAAGGAGGTTTTTGTGGGCAAGAGTCCGAGACAACAACATAAGGAAACTGTCCCAGGTCACCACCGAGCGTCGGGGACGTCTACCTTCATCAGGACTTGTTGGGTGGTACCGAGGTTGAGAAAAGATGAAGCACACTCGAAGAAGCAATGCGAAAAGTCGAATGGGATGTCGCACCTGCAAGTAAGGATCCGCCAATAGCCTGGACTGTATTGACCCCGATCCCTGACCAAGTCACAACAGGCGGAGGAGACTCAAGTGCGACGAGACCAAGCCATGCTGCATCCGCTGCCTCGCGGGCAACAGGTTATGCGAAGGTTACGGCATTGCCATCGACGTGCCGGCGCGGCCAGCCTCCAAGCCTCCACTTCCAAACTCTGCTCTGGCACGGGGTGAGTCGAAGCCGGAGATCCAACCCAAGCCCGCCAGAGGCTTGAAGACCATTTCGTTTCTCAACCACTCGGAATCCCTCACCTTTGAGATCTTTCGATCCCGCACCGTCCCCGAGATGGCGGGCGTCCGATCGCGCGGCTTCTGGCACAACGTCGTCCTTCCCGCATGCTACGACGAGCCTGCCGTCCTGCACGCTTGCATGGCTCTCACCATCGCCTGTCGGTGGCTCCTAACGCCCGTCTGCAAGTCGGGATCCAGCCAGGAAGAGGTCGTCCGGCTGGACACGGTCAACCAGTACAACAAGGCCATTCAACACCTCAAGGCGCATGTCACTGGGCTCGACAACCTGTCGTCTTTGCGACTCACTCTGATCACCTGCGTCCTGTTCATCGCCCTCGAACTCTGCACGGGCCAGATCCTTCCGGCCATGATGCATCTGAACGAAGGCAGAAAGCTCCTCCACTCGTGTGTCGACCTCGACAAGCCTGGCGTTACCGATGGCGAACCGAAGCCACTCGTCTTGTCGTCAAGACCCCAATCGGTAGAGGAAGAGCTGGTCGCCGTGTTTGCCGACCTGGACTTGCAATCGACCTACTTCGGGTCCGCGAGGCCACAGCTCAAGCTGACGGCCCACGAGACGAGGCGAGATCCTCGCCCATCGCCGGGTGTGGAGCCACTCTTCTCGTTCGCGCTCCCCGTCGAATTCGGTTCCATCCAAGAAGCGGATCAACAGCTGACCCTCCTTGCCAACAGATGCCTGGAGTTCGTGGGCGACCGACTCGAACCGGATCGGCAGAGCCTGCGAAATGCAGCCTCGAACTTCCATCGCCAGCATCTGTGCACGCTCCTCCAACGATGGCGACAGACGCACGATCGATTCTGTCGCCGGGTCGGCGATGCCGCGACGTCGCAAGGGTCGTGGAAACAACAATGGGCCTCGATGCTGGTCCGACACGCCTGGCTGAATCTGGGCGTATCTCTGTCGTACTGGGAACTCGACGAGAGCGATCTCGACGCGTACCTGCCAGCCTTCACCACCATCGTCGCCCTCTCCTCCGGTGTGGTGCTGCCGGAGACGACGCGCAAGGGCCGCTTCTCCCTGGAATCCGGCGTGGTCGCGCCGCTCTGGTTCACGGTGATGAAATGCCGCCATCCCCGGATCCGTCGTCAAGCTCTCCACCTTCTCCGGCTGGCTCCTCGCGAAGGACTCTGGGATCCCGACTTGGCGGCTCAGCTTGCGCGCGAAGCCATCAGGCTGGAGGAGGGACTTGACACGCTGGACGAAGATGGCTTACGGTGGGATACTCCCATCCACCGCGAGGACGACGACGCGGGACAAGTGGTGCCATCACATCGTCGCATCGCTACAGCCGAGATGGAGTGGGCGGATGGAGAGGACCCGGTGTTGGTCATGACATTCAGGCGGACGGCGTGTGCGAGTGATGGCAACCGCCCCAATACCGAAACAATCGTCGTCACGCGGCCGTACGAGACTCATCAGACTTTGAGCTAGCACCAAGGGACAGTCAGCCTGGAGCCCTGGTTTTGTCTGGATGGAGGTGACAAACTAGCGAGGTAGGCAGCGAGGCGATTCACTTTACCAAGGTAGAAGCTGATTATTTCGCACTTGAAACTCTCCCGTGATCGGAAAACAACACCTGCTGTTTCGAGAGCCTCCTCGATGAGGATGGAGTTGATTCCCTGCAGATGATCGGGACGAAGCTGGATGAATTTGAAAGTGAAGGTGTCATCGTTGAATACCGTTGTGGATTCCTGATTTGCTCAGAATAGCTTGTTCGAGGCCTTTCGAATAGCTGTTCCGTGCAAAGGTGGTATCGTGTTTGATGGGAAGTGCTTCGTCGGGTGAAAGGTCATATGTGTGGTGTGGATGGGTTGCCAAATGGTTTGCTGAGTTTCAAGTTGTCTCAGCTTCTCAGACTCTTGCCTTTAGCATTGGCCTTTAGCATTTGCCACATTCCACGTGACAGTCCGGGGCATATTATATATCCATATATAACACCATCTGACGCACTTAATGCACTAAATGCGATCGTCTTTCTGTGAGCACTGAACGCATGTACACTGTGGGGTCCAGCATCGGAGCTCCGTACTCCGTATTTGCGTGCGTGATCCGAGGCAGCGAAAATCTGGAGAAAAGTGTTGGGATGCGCGCGGCATGTTCACCCATAGGTGACTAGTAGCCCCCATCTTTACCTAGGTTCTTCGGAGGTTGATTTTTGGCCGGATACAAGTGGGTCAATCAAAGACGAATAGGCACCTAGATAGGTACAGTAGTACACCCAGTACTATTGTGCTCCGTACGGTCAGTGGTCGGCGAAGAGTGCGAGCCAGGGAGCGAACGAGGCTGCGATAGCAAGGAGGTTTTTATGCGTATCTCTGTGAACAAGAGTGATCTCGCCCATGCGCCACGCCGTATGAACCCATCCATTTCTTCCAGTTATACTCCGTACCCTGTTCAGTAGTATCCATTCACTTCCGAGCGCCTCTTGAAGTCCTGGTGCCAGTGCCAGTGCCGGTCCATGGCGACTCGCAGAACAAACAAAACAATCAATCAATCAGTCCACGAATCATTGAGTGCTGAAGTATTGCTTCAGAACCTCCTTCTTGTTAACCTTGCCCATGGCATTGCGTTCGATCCCGTCGACGATTTTCAAGATCGACGGGATCTTATACGGCGCCATATCCTCCTTCAAATGGCTTCGGAAAGTCTTGAGATCGATCTCATTACCCTGTTTCACGCACATCAGTCAGCGCCCTGCTGCGACCCATCCGCATTCCTCTGCCTCCGATAATTAGACTCACCGTATTCTTAACCGTAACCACCGCAGCGACCCTCTGCCCCCACTCCACATCCTCAACACCCACGACCACCACCTCCCTCACAATCTCGCCGAGCACCTCATTCCCGAGGATCTTCCTCTCGACCTCCAACGCCGAAATCTTGTACCCGCCGGACTTGATCAGATCAACGCTCTCGCGACCAAGGATGAAATACGCCCCGTCGGCAGCCCGCTTCGCCACGTCTCCAGTCTTGAACCAGCCATCCTCGGTGAACGACTCGAGCGTCGCCTTTTCCCGCTTGAAATACTCGGCAAACAAGTTCGGTCCGCTGATCTCGATATTGCCGGCCTCATCCTCGCCACTCGACGTAATGACCTTGCCCGTCTCGCTCGTCAGTCGGACCTGCACACCAGGCAACGGCCATCCGACACTCCCGTCGAGCCGTTTCTCCCTCTCCAATCCACAGCTCAGCGCCATACCGATCTCGGTCATGCCGTACCGCTCAAGTAACTCGTGGCCCGTGATTCCTTGGAATTTGCGCTTCGTCGAGACCGGCAGGGCGGCGGAGCCGCTGACCACGAGACGCAATGCGTTCGCGCCTTCGCGGGCATTCGACTCAGAGGCTGTGCCCCGGATATGAGAATCAAAGTAGTCGATCAATCGTGAGTAGACCGTCGGCACGGCCATGAACATGGTCGAACTGCCCTTGTCGGACCACCTATCCCAGACGGTCTTTGGGTCAAACTTAGGATGCATTTCGACGGTGCCGCCCGCAAGAAGCGTCGCCGTCAGCCCGTTGATGATACCGTGGACGTGGTGCAGCGGCAGGACGTGAATGAGATGGTCTTGGCGGGAGTATTTCCATGCTTCGACGAGGCAGCGTGCTTGGAAGGTGATCGTTTCATGGGTGCTGACGCAGCCTTTCGGTCGAGATGTCGTGCCGGACGTATAAATGATCAAGGCTCGTCGGGAAAGTGGGAAAGAGCTGGTGAATCTGGGAAGAGAAGTCGAACGGCTGGGTGTTGGGGAGAAGGGAGTGACCGTAATCAGGGGAATTGCGGGTGCTTGTTCGCGAAGACCGGCTTCGAATCTGGAATATGACGGGTGAAGAATGATTAATGACGGGTCCGAGTCGGAAATGGTGTATTGAAGTTCCTTGAGGGGGTGGGATGTGCCTGTGAAGCTCGTCAGTCTCACGGTAGATTTGCCATCGATGGTCAGGGCGTACATAATGGTACAGATATGGCTCCGGCAGCCCAAATCGCCCATTGCATGACTACATAGTCATACCCTGGAGGGGTGAGAAACGCCACTCTGGGCTCCTCTCCAACCGGGCTTGACGGGAGATACTGTTCGATATGGGCCTTGAATGTGGCAACATCGGTCAACAGCTCTGAGTATGTGAAGCTCTGATTTCTCGACTTGTCGATGATAGCGGGCTTGTGAGGCTCTGCCAGAGCATGGGATCTCGCCTCGACGAAGAGAGGCAGTTCCGGTATCGAAACATTGATCTGTGGTTTGGATTGTGATTGAGTGCTAAGGGATCGAAGTCGGCTTTGGTACTGAAAGTCTGCGGGTAGGGAATATCTAGCGTGGTGTGGGACCAGAGGTGCCTCTGTAGCCATCATCTTGACGAATTGAAGTACTATACCGTTTCGTGATTGTTGTAGTGAGTGGCAATGCCTTGTGAACGGGCGAAAAGCGTGAGGGCGCCATCGTTATAAACACTGTTCTTCCCGGGAGCGAAATTGCTGGGGTGCCAAAAATGGATCTTTGCCCCAACGAGGCTTAAAATGAACAGTCCGGCGCGAATAGCGTCAAGACTCAATCGATCAAGGGTCCGAAGCAGCTTGGGAAGCGGAAGAAAAGTCGTCTGCGGAGGTCGAGATGGACATTCGGCCATTCTTTTAACTGCCGAGATAATCTCATCTCATCTCGGATCCGGCAACCCGCAAGGCTGTACAAGGCTGAGCCTAGTACCCTGAGCTGACGCCGACGACCTCTGTTTGGGATGCACCAGCTTCTTTGCTCGAGCTTTTCACAAGCATGAAGGACGACAATAGCTTGTTGAAGTCATCTTGTCACACAGCAGCCACTGATACAACGCAACTTGCCAGTCCTGTTCTTCCACAGACGCCCCCTCCAGAGAAGACAAGCCAGACACCGACCACGCACAGTCATCAAGACCTCATTCTGACCAACAACGCATCCGACCGCCGAGACTATTCTTCCTCAAAAAGCTGGAAAAGCCCATAATCTTCGCAATCGCTGAGCGTCTCTTCATCCTCAATCTTGCCATCGAGTCTCATCTTTCGCTCCACTCTCCTTGCATGCCTCAACTCCTGATCCTGTTGACAGCCCTGACACCAGCGCTCCCTGTCCAGTGCTCCCTCGTAGGCAAAGCCCAGCATATACATCCTGCGCAAAGCGCCAGGGATCCAACAAGTAGCGCAGCGCGCCTCTCTCCGGCTCTTAGGCAGTGGAGCCTGGTCGATCGCTCTCCATCCCGAATCAGTCCCTCTGCCTGACTTTGAGAATGTAGCACCCGGATTCGTTTTGCTCTCCTTCCATTCTTCCAGCGCAGCCTTACGGTCCGAAAGTCCACCAGTCCAAGGAAACCCCAGGGTACCCAGCAGTCTGTTTCGTAGCGGCCTCCTCTCTCTTTTGGCCTGACGCTGTCTGTATTTCATTTCCCGTCGACATCGCCACGCGTCAAAAGCATCGACAATCTTTCGTTCCAAACCACTCATTTCCATCAGGTCGAGATCTTCTTCTCGACGCGCCTTCTGCTCTGCTTCGAAGCATGCCACACATCCCCACCAAAGCTCGAATGAGGAACCCCCACAAGCAGCGCAGACACCAACTTCCTGTGGCGGGTTGACTAGGCTTTTGCCTTCGAGTGCCCATCGCCGTAACCTGCGGCCTTTGCTCGCTTTTCGGGCTGTCTCACTCTTTTTGACCCAGTTCTCCTTCCACCATTGTCCTTCAATATCACGATATCTCGACATGCAGGCTTTGCACATCCTGTCATGGGCGGACTTTGCACCCAAACCAGTACCTCGACTGCTCATTCGTTCCACAAAGCACCAGAGAGGTTTCATCTGCAAGCATCCATAACACCGGAGTTCTCTGGCAGGTCGTTCAAGCAGACGGAAATCAAAAGCTGCATGAAGCAGGTCCCACAGATGGCCGAGCCGTTGTGGAGGAAAATGAATTCTATAGTCTTGGAACTGCCGGGCCTCATCCTCAAGATACCCTTGGATGAGCTTCGACCGAACCCGCCGGACTTGGTCAGGCGTGAGCAGACGACGCATCATATGACATGTCTGTCGGAGTGCGAGTAATGTGTCGAAGTCCAGGTATTTTGTGGCGATGATGTAGTGTAGGTCAGGAGGAAGAAGGGCGATGAAAAGACTTTGCTTTCGCTGACTTTCAGAAAACCGCCCCGTCACGGGGGCAGGCATGGATGCCAGAAAGTTTCCTGATCTTCGCCGAAGTGATGTGGTAGCATGCTGAAGTCTGGTGTTGACAGATGGTTGATGGTACTGTGCATGTTCCGATACTTCGACGTGCGTTGGCTCTTTGGAGTGCTTCCTGGCGATGCCAGATCGAGGCATCCTGAAATCCGGCGCTGTTCAAGACGAGTCGTCCGGAATATATTATGGTACCAAAGATCGACTCGCTTGGATTTGCTGGTGGTAGGTGTTTGATGACAGATGCCGGTATGCACTGTGTACTGACGTAGCGCCCTCCTCGGTGATGGAGACGTCAGGCCAATTTCTAGACAGATTTAGCGGAGTGAATTTCGGGTGCGCAGTCCTGCAGACCAAAGGCTTCACTAGATCGATCGTGCTCAGCCGGTGAACACGACATGTGCCTACGCGCCGATGAACCAGGAGAAGGGCGATGGGGGCATCGACTTGGTGTGGTAAGGCTGTAACTTAGAGGTGCGGGTCTGACTTGACGGCCCGCTCGGGCTGCGTAGATGAATGAGAAATCCCAGGGTCGTACCTGTAGTTCACAATCTGAGTGCTAGAGATGGAACAAGTGCGCAGTTGTCAAAACGAAGACGCAGTCTTGGTCGAATTCCAGTCCGACGTGAATGTTTTGTGATGGCGGGGTGAGGCAGGAATACAAGAGTCCAACAAGGTATCTACTTAAAGCAGCCTTTCGCCTTTGGGCACGTGTTTTGTGTGACACCGTGACCAAATATCGACGAGGCATCCGGAGTAGCGTCTCACATATCAAGCAGTTGAGACGCAATGACTTGGCCTCATTGTTTGACCAGTTCCTTGTCAGCTTCAAGCCAAGGCTATTGACACATTGTGAAGCACAGCCTCATCAGCCACATCATCCAAAGGAGACAAGGATCATGGATCATATCCACAAAGATACATTTTGTCTTACATCGCTGATTGCAATCCATCTAACCGTGGTATCAATGATTGCACTCGTGTGCTTGTCCAATGCTCGAATCGCTCTGCAAGCCAAACATTCGTACAATTACAGAATCAGACACGCTTGCACGACGTCTGATATTCGCCCAGATCACCAAGGCCGCGGCCAACATCGTTCCATTCATGTAGCCGACCATTTTTCCAATGCAAGCCAGCAGGGGTGCAACACGCATCTAAAGTTCCTAGAGAAAATGCCTTTACATCATCGACATCAAAGAGTTCTGCGCATAAGCCTGGTAAAAGTGTCAGTTGTGGTTTTGGTCGCAGTTGTCGCAGAGCTTACCATAGGCTTGATATTAGGATGGGGCACAGCCTCGAATTGATGGTACTCCAGCTTCAATTCTGGGCCGATATTGATATATGCCCCCTTGTTTTCTGTGCTATCACAGTACTTGGGTGCTGAGAAGACTGCAAGATAATCAGTCGCTCTGCGTTTTGGCAAGAAACAGAATCAACCAACTTACCAGTGATGCACTTGCCGTCATGCTCAACCTCGTAACCATCCATTCTGACTTCATGACTCCGGATAACAGCTTCAAGGCCGTTGTTTTCGCAAAATTTCTTCGTCACATCAGGGCCGAACTGCAACCCGACTCCTCGTTTACTGGGTCCGCGTCCATTTTGAGGTTGTGGATCGGTCCAGAGCATCTCCATCATCAGACCTTGTTGTCCAGGCTGGCGTTGTGTATGCCTATCGAGCTTGCGGATGTCGTCAAGGGAGACCTTGTCGTCTGAAAAGAGGCCGCCATGTAACGTGAGATACTTCTTGCCAATGAGTGTGGCCAGAGGGAGTGCGGAGAATGATTCGGAAAATAGCTTGAAGGTCTTCTCATTATACTTGGCCTTGCATTCACCCTCGAAGCCGTAAACACGGTTCATATCGTCTGTTTCGTGATTGCCTCGGTTGAGGAAGAAGTATGAAGGCCGTAACCACTTGTAAGCGTACAACAGTAGGGCGATTTCTGTCGACCACGAGCCCCGATCCACAAAGTCGCCGTTGAACAGGTATGCGTGCTTCTCAGATGGATAGCCGTTGAGTCGAAAGATCTCCAGCAAATCAAAATATTGGCCATGGGTGTCGCCACAAACTGTCAATTTTGTGTCGGGAGCGACGTCCATTTCCACCATGGTGGGCTCATTGTACACGATATCCCTCACGGCTTTGATGATCTGGAACACGTATTTTTTGTGAATTTTCTTCCCGTTCTTGAAGCGTTCTATCATGTCGTCAATGAACTCTTGTGTCATCTCATCTTTTAATCGAACGCCGTCGTACGCGTCTTCCACGGTTATCGAGTCGAGGTCGAGTCCTTCGAAAGCCGAGGGAGGTTCTGCGACTTCAATGGCCCGGAGGAATTGTATCTTCTTCACCAACTTTTCGCACTCGGCCAGTTTCAGCTTGGCCTCTTTGTTGTTCGGCTCTTTTCTGACGACGGTCTTGAAGTCTCGTAGGGCATCTTGAGAGCTGAGTATGGCGGTGTTTGCAATCGCCCGTCTCCAGTATGCCTGCCCAGAGTCGATTAGAGCATGGTTAGATCCACAGACGGGGCTATAATACCTTGATGTAGTCCTTGTCGAGTTCAATAGCCTTGGTGGCGTCCGCAATGGCATAGCCATATGATTCGAGCTTGATGTTTGCCTGTGCTCGATTGCAATAGAACGAAGGGTCCGCATCGTATTTCTCTATCGCTTTCGTGTAATAGTCCACCGCACCCGGCCAGTCATGTTCAGCAAACGCTTTATTGCCCTTGACTTTGAGAGCCGTTGCCGCGGCCTTGTCTGCGGTCGAAGTCATGGCCACCCAGGAATGAGGACGATCTGGCCAGTGAGTCTATGCAGGGACGAATGTCGACAGAAAGTAGCGACTGTGTTATCGAGGCATTGCGCAGCTCTGGGGCAAAAATACAAAAGAAGTTGACGAGTCGAGTGTTCACTTGCCTGAATCGAGAACTTTCGAACTGCGGCGGCCTCTCTTCGGGTAAAGATCCCAAAGATCTGCCCTGCCCGCGAGTGCCGCGCTAGCCAGAAGGTCAGATCTCCGGAATTGCATTATTTGTTCCTCCACCATCATTCCTCGATTCATCGTTCGACTTTGCCGTCATCATTCAGATACCTGGTCGACTCATTCGGCGACTCTTCTTTTCTGGCTGAGCGTATCTTCCTGCCACTTCTACCTTTCCACCCAGTCGTCATGGCCAACCGCGGGGGCCGCAATCGAGCCTGTATGGTGTGCTCTATCGTGCAGACTGGCAGCGTATGTCTCTGCTCGCCTCCTGACTTGTCGGTTGGTGTCGCTGACCAGTCTAGGAATTCTACCGCAACGGCTGCCCGAACTGCGAAGAAATCCTCACCCTGCGAAACTCCCAAGACGCCATCCAAGAGTGCACCTCACAAGTCTTCGAAGGTCTGATCTCCTTGACTGACCCCAAATCATCATGGGTTGCGAAATGGCAACGGCTCACAAATTATGTGCCGGGAATATATGCCGTCAAGGTTGTTGGTCAGCTACCACAAGAGATTGTTGACGGAATGGAAGATCAAGGTATCAAATATATTCCAAGGGATGGCACTTCGATCGAGGATGAGGTTGCAGCTTAGTAGCCTGGGAAACGCTCAGAAACCGACAACAACAGAATCACAGCCAAACTGATACCGCGGACAAGACTCGTGGAAACATAGAGCAGTCACACCACCTCGCACCAGAAACCACGAGCTCACACCATTCAACCCAGGAAGGGAGCGGCCGACCGGATCGAACTGAAGCTTCTGTTGGACTCATTCGTCGCTTACTGGACGTTATGTAGCAGCTTCATGGCCCTTCAAGCAAGTTCCAACGAGCGATCGAACCAGGAATCAGCGGCTTGAACGGCAAAGGAAATTCGCATTTTACTATGGCTAAATGCATCAACATCCGGCATGAATCCGAAGCCTCCTGCTATAAATACGCGAGCGGTGCCAGGAGGAAGCAAGCAGAGTACTTTTCCACCCTGGACAGGAACAACGCCTGGCCTTCCAACGGGCGTCACCAAAACTTCCCTCAAAGCGACTTGGCCAACTTCTCCATCGCATCGAGGAGAATATCAGCATGATGCCTCTGGAAGACCAACATAGGCCTCAGTCTGACTGCCGAAGCACCACTGCCACCGATGTTGATACCCAGAGTCTTGGCCTTGAGCAAGAACTCATCACGTTTGGGACTGTCAAATGCAATGAAAGTACCCTGGCCTTTCCCTCTCAGATTCTGGAACTGATGAGGATATTTATTGGCCAGACTTTCGATACCAGCATAGAGATAGTCACCAACCGTAGCCGCGTTCTCGACCAAATTCAATCTCTCAATCTCACTGATGATAGCACGGAAGAGTAGAGCTCTTGCCGGATCACCCATCCACGTGTTGAACTGCCGATATGGCTTGTTGGGTCTCAACTCCGGGTTTCCAAAGTAGTATCCCGCCGTCTGTGCCTTCTTCGAGAACGTGACAATGTCCGGCGGGTTCTGCAGATTCCAGTGGTCATGTGCCCAGAACTTTCCCGTAGCGCCCACTCCAGTCTGCACTTCATCCACGATGAGCAGGACACCATTCCGCCTTGTGATCTCGCGCAGACCCTGGAAGAAGGCCGGACTGGCGTGGTTGTCTCCGCCCTCGGACTGGATCGGCTCAATGACCACGGCCGCTACCGGGTTGTGGTAGTTCTTGATGATATGCTCGGCCTCCTCGAGACAGCGTTTCTCCTCGGCCTCGTTCTCCTTGACATGGTCCTCCAGGGGATACTTGAGGCTCGGGAACGGGGCTTGAGGCCAGTCGAATGCCGGAATGTCCATCTTGTGAATGGGCTTGCTTCGCGTCGTGGACAGGGACCCGAAAAGGCGCCCGTGGAAGCCCGTCTTGAAACTCATGATGCTGAGCTCCGGACTGCCTGGAGACGCATTGTTCATGGAACTCTCGATCTCGGCGTCGGTGAACTCGACGTGCGCTCCTCCGCGCTGCTGCTGGCGCTTCCACATGAAGGCTGCCTTGTACGCGGTTTCGTTGGCGTCGGAGCCGGACATGCCTGTGAAGACCTGGTTCAGACCACGCGGGGCGACCTTCAGAATGCCCGTCTCGAGGATGCTGGCCCAGTCGTGCTGTGGGAAGTTACCCAGTGCGGGACGGTTGATCAGTGCCGAGACCATTTCGGGGGACGTCGCGGCTAGGACGAGCGCCGGGTTGCTGTAGCCGACGGGGATACTCGCGATTTGGGCGTAGACGTCGAGAAGGATGTTCCCGTCCAGGTCGGCGATGTAGTTGCCGTATGAGTGCTGGTAGTTGGCCATCATGTTGAGGGAGCGCGTGTCGAAGACTTTGTCGAGTTCTTTGATGGCCTTTTGGGCGTTGGGGCCTGGGATGGGCGTTGTGACACGGGGACCCGTGGGCTCGTCGGGAAAGAAGGGTGTCTCGGTCGACGAGGAGGAGTCGAATGCTGCGGTGGCGGCGGCGCCACGGCGCGAGTCGGTCGTGGATGCGAGGGTGCGGATCGAGACGCGAGCGGGAGGTGTGAGGCGGCTCAGCGAGCGCAGCCCGCGCGAGGTGCGCAGGAGTGTGGCCATGACGGAAATGAGAGAGGGTCGGCGAAGGAGGGTTTAGGTGTAGGTGGAAAGGTGCGGGGGGGTGATGGAGAGGTCGCGAGCAGTTATATGTCGAACAACCGTATACGAGGTATTTCAATCGAGCACGGTGATAGACACTGGACGGGTCACACCTGCTGACAACGAAGGAGAGATCGGGTAGATCTGATATTTGTATTGTTACGAGCGCAAGTATTCAAGGTTTCTGATAGACATAACGCAGGGCGCAGGCACTTCAATGCTGCGGAGTTAGACGCAGATTGTTTTCCACAGCGGAAATCGACGTTCCAATCGTAAGCCCTTGCACGCTCCATTCTCCCCGCTATTTGGATACAGTCTTGTCTCTTTGAGGAATGTCTAAACGGGAGGCATCAAGAACCTGGAAGTACATACCTAGGTAGTAGTCACGAACGGATGAGGAGCGAGGGTGATTTCTACCTGGTAGGCTTTGGAAGAATGCATGGACTCTGTTAGTGAGGGAATGATGATAGATTTCCAGTGTGAAGATGGTGTGCAATTCTCATATACTTCTGTATTGATTTTGATACATCATTTTGGGAGGCTCCCACCTCGATAGAATGGGTATTTGACCATCCCAAACGCCGTCACTGATTCCTTCAGTCCTTGCGTTCATGTCTGTCCATGACTTGCTCATCACTTAATTCTTCTTCACCCGGAGCCCGATCTGTCAATGGACCATCCGACGCACCCTTCTCGAAATCTGAGGGGTTCTTCTTGTGTTCCGTCATCCTCGTCGAGCCCTTTGCAAAGGGATCTTTGGTAACGCCGCCAGGAACGTTGTGTAATCTTTTCGAGTCAACCTGGCCAGGGAGCGAGTCTCCGGTACCGGTCAAGACATCGTTGGTTGCAGTGTCACGGGTGGTCTGCAAAGTGTTATAGTTAGGGTGACTGTTCTGAATGGGCTATGAGTAAACGCACTCTCGGAATATCTCCCGCATTGTCCGCTGCCTCATGCAGTGTCCGTCCTCCCAAGTTGTTGGGATCCGTTTCTGAGGCTATTTGGTCGGGACGAGCTTTGGATGGGATCAATCTCGGCTCTGCTGCGTTGCTTGGAACACTGGTGCCGTCCTTGGCCATATCAAAGAGGTCACCGCCGCTGTCTCTCCCGGATTCAGGCATGATGAAGAAAGATTGGGTTTTGCTGGGATATGGAATTCTGAGTGTCGATTCGAGGATATTTGCAGTGGATTGTGGTGGTTCGAGGATAAGATCAAAAGATGGAAAAGCATCCCTTACCTCAGAATCTCACCATATTTATTGCTCGTGATGGATTGATGATTGATCGATCGTGTGCTCATTGTCCTCAATCTTCGTCATACAGCGGAGAAGATGATGTCATTCTCATGGCAACCGGCGTGCAATGCCTGAAGATAGATACTCGTAGTGAGCTTGCCTCATCATCTTCGAGCAACATGTACTCGTATCAGAGACATGGAACGCAATGCACTCATTCATCGGAGCCACAAGACAACATTTCATATTGTCAAGGCTTTGTAGCCCACTTCATTGCGGCACCTGCGGTCATGTCGTTAGCTTGACACGCTTGAGCCGCCCCCACGTCGACAAAGATGCCGAGGTACAGTGGATCTCTACGTAGCAAGACCCTCCACACCTTCATACCCTCGTAAAGCCGGGTTCTGAATACGAAGCCCTGGCACGGCCTGGCCAACACGTCGATAAAAAAGGAGTCTGAATATCTGACTCAAACGACTCTTGCTCTAGGGAGCGCACTCAAGAAACAAAGCTCGACTAACAACGTTTTGGACCTGCCTTCTCCGAAAACTGTCGTGCCTGAGTACATACCAGAGCAATATGGACGGCCCAAACAACGGCATTGTCCTGTACCATTACTCTTTCTCACCATTTGCGAGGAGAGTATTGTGGTACCTCAGTCTTCGAGGGATTGACTATGCAGAATGCGTGAGTATAGACCATTGTGATATACTAACAGTCTGTTGAAGTGCTATGCAGAAACAACCTCCTATCATGCCTCGACCAGACCTTGCTGCTCTAGGTGTGAAATACCGCAGGATACCTGTCATGGCCATTGGCCGCGACATTTATTGCGACAGCCGAATCATCTTGCGCAAGTTAGAAGAGTTTTTGCCTGACGGTGCTCTGGGGGCATCGACCCCTCAAGACAAAGCCATTGAAAAATTCCTGCAGATCTGGAATATTGAGGCCGGCATATTTGTCAGAGCTTCTCAACTCATTCCCACAAGCATGCCACTCCTGAACGATCCGAAATTCACCAGAGACCGGCAAGATTTCTCGGGTCGGTCATGGAGCAAAGAGCAGATTGCTGCGAATAGACCCGAGGCGCTGGCTGCCATTAGAAATGGCTTTGAATTCCTCGAGACCACTCTACTGGCGGATGGACGACAATGGATGCTGAAGACGGACAAGCCAACGCTGGCAGACATCGAAGGTAAGCAGGAAGTACGATGCAGGTCGGCTATAAACAAGCTAATGTAAGAACAAGCTATATGGACCTTTGATTGGTTGAACGGTTTGAAAGGTGCCTTACCAAGGGAGTTGATCTCTGCGAAGCAATATCCCAAGGTGTTTGCCTGGATAGCCAGGTTCAACGATACGTTCAAAGCAGCCAAATCGCAAGCACCGAAACCGGCCTCTTTGAAAGGCGATGCTGCAGTGCAACGCATTCTGAACGCTACCTTTGCTGAAAAGGAGCTAGGGGTCGACAGTGCCGATCCTTTGGGATTGCAGCATGGGACGGAAGTGGAAGTGTTCCCAATTGACTCAGGCAGCAGGCACCACGACAGGGGACGACTTGCTGGCCTTACGAAAGACGAGGTCGTTTTGAGCGTCCAGGCTCAGGGTACTGAGTTGCGGTTGCATTATCCCCGGACAGGCTTCAGGATCAAGGCTGTCACCAGTGGAGGCAGTTCGAAACTGTGAAGACCGTCTGGTACAGGAGTGGCATCGAAGCCTTACTTCCCACGACTCCGACGTGATTCGATTTTGAACTTGTGTTCCCAAGCAAGAGTGCATGCGTCCGTCGTATCACAACATATATGTCCGCGATATCTAGCTGAATCGGATATCAGCCGACGCATGCTGAATCCCTCCAAAACAGGGTGTGACGAAGAACGATGCCCAAACCTACACGGATACATGCCGTTGATATTGAGGCGATGTTTCCTCTTTCCCTTTCCATCACTGCATGCCTGTTCTTCCGAATAGGTAGCGGACGGAGACCACTCCTCTTAGACCGGTCAGCTACATTGGAATCTGGTTTCCCACCGTCGATCATGGCCCGCGTGGTTCATTTTGTTCTCTTCGGCCTGCCTTAAGATGGCACCCTGCACGGCTCTGGCGGCGATGCAATCTTTATCTTGATTCACAATCTGTGTAAAATGCTAGATCAGGAATGACCATGGCATCTGTGTTCATTCACATCAGGGAGACAGCATCTGATGTGTCACATGCGGCGGCCAAAGTGTAGGATAAATACGTGCCCAACTTACAGGCAGTCAGTGCATGACGCGGGCTGGCGGGCTGTTGCGTCCTTGACAGCGGTTGCTGCCCAAAACACAGACACTGGTCGGTGTGATTGGCCTTTGTTTTGGAGCCGACCTCTTACAGAGCCAGAACGAATGTTTCCAGGCGTTCTTGGGGACCCTAAGGCGGCGGACTATTGGCGTCTCTTCCGCCTATCGCTGGGGCTCACTAGGCTGAAGGACCCGGGGGAGCGAAGCCGAACCGCTCCCCATGTTGCCACTGATGCCACGCTCCGGTCATTTCAGCCACTGCTTCAATGATGCATTGGCTCTCGACCACTCATGAACTCGCAATCGAGATGCACGCATGCCGACTAGTCGAGAAATCTCAGACTGCTGACAGTCAAGAAACCCAGGACGTTCAGGGGCCAGTCACTCTGACAAGGCTTCAGCTTCACAAGACGGCTCGACGGCTCCAAGCAAATGGTGCTCCTTGAAGGAATTCGAAGAAGATCTGACGAGGTACAGGTTCCAGAGTCTGATCGAGCAGACTCTCGTACAAAGCCCGACTAATAAGAGGCCCCACAGAGGGATGCCACGCTGTCAAGCCTGTCAATGGACTGGGATGTCTGGAAATTTTTAGGACAAGATGGACCTCTCGCCAGCTGACCATTCATCGCAGTGCAACCTGGCCCTCACTAGGCTCGGCGCTGCTCTGCATTGTTGGGCTGCATCTCTTTCGCACCGGACCTGCCCATCTTTTCTGTCTTCCTTCTCGCCTCGCAAGAACATGTCGCATCTATTCTACATTGGACAAAAAATCCCACATTTTTGCTTTGCGTTGGCGTCAAGATCGCCGGTGGTACATTGATCATCCCACGCCTCGCCCGTCGTCTCAGGTTTTCCTTGACCCGGGTGCTCATTCCCCCATCGAGAACCCTTGGTCAGCTTTCCCCTCCATCCCTCTCCTCCCTTGGCCGCAGGTACACACCGTCTCGAGGGTAGAGACATCGAAATTCAGCAAACCCGACGAGAAATTCCATTTACTTATCCTTCTTGTCTGGACTGGACGGACATCAGGGTGGCATTGTGGTCATTGATTGGTCGCTCATTCGCTTGATTCAATCGCTCTGCAGCCTGAAGCGAGGCGCTCGTTGCCTGCGCCTACATCAATTCCTTTTTGCTCATCACATTCAACCTTCCGTCAGTTTTGTCAGACATCATTTGGCCAGTCTCTGAAAAGGATAGGTATTCATATCAATCCATTGGATCTCAATCATCCGGAATCCTGGAGCAAACATACCTGGTGGATCTGCATTCGCTTGGACCGTCTTAGCGTTACAGCATTTTTGACCAGACTCGACCTTGCCGCTTATCCTGCGACTTCTTCTCTCCTGAGACAGTCTTTCCCTATTTGTCTATTCCATCCCTCTTGCTGCCCAACGGACCAGGACTTTGTGCGCCCGAGGAACCATTTATAATCCTATACAAGCAGGATGTCGCGCTACGTTGACGACCCCAATTACCGCCGCAGCGAACCTCGTCACTCCTCAAGAAGAGACACTCGTGAGCGTGACCATAGGGAGCGTGGTGATTCTACAAGAGACAGAAGAGTTATGGATGACCGGATAGATCGAGACGCCCGTATGAGTGATGTTATGGATACTCGATTGGACAGCCGGATGGACCCCCGTATGGACTCCCGCATGGATCCCAGAATGGACACCCGTATGGATATCCGGACAGATCCAAGGGCAAATACTGCTTCACGCCTCAACCCTCGACCTGACCGCACTGTGGATAGCCGAAATGTTGAACCCGATGGCCCTGGTGTGTTATATCGAGATCCTACTACCGGAGAGCTTTATCGTGAAGTGAGGCGAGAAGTACCGTCAAGGTCTCCGTACACTGGGGACGAGCCTGATTTTGAGGTACCGCCCTCTCGCAGTCGGACAACAATGGATCCCCCTATGAGCAGAGACCGGGACGGTTACAGACCAGGAGCACCCGGATTATCCGAATATTTTTGCCCAGGAGAAGGAATCGAGCGAGAGGTCATCCAGCATGAAATTTGCAAATATCTTGGCCAGGATGCCACTTGTCGCCCAGGCCGAAACGCTGAAGTATGCCGTGCCGATATGGTTGTTCATGGTAAGTGTAGATATGCTAACGCAGCCGCACAGGGCCGATCTGGATACTGGGTCAAAGCCTATCGTCCTTTCACAACGGTACGCCATCCTCCCGGTTGACTGGGATCTCCTTACTGATACGAGCTGCACAGGCAATGGAACAATCGCTTCGTGAGGACACCATCAAATGGCAGCGTGAACGAGAACGAAGGACAAGATCGGGCCGTTCTCAAGGTACGCCTTACAGCGACTGGTCAGCCAATCGATCTAAGGATCGTGTAGGTTCTTACGCCGACATGCAAGCCCGGCAGGAAAGAGAACGTCGATACCCAGGAGAAATGGACCTTGATGATGATGACTACCGGCAACCGGCCCCCAGGCATCGTGATCCTCGTGATCCGGAACCTCACCCTCGTGATGCTCCTCGTCCCGTGGCCAGCGGTGGTCGTGTTCCCGTTACTGCTGTCACCACAGGATATCCCCCGGAACCCACTTATCCAACGGGTTCATACGCCATCTCTTCCACCCGCGAAGGCTATGCCCCTGGTCAACCTGCATATTATGGTTCGGAAAGAGAGCCCAGGACGGCGTTTGCAGGTGGTGCAAGCACGCCTCCGTCAATCAATCGATCCGGTCAGTCAGGAGCCTATGTTCAGCCAGGAGGATATCCATCCAGGACAGGACCACCAGTATCGGCCCCTATATCCACTTCCTATGATCCCAGAAGGGACATGATGGGTGCTTATCCTTCCGGGTATTCTGATTCACGTAGTCATCGTCGATGACCGCATTCTTCCGCGGGCGGTTGATGTTGCATATTGTCCGAATCCGGTTTCTGTTATCCTCGATGGTTCAGTCTTGCACGTTTTGTGTTGCCCCAGGAACTGTCGGCTTGAGCCGACGCCGCTCGAAACCATTGTCTCCCTGGGTTGCCACTTTATCATGGACACGATTGCCCCGGATTCAACCAGGCTCATTTGTACAGTTGCCAAATCTCCGGACATTTGGACGTTAACGAGGTTACGATTACCGGACGTGTGAACGTTGGAACGTTTGACGAGATTACGATTGAACTGATTATACCTTACCAATGGAGTCCGCAGGCTCGTGTTCTCTCTTCGTATTGGATTATCATCAAGCGATCCATGCTGGAGTCGGCTTTTATACGTACATTTCCCGGACTACGGAGGCATTCTGGAACACACTCAAAATGGTCGTTTTGTTATTGGTCCGACTTTGATATACAGCATGACAGAGCCGGTTTGCAGAAATGAAATTGTTATATGGCTAGCATCTGGTCGGCGTATTCGAGATGATTTGTTTGCGGATCTTGAAAGCATACCTAGGTATACTCTGATTGATGACATGGATAATGCAACGGCCTCTTACACCCATGGAATGTCCTCCGGCTTGATGCCCTGATTCGAGGATGCCACAGGTTGTTCTTCCTGGCCTCCCTTGGTTTCCAATATCACGACCAGGCCATATTCACCACCTTATCCGGGCATCTCGTGATCTTGACTCATGCACATCTTGATTCTCCACGCAAAGAGGATGGCCCGGGGACCTTTCCAGCCATCTCATGCTTCAGAAACACTACGTCTCTCCTGGAGTCATTGACCATTTGCCGTGTCTTGAGGATATTGCACCCAACACCTCAGTCTTGTCCTTGTGTCATCCTCCTTACAAAAGCTTGGATTCTCTGGCATCCTTTGTTGTCGTTGTATTTCCATGCTATTGTTACCTTTTCAATCCTCTTGAATTCAGCTTTGTCGCACACCGTCTCCATCAAGGCCAAAGTCCAAGTTTCTTCAGGCCACGTCCTGAACTGTAAGCCTCTCACATATCCCTGACTCTGACCACCTTTTTCACCGCACAAGCCTGTGACCCTGTTGACCGTCTTCAACTGCCTCACATTCACTACAGGGCACGTGTCACGTCTTTGGCAAACAGATCCGTGTCACCGTCACTGCCTGGGACAGCGAAGGCCATATCGTCTCGCCAAGTGTCGCGATATTTTGGGGACTCTTATATATTCCTGGCCAGGTTTTCTATTCTTCGCGCGTCGACCACCTCACACAATATCCTCATCATCAGTAATCCTCACCTCATTCGCACGACATCATCGTTCAAGATGGCGTCCCCTTCGAAAGCAGGCTTTCCAAAGTTCGTTGACGGCGATGTGCTCGTCATCGTGTCAACCACTCAATATTACAAACTCCATTCGCAAGTCCTGACCACCCACTCACCATGGTTCGCCGAGCAACTCGCCGCGAAACCTCCACCACGCTTGAACCCACAAGCCCGTCGTGAGAACGCTGCAGCGTTCCGCTTTGAACTGCACCGCGCACCTGGCGAGGAAGGACCAGGTCAATTCATCCGCATTGTATGAGGACTCTCTCTGTCTCTCTCTCTCTGTCTCTCCTTCTCTCTCACTCTCTTATCGTCTTCTTCCCCCGCTTCTCTCTCACTGTTGAGAGACACATCCCCAACAACCTAGGGTTTGAATCTTTAATTGACCACCTCTGTGCACTACTACATAGGACGTCAACGAATCCGGCCGATCTCCTCGCTCCAGCCTCCCTCTCGTGCCGGACTTTGAAAATGGCAAGGTGGAAAACATCCACAACCAATCCTGGGACTGGCTGTTCGGCGTCTTCTACAACCGCGAGCCTCGCTTCGACGACACCAGCCTGGCGACGATCCTGACGTGCGTCATGGCGGTGATCGAAAGCGCCGAGTCCGTGGGTGCAATCGACCACGTGCGCGACATCGTCGACCTGGCCCTGATGCGCCAGGACAGCGTGCTGTGGACATCGATCATGGGCAACCCCGTCGTGTGGATCGAGCTGGGCCGCCGAGTGCGGTCGCCGGCCATCTACCGCGAAGCCGCGATCCACCTGATCGGCCAGTGGGCCGTGATCAAGGACGAGGACAAAGAGCGCATTGGCGAGGACATCCGCGGCGTGCTGAACCAGAAAGCCGAAGAACTCGCGCTGGCCAAAGAGGCCATCGAGATGCGCATGCTGGGCCACTATCCGCAGTTCATGATGCGCACGGCGACCGACAAGCCCGGCCGGCCGAGCTACTCGGGCGACATCTACATGTGGATGAGCGTGTGTTTTTTCCGCCAGTGGTTCGCGCAGAATGTGAGTGACGACCGCACGCGACGCGCGCCCGACGGCGGGTTGAACTTCTACTCGGCCCTGCACGAAGGTGGAGGCGCGTACCTCACACACCTCGACTTCAAGACGTTCCATCAGTACTTCCCCATGAGCATCAAGGCGTGCCACGTGCTCGAGGCCAACATGGGCGTGCTCAAGGAGGATATCAAGCACTTTGTCGGCGACCTCATGCAGGAACGCTCCCACTTGAAGCGCGCCGAGCATGACATCGCTTGGCTGACCTGTGCGCGCATCGAGAAGGAGGACATGCCCTGGTGCACGGCCACGAGTAAGGGCATGAAGCGCAAGGAGGACGAGCTCAAGGAGTTGTACACGGCGCTGGGCGAGGAGAATGCCATGAGGATGCATCTTGACAAGGACAAGGACACGCCGCCACGTCCGGGGAAGAGAGCTCGAGTGTTCGTGGAAGATGATGACGACGACGAGGAAGACCAGGAACAACACGAACACCAGCTCCTTAACGATGGCGATGATGGCGATGACGAGGATGAAGAGGGTGATGGCAGTGGTATGTTCATCCCAGAAGACGACTTTTAGAGAGAGAGAGAAAAAAAGGTATGTGTCGTGACGTGTCTCTCTTCACGATCTGGCTCGTCGTACAGGACTCGAGTGACTAACGGGCAACCAGGGTCATCACGGCCTTCGTCGACGTTCCATGTCGGGGAAGGAGTCGCGCGTAACGGAACAAGGTATCTTTGCGTCCACTTCTGCACTCAACTCCTTTTCACAGCATTTGGGCTCGCAGTGGTCAACCAGATCACATTCAACGGCTATTTTTTACATGGGGGTTTGTCGCTATGGGTGTACTCCTGGGTTCATGAGAGATCACCACGCTGGATAGGATGGAGTGCTTTTGCGTGCGTTTACTGCTTTTTCCTTACTTGGAGAGATGGAATGCTGCTGGCATGCTTCGTGCTTGATGAAAAATACCCCCATAAGAAAATCCAAATGGCTTGCATGCTTCAAATAATCCGAAATAATCGATTGATTGATCTTTCAATTTTTGTTCCCCCATAGGAAACAAAGCTATGTACAATGCCGTGCCGTGAGCGCTACCTTTCGTCTCGTGGCTGGTGTCCTGCCCCCATGGTGTTCCCAGCTCAGGTGTCTGCTTTCCCCATGCTAGACAAGCAGCCTCTTGCAAGTCCCAGGCAATCGTAACGCGGTTGTTTTTGTTTTCTTTAAAAAAAGGTCTGCGAGAGTCTGCGAGAGCGTTTCATTTTGGATCGTCGAACCCTTGAGGGATCTTTCTGGGTCCTTTGGGAACTACCAAGACAACCATAAGTTAGCCATCCATTTCCCAGGCAATGGTTCCTCTCGACCGATCGCTTGAGACGCTACAAGACGAGTATGTGCTTCTTGGGCCCGAGGGTGTACTCGATTTTTTCCAGCTCTCGCCTAGACAGAGAGTGTGTGTGTCCGCAATCCCTCCTCCTCCTCCTCTACCTGCCAATATGTAGTGCATAAGTGCTTAGAAAAAGACTCACCAGGATAAGTCAGTGGGATCTGCGCCGGATCCTCGTCGCCGGCCCATCGTCTCAACGGCGGGACGACCACAAAACACATTGGTCCCATTCCACCGAGCACGCAACTCCAGAAGATGGCGGGTTTCTCGTGCATGGCCCATCGCAGGTACCGGACCGGAGAACCCCAGAATCGCTGTGGGACGCCAGACATCTTTATTTTTGGTGTACAAGTAGTATCGGGCTTGGTCAGGAGGAGAATGAGAACGAGGCGGACCGCGAATGTGAAGAGGTCAGGGGAGCGAGGCAAGGGCCTCTTACTCGTCGTCGTGCTCAAGTCGCGGAGGAAGAGGGGAGATCGATCTCTGGTAGCTGCTTGCTTCGAGGGTCGTTGGACGCAGATCGTTTGGCGTTCACTCAGACAGACAGGGGACAAGACTTTCGAGTTAGGGTCTCGGTGTTGTTGACGCAAATCGTATGGCCGCTGGTCGTCTATCGCTCAATTCGGTACTGTCTGCTGGGGCTGTTGGCTATTGAAGCTCGATGTTTGAGGTCGCTTGACTGGGCCTGAAATCCACCGTAGGATGCTTGGCACTTCTACGGCGGAACTTGGTTTGAAGACATGCGCAAGGTTTCTGCGTCGAATGGGCCAGAAGTACGAGCTTGAGGTACATATTCCTCACGAAGCATAACATAAGTATTCTTATTTCTTCGGAACCCATATGTGGGTGTGGGACCGGGGCATTAGCATATTTTGAGGTAGTGCATTCTGTTTTCATTGAGGCGGTAATGGTTCAGGTGCAGGAAGATCAAAGCTGAGGCGAGTATTGCTACTTCTCCATTTCATGTCTTGGTCCTTCATTAATCGTCATTCATTTGGCTGTGGCTGGCTTGATGTCCAAAGCATTGTGCCGTTCGCCTTCCCGGTGTCTCGGATGGCTCACATAATATACACCTTCCTCACTTGATCCCATTTGAAACTCTCACCAGTGGTAGGGTCTCTGACTTCACCTTCCTTACCAATCTGCAGCTCTTGAACCCCTCCTTCTCCGCCGCCTAGTCCAGCCATGGCGAGTTTGCGTTGTAGCTCTTCCAACCGCTCACGGCCATATATTCGTCCATTTGGCAAGACTACAGGGTCCGATTCCACAGAGCTCGTTGTGTGATGAGCATATGGCACGTTGCGAGCAAGGTCATTCAGCTCCATGCTGCAAATCGGGCACAAGGAGGTATTCGTCGCAATGCGAGCATGGCCAGGTGTTGAAGAGCTGGCTGGATTGTAAGCACTGTGACAAGCGGGAGTCTTCAGAGCGGAAAGTCCTGCGGATAGAGCGACGTGCATGAGGGGCTGGACTGGAAGGGACAGTAATGTGTGGTGGGTTTCGATGAACAAGTTCGCTATATGGTGCCATCGTGAAGGGGCGAACAAGCTGCGATATGGTTCGGCCTCGGTGTTTGTTGTCTGGGCCAACAGTCCTGCTGCCTGCATAATTGCTTCTGATCGTGAAGAAGCGTGCGGGGCGAGGTGCTGTTGCGCATGTATAGTCGCCTCGAGTCGTTTTGCTGGAGTCCCGGCCCGAAGCAGCTCGATGAATTGTTGGAGGCGTAGTTCGAATTCGAGATTGGTCGACTTGTATGGAGCAGTTATGAGTTTCTTCAGAGAGTTCTTGTTCTCGTTGATCCATACTAACGCTTCTTTGGTCTCGCCTCTAGTCAGGGACGAAGCAATTTTGTGACATGATATGAAGGTGTCGAGGTCTATTAGATGCGTGATTTGTTTCGATTCGGCCAGTGTTGACGCCGTCCCAGAATAACCCGATCGAAGGAGGTAGTCCACTATCAGCCGATCGAGTCTTTTCCTTGACCATTGGTCATACTGTACATCGGCCAGGGATGGAACCTGGTATAGGTCTTGTAGATGTTTGATGCGTTTGGCTGTGTGCTCATGAAGGGCTTCCTCCTCCGTATGTAGCTTTTCCAATTTCCGCTTGAAATTTTGCATCCGTTGAATCATGGCGTCTAGGGAGGCGAGGGTTTGATCCGGGGTTTGGGAGGAACTGAGCGCTGCATTGGCGGTGTCCTTGAGGGTGGGTAAGATGTGGTCTCGTTCACGTTCTACATAGCGCTGAGTGTTTCTGAAATTGCGTTTGACGAGTTCGTGAGGTAGCCGCAGGAGAGGTTGGTCCTGGATCTCGGTTAGAGTACAGTGCCGTGAGAAGTGACCCGATATGAGGCATTTACCAGTAGGACATGGCTGTCTGGGTTCAGTTTGGTGGTGGAGAGTTCAGCAGCCATGTGAACGACGAGGTGAACAGAGAAGACTTTAACGAAGACAGTGGCCGACTGGTCGTCTTTTCGAGCTGCAGTATGTGAAGTGAGTGAAGTCTTCGCAGGCTCCTAGCAGGTTGTTCACGTGGTTGAAGAGGTTGAGTGGTAGTCATAGACCGACCATGCCGTCTTCAATCTATGGAGGTATATACTCCGCAGTAGCGCTCTATCGCCGCGTGCGTGTGCGTGTCACTGTTACGCAGACCGTGCTAGACACGCCAGACACCCAGAAGCACCGAAGCGATCATGCAGCACCCGGGGAGATAATCAAGCAACGGTCATCTTATGAGCGAACATCATAACTCTAACTACTAGGTGACTACTACTCTAACCACTTCACGATGGCGTACCCTACGTGCAGACTCTACCCGACCAGCGAATAACCCAGATCCTTCCCTCTCCCCATCGCGACCAGTCTTTGTCGCATGGCCTCGGCTCGCTCAGCTTTAGGCCCATCCAAGGTGAATTTTGCTCTATCAACCCAGTCACCAACAGCATGCTGCAGCACTTGTCTAGCCCGCTCAGTCCCATGACCTGCCAACCCCACGGAACCGTGAAGTGTCATCCGACCTACATCGTGAGACGCATCAATCCCCTTATATATTCCTCGGTGAAGGATGTTGCTGTCATAAAATACTGCATCGCCAGGAGCCAATTCGACCACGAGTTGACCAGGTAAGTTAGCCTCGAAGGGAGCCGCAGCTCTTTCAGTCTCGGTCCGTACACGCCGGTGGCTTCCTGGGACGACGAGAAGAGACGCATCATCGAACAATGCAATGTTGTATTGCGCATGCAACTGCCGGCCATTGGGACTTTTCTCCTTGAGCTGCCGTTCTTCCTCCTCTGGTGACACGTCCGGTCGAACATCGTCTCGATGCCAGCAGAGTTCAAAGTCCTGTTGCTCGGCAGGACTTACCAGCAGGTTGAAAAGCTCCATGACTAACTTGTCATAGCCTTGTGGATCGTCTTGCAGTCCAACCAGCTCTTTGACAATGGAAAGGATTTCGTCAGAGAAATATAGTTCCGCAAAGGTATCTCTAGTCTTCATGTCTGGATGGAGAAGATGCTGGACTCCCCAGATATTGTCACCAGGCTGCCACTCATGCCAGGGTGGATATTGTTTTGGAACGGTTCGGACATAGGGCCATTGGCCTTGCCGTGCACAATCTGTGGTATGTTCACAAGCTGTTCTTAGGGCATGCAGTAGTTGTGGCGATATCAGGGTGGGTATCTTGACGAAGCCATCATTGCGAAGTGCGTCCAGATATGGTGTTGGGGGGTCGGAAGTCATGGCTGATATCTATCACTCCAGATTGGATGTCCTCCAGATAACAGGAAGCTGATATCCTAAATATCGTCCATCAATACTTGATGTAACAGTCGTCGGGTTGCAATGAAGCCCAACTAACATCGGCCTGATGATCCCCTCCATTATCATGCGGGGAACACCACAATCCCACTATCCCTGTCAACCCTGCACAGTTCGGTAGAATGCAATGCTAGCAAAAGGCGTAGAACACCGCCAGATCAGACGCGAAGCCGGAATAGCCATGTTGTTGACTGGCAAGGGCAAATACCACAGCCACAGTTGGACTTGCGCCAAGGGGGCGAGACAAGCCTGGGGGATGTCAAGTGGACGATTGGTTTCTCATAACTTGATCAGCAAGAGATCCTTTCAAGCTGCAGAACCGTATGAAAGTCCATAGATTCTCCAGAACATCTGTGGAGCTTCTGGATGTCGTAGCTGACTGCCGCTTTTGAAGATCAGCTGTCCGTGCCGAAAACTTCGACAGCAGCCGGGAGGTCTGCCCACGACTCTTCATCGGCTCTATTGAGCGTTGACAGTTGCTTTTCCAAGTCGCGAAAAGCGGTGGCTTTGTCGTGAAGTGTGTTCGCAAGGACCAGCGAGGCGCTGCAATGGCATCTACCTCTTCGCTTTCCTTCACAACTCGAGTTCAATCTCTATGCTGGCGGGAATGGAACAACATATCAGAACGCCATCGTCGCCCTCGAGACACCCTTCAATCGTGCCTTTCAATAATCTCACCTCGCATGTCCCGCAGGCGCCAGACCGACAACCAAAATCTGGCTTCAACCCCGACTTCTCCGCGAGTTGAAGAAGAGTCAGTCGTTCCTTGGCCAGCCATTTCACTTGCATGTCCGACTTGCGGAACGTGACTGTTGCTTCTTCGATGTCTGACATGTTGGAGGCTATAGTGACCAATCCACAATAGGCACGTCAAGGTTGATAGCCTCGACAGTATATAAAGCGAGAGTCGACGGCTGATCCTGATGTTCTGTAAGGCGAGCTGCCACCAGCCTCGGGTTTCTGACCGACAGGGCGGTTGGAGAAGAAGGCGGATCATCTACCGGGAGAACAATCGTCTATTGATGTGATGCTTTTCGGCAATTCGAGTTCCTTGGGCCCCACTGGCTCAGCGCAAGTCTTGCCGACCAAATAATGCAAAGCAGAAATCGTACAGACCTTGCCACGACTTGGGCAATGAAGGTGTTGGTGGCATTCTGCGCTTTATACCCAACTACTCCGGAGTATCAGTCGACCATCGGCAGACTTTCCTGAGTTGGCTTCCTGCCTCGATGCCGTCAGTCTGTATTTGTTCGACGACTGCTGCTTCGAGAACCACTCACCTCGGGCTGACATCAAGCATGCAATCAGACTACTGAGTCCCGTACCCCTGACCTCGAAGGCATGTGTGGCTCAAAGAGAAGAGACAAAATCTCAGATGCCTGCAAGCTTCAGCTTCGGTAGCTTTGCCAGAGCTGCTAGAGCACCTTCATGTTTGCGAACAACATATATTGCTTGTACGCTTCTCTCGCAATACGCTGATCATGACTCTCGCTGACCATGGTAGCTCGCCATGCTCATTCATACCATCCCTCTGGGACGAGCTGCCATGACTTGGCCTTCGTACCAAGTAGGCCGACATGTCAATCAGGACGGAGGAACTTCTCGGCAGCTCCATCAGCGTTAACAGCGCAACCCGAAAAGGATAGCATCAACAGCATGCGCAATGACACGTCGGAACTACCAAAAACCAGTGATAACGTGCATATTCAGAAGTGTTTTGTCAAGCAAAAGCTTTCCGAAGAGGTCAGAGCCGCGATGCGTCACGTTGCACACCCTGTTGCGATAATTACCGCCACAGATGTCTCTGTGAGCCCAAAAGGAGCTCCACACGCCTGGCGGGGTGCTACGGTGTCCTCCTTCAACACCGTTACACTTTCTCCGGAACCGATCGTATCATTCAATATCAAACGGGTTTCGTCCACGTTCGACGCCATTCGGAGCTCGGGTCTTTTCACGGCACACTTCCTCTCTGGCCAACACCGAGCCGGCGAGATGTTAGCTACCAGATTCTCGCGTGGCAATGCGACTTCGCCTTTTCATGACAAACATGGAAAGCTGGAGTCGTACGTTTTTCGGGATCCGGAGCTCCAGCCTCGTGCCCGGGAACCGCCAATTATACGGCCCTCCGGCCGAGGACCGCCCCTGGCGCCTCTGAATCTTACTTGCGAATATCTGCCGGAGAAGCTGGTTCATATAGCAGACCATGTGGTTGTCTTTGGCCGTGTTATCGGAGTTTACGATCGTATGACAGAACGACGATTCAGACATGGGCACACGCCGATATTGTCCTATGTAAATCGTGGTTACATGCGGCACGACTGGGGTCCCATGGAGTTAAGACTTCGGAAGCCAGGTTCGGATGAGCAGAAGGAAGAAGTATCTCAGAGGCACTCCGAAGGCTGAGGTCTGGACACACACGAGTACACTTGGCATCTGCTTGGAAATGCATCTGTCAACTGATTCTTATGGAGTAGGCGAGCGACACTCTGGAGGCCGATTGCAAGGAGGTGGTTGAAGCAAGGACACTGCGCTGCCTTGCTTTTCGAAGCGATGGTACCACTAGCTATGAGAGTGCCTGTCGAAATCATGGAGTTTGCATTATCTGCCTGTAGTTGGGCGTGATTTTAGCTCAGCATCAGAAGCACTATGTGTCGAGCACCATACACTACAGGTAGCACAACACGATTGACCACAACAGATCCGCTTGAACACAATGCCCTTGCTATTGCTGCGTCACTCGTGGTCTCGCTTCATCTGAACTCGATATGGTGGTGACACTTTCGCGAATGAGGCAAATGAGGCACTAACCCGATTGGTCACCAATAATCCGTATTCCTTGAAGACTTCAAACTTCGAGTTGAACCTCCATGAACCTCTCACCACCTACAGCATTGCCCTTTCAAGTCTATATCCGCAACATTACCCGACTCGGGACTTCAGAGACTGCCCATTTTGACTTGAATAATCTCTGAACCATGCCTACTAGATTATCAGCTTTGACAGGTCGCTCGAGCTTCATCTGCGCCCAGTGTCGAAAAGCTCTGACTGCACCTAAACGGCGACGCCTCTTATCAACATCATCAAAAACACCTGAAATCTACGATGTCGTAACAGTCGGTGGAGGCCCAGCAGGCCTCGCCCTACTAGCAGCTCTCAGTACGCTGCCTCGCATTTCCGTATCGAACAACACTGACCAACCCCCCAGAATCCTCTCCTGTAACATCACATCTAAAAACCGCACTGATTGAGATCCAAGATCTCTCCAAGCTGCGGCAATGGCCTTCACCCGAGCACCAATTCTCAAATCGGGCTAGCAGCTTAACACCTTCATCCGTCTCATTCCTCGAGACGACCGGCTCCTGGGCACACGTCGACCAAACCCGCATTCAAGCCTACGACGAAATGCAAGTCTGGGACGCCGCCAACGACGCCAGCATCCAGTTCGACTGGAAAGCCGAGACACAGAAGTACAACGCCCCGCCCCAGACGATAGCGACCATGTGTGAAAACGCCAACCTGACGCGAGGCCTGCTCGAGCGCATCGTCGAAGTCGGCGCAGAACCGTCCCTCTTCTCCAACACGAGCGTGTCAGCAATCGAGACCGGCGAAGATGACCCCGAAGGACTCAACTTGTCAACATGGCCCGTCATATCTCTCGAACCCAAATCGCCTGGACCACTCTCGCACAACAATCCAACCAATATAGCAGCACGCCTGCTCATCGGCGCAGACGGCTTCAACAGCCCTGTCCGCGCCTTCGCCGGCATCAACTCGTCGGGATGGGACTACAACCGCCACGGCGTCGTTGCCACACTCACTCTTCAACCCGCCGACACCGCCCAGACCGTCGACTTCGACCTCTTCAGCTCCGAACCGCTACCCAACCGCGCGACCGCGTACCAGCGCTTCCTTCCACAACTTGGCGGGCCGATCGCCATTCTCCCACTGCCCCATGACCGCGCGTCAATGGTCTGGTCCACCAAGCCGTCTCACGCGGCGTACTTGAAATCCCTTCCCGCTTCCGCGCAAATCGCCATGATCAACGCAGCATTGCGCCTCAGCCAAACCGACTTGAAGTACCTACTGAGCCTTCCAGCGGATTCCGCCGTCGACGCCCACGAAACCGAACTCCGCTGGCGTCTCGAACACACCTCCGCGCCTCCTAGTCTATCTCGCCAACCGCCCTTCGTGACGGGCATACAAGAGAACAGCCTCGCCAGTTTCCCCTTGCGCTTCCGCCACGCGACGAGCCTGGTCAACCCGCGCGTAGGCCTGATCGGAGACGCCGCGCACACGATCCACCCGCTCGCAGGCCAGGGGCTGAATCTCGGCCTGGCGGATGCAAAGGCGCTGGCGGAGTGTATCGCGTACAGCGTCCGTCACGGGATGGACATCGGCGACCCCATGGCCTTGGAGAGGTATAGTTCCGCGCGGTTCGGGCGGGGCTTGGTGATGGCCGGAGGCGTGGATGCGTTGAATTCCTTGTACCAGCTTGGAAGTGGTGGGGACGGCATGCTGGCGAGTGTCGTGGGCAGGGCGAGGGGCCTCGGGATGAACCTCGTCAATCAAGTGGTGCCCGGGTTGAAAGAGTTGATTATGAGGCAGGCGAGTTGATCCAAGTCCCATGCGTGTGTGCGGGTTTGGGCAACCCAGTAATACGAGCACGTCCGTGCGTGTCTCGCGCGTGTGGGCTGTCAGTATGCCTTGGTTATGTCAGGGTGGTAAGGTGAGAAGAGAACGGAAAGAAAATTGGGACCATTGATACCTAGTGGGTGCCTAGATGGAAATGGGATCTAATAAAATTACTTTTTGCCCTCCAAGATCAAGCAGCCTGTCTATGTCGACCCGCAACTACCTGGTACTACTGATGGAGCTTGTGGAGGACATGAACGAGTGCGCGAGTCTTCTACATTCGAAATGGCGAAACGCGGCCATCCCGAAATCACTGCATATCCTCATTATTACCCTGCCATCATGCTCGAAATACTCCAGGATAGATAAGGGCCGGTCGGACCCCCCAAGCTTTACGGGACAAGACTCGTCTGCAGTCAAGGATGAACGATCGAAGCCTCGCTCGCGAGTTATGTGAATATACTAATTGGCCATCAGTAGGGACTTCAAGAAGTCTTAGATTGTGTTTCGCATAAGGTAATCAAAGCCTGTCCCAACCTTTTGTTCATTCTATCCCTCCCCCAGACCCCAAGGTTCCAAATCAAGCCTCTCGTCCGTGAAGATCTCGACGCCGAGAACCTCATCTCTAGCGGCAGCTTGTCCCTGGGCCAATCGTTCTAGCACTAGCCACAAACCACCAATCTCCGGACTGCACATGGCGGGTTGCAAATCCAAATCTCCGATACGAAGCCCCGACGAAACACTCGTGAATTCCTCATTGTCGATCTCGCTGCTGGCCACCACTTGCTTATAGGGTCCTTGACCTTGCTCCAGTGTCATTTTGAACAGCGACGCAGAGGGTGCTGCGGGTATCATGTGCCGCGCCACGAATGCGACACGACTCATTCTGTTGATGACGAGAGGTGCGAGGAGGCGATTGGCAGTGCTGCCAAAGACCGCAGGAGTGCTTCTGATGCTAAGTCGTCCGCTCCCGTCGGCCGGTAGTTGGACGAGAGATGGGGTATCAGTCGAGGAGTACAGGTCGAGCGTGAAGTCGGCGAGACGGCTTTGATCGAACGTCGAGCAGATGATGGTGTAGTTTCCCACTGGCAGTTCCGTTTCCACCACAGCACTTCCACGTCGATAGTCCCCTGAGTGTGCGAGGACATCTCTAGGTCTCAAGCGCACGATCCTCGAGCCATTGCTGAATACGACCAGGATCTTAACGTGGATATCAGTTGCGTCTACCGAGTCGTCTTCATTCTTGTGGTCGACACGGAGAAGTAAAGCTAATTGCTGTTTTGTGTTGAGATGCATTCGAAATTGTGGGTTGGCAAGGTAAGTAGCCGAGTCGGAGTTGCCGCCTGCTATTGACCTCGTCCAGGCAGATTTTATGCTGGACTTTCGGGGATATTGCAGGCGAGCTTCGGACAGTGACAAAGTGGATTTTGACAATGCCGAAATGGTAAAATTCATCTTACCTGGTGGCAAGGTTTGTGAGACCACGACTGCAGTGTAGGTTGTCCTAGCATCCGCGTGGAACCTCAACAAGGTATTTGGCGAATCTACAAATGGACCGCGTACCTTGGCACCCTCGCTGGTGATGACTTTATTCCCATGGCGCTCGTACAGGTAGATGCTGATGTAGCCATTTTTGCCAATAGTCGATTGTGTATAATCTCCTGTTCGAAAGTGCCGACTCAGCAGCAACCAGACCTCACCACTTTCGGAGACTGTCACGGCAAATTGTGGATTTTCGACGAAGATATTTGCAGCTGATTCGGGCTGTTGTGGCTGCCATGAGAAATGGAGGTCTTCTCTGTGGGAGAACAAGCCGGGGTTCCAGTTGATGTACATGTTTTCGAAATATTGAAACATGCTGTTGAAGTCCATCCAAAAAGTGCCCGGCATCATTTTCTGGTCTGTTGATGTGCCGTTGGCTTCGTCATTCTGATTTGGTCTCCTTCTTGATGCTCCTCGCCAAACATCGCCGTCGGCCCATGGATTCTTGACCAGTATCTCTTTGGCATCACCATCAGAAGACACTTCCAAGACGGCATAATCATGTTCTGCCGCAAGCCCGAGATACTTCTGCTCACGGCGTGGCAGATTGCCAGTACCAATGGTGATCAGGACATTTCCCTCCTTGAAGTTGGTGGCTATTTCCTCCCACAAGCGGTCGGGCTCGACACCTTCGTCGTGCAGAAATACTTGTTGGGGTATCCAGCCAGTCAAGACAGCAAGGTCGGTGCCTGAATTACTTCCGGGAAAATCATAGCCACCTCGAACTTTAAGATATGCCTTTTCAACTAGGGCTGGCCATAGTAGGCCTGGATGATGGCGATCGATTACATGGAGTACTCGTGAGGTTTTCGAGGTGGGCAAATAGTCGTCGATTTCGACTCTCCTCCAACAACCATTAAAGTACAGTTTCAAGATATACTTTCTGTTGGCTGAAACAGAGATTCTGTCATTCTCGTAGTCATAGGGATGCACGGCTGAGCGAAGTATCTGGCTTAGCGTTAGATGGGCACCATGCAAAATTGATGGACCTACCTTAGGGTGACCTCGCTCGACTCTGGAAGTACACGCACATAAACTCGCAACGACTGAACAATCCGACGTCAAATCTTGAACAAGATCCATTGGCTCATCAGAGTGCATGACCACCTCATCGGAAGAAGACTGATCATGGGTATGATGATTGCTGGTGGAGATGGCATCATCTGCTCGCTTCCACCCGCCAAAGGTTTCAAGCTGGTCAGGAGAAAGCGGGAGTGGACTTGAGTCTGTGAAGGGTTCTTGTCCATTCTGAAGCGAGAATTCATCGGCAGAAGGGGCACTTGTCCAAGGTTTGAAGATGAATCCATTTAATTTGGAGCCTTCGAGAATGATAATGTTCTCCCTTGTGCTGAGTTTTCGAGATGAAAGAGGTACCCTAAGCTTTTCCTTCTGCAGAACCATGGAGACTGGTTTTGAGGACCCATCCTGTCTTTGCTTGAGTTTTTCAGCCTGGCCGAGCAACTCTTTGCATTTTGCGTCGAGCCGCTTTCGATCTGACGGCTTGTCGACTAAGCGCAGGGCTTGCAGGTAGAGCTCAGCACTCTTAATTGCAGCTTCCAGGTTAGCATTAGTGCTAGTCTTAGAGGGAATGGTCTTCTCGATTGACTGTGCCTGCTGTTCGAGTTTCGACCACTTTACATCCATTGTTTGTCGCTAAGATGATGGGGATCGTGCAATGGTCGATGACATGTGAGTATAAGCGAGTAAGGTCCAGAAGTGTCTCTATGATCGGCCGTATAATTGACTGTATAATTGATCTACCGTAGCCGACTGACCGAGAACGGGCCGGAGGAAGACGGTCGGAACCGGCAGTGTTTCCCTGCCTCGCCTAGTTGATACGATCAGCCATTTGCCTCGGCTGTTGAAAGATGATGGATGCATGCAGCTGGGAAACCGAATTGGATGCTGCCCCATGCCATCCCGCAGCGTCCCTCGGGGGAATGAGGATCTGAAAAATGATTCTTTAGATGCACCATTGTCGACATTATCTTCATTCCTAGTCCATCCACCCCTGTCCCCATCCCTCGCGGAATCGAGAGCAACAAGTCTACCTACATCTTCGCCACTCTAGCTTCTCAATCCGCGAGAACGTCTCGGTTTACACCCGCCGCCTCGAATACTTCAGCATCTGGGTTCCTACGTCACTACTCCGGTAGTTTCTTGACCTATCCCTGCTGGTCGAGTAGCAAGCAGACACATACCCTCGAGCTCACTCCAGGCCAACATTTAGAAGACAATGTCTCAGGAGTCGGAGTTGGCGCCATGGGAGAGCGCCGTGGCCGGTGCAGCCGGTGCAGTACTCGCCAACGCTATGGTCTATCCTCTCGATATGTGCGGACGGTGTGCCCCTGCGATGATGAATTGATGAACTGACCATGTCTACAGTGTAAAGACAAGATTGCAAGTACAGATCAAGAAGAAGAATCAAATAATCCAGCACACCGCCGAGCACCACCACTACGAATCAACGCTTGACGCCATCAGGAAGATCATCGAGCATGAGGGCCTCCACGGCCTGTACTCCGGTCTTGCTGGAGCCCTCGCTGGCGTTGCGTCCACGAACTTTGCCTATTTCTATTGGTATTCCGTGGTGCGACAGCTGTGGACAAAATATGAGACAAAGCCTGGGCAGCATCCAGGTACAGCGGTCGAACTGGCTCTGGGCGCTGTCGCAGGTGCACTTGCCCAGGTATTCACAATTCCCGTTGCAGTTATTACAACACGGCAACAAACTCAACCCAGAGGCCACAAGAAGTCATTCTGGGAGACCGGAAAAGAGGTGGTCCACAGTGAAGACGGCTGGACTGGGCTGTGGAGAGGGCTCAAGGCTTCTCTCGTGCTCTGTGTGAACCCAGCTATCACATACGGCGCTTATCAGCGTCTGAAGGATGGTGTATTCCCGGGCCGAGCCAGACTGCGCCCTTGGGAGGCTTTCCGTACGTCAAGTTCCTCTTATCTATCCCATCCTATCGCTAACCAGTATCTAGTTCTTGGAGCCATGTCCAAATCCCTAGCAACGATCACAACTCAGCCGTTGATCGTCGCCAAGGTCGGCCTACAATCACGCCCGCCTCCAGCTCGAGAAGGCAAACCTTTCAAGACGTTCGGTGAGGTCATGGCCTACATCATTGAGCATGAAGGTCCTCTCGCACTCTTCAAAGGAATAGGACCTCAGCTCTTGAAAGGCCTGTTAGTTCAGGGTCTGCTCATGATGACCAAGGAAAGAGTCGAATTGTTGTTCGTGCTGCTGTTCGCCTATCTCCGCGCCACCAAACTGAGGAGAGCAAAACTGGCTGCGCAGCTCAAAGAACAAGCCGCTCCTGTGGCCGAGAACTTGAAGAGCCGCGCCATGCCTGTTGCGGAGAGTGTTCTGGAGAAAGCCAAGTCTGCTTTACCAGCTGTGTCGAAATAGGGGAGCAGTACGATCTACGGGATGGGCGAAGGGAAGGAAGTCGTCTGACATGGTTGGTCAGGAGATCGTTCTCCTCAACTTCCCCGGCTCAGTCGATTTGCGCCAGGGGGGAGGGCCTGCAATCATAAGGAGACAACCCCCGGGGGGGAAGGGCCATTTGCATTACTCCCGGCGCATGGCGTATCTTGCGAATGGTATTGTTTTGGCTCTCGGGATAAATGTCTGCTATTTTACCGTGTCGCAATGCCTTGTTTGTATAGGCAATTGTACTGGAAGCAACACGGAAAGAAGACTACAACATAGGCAAGATCTGCTTTGACTTCATTCCTTTGCACTGACCTAAGTCGTTCTATAGGCATAGCACAAAACCCTTCATTGATGTTGTACACTTTATGTCACGTCCTATCATATACCTTACACAGAGCCCTGCAAAATGTACGTCGTTTAACCGATCCACACTCGAAAAAAGGCAGTCCGGTACAAATCCTTCACCGATTTCGTTTCTTCGCCCATCCTGTCAGACGTTAGCATATTCTTTGCTCACCCTTTGAAGAAAGGAACAAAGGATCGCCAGAGTGAAAATACAAATGCGTACCAGTTTGACCTCGTCGCCATTGTGCCGCGAGCGCCGCAGACTCAGGTGTGATCTTCCTGAAAAGCGCAATGAAGCCGCCGCCCATGGTCCGCTCGCCTACAAGAGGGCGGCATACCATGACCGGTTCTTCTGGTTCATCTTCAGGTAAGCGGTCTGCCAGTGCATCTATTGTTTCTTTTGCAGTCCTGCTTTCACTTCCATCTTCAGCGTCGGACGGCTGCTTCTCCAGATCGGGCTCGACGGCCGTGGCAGACGATGCTTGTCTGATATTGCTATTGTCTTTGTTCCTAGGCAGCACCCTCCTCACGTCCCACCTACGCCCGTTACTTATCCCCTCACCCAGCTCGAGGACTCTTTCCATGGCGAGCGGCAGTGATGCCTCTTGTATAACTCGCGCACAATCTCCGATCTGTGTGACAGAGGGCGTGAAGACGATGAGTTTAGCACCCTCGCGCATAGCAGCGTGGACGTGCTTGAGCTGCGTTTGTACACCGGGCATGTCTAGCAACACATAGTCCAGGAAGCTGTCGTCATCTGGCTTGGATAGAGGGTTCCAGCTACGCCCTCGGTTGCGGCGCAAGGCTAGTTGATGCTGAATCCAACCACTCACATCGCCAGCGTAGAAGTCAATGTGTGGCCAGTACAGGCCTTGACGAAACCCGCGGACGATTTTCTCAGCGTGCCCGCGGTTCGCTTCGACCTTTTCCACTGTGTGGAGGACTGCGCGGCGGGTTTGTTTCCACTCTGTCCATGCTTGGGTCAAGGTCTTTTCGGCCTCGGTCGGGGTGCGCTTGGAGTCATCACGATTCACTTGAGGGACAGCGATGGTAAGAGGAGGAGGGTTGGCTGCGGCGATGGCCCGAGAGACGTGTAGAGTCAAACTTCCGTGACCGGTACCGGCTTCGAGGATTTCGAGGCTCGGAGAGGCAGTGGACTGGTCTTCCGTCCATGGTACAGGATGCATATCGAGGAGAGACACGATTGTTGAGGCATAGTTGGCGTAGACCTATAATGTTGAGCATTGGATTGCATATGGAAGCATGAGAGCTTACCGGAGTGACTAATCTCGGTGTCAACGAGATATAGTCGTCGAGTGTTGGTGGTTCGACCTTGTATAGGCCTTTCGGTCCTCGAACATAGTGCGAGGACAATGTCTTGCCAATTATGTCATTGTGAAGGAGGAGCCCATTCTTGAAATTCGAGCTGCTATTTTTCTGAAGAGGCGCTGTGAGTCTCGCCCCGTCTACGAGTACTCTATCACCTTCTTCGAGAAGTCAGCGCTGGCCGTTAGGAAGACTTTGTGGTAGGGGCACAGTACCAGCAAACCTCGTCAAATCCCTGGCACCGAGGCCTTGTGTCGAAGTCTGCGACTTTCCAGTCTTTGACAACCCCAGAGCTTGTCTCAAGGCACGAAGCAGCCCGGACATACCACAACAACCCTCACTTCTCCCAGGACGGTCGAAGAATGGTCCTGGTCGATCGGAAGTAATGCGCCTGCGCAGCAACTTTTCGGGTGTCTTGGGAAACAGGAAGGTCTGCCGAACCCCAGGTTAAGCTAGTCTGTAAACGGCATTGAATTTGTCGATCATCTCGAGAAAGAGGTTTCAAGGCATCGAGAGGGCCGATCAACATTCACTCCATGTCGATCCAACTCGCCAAAGATTTGCGTTGCGAGATCTTGATCCATCTTAATGCCGGATCGCATGTTACCCTCTGCTAACTGATGTTCGGCAATTGATAGCCCAGCGGGCCGTCGCCCTCAACCACATGCCAGCATGACAAGGAGAATTGTATGCTTGTCTCCGACAACCCTGCGATTCCAGTATCTGACATCGAAATAGGTCCGCACCGGCATACAGCTTGGTGTGCTATTAACGCTGGTCCTTTTCACGGTAGTTTTCCTCGACAACAGATACCGGGTCCTCCCTACTTCCATCCACAACCATCTGCCTGCGCACCACCCAGGCTTCGTGGTAACCGACCTGACCGTCGTCACATGCTCCTCTCTCAATCCCTTCAGCAGCTGCACCAAAGACGGCGAATACTGGCACCGCATCAATAAAGACTTATACCTGGGGAAAGGCTACATAACGAAAGCGTACCTGCTTGTCGAGCGCAAGCGCGAAAGCGATCTAAAACCCCACGAAGAAGTTATTCACGACATCAAAATCGGCCGCATCCAGCCCTCAGCCGTCGACCCCCTCTCCAAAGACGAAAGATGGGAGTCCCGCCCTGCCGGAATGTGGGTTAAGAAATCTGCAAAGCGCACCGATGAATCCAAAATCGTGACAGGCGTCGATGTCCTCTTCGGCGCAGACGCCGCCGACCCCCGGTCCAACTGGGCTGTCCAAGATATATCCCTTTTCATAGACGGCGGCTCTGACGCCCCCGAACCACGCCTGACCGTCCGAAAAGGTCCCGCATTGAAGAAGGTGGAAAAACCAATTCCCCGAATTCGCAAAGATGGCAAATTCAAGATCATGCAAGCCGCCGACCTCCATCTCTCGACTGGTCTAGGAAAATGTCGGCACGCCCTGCCCGAGGGAACAAAATGCGAGGCAGATCCACGCACTCTCGAGTTTGTCGAGCGCCTCCTCGACGACGAGAAGCCCGACCTTGTCATCCTGTCAGGTGACCAGGTCAATGGCGACACCGCTCCCGACGCGCAGTCTGCAATCTATAAATATTCCGAACTTTTTGCACGTCACCGCATTCCCTACGCCGGCATTTTCGGGAACCATGACGACGAAGGCAACCTTGACCGCGCAGCCTCCATGGCTATCATGGACGGCCTGCCGTACTCGCTCTCCACGTCCGGGCCGGGAGATGTGGACGGTGTCGGCAATTATGTCGTTGAGGTCCTGGGTCGCGGGTCGACCTCACACTCTGCACTTACGCTGTATATGCTCGACACGCACTCGTACTCGCCTGACGAGCACCAGTACCATGGGTACGACTGGCTCAAACAGTCCCAGATTGATTGGTTCCGAGCGACGAGCCAGAGCCTCAAAAGGAAGCACAAAGAGTACACGCATATACATATGGACCTGGCGTTCATCCACATCCCACTGCCGGAGTATAGGAACCCCGACGGGCTGAAGTGGGTGGGCAATTGGACGGAGCCGCCGACCGCGCCCGCATACAATAGTAATTTCAAGGACGCCCTGGTCGACGAGGGCATTGTCCTGGTGAGCTGCGGTCACGACCATGTCAATGACTATTGCCTGCCAGGCCTGGATAAAGATAAGAAGAAGCCTGCCCTATGGATGTGTTATGGCGGTGGCGCGGGCTTTGGAGGGTATGGCGGATACTATGGGTATCACCGCCGCATCCGGTTTTTTGACTTTGATATGAATGAGGCGCGGATCACGACGTGGAAGAGACTGGAATGGGGGAACACAGAGAGTAAGATCGATGAACAGATCATTGTGGATGGCGGCAAGGTTGTTGTGGATATGTGAAATTTGGGAACGATCGCTCTCTTCTCTTGACGGCCTAGAGAAAGGAAAAGAACCGTTGGCTCTTGTGTATAAGGTATATCTATACACATGGCTTTCCACCGCAATACGGGCTCGAACGGTATAACTGCTTACATTGGGGGAAGCATAGCAAGCAAAGGCCCATGGTGGAAGATAACGAGGCATAAGTAGATAGCATTGCATGATACCCAATCTCATTGATGGATTGCTTCGTCGTTCGAGACGATTGGCATGTCTCTTCTTTTTCTTCCTGTGGAGTCCAGTCTACCACCACTTCTCGCAAAGCACTCTCTTTTCGTCCATGCCGGGTGCCGTTTTCAACAGCTCCACAAACTCGTCAGTCATTGCAGGCAGTCCGCAGACATAGACAACTGTGTTACTCCGACTGTCCTCTGTTCCCAGAGCTTCAAAGAGATCGCCGTGCTTTATACGTCTGAGTCGTGTGGTGATATTACCAGTAATCCTTTCTTCTTCTTGACCTGGTTTCCCGCTCGTCTCGAAGAATGTGTACTTGAAATCCACCTGTTCGTTACCTTTCCATTTCTTCGCAATATCGTTCAATCGCTTTTCGAAGAGGATGTCTTCTCCTGGGCCTTCTCTTCTGGCGGTATACAATACTCGCACGGTTTTGACCATTCCGCCAAGTTCAGTTTTTGTGCCTGTGCCCACCTCGTCCATGGCCGATATCATGCTCATGATCGGATTGATTCCGACCCCTCCGGCGATAAAGACAACTCTATCGATGTTTTCGCATTCTTCCCGGTTCAGAGTCAGTGGGGGATAGGTGAAGTTCCCGCCCACCCGGAACGTCACGGTTGAGTCCAGAATTTCGGAGACTGGCCGCCAGAGGTATGCTGCCGGCGGGTTACTCGGTGAAGCTTGTATTGCCAGTTCGATGTGCGGATCATCCTGGCTCTGGGCCGAGGCCTGAGGCGGAGATGTTATGGTGAAGCCGCCAACCACGTCGACGTCGGGGATGTAAAGGTCTATGTATTGGCCTGGGAGGTGGCGTAGAGGTGGCTACTAGATGGGTCTGTATGTGAGCCAGTGGTTTCCAAGTACGAAAAACACATAATCTGCAAAGAGCGTCAATTGTGTGGCATGGTCGCTTTTCGGCACATGGACGAAGCCCTGGTTTTTGTTCTGGGCTATCATCCCAAGCATATCCGCCTAAGGTTTCAATGATCGATGAAGAGCTAGATAAGGGGAGATACGTGGCTTCTTCTCCAGAACAAGAAACTTGTGGGAGAGCAGAGGAATCGCTTGTGAGAGACAGTGCAGGCGTAAATGCACAAGTCACCTACCCCATCTTTTGGAAGACTCAGTCTCAGCAGTCGTATCTTCGAATTGACTTGGTCAATCCTGCTCAGACGTGCTGACCAGACACCCTTCTGCCGAGGATCCTCAGCAGTCCGGACTATATGTGGGATTGAGTCTTTGACCGTTGCCATTCCCCTCGACTTTGTAAGGGTAAGAGAAAGAATCGCAGGGAAATGCGCGGTTGACGTGTAGGACGCTTTCGATATGCTGCAGGAGAAGTACGACCGAAGTGCGCCCAAGGTCACTATCATCATCTCATAATTGTTGCCCGTAGAACTCCTCGGCTTGAAGTCTGGGTAGTCCGTATTCAGGCGTTTGCATCACGACATTTAGCTCGTTGGTCTACCAGAAAGAAAGATATACCTGAGAGGTGGGAAAGTGATGACGGCCATTGATTGTGAAGGATGCGGCTAACCCCCCACCTGCATTTCAGCCGTCTCACGCAAAGTACCTTATTCGCATTCAATTAATCGCTGAGAAAGACACGAGGCTGAGGCTCACAACATCCACTGCTCTTAGACTCGGCTTTACACGATCATGTGCATTTCTCCCTACAAAGCTATTTCTGAACATCTTGCAGGGGGTTGACCTCAGGAATAGATATGGTACGCTCTAGGGTCAACAGCCTGCGCCACTCACAGTTCCGCAGGCAGAATATATGCTGAACGCTGTCCACAACGCCAGCAACAGAGCTTTTTCCTTGAAACAGTTGTGACACGAGAAGATGATCTACCAGGTCGCCGACCTCACTCTTGGCCTAGAAGACAATTCTATGTGCTGTACCGTATTGCATCTCATCAAGTTTCTAACCCCAGAAAGCATGCCACTCAGGAGCTCAAAACGTGTGGCAAATCACAAGGATCATTGTGCGCTGGTAGAAAGAATGCAACGTCTCGTTTTGGTAACAGGTTGGGGTCATGCGGTTATATGATCGGATCGAATCGAATCGAAGCACCTGCTAGTCAGCTTTGCCACGAGCAATGGTATAAAGGACGAAAAGAGACATTCAAAGACAGGGGGAAAATAACACATCTTTTGGGCGAGCCAGAATACTGCACCTGAAGAGGGCGCAGAGCCAATGGAAGTCATAGATATATCCTGCGCCCGCCACCACATTAGTGTATTAGTGGCAGCATGGCCGTATCGATGATCCATTCATCAAAAGACCTTGACTAGACGAATTTCCATCTAGGCATCCCATGTGCGAAAAACAGGGTCTTATAGAAGCAAATGAGGCCGCAGCGGTGTTGATAAGGAGAAGTAATGCCGGAGGAGGGTGGTATTGCAAATTTGCAAATTTTTCACCGACGCCAACATGCATCAACACTCCTTCGAGGAGTCGACATCGGGGTCATGGGTAGGCTAGCCATCTTGTATAGAGCGTGACATGTGTTCTTCATGATTTTCTTCTCGTTCCGGTGCTTTTAAAGACATATAAAGGCCAGCGCAGGAGCAGCCGGTACCGTGTTGGCAATGAGGGGTAGCAGGAAGATGGTGTCGAGACTGGTCAGGCCCAATTCCATGAGTGTGAGAATTATGTAGCATCAGAGAAGCAGGATTCAGTCAACAGAGATGTAGCAGAATGCTCATTGTGTATCGCTGGACGATATATCGGTTGTACAAAGGTCGTCGCTGATGAGTTGCGGTTGAAACATGTTGTGCCCAGAGAGTCATTTTTAGTGGCCCCGAGACGGACTGGGAAAGCTCTTCCTCTTCACACTCCCTCACACATCTCTTCCTCAGCACAGTGGCCTGATAATGCCTACCCATCCACCTACACTCCTTTTCCGACCGACGTGGAAGATATTACGACGCAGGAAGACTCTTGACTGCATATGAATAATACCAGATGAGTCGTTGACAACAGGGATTGTGGAGCATATCATATCCAATCTTAGGGCCACAGCAGACGTACCGTACAAGAGCAGGCTACAAACATCAGTATGATCCATGCTAACGGTATTCAGAAACTCTTGCGGACGTCCTTTTCGATCATCTCTTTGATCTTTTGACCCATCTATTCAATCTTTTCGACCGGCGATTGCCAATATCAAGTCATTCTCTACCGGGACAGATGTCATTATGGCAGCCATAACCGGTCTTCCACACAGTATCAACAACATGTCTACGCTGCTCGCTCATCCGGGGGTGGTGAGAGCATCCAATCTAAGCCATTCAAGGTATGGATGAAATACATTTTCCATGCAAAAGGCCAAGTATCAAGAGTGGCGCTCGGATGCTGATTCCAATATCCAGTCACGACGAGCCTATGCTTGATGATTCGGATGATTCCTATATCAAGATGGAAGAAGACGATGACGAAGCATCTCTCAGTGGTCAAGCTTCAGTCCTGAGAAGTCTTCAGCTTGAGAGCGACAACCGCGATTCACCCAATAGTTCGATGACCTCAGCTTCTGTCGCATCGTCCATTCCTGATCAAAATGCCAAAACCACGCTCAAAGTGGAAGCAAAGCCTGAGAATACAAACAACGTAAGCCCCTACATGTTTTTGAAAGTGCCAACAACCTGCCGAGCCAAGTCGTCTATTCCTTCTAGGCTCTCTCCCTCCGAATATGCCAGCCAATGTGTGGCTGCAGCCGAAGCCTCGAGACTGAATCCTTATGCCTTACACGAAGATGAGCATAAATTGTTGCAAGACAAATTATGTTATTCCCACGTCAGTGTATATTTGAATATCCGGAACGGAATCTTGAGATTATGGTCTCGAAATCCAAGTGTGAGCGTCAACCTGGAAGAGGCGATTGGTTGCACAAGAGACGAGAGATGGACTCGTCTTGCTTGTTTTGCATACGAGTGGCTACTCCGACGAGGCTACATCAATTTCGGCTGTGTCGAGCCACCTGCGATCACCAAATCCGTTGGTCGTGGCCGTAAGAAGGAAACTTCCCAAGAGACTGTTGTTGTCATTGGAGGTGGCATGGCCGGCTTGAGTACTGCTCGCCAGCTGACCAACCTATTCCGACACTACCCAGACCGTGCTCCTCCCCAAATTATCGTTCTTGAAGGACGTGACCGAATAGGGGGCCGCATATATTCACATCCACTGACGAGCATGCGGTCGGCCAAACTCTCACCTGATCAGAGACCTACGGTCGAGATGGGCGCCCATATCATCGTTGGGTTTGAACGCGGAAACCCCCTCAACGCCATCGTTCGCGGCCAACTTGCCCTCGATTATCACCTCCTCCGAGACCTATCTACCCTGTACGATGTCGACGGTACCCCTGTCAATGGTGTCAATGATGCGATGATAGAAAGATTGTACAATGATGTCCTTGAGCGAACCGGACACTACCGTCTCAAACATACTGTCAAGAAGACTGCACAGGGCGATAAAGATATGATTGATGCTGGGCGGGATCCGCCAGACGAGGATGGTCTCACCATTAAAGAGTTCGAAGAAGCCACCGCTCTTGGGACAATTGATCAACTACTTCCTAACAAGAAGTCCAGACGAAGAGGCGCAGGTCATCGAGCTGCCAAAGGCGACAAGTCTTCAGAAGAGGTAGAGACAAGTACAGAGACCAAGACACAGCTACCGGCGGCTCAAGCGGCCAAAGAGTTCGGGTTCTTGCTTCGAAAGACAACTCAGATGCATGAAACACTTGAATTTGACGACCTGGCCAGGCATCTCAACCAGTCTCTTGGCACCGTCATGAGTTCTGGGATCGATCAGTACCAGAGATTTCTTGATCTCAAACCCTACGCCCTTCGTCTGATCAACTGGCATTTTGCCAACCTCGAATATGCTAACGCAGCAAATGTTGACAAGTTGAGCCTCCGAGGCTGGGATCAAGATATTGGCAACGAGTTTGAGGGCGAGCACGCACAAGTGGTGGGTGGCTATCAACAGGTTCCGCGCGCGTTGTGGCGGCATCCAGAACCCTTGGATGTGCGCACTCGCAAAGCAGTGAAAAGCATCCGATACAGTGCAGTTGGCTCGCAAGGCAAGGCTACCGTCACTTGTGAAGATGGCCAGTCAATTGAGGCTGACAAAGTCGTCTTTGCTGCACCACTTGGGGTACTAAAAGAACAGTCCATCCAATTCGATCCACCATTGCCCCAGTGGAAGCGTGATGCCATCAGAAGGATGGGCTTCGGACTGTTGAACAAGGTGATTCTTGTTTTCGAAAGACCCTTCTGGGACGTGGACAGAGACATGTTTGGTCTTCTACGTCCGCCTCGTACGGGAAATGGCAACAACCAAAGTGATTACAAAGAAGGTCGTGGTCAATTCTATTTGTTCTGGAATTGCATCGAGACAAGCGGCCTGCCTGTGCTGATTGCACTTATGGCTGGCGAGTCTGCCCACGAAGCAGAACGAGTTCCTGATGAGTTTCTCGTGGGCCAGTGCGTCGAACAGCTACGAAATGTCTTCGGCCCCATGAATGTGCCGCCACCAGTAGAGTCCATCGTCACTCGGTGGGGCTCGGATCGGTTTGCGAGAGGAACATATTCTTTTGTGGCGGCCGAAGCAAGACCCGGCGATTATGACCTCATTGCCTCGCCTATACAAAACTTGTTCTTTGCTGGTGAGGCCACAATCGCCACACATCCTGCCACCGTTCATGGTGCATATCTCTCAGGTCTTCGGGCAGCTAACGAAGTCTTCGAGTCACTGGTCGGCAGTATACCCATTCCACCCACATTGGTGCCAGCCTCGACCCTGAAGAAGGGATCCGGCACAACCATCGACCTGACACAGATGGACACTCATATGGCTATAGGTGGCAAAAGGAAAGGAGATGAGCTGCTCCCAGCCGGCACGTTCACCCGACCCGTAAAGGAGAAGGACAACTCGCTGCACGAAGCATGGGATGCTGCCATGTGGGTTCGGATCTACGATGACCTCGGACCCCCGCCGGTCAAGCCGTCAAAAGCCAATGTGAACTCATTCCTTCTCTACTCTGGCGAGCACTGGGAGGAAGTCAAGACTCGCCTGGGCGATGAGCGAAAGAAGGCTGGCAAGAAGGGGAAACAGTCTGAACGGGATCAAGTCCGAGTTGAGTTGGGCAAGATGTGGGCTGCGCTTACCGAGGAAGAGAGAAAACCATACACTGATCAAACCAACAAAAATCGAGAAGAAAACGAGAAAGCCCTGAAGGAATGGGCGGCGAAAGCAGCGGAATGGGATAGGCGCACATGGGAAGTCAAGGATGTGTGGATCAAGGAAGGAAACAGTTTTGAAGAGTTTTGTAAGCGCAAACGCGATGAAGACGCCATGATGGACGCTGCGGACATGGCGAAGAGAGCCAAAATCTAGGCGTTGCGGTTCGGATATGGGACACGGTCACGATCAAGGCGTGCAGGGAGCCGGCTACTGGATTGTATAGGATACTATGGTTGAAGGAGTCGCTGTCAACTAGCATTGTAAGCAGCATGGATCAACTCAGGCATTACTATCCCAGGACGGGCCGCATACATTGCACTTTGCCAGATTGGCGAGCTATGGATGTTTGTCTACTCGTAACAATCCATTATAGAATACAATCATCCTCATTGGTAGTGCCGAGGCGCTGAGATAGCATGCGTGAAATTCGCTATCTCGATCTCCCTTCTCACAGATCCTGCGAACACACGGCCTGGTTGCCGACATCGGACGTCCACCGACTTCCAATGAAAAGTCGACGTTATAGGCGCCTCGAGGCTTGAGTCATCAGCACCCATGCCACCACTGTGCACCACATCGTGCAAAGCAGTGTATTTGAGGAACAGACGCATAGACACGGATACATCAAAGTTAGTACTACGGAGGACGCGGTTTCCGAGAATATCTAGGTGGCAATGGGCGCCTTCTACGAAACACTCCCACCGTCCCTGATCACTTGGCTCTTGCAACAAAAGGTCTTCTGGATCGCGTCGGCGCCGCTCGCCGGCGATGGACACGTCAATGTCTCACCAAAGGGCATCTCCGACAAGGGCGGGCCGTTCTTCGGGGTGATTAAAGAGACCAAGAATGGTGAAGTCGTGGACGTTAAGGAGGAAAATAAAAACGAACGAGGTGAAGGTGAAGAGCAAGATGGAAAGGCCGCCGAAGATATCGTGATCCGGAAGTTCTGGTACATGGACCTCACGGGGTCGGGAATCGAAACGACAAGCCACCTACACGAGCCCGGTAATGGGAGGATCACGGTTATGTTCAACGCTTTTGAGGGGCCGCCGAGGATTTTGAGGATCTTTGGAAAGGGTATGTCAAGTCATGTCATGCTTTGCTATGGACAACACTCGTTCTACCTGTTTACTCTTGTCGTTCGACCCCATCCGGAGCAGAGAGCGAGGCAGAGCACATTAGGAGTTGCTACTAGGTCATGGAGACGGACCGCACAAAACCGTATCCCCAGCCAGCATAGGCAGACGTGAAAAGGGGCTTGAGCAAAAGCTGACACGATTGAATGGGCAGGAAACGTGCTCGAATACGGCACCCCGGCGTTCAATGAGATCATCAGATCTCAAAAAGTCACCATCATCCCCGGGACGAGATCGATCATCCTCGTCGATATACACCAGGTCGGCACGTCGTGCGGGTTTAGCATGCCCATGTATGATTTTGTGAAGTTCCGCTCCACGCTGAATGATTTCTTCGAGAAGCGGGTCGCGAATGAGCGCGCGGGAAAGAGGGAGGATGGTATTGAAAGGTTCGTTCTTTGCCTACCTAGGTACTCTTGTTGTCTCCCCCACCGAGATGATCTGAGAAGTCTGCTTGAACGAGGTTTGACTTACGGATACTGACTGACCCGTCCGATGGCGAAAATAGGTACTGGGCCTTTAAGAATGCTTGGAGCATGGACGGATTACCTGGTATGCAGCGCGGCCTGCACACCGCTGTCACGGATAATGTGAAGCCGATCAAGAAGATGGTCGGAACGTATGCGCCGGTGAAGGGTCCTCGGCGGGCGCAGAGGGTGTTTTTGTTGAGACATTTGGTTCTTGTGGCGGTTTTGAGTGCTGTGAGCACGGTTGTCTTGATGTTCTTCTTGTTGAGATTGTTTGGCGGTGCGTTGGATTTGAAGGCCTTCCTAGTGCGGTGAACACTTGAGACGAGTTTTCTCAAATATGCTTGATGGCAGGCTTTGCATTTGGATTTGCGTGAAAGGTAGGATACTATGAATCATAATGCTTGGAACTCATGCAGGCTGCGGTCTGTTCCAAGACTTCCCGTCTCTCCAAAATCCCTTCACGAGAGGTTTCCTGCCCGGCCTACCGTTGCGTGGCAGCTCGTTCAGCCAGTTCCATCTGCATTTCTCTTTCCAGCCCCTTTCTTGCCAACTGTTCAGATCTGAGGCGGGGTCAGAGTTGAGGGTAGGTAAGTACTTCAACAACGCAGGGTCGTGAGCAAGGCAGACAAGCACATTCGGGGAGCTCTCGAATGCGATCAGCTTCTCCACCGAGGTTTGTGCTGCCGCTGGGTCAATATATGCAGAAGCCTTATGGTCGGATACACGGTAAAATGGCGTCGTTCTTCGTTCCTCGGCGTCTGCCGCTTCTAACGCGAGAGGATGGTGGCGTGTGAATATGCTGCATGGACAAGGACTTGGAAAGTCGCCAGGATCGTCGTCCAGCACGTCACTGGGGATCGGATCTGGCATGGGGTATGCTTTATTCGGCCTAAGATCGCCGACAAAATGGCATATGTCGCCGCCTAGGAAGAGGAAGGTGCTGTCTTTGCCCCCGGAAGTTCGTGCCAGGCCGCACATGTGGCCCAGACAGTGGCCAGGTGTGTCTGCGAGAATCAGTAATCGTCTCCACAAGAGCTCGGACGCATGTTGAGGCTAGAAGACTGCAGGGTGTACCTAGAAGATAGAAAGACCCATCTCCAAAGAAGTCATGCGCTGCAAAGCCGCCGATCTGCAAGCCCGAGGCCTTGAAGTCGATCTCGTCGAGACTCCGACCAGCAAAGTCAGAGGCGTTGAGAGGTGACTCGGACTTTTCGGGGTGTCCCGGTAGGATGACGGGCGAAGCCTTGAAACCGGACCCGACGACGATCTCTGTTGAAGGTGGGAACAAAGACATGTCACCTATATGGTCCCAGTGGTAGTGTGACCAAATGACCGATGCTGGATGGATAGATGGATTGGTTAGAAAGAGAGAGGTCCTGGAAGTCTCCAACAAGCAAAGAATGCATGAACCAGAAACAGCGCTGACGCTGTGGCACCAGAGTCCAAACCTACCTATCGACTCAAGGCTGATCCCGTTCTCCTGGAGTACCGCTGGTGTGTCCCCGTCAACTCGTAAGCTGGGGATAGCAGCTCCAAGGCGCTTCTGGATGACAGGGGCAAGATTCCAGTAGTCCTTGCGGACACCAAGATCGAACATGACCTTTTTACCGGAAGGTGCATGCTCGATGAGGAACGCTACGCAGGTGAGGTTGAGCAGTTCATGGCCTTTCTGGACGGGTTTGATGAATAATTCGGCCTTGACTGTCATAACGGCGCCAGGGTCGATCATTCGGACACGCACCGTGTATTCGGACGTTGGAATATCGAGGATTGGCGGTGACATCTCGAAAGAAGACTTGATTTTCTGAGGTTGATACTCCATCCTTGGCCTTGCATGCTTGACTCGTGCGCTGCCCTCTGCAAGTCCCCAGCATCTCTGTTAACGATGACAAGGTTCAGATCCAGACATTAGCAGCAAGACCTGCCATGACGTGGGACGGCGATGGTCGGCGGCCTCCACAGTAAGTTGCTGTTTCCGCTACCGGCGTTGTGGTCGGCGAAATTACAGGCTTTCGGCATTTCAAGATGAAAAATTTCCATTCTCGCAGCCAAAACTGCTTCTACCCACAGTACCAGGTACCCTCAATTCTGTCACCGCAATACTACCTCAGCTATGGTCACTGATTGGCAGCCTGTCTCTTATTATGCGATGCTCTGCCACCCACCCATGTAGGTCAATAGGCGGCTGGCGCCTCCGGCCCGGGAATTGTCTGCAATGACTTCCTCCGCTGTTGTACTGTGTACAGCGTACGCCGGCTAAGCGGCACGGAACATGTCCACCTCACGCCCTGGGTCAGGCCCATCATCTGTGTGAGGCTGCTGGCGATCTACCCACCGACCCCATGAGCTTAATGACTCTTGTCTCTTCCGCAGCGATGCTTGTCTCTTCTTTGACTTCTTACTCTTCATCTTCTTTTTGGTGTTCACGGCACACTGCAATATGCAAGTGAGCCCGAAAACCACGGACCGTCGTTATGGCACACAAACCCAAATCCGCACGCGAGCAACATTACCAGCTTGAAGACCAAGCGAACCTCCTCCCGAAAAAGCAAGTCATAGTCGTCTTCTCGGCCCTGGCCTGCATTCTGCTCGTCACGTTCATCGACCAGAATGCCGTCGGTGTCATGCTGACCACCATCGGCGGCGATCTTCATGCCGAGAACACCATCTCCTGGGCCGCCACGGCGAATTTGATCGCAAACACGACTTTCCAAGTGCTCTATGGGAGACTGAGCGACATCTTCGGGAGGAAAGGCGTCCTTCTCACGGCCATCGTGCTGCTGGCGGCGGGCGATCTGGGATGCGGTTTCGCCCAGAGCGGACCCCAGCTGTACGCCCTGCGAGGCCTGAGTGGCGTGGGAAGTGCCGGCATCACGGCTCTTTCGATGATGGTTACGAGCGACATTGTGACCCTGAGAGAAAGGGGGAAGTATGTCTCTGTCTCTGTCTATCTCTATGTCTATATTTCCATCTCCCTTTCGCGAAAATGTCCTTCGCGAGTACTACTAGTACTTGTGACGTATCATTGACCAATGCTGACAAGGAAAATAAACTATATAGGTATCAAGGCATCCTAGGATCTTGCGTCGGCTTGGGCAACATCATCGGCCCCTTTATATCGGCGGCTTTCACCGAGAAAGCGACCTGGCGGGCCACGTTCTGGTTCATTTCACCCTTGGCAATCGCGGCCGGAGGCATCGTTCTCGTCGTCTTGCCACAGAAGAAACCAAAGGACAGTTTCAAGTCCAAGCTCCGCAAGGTCGACTTTATCGGGTCCTTCTTCAGCACAGCCGGCATGATCTTGTTGTTGATCCCCATCTCTGGAGGTGGAAGCTACTTCGACTGGCGCAGTGTCATGGTCATCGTCATGATCATCTTCGGAGCACTGTGCATGGTCGCTTTTGTTCTTGTCGAATGGAAGGTCGCCCAGTTACCAACCATGCCTCGTAAGTGCCTATGGCCTATGGGCTCCGGTCCGCTCGCTCGCTGGACTTTCTTCACGCCACGGATCAATTTTTTGTTTTGTTCCTTTTCCCCCCCAAAGCATATGTTCTTGATTGGACCATGGTGGGACCCAAGGCTGATGTTCTTCTCACACAAAACTAGTTCGCCTGTTCAAGAACCGCGCCGTCTGTGCGATTCTGGCGCAGAATTTCCTGTTCGGCTCCGTCTACTACAGCATCTTATACTACGTCCCACTCGCACTGCAGAACGTCCGCGGACTCAGTCCGTTGGCGTCTGCGGGCGTCATTGCTGCCATGGTAGGAGCTCAAAGCTTTACGTCCGTCGCGTCGGGCCAGTACATATCACGCACGGGTCGGTACGGGGAAGTGCTCTGGTTCGGTTATGGCGTCTGGACCGTCGGTGCCGCACTGTGTTGCATGTTCTCTCGGTCACTGCCCATCTGGGCCATGGCCATTCTCTTGTTCATCGAGGGCATTGGGGTGGGGAATTGCTTCCAACCAAGTGAGTACTGTACCTTACTTCCAGACTCAGCACAAGGGGCCACCCCCGCTCCGCCACTTGTATCCCAGCTCCTTCTTCGATGGTCCATCGTCAATCAACGAGCAAAGGAGGAGCTTATCAGGTCCGTCGCCAAATCACAAGTAAAGGGGAGATTATTACCTCCGTCGTCAAGCCACGTGTTCTACTTATAATGGGAACTTCGTGCTAACCATGTAACCTTTTCCCAACAGCTCTCGTCGCGTCACAGGCGCATTGTGTCAAAGCAGATCGCGCCGTGGTCATCAGCACACGCAACTTCTGCCGAACCTTCGGAGCCGCCACGGGCCTGGCCGTATGCGCCGCCATCTTCTCCAACGTCCTGCAATCTCGGCTGCCTCAAGCGTTGCCGGATTCTTTTCGCCAGACCGTCACCGCATCTATCTTCAAGACGCCTGATTTGAGTGCCCTAACCCAAAACCAACGAGATGGCGTGCTGACTGCTTATGCGGACGCCTCCAGAGCGGTCTTCATACTATGGGCTCCGACCATGTTTGTCTGTTTTCTCAGTATGTTCTTCGTGGAGGACAAGGGCTTGCAAAGACCTGATGAACTGTCGCCTCCAGTGCAGGTGGCGGTCGATACGGTACCGGAAGAAGATCAAGTCGAAACTGGTGAAAAAGGACCGCCTTCGCAGCAGACCGAGGCCGAAGTCGGACGTGGAGCAATCTCTATTGCGGACGAAGCCCGATACACGAGACGAGAGGAAGTATAGGATTTGGGGCACCAAAAAGCCAAATCATACAATCTTACGAAGATAACAATTGATCAACATTTTATTGAAACTGAGAAGGCTGCCTAAAGCGTGCGTAGGTCGGCTAGATTGCCTCCGTACTGGAAGACACTCGACATGTCGAATTCCAGGTCGCTGGCTCCGAGGATTTCCAAGTCTAACTCTTGGTTATTTCCGCACCACAGCGACGCTTGCGGCAAGGCCTGAGCACACGGCGCAAATGTTGTGCCCGGATCCGCAGTATAATAGTCACGGAAATCAGGAGATATCCCGGTAGAAGTCGAGGGAGTGCTGGTGGACTTGTCGTCTCTAGGTGTGGGAAAAATCTCCATCTGTACCTGCTGCAGGCGATCTCTCAGTCCGTTCCTCGCGTCACCAGCGATCCTCCAAGAATGGGAGAGTTCCAGAAGCATCGTGTCCATGGTCAGCAGAACAGTCTCTCCTGGGAGCGGATCGGATCCTTCTTCTGGCGCTCTGCCCGATGCCATTGCCAGTGACGCATCAACGGCTGCGATGAGTCCATAAACGAAGACCAGCGGTGCATTTTTCAGAGTATGCTGTACACTGAAGCGACGGAGTATTCCGACAATCGTCTCTATCGAATCTTCGCAGATGTCAAAGGCTTGACATACACCGTTGGACCGATGCTTTGAGTAGATTCCGTGCCACTTTCTCCCAAGCAAGGGTCTGTTGAGACGGAGTCTTGTGGTCTGGTACATGACACTGAGGCGAGTCAGTTATTATGGTAGGTCTTTATGTTGAGAAGGACTTACTGAAGAGTGGCAAGGTCTGGTTCGAGGGTGTCGAGATTTGAACTCCATCTGGACCACCGCAGCTCACCAGGAAGCGAATCATACCAGCCCAAGAGCCGAGCGTTCAGCTTACTGTGCAAGGCTTCGATCCAGCTTGCAGATTGACACAGTGGTTTTCGGCTGGAGGAGTGTGATTGGCGCTGGATTTCTTCGATGACTCTTCCAAGCTGAGCCTGCTTTTGCAATAGCAAGGTACAAGCCGCAGTCGAATCACCGTAAGACATTTGAGTTGGTCTCGGTGGAGTCACGGGCGAATTCGAGGTCCGGTATGGCAATGCATTCCCAGAAGCTGGGTGTGAAATGTGGGAGTCAAGGTACTTCAGGGCATCCACGTCGAGTTGGTTCATACTCGTCATGGGTGCCCTTCCGAAAAAGAGACTGAATATTCTAGGACCTGAGTCAGTGAAGTCTGCCGATGCACAAGAAAAGGTGGTGACTTATCGGATATAGATAGGGTTAGAGACATACGCCGCCGTGACTCGAAGTCCACGGACAGCGTACCTGAAGGGCCTGTTGAAACAGGTGGCAGGTGATCCTCGTGGACTCCAAGGTCTTCTGCCATGCGAAGTGCCATTCCTGCAGTCGTTAATGCTTGTTTGTGTGGGCTTGACGGATGCCGAACCTGAGTATATCCAAGCTTTGGACACATTCCCTCTGCCGCTCTCAAAGACTGCGCAAAGCAGAAATGCTTGTACAGTGCTGAAGTGGGAAATATAGAATGCGTCCCACAGCAGATTTTCAGCGGCAGACGCAAACGAAGGAGCCAAATCCTTGATGTTGTGATCGTGAGACATCAGCGCACCTAAGGCGCATACAGTGTACAAAAGACCTGAGGAAGTCTGCTCGGTCGAGCCAGCTGGACGATCCGACCGAAGTGCATCTCGGTCGACGATGGTTGAGAAAGGCTGCTGCCACTGGAAGAAGAGCTCGATGCATTCATTGATCACAATTCCAGGAAGGCTAGATACGCATTTGGACGCGCACGCGTCGGTGAAAGTACGTGCCGAGGGACATGGCCGAATCAGACCAGTACTGTAAGCACTGCCGGGTCCATGGAAGATTACGGAACCTGCATCGCTTCAGTAAGAGCATGTTGACCACGACTCGGTGATCTACCTTCTTCGAGGCTGCTCCAACAGCCTTCTGGCACGATGGTTTCCCCATCATCAAAGCTTACCGTTGGAGGACATGTACGTATGGAGGTCGTGGAGAGATGATCTTCAAGGTCGATGCCCTGGATGATGGCCTCTCGGTGATGACCTGCTGTGGTCTTGATACTTGAAAGCAATGACTCCAAAGCTGCACTCCTGCCTTCCAGCGCAGCCACATATTCTTGAGAGGCTGGAGCACGCTTCCAATCATCGGACCGGAACTCGCATCGCACTCCAGCGATGGAGCAGCTTCGACAAGGCGCTGTCCGGGAGCATTTGATCTGTGGGCTTTGGTCAGCAATAGGACCGCAACCGACTAAGACGGCACTTCAAAGTACTTTGCGTGTTTGGCATCGCTTGCAGCTGCAAACGAATTGTTATCAGCAAGATGGCCTTCGCAGACCAGCAGGAGGAACCCTACGAGATTCTCTTCTCGACGCTTCGATACATGTTGCAGACGGCTAACTTGAAGCCTCCAAGGACTAGAAAGAACTCATCAATCTCGGAATTGGAATTGGATGTGCGGAAAGGATGATGGAGAATTCGAAGGAAGGAGAGACCTGGAGACAACTTGATATCGAGTCGCCCGCTGATGATGAGCGATAAGCACGCAATCGCCCCACAACGGGGTGCAACTCCGAAGTCCACGATTTCTGCATTGTTATTGGCTAGCCTTGTACTACAGTAGCCTCCATGAAGTGCTGGAGCGTACCTACAGGATTGCCCTGCGTCGAAATTGATGGCAAGTTTGGATTGTTTGAGAGTAAATCCATTGATTCGAAGTTGATGGAGAGCTCCAACCATATTATAGACCATTCAGTATCCCTGTCACAAAATTGCACGATCTTAAAGGTCCTCGCTCTTGAAGAATTTCTGTCCCCTGAAGGTAAGCCATGGGATCAGTCCAGTCTTCTCTTTTTGAAATTTCCCTTCCCCTTTGTACTCGTGGATCATCACCTCCGGCTTCACCGCAGAGGTATCGACAAGAACAGCGCCTTCAGCATCCAAGGCCTCTGCTTGCACAGTTTTGACATTGACCCGGTCGAGTTTCAGCTCCGTCTCGAAGCTCTCACGCTTGGCTTCACCAATGAATGATCGACGTTCACCCTGGACCTCATAGAACCGCCATGATTTGGTGCGGGTATCTCCATTCCAAGAAACAAAGATACTGGTCGAGTTGTCATCTTCAAGAGCAACGATAGCTGGCACCTCATTTGGAATGCCAGTCCAGTTGTAACGGAAGCCACGGTAGTTTTCAACACCGGCACCCAAAAAGCCAGAGTCCATATAGGTATGGAAGATTGGGGTACCATCAGATTTGAACTCTGTCATGGCACCTTCAGAGCCCCAATTGACCATAACGTTCCCATTGGGTAGCAATTGAGTCGAGCCTTGTGACTTGGATAACAAGTTGTCTGGCGGGTGAAATGCCTGCACGATTGTTGCCTCCCATGTTTCAGTGTCGACTTCGATGATCTTACCCCGGGAAATATTGTAGAAATGGACCTCATGCCCTGCGCCATTCTCGGTACCATGAGCCGAGTTGTCGTAGAGACTTATGATCTCTTTCGTACCATTCTCCGATCGCCCCTGAAAGCGTGCATGATGTTGGAAAGCGAACTCGACCTCGTCTCCCATCTTGAAGCTGGAAGATTTCCCCGAGAGCTGCCAAATGATATCTCCGGTCTTGCCGTCGATCTTGTAGACGGCATTGGCGTCACGAGCCGAGATCAAATAGTTGCCTTCATCGTCCTTGTCCACGGAGTTGATATGGAAGTAGTCCCAGGCATCGGAGCTGTTGTAACCGGCGCCCGCCTGCCCTGGATTCAGTGGAAGATAGCCCTCTGTAACGTGTCAGAACTATGAGTCAGTGAAGTGTTATGGACATACCTGATGGATCGACATGTTCCAGACTACTCCACTCGAAAAGGACAGCACCGGTCTCAATGTCAAGTTCTGACAAGGTTAGCTGGAACAATCGGACGTACAAAGGAGCCCAACCTTGAAATCTAGCATCAACGATCCATTGCTGCTCGTCACTTCCTCCATAGGCACTCAGATTGTACGGGACAGGGTGGTAAATTTGAATCAAACCTGTTTCTTCGTTGACGATGTGAAACTCGTGCTTGTCTGTCAGGCGATGATTGCCAGCCCGTAATTCTCGAATCGTCTCGTAGTGCTGGTCGAGGAATGTCGTGTGGCCATGACCATGACCATATGCTGCGTTATGGCTTCCCTCAAAGCAGAAGAGGATGTCTTTGCCCTTGTAACGTGCAGCTTGGAAATTGGTGCTCCAGATTGAAAAGTAGGTGAATCCTGACCAGACGAGGTCTCCTGTATCGGTGAAGATATAAGGAGCCGCTTGAGCAGGCCCGTGATGAGTACCTTCCGGAAATCCGGAGAACGGTGCCATGAAAAGATATCCGCTTTCGACCTCTTTTGTTGCCGGGATGGTGATATTGAGGGTTGGTGGTGCCAGGTCCGGTCTTGACTTGTAGCGCCAATTGGCCGAGACAAGCGGCATGGACGACAAGAGCCATGTTAGAAGATTGACAGAGGCCCAAAAGCCTGACATCCTGGTTGTAATAGCCATCCTCGCGGCTATGTATCGTGCTATCAATTAAGAAAGTGAACTGCTGGGAGTGTTATTCTCCAGCGTACTGGAAAGAGGGGTTTACCGTTTATATGGTGTCTTTCGCGTAACATAGTAGCTTCGTTGCGCAATCGTGAACGGCCATCAAATTCCCCTTGTGCCAGATTTCTCGAGGACTCAGTATCCCATGTCTTCCATTGGACGACACATACTGCCTCAAAATCCCTACCATCCTGCCTGGCTTGCATAACGCTGGCAAGACGGACGCAATGTCCGTGGATGCAGATCGAAGCTGTGGAGAATATTCCATTTCCCACGGAGTTGCTGTCCGTCTCCACAATTTGGATCCCCTACTAGCCACGGACATGGGCCCCTATCATGCAATTGTCAATAATTTTCATCTATGCTATGCGCGAATCGAGAATTTCACGCCTCTGGTATGCGTCTCAGCGTGTGTGCCCTAGATGAACACAATATACCACCAGTCGAACTATTCAGGAAGGCTCACAATCAATCATCTACAAGGCAATTCCGTGCTCTGCACGCGTACAATATTTGTCAAAACAGATCCACCTGAACCATGGATTCGCGAGTGGTATGGCTACTCGGATCCTAATTTGCAATCGCTTTATTGCAATCAATCGCAGCTGTAGAGTTCCATGATCTCTTCTTTTGGCCTTCGATACGTTATTCCTCCGAGTCTGAATCCTCACAATGGACACCTTCCCATCTTACTCCTCAAATCGTGCAGAGGAAATGCCTCAGCAGGACTATACCAGCAGCAAATCCAATGAGACGACCCCTCTGCTCGCCAATTGCGCAGATGGGACCGAGTCAGCGGAAGAAAAATGGAAGCCTGGACCAGGGTTCATCTGGATTCAGATAGGTACAACCCGACAAGCCTACTGTTACGTCTTGAATACTGACACGGGTAGCTATCTTCTCGAACGTGTTTCTTTCGGGGTTTGATGGCACCATTACTGCATCTACCTATGCAGTGATCGGATCAGAGTTCAATGCCGCGAATACCATCTCGTGGCTGACAACATCCTACTTGATCACGAGTACAGCATTTCAACCACTTTATGGTCGATTCTCGGATGTTTTGGGACGGCGGACTTGCTTCTTCACGGCCACTATAACCTTTCTGCTTGGCTGCCTGGGCTGCGCTCTTGCACCGGATATCATCACTTTGAATCTGATGAGAGCACTTACTGGCCTTGGTGGCGGCGGCCTCATGACCATGGCTACTATCATCAACTCCGATCTGATACCTTTCAAAGAGAGAGGGATGTACCAAGCATGCCAGAATGTACTGCACGGCTTTGGTTCGATATGCGGAGCCTCTCTCGGGGGTTTGATAGCAGACACCATCGGTTGGCGCTGGTGCTTCTTGTGTCAAGTGCCCATTTCAGCATTCGCATTCATGGTCGGACATCTCGTCATCAAGGAAGACGAGAGAAAGATATCCCCCGACCAAGAGACTGCAACTTGTGTCGGGCATACCTCAAAGTGGAAGCGAATCGACCTTGCTGGAGCACTCTTACTGGTTCTTGGCCTATCTGCCCAATTGGCAGCGATGAGTATGGGGGGTAACAACTATCCTTGGAGCGATATCCGAGTCATTATGGCACTGGTAGTGAGCGTTTTCTTGCTTGTGGCATTTGTGCTAGTCGAGATGCGAACGAAAGCAATAGCGGTGATGCCAATGTCCATGTTGAAGGGGACTCTTGCTGTGTCCAACCTCATCAGCAACGTATGCGTTGGCATGGCAGCATACTCGGTAAGCCAGGCTATTATCACCATCACCCAAGCTGATAGTATGTCCAGTTTTTGTTCGTGCTACCACTTTTCTTCCAGGTCGTCCTCCAAGACAGCGCTTCGGGAGCTGGAATGAGACTTGTGATACCCTCACTAGCCACGCCAGCAGGCGGCCTTGTTTCCGGCATCATCATGTCTCGCTGGGGTCGCCTTAGTGAGCTAGTTCGGGTCGGGTGCTTGCTGATGATGGTAGGCAACGGCTTAGTGGCGTCACTCAGATACCAAGACACCCCGTGGAAGTATCTGATCTACCTAATTCCTGCGAACTTTGGCCAGGGAATGTCATATCCCGCCATTCTCTTCACCTTTCTAGCAGCATTCGACCACAATGGTAAGTGCTCGTCTTTATCTCTCTGTATCGAGGCTGAACTTTTGAAGAGCAAGCAGTGTCTACCTCTATGGTGTACCTCTTCCGTTCCATGGGCACCGTGTGGGGTGTTGCTGCGTCGTCTACTTTAATACAGAATGTTCTCACGCAAGAGCTGCCGCGGGCATTAAAAGGGATACCAGATCAAGAAAAGGTGAGCATCCTTTCACGTGGATCGGATGGCGCGGTTGACTGAGACTGATGCAGTTGATTGACGAGATACGGCACTCGGTATCAGTGTTAAAGACACTTCCGCCAGATGTGCAACTGGCAGCTCGTCATGTTTATTATAGCGCCTTACGCTATGCTTTCCTTGCGAATACAGCGGTTGCTGCGGTAGCTCTGATATCTGCGCTCTTTGCGCGGGGGAGAAGTCTAGATCGAAAGTAGGGAGATGTCATTTTGAAAGGTGGGAGGCCTTGGCTATCATAGACAGTCTCTCAAGCCTAATCCATCAACAGACTGTTCACAGTGGCTGTCATTGTAGATACGGCTGAGAGAGAGCCTAGGCAACCCGTATCTCACGCATGAACCGAGAGTGTCTACATGAATTACTTGTAACGACTCTGGATGCAGCCCGCAAGTTAGAGCACCCCGGATACCTGCACCACGTCCAAGACATCAAACACTCTGGCTCGGAGACCGCAAAGGTTGAAAGGGGTGCTCATGATCCTTGCCTAATCCTGAGTCGCCAGGCCGCCTGGAGTCCATGTCCGTTAGCGTCTATATACTAATGAGGACGGGGGGCAACTCCGCAACACGAGGAGAGCTTCCACGCTGGAATACCTGTTACCATGGACTTCTACTCCGAATGTATCCACGTTATAAGTGGATGTCCGCCCTGGCAGCCCCATAAGAACACCGCGGTGGGGCCTCCCCAGCCGTCCGTTCTCGATTCTTACTGGTTCCACTTCCCGCTATTCGTTATCTTTTGGACTTAACAGGCAAGTGATATTCTGGACAATGAGCACAACCCGTCAATATTGAGCTGCGTGCTGTGACGGGAACACGGAAGATGCGACTGTGCTGGTTGTCAGGGTCCATATCGACAGGTATTGCGTGCTGAAGGCCATATTCGTCGTGCTCATCCAAATGATAAGGCTATCTATGAGTGGTGAAGCTCGAGAGACATACAGATGCTGCTATCAAGAAGACTATAAGACCCCTTGCACATCTCTCCCAGTGCGTGTTGGAATGCATAGGAACCTGCCTTTCGACAAGAACGCCCACCAGTGATCAGACTGTACCTTCCGTCTAGGATCCGAGTGCGCCGATATGGACGAGAAAAGCATCGAAGCTTCCAAGATGGCTAAAGAGAAAGAGCCTCAATCAGTCACTGCAGGCTCTGTTGTGCCTCTCGATGTCGATGACATCCAGTCCAAGCTCAGAGATCCTTTTCTGGGATCGACTCAACAACACCCATTCGCGACTCTTGAGAACGCTGAATATTGGTCCAACGTCTATGGAGATGCCAAGTACGAAGGGCGACATCGCTTTGACCCAGCATGTCAGTGGGATGCTACTGAAGAAAAGAGACTAGTGCGAAAGGTACAGCATGTTCCATCCCGAAAATCTGCAACACTCTCTAACGTCTCGCGATCAGCTCGATATGCGCATCATGGCTTGGGTCTGGATAATGTTTTCTTCGCTTGACCTCATTCGGCGAAATGTTAATCGCGCAGTCTCCGATAACATGGTAGGTCCCTAGGAAAGATGCTTCAAGGGATGAGGCTAACATCAGCAGCTTGATGAACTGAACATGAACACCAACGACTTCAACAGTGGCCAGACCATCTACTTGACATCCTTTCTTGCTGCTGAGCTCCCTGGCGGCCTTCTTAGCAAGAAGATTGGTCCCGATGTTATGACCCCCATTTCAATCTGCATCTGGGGAACTATCTGTGCTTGTCAATGCTTGATCAAAAGCCGTACTGGATTCTTCATCACTCGTGCTCTGCTTGGTTTCTCTCAAGGCGGGTTCATCCCGGAGATGGTTCTATACCTCTCATACTTCTACAAGTCCAACGAACTCCCCATGCGCCTTTCGGTGTTTTGGACTGCTATACCATTGACGCAGATAATTGGGGCTCTCCTTGCGGCGGGTTTTTTGAAAATGCGTGGATTGAACGATTGGTCAGGCTGGCAATGGCTGTGAGTACTTGATCCATAAGTATGGAAGTGAAGCTTACGGGAGATAGGTTCTTGCTCGAAGGCCTTATGAGTATAGTCATTGGGCTGATGACTTTCTTGGTGATGCCACCCAGTATCACAGAGACGCACAAAATCTTCCGTGGAAGAGCGACATGGCTTCACAGCAAGACCGGTTGGTTCACGGAGCGAGAAGAGAAGATTGGAGTGAATCGTATCCTCCGCGATGATCCGTCTAAAGGCGATATGAACAACCGGCAACATGTGGATCTGAGAGGTATTTGGCAGGCTGTAAAGGACATTGACCTGTGGCCGACATACATTGTAAGCCTCTTCATCCTCTGCTTGATCTCGCCTGACATGAAGCAGCTTGGCATCATGGCTTTCATCCCTTTCCAGCCTGCCGCTAATTATCTGTCTTTGACCTTGAGAACTCTGGGATACACCGTCTTCGAGGCCAATATGCTCGCGGTTCCAGGGTATTTCCTGTTCTTTGTCAATGTAAGTACTGGCATTCCGCTGATTGAGAACAGACTGTGCTAACCTCGACATAGATCCTGGTGGTGGTCTGGCTGAGCGAAAGATACCGCGAGCGCCTCATCTTCGGGTCAACGAGTAACTTCTGGGTCCTGCCATTCCTCATCGGACTTCTGGCGATTCCTGCGAGTGCTAGTCCTTGGATACGTTATGCTCTTCTCACCGGAGTCAATGGGGAGCCGTATAGTAAGCACAAATATGCGGCACAGAACCTTGGGTAATGAGACTAACCAGGTTTGAAGCTCACGCGATCCTCGTCGGGATGATCTCTCGGAACGCGAACAGCGTGGGCACGAGAGCTGTCTCCGCAGCCGTATACAACATCTGCTACCAGATCGGATCTATTGTTGCTGTGAACGTATATCGGAACGACGACAAGCCTTACTGTAAGTCAATAACCACTGTGCTTGGAATCGTATGCTGATCAACCCAGACTATCGTGGAAATAAGATCCTCGTTGGTATTACCTCGGCCAATATTATTCTGTTCTTCCTGGCAAAGCTATATTACATTAAGCGGAATCAACACAAAGAAAGCAAATGGAACTCTTTGAGCGACTTCGAGCGAGCGAACTACCTCTCTACCACGAAGGACACCGGGACAAAGAGGCTCAACATCCGGTTTGCTCATTAGCTGAATACGTCGGCCCCTGGATTCTGGAGATTGGAGAACCGACCTCACCCTTTTGCCCAGGAGTCGCAAGACCAACCTGATCAGAAAATCGAAAGGGCTTAGAGTTCGACAACAATGCTCAGAAAAAGTCGCGTCAAATGGGGCCGCCATCTGTGCGGATTGTTTCAATTGGATTTCAAACACCACATGGCGCACCACTTTTGGACGATCATACTGTTGTTCTTTTGTTTGTTGCGACGACTTAATCGGGAAGAGTCCAGGCTGCGCACGGATCCTGAGGAGGGCCAGAACCGACCATATTGGCTGCCCGATTTGGACGTACGTGCACTCAGCCGTACCCACCCGACATGGGCCGGGCGTGATATCTCACGAATACGGCGGTATCATGCTCAATATATATACTTTTCACACGAAGTTTTGCTCGGGGCTTGTGCAAGCTAAGATCTTCCTGCCGGTTCATTACTAAATGCTTTGAAGCAACTCTATACTTAAGTTTCTCAGTCGTCTTGTCAACCGTGGTTTGCGTCCTCCTAGTCCCATTATCTCCTAACTTGTTACTCGAATCGAGACATTATCCGCCAGTATCCTGGGAGCAATAACTCTTCACCATCCAAGAAACTTCGAGCACAAAAGCTTCTGTTGTCAAAGTCTATCAGAGCTTGCTAAGCGTTTATAGGGCTTCCCTAGCATCCCAGGATTCTCGTACGTAGGCGTACAATTGCCTAGAACCGTTATTTATCTGCCCAAACATCCTTCAGGCCTTTTAACATCTACAAGATGTGCCCTCTGAAAACTTTAGGCCTCCTCTTTGCAGGAATCGCTCTTTCACAAGCCCGGGCAACATCAAGTCAACTACCTGTAGTCGACCTTGACTATGCCATCCATCAGTCCACCTTCAATGTATGTAATATCGGCTGTGCTATCTTGATAGAGCAGCGCTGAAAACGGGACAGGAGACCGGCTCGTATTACAACTTTTCAAACATCCGCTACGGAGAGGCCATCACAGGAGCAACCAGGTTTAAAGCACCTCAGCCTCCGACCACAAAGAACCGCACTATGAACGATGGACAGACAGCCACGAGATGCGCTCAAACGCATCCCTTCTGGTTATCAGATGGAATGGCGATTGCTCAAGGAATACCAGCGTCGCAACTCCAACCGCCGCAATTCAACATCTCACAGATTCCACCCATGAACGCCGAAGAGACCGAGGATTGTCTGTTTCTAGATGTGCTTGTGCCATCCAAGGCTTTCCCTGCTGGGCCTACACAGTCGTCTCAGACTCGAAAGCCACCGACTTCGTCCTCGAAAGCAGCCCCGGTTCTGGTTTGGATAGACGGCGGTGGATTTTCTGCGGGCTATAAACACGAGCAGCCTCCTGCAGGTCTCGTTACCAGAGCCCAATCTGAGGGTGCAGAGGGCTTCATTTTCGTTTCCATGAACTACCGAGTTGGACTTTTCGTAAGTGCCCCAGCTGAGGTCTTTGGGCCGTGACTTCTACTGGATCCAACGCAAAGGCTAACGTCCACGGACAAGCGCTTTCTCCCAGCCAATGTCACCGGAGAAGGCGATTCCAACGTCGGACTGCTCGATCAGCGCCTGGCTTTGGAATGGGTACAGAAGTATATCCATCTCTTCGGCGGAGACCCGTCGAGGGTCACGCTTATGGGCGAGTCGGCCGGTGGAGGTTCGATCTTTCATCAGATCACCGCTTTTGGAGGAGAGGGTAAAGCACCCTTCCACCAAGCTATCCTACAGAGCCCAGGGTGGCAACCGAACGCGAATCCCGGCTTCCAAAACCGTCTGATCGAGTACGCCTTGACCAATGCATCGGCACTGACGAACAAAACCATGCGGAACGTTGAAGACCTTCGCAGTCTCACTTTCAAAGAAATGGCCCTTGTCAACAGTGTCATCGTCGGCCGCTCTAGGTATGGCACGTATACATTTGGGCCGGTTGTGGACGGCTCCTTTGTGCCGGATATGCCAGGCAAGCTGGTTGCCAAAGGGCGGTTCGCCAGGTCTCTCAACGCCGTGATGATGGGCACCAATTTCAATGAAGGAGTGCTCTTTGATTCACCCTTCCTAACCAACGACGAGGACTACCGCGGCAATGTGCGTCTGTTCTTTCCAAACGCCACCGAGGCCGTGGTGGATTACATCGCCACGAGCCTATATCCCAATGACCTTTCCGGCAAATACAACTACACTACACAACCACTCAGAGCCGCCGAGACAACGGCAGAAGGCTGCTTCTTGTGTAACACACGATACCTAGCGCAAGCTCTGCCTGGAATTGTCTCGAAACGCATCTTCAAGTACTTGTTCGCAGTTCCGCCGGCCATCCATGCAGATGATCTGGCCTACACCTTCTACAATGGCAACGGTACACTGACCTGGGAAGGATTACCAGTGAATGAGAAAGTTGCTCTTACATTGCAGGACTACATCATTAGCTTCGTCTCCAGTGGATCGCCAAACAACGGGCATGCCTCCAGCCAGAACCCTTGGTTCCCGGCGTATGGGACCAATGCATCGGTTCTCACGTTGAACGGAACCAGACTGGGTGCTCTCAATGCTGATCCCCAGGCAAATTTCAGGTGTGACTGGTGGCAGAAGACTCTTTACACTTGATAATAATTTTACTTCACGTTCTAATAATCTTTTAAGACAGATTGAAGACTGTCAGAGTTCTAGGAATTGACTACCCTTAGTACTAGGGCCCTGGGACATCGAACAGGGATTCTTTTATGTTCTTCAACTGCTCGTACCTTTGACGAATTTACCTTCCATGTCTCTATAGAGATCTTCCCAATCTGCATCCACGAGACCCAAGCGTTTGACGGTCCCGTTGGAACTCAGATCGTAGTCACTCAAAGTTATGTAGGAAGTACACCGGTTCCACGGCACTTTCGTAGAAGAACATCATATCCTTCAAGTCATAGTAGATTCTCCAGAGAGTCCGCCAGTGGAATACAAGATTTGCAGGAGGATGACGCGTAGTAGAAGTCTGTCCGGGGTGGAAGGAGATTGCCAAAATGAAGATGAGGCTGAGGCACCAGGGGCTCACAAGGCTGAGTGTAAAAGCAGCGCAAAGCTTGTCCGAATCAAGATCCCACGCTAACAATTCGTTCCAACATGACAGACTGGCATTGTGACCATTGTGATACTTGAAGGCCAGACATTGCAAATCATTCACGACTTACACGGCTGACCACGACATTTGCTCCCCCAAAATGCAGCGCACGCCGTTTCCTCCGCCTCAAAAATCCCCCGAACTATTTCATCCGCGTCCGCAGCACATCTCACAAGTACCTATGATGCGCTCGCCGCCTCCCCCAGTCTCTCAGCAGGCTTCGCAACCGCAAATGAACAGCTATGGCAATCCATATCAGTCTCCGCCGGCAGGAAGCGGGGCCCAAGGAGGAGTAGGACCAGGATTCGGACAAAGCTTCAATTTCATAAACGACCCGACTGCGCAGATGGGATTTCAAGTAGGCTCGCATGCAATGAAGGCTGGGCAAGAGTATATGGAACAAAATGTACGTTTCTGGAGATATCCACAAAGGACTTGCGCACCTTAGAGCCCAAGGCACCATGAGAGCCACAGTTGCAATCAGGAATACGCTGACCGCAACATTTGCAGTTAAACCGCTACATCTCGGTGTCCGCACTGAAACACTACTTCAACGTCTCCAACTCATACGTGGTCCGAAAACTGATCCTCGTCCTATTTCCATGGCGCCATAAACCGTGGACTCGACAGCAAGCCAGAATGACCACATCCTCCACAGGGGCCGACGGCACAATGACGCAGCAGTCCTATTCGTTCAACTACCTCCCACCGCGCGACGATCTGAATTCTCCAGACATGTACATCCCCACCATGGCTCTGATCACATATATCCTTCTTTCGACCGTCCTCGCCGGTATCAGGGGGTCATTCCATCCCGAACTGCTAGGCAGCATCACCAGCACAGCGGTTTTCGTTGTTTTATTTGAGATCATCGTTCTTAAGCTGGCTATGTACATGCTTAGCATCAACAATGACTCGCAGTTACTCGATCTGGTGGCTTACTCGGGGTACAAGTTCGTTGGGGTGATAGTCACGTTGTTCCTGAGTGAGGTGTTTACCGGAGGCAGTGGAACGAACAACTGGGTGGGCTGGACGTTGTTCTTGTACACGTGGTACGCGAATGCTTTTTTCCTGGTAAGTTTGAGCCGTGCTCTCGCAACTCCCTTCGTCCAAGATGCCTGACTGATGGTCTCAATACAGCTCCGATCGTTGAAATACGTTCTACTACCCGACAGCTCTGGAGATCCATCCGCTATGCGTGGCGGAAGCTCATTCACCGTGGCAAGGGCTCAGAAGAATCGGCGTACATACTTTCTGGCCTTGTATGCCTTTCTGGTCCAGATGCTGTTCATGTGGATTCTCAGCAGAGAAGAGGCTGCTGTCAAGACTGTTGCCAGCAGATTGAGCGGACCAAAAGTTTAGACCGAGCAAATTCGACCACGTCCGTAGCCGAATTTTATGTCTCTGCGTTCTACAATGTCGAGCAGATTTATCTCCAAGCTTCAGAGACAGCAACACGGCATATACCGGCTCTCAACGCTGCGGAAGGGGACAGCTTGAAGAATCACGTGACCGAGCGGGCCGGCTTGGCGAGGCTGAAGCCCATCCCGTGCTCTCTGGGCCTGGTATCCTCGCTTTATTCAGGTTATGCAAGACAGGGCATTCGATACTTGGTTTTGTGCTGAGGATGTGGGCTCGTGTTCGACCTCGTGTTCATGTTGAGATCGCATTTTACGCGGAGGCGCTTGTTGATCCGACGATCCACTGTACCACAAACAGAATAGTACGCAACAATGGAAATTTCGACATCCTGGTATAGGATACTGTGGTATGGACCAGTCGCCCTGTACAGCCAATGGGAATAACGTTGAAGTAAGTTAGACATGTCATATGCGAATCCCCCATGGGCTGTCCCTGCTGATCCGACGATCACCAAGGCCGGCGACACAGTCTCATTCGGATGCTGGTAATCATTTTGCCTTTCACTGGCCATCTTGGGTCCGTGGGATATTATATCGGGCTTAGCACTCTCCTCTGCTTTGGAAACAAGATGCCGGTATCCACAACGCCAGCCAGTCGGGATACGAAGGCTTTGCACATGGATTGGAGTTTATTTATCTCGGGGAAAGAAGGTAGGTCCTATACGAAGTCTCCATGGTGGCATGAGATAGGGCCGCTCTAGCAAGCCCTGCTTGTGCTCCATCGCGCCCGAATATATATATATACTGTTGGTAACCTACGCTGGTCCCCGAAAAAGGTGACGGGTGACTGCTTTCAGATCCGTGGTCCTTCAGACATCGCTGTTCACCATTTATCAGATTGTCATTAGCGCCCCAACATCCAACCAAGGCTGCACAGCAAGGATGAAGCTCGGCCACGCCTGTACCGTCCTGATCATATGGCTCGCGGGGTATAGCCATGCACAGGGTTCCATCAATGAATGGGCACCAGGTGGCCTCGAAGTCTGTACGACCCCGCAGAGCAGAGTGTGGCATCTCTTTCTTTGCCATCGATGCTAACCTTTCTTGTGTATAGTTCGCGGCCCATGCCCTATGATGAACACGCTGGCCAACCATGGCTTCCTCGCTCACGACGGCAAGAACCTCACCGAAGGCAAGGTCGTGCACGCCTTGAACTCGGCACTCGGCTTCGACGAGGCCCTCGCAAAGATCATGTTCCAACAAGCTCTGCCTGCCAACCCCCGCCCCAACGCCACCTTCTTCACCCTCGACCAGCTCAACCGCCACAACGTCCTCGAGCACGATGCAAGCATGAGCCGGCTCGACGCCTACTTCGGCAACAACCACGTCTTCAACGCCGACATCTTTGCTCAGACTACCGCATACTAGACCGAAGACATCCTCGACACCAAACAGCTTGCCAATGGGAAGCTGATCCGACAAATCAACTCGAGAACTGTTAACCCCTCCTACACCTTCACCGAGACCATCGAGGCCTTCGGTCTGGGCGAGGTTGCCGCTCCGATCATCGTGTTCGGCTCTTTCGACACCGCGACCGTCAACAGGACGATTGTCGAGTTTTTCTTCGGTAAGAAAAGAAGCAGACAAAAGAGATGACATTCCCACCCTGCTAGATAGCGCTTGCCGGGCTTTGGGGCGCACACCTAGCTAACTCATTGCTTTGATAAAACAGAAAACGAACGTCTTCCCACTGATCTGGGCTGGACAAAAGAAACCTAATGTCACATTGGAGAACATCCCCGACATGTCCGAGGCCGTCGGGAGTGCCGCCAGCCTCTTTACCGAAAGTTCAAATTCGACGACGAACAGCAACAACAACACTGCTGCTGCTAAAGGTCGTCGCGATCTCCACTGCCCGTTCGGCTTTGCGTAGGTCACTCGAGTGGCCGCTGTGGCCTCTGACAGGGGCGGATGGCATGGAGAACGCTTGAGGCTGGGAAGAGCCCACGCTCCGTTCGGAAGTCATCACACGGGCCAGACGCTTCGACATCCCTGGCATATATTGCCTGCCCCTGTTGGTCAAGTGAGCTTAGCAGAAAGCATAGCCATTCCATTCATTAGAGGTTGAACGTTTCATAGGTGCTCCATAGGTGCTGTAGATGGTATCAAGTACTATGAGCACATATTTGCGATATGAACGTGGGCTTTTGTCCTACTTTCTTTCATATGGAAGGCGGCACTCAGCACTATGAAAGATACCTCATATTCTTGCCTCACCGTGTCGACCTGTCGATATGCCCCCTCTCCTCAAGTCAACATGTTTTTCCTTACACTCCCCATTGCCCCCGGCAAAGCCACGCCTCGGGCAGCTAGGGCCCATCGTTGCGTCCGACAGATCGTACGACTGAAGTACGCAGCGGAAGAGGGAAGCATGTTGGCAATTGAACACAACTACTGGGGGTCGGTCGACTCGGACTCGGCCGTCGCATACTTAAGTGATACCTCCTCCGTCAGCCAAAGGGGCAACGTACGATTAGCAGTAATAGCATTGTGCGTCAAGGCTCAGAACCATTAGGGATCCAAATAACCCGCTCGGGCCTCGGCGGCGTCAAAAACCCCTTTGAAAAGTCCAGGGGTCGCACCACATGCACCGAAAGTGACTCTGTCTACTTAAAGTCTACTTAAACAAGGTCTGCCGCCTTTGGAGGGTTAAGTCAAATCACCCTCCATAATTTCCAGCAGTAGCAGGAAGAAGTCCCCGAGTCTGAGATAGTGGTGTGCTGGCTTGTCGCCTCACGAGCGCCGAGCCAGGCAGTAGGGCCTTCACTGGGGAATACCAAACTTCCGTCAGCTTCAGAGGAGAGGCATCCAGCTGCTCTTCGTCAGGGACTTGTCGATCTGCATTCGGTCCCCCAACTGCTGTTGGACAAGGATGGGATGAGGGACATGCCTTGGTCATTGCAACGACCAAATGATACGAAGGAAAGACTCTATCATAGCCTATGCACCATGCACAGTGCCAGGACTCTGAGCTTAGATAAGCCCGTCCAAGACGTGTACGTCCTGCTGACATGATATGATGCACGGTGGTCGGTGATCGTGACGGTTCTGGAAGCCAAATACTGGCGTGAGTGTCGACGTATATCCGACCTCTCTGCTCTGTTGACGGTGGCGGGCAATTAGAACCCCACGATGATATATACAGGTGCATGAAAAATGACCTAGAGGCTTTACAGACACAAACACTCAAAAAACGCACAGCGGTCAATGATTGTCGCACGGGATACGGACCTCGTCTGCCCTCCCATGTCGACAAATTGCTGCGCTCCGGTCACTCAGACATGGCATGGAGCACTTGGGACACCATACATCAGCACTCTTCCTGCCAAACTGCCGGTATAGCTTGGATGATCTGTACTGTTTGGCCGTGCGTCAGATGAAGTCATCCTGCTCTCATACCACTTCAAGGTGGTCCACTAACCGTTCATGGGCAATGGAACTCGACGGGGTTTCAAGTTTCGAGGCATTTCCTCCACCCCGGGTGGGATGGAGACAAGTCAAGGCCATGATGGACATTGACAGCGACACCAATGGCGGGCCAGCCCGAAGAGATATCTCTATTGGAAGGTAGATGGAGACCAAGTGAACGTATCAAAACAAGCACAAAGTTTGCAATCAGGACAAGCGCGCTTTGAAGGCCGCACTCTCAACTTCTTCAGATAGGTCAAGGCAGAGATCGCCGGGACATGGCCAAGGGGGAAGAGCACGAAGAGCAGCGACGGTCGCTCCATCCTGCACAGTGGGACCATGCAACAAGAGCTAGGGAGGGTCAATGACACATGCTTGTGATGAAAGGATTTCTTTGTAGGAATGACTTCGCAGCACCCCCAACCACTCATTCGTAAGAAGGTACCTGTTCTGCTGCGCTAGTTAGTTAGGCATTTGCACGCCATGGGTGCCGGGAAGGTGCATCGCTACGTCGTCGACTGCCAGCATCACGTTCGATTCCGACATAGGCCAAGAACCGCTCTTCCTCTCAAGACAAGAGTTAGGCTATGCCCATGTGGATGTCGACCAAGGGGTCAAGCTCGACCATAGCTATTCCGGCACACTGTTATGTAGTCGCCTCTTTTCTTGGATCTTCCTGAAGTGCTATTCAGCAGAGGGTCTGCCAGCGTCATCACTTGGAGCACCTAGTGGGGAGCGTCCACATTCCGTCTTGAGGGAAATATGCAGGGCTTCTCCCGGACGGAGACCGCCGCGGCCCCAACCTAGGGATAGATGATTTGATAGGCAATGCTTAGGAGCAGGGGACTGCCTACCAATGATGCTGTCGGAACCGGGTAGAGCCCGTGGAGGCAAGCTTCAACCGGCACCAAACCATGTGCTTTCGTTGGAAAGCTGCTACCTCTGTATATTTGATGCATGACAGCCTCCAAGGGAGTGTGAGAGACATCTCCTTGATCAAGCTCGTAGCGTGAGAGCCTCCAGCTTTGAGGAGGAGGCCTGGATTGTACCTCACAGACAAGATCAACGAGAACAATGAGTGACGGCTAGAGAGTAGGCCCCCACGAGCTCGTATGAGAGCATCAGCCAATGCCAATAACGTCGGCCCTTGGTAACCCTTGGTGACCCTGCTGACACCAACAGGTGGAGTCATTTAGGTCAGCATCTGTTCAGAGAGGTTTCCTGTGTATGTAAGCCAGGATGGACGAAGTGGAGTCGCATTTGCTGGCACGCCTTGTTGGCGAAAGGATCTGGAGCATATCGCCCACAGGCATCCGCTTCATGCAGGTCGGTGGCCCAACATTGAATGCCGGTTGCAAAGATGATGCCACGTATCTTAATTATTGCCTGGCCAATCTTCAGAGAACCTGCTTACACTGTGGTTGAACTCGCGGATGAAGCCCTGAGACTAGCAACGCAAGGTCACGGAATAGTCATCATCATGGTCTGGGCTCGGAGATGAACCAGTAAAATGTTGTTTCCAGGGTTTTTGGCAGATTTGGGTACCTTGAATCCACTGGGAATGGCTTCGTAGCTGCAACTCATCAGCGCTCCAAAGGTCTCGTTGCATATCGTATTGAATGCGAGCAGGCAACGACGTTCTGACGTCCTTACATGTGAGAGACGGTGGACTGCACGAAAGTACTGTGGCGAGGTAGATGTAGCATTGCTGACAAAAGATTCGCCACCTTCTGACGTCTTCTGACGGAGGTTCAAGGCGACACTGAAAGGACACCCGTATGCTTGGCAGGAGGCTACCGCTGGAGGGGATTTTGGTTGGACGCCAGTGGTGAAGACATGAAAGGACATCGAGGTCAGAAAGTGACGGTTTCCTCCTCTTGCGAGCCCTGTTCGACCAGACCGCGGACCTTAGTGTTCTTCGATGGTAACAGGTTCCTGTCGGACAGCTGCCACTGCTAGTCACCGGCCCTGCTGGATGCGGCGTAGAAGATGTTTGTGCTTTGGTAGCTGATTGGCAGCTGTATCGCGCAAGAAAACAATGTTGGACGGGAGTGGATGTGGCCCGAAGACGGGCTGGAAGATCATGCTACGGCACCCCCGTACCCGCTCTCAACGATGAACTGAGATGCCCCGGTGAGACCGTCATCATCCATATTGGTGCTCTTCTCCGTCCTTGGGCTACATAGTTAGATGATCTCATCGCGGCGCGTGTCCACGCAGCGTAATTCGGCGTATATCTCTCTCGGATCGGAGGCTGGTGGTTTGACGATCACGGCATCTTTCCAGGGTAATACGATCAAGCGCGAAACTTTCGCCTCGAATGCGCTGCTTAGCGGGTGAGTGAAGGGACAAGTGTTCACAGACACGCCAGACACCGGGGCCACCGCCACCTCCATGGCGAACAAGCTGAGAACGCAAGCGGAGGAAGCTTAACCCGAACAATGTGGGAGTAAACACCATGCCCTAAAGAGGCAAAGGGTGTTGATAAGGTTGGTTGGTAGGTCTAGGATCCCATCCCCTGCTTTGAACACCCAGTCCCGGACAAGTCGTTGACAAGTCCAAGTGTTGTGAGGTCAACCTTGAGCTTCGTAGAAGCAAGACTGGCTGGAACCAATCATGCGGCGACACACATTTCGCCAATTGAGATGTACCGTTTGTGAGGTTACTCAGCCTAGTGAGCCCTGTTCATCTGTCCGGTTCTCCGGCATGATATGGACTGTGGTTGCGATCTGGAAGTCAGACTCCAATCTCGCACTCGGGTCTGCCGTCAGAGATTTGTCAAGGTGTGCGGTTCCCAAGCTGGAAAAGGTAACCAGTGTACCGAGGACTGGCTGGCATTGATTGGGAATTCCCTTCCAACTCGGCGATCTGGACCAGTAGGACGTTGTTAGGTAATCAGATCGCTGTAACATCATGAGGTGAGGTGATGTGAGGTTTGTAGGGAGGCAACATCCATCACGGGGCACACAACTGTGGCATCAGTGGCAAACCACTCCTGCGGCTCTGATCTGCGTATTCACAATGTCTGGCTCCATCCGTAATCATCCAGGTACCGGACCAAGCTGCCTGAATGGCACCACACCCCTTCGCCACGGATGGCATTCTGTCTGCATTCCTTGCCGTCGAGGCGTCACAGGTACCGTCAGCGCCACGCGCTCGTCTAGGCAAGATGGCGGTTTACTGTTTCCGGAAAGATTTCAGCCCCCATATGCCTGGACGCAATTGTGATGGCCATTGAGCTGATGGTCGATTGTGGCCTCTAGTGATCCATGCGGGTTACTCCCGGCCACGAATAATGTGGATGCCTGTAGTGGAGGGATCTCGAGCGTCATAACAATTGCTGTGTTTGGTTTGCTGACACGACATGGCTCACCAAGAGTGGTCTGGAACAGCATCTCCATTCCTTTCGACCCAACGAACACTTCCACTTCGTCAAGAAGGACCTGCAATGGAGTAGCCGACGGAAAACATCCAGAGTCAACATCGACTGTTCTTGTATGTCAGCCTATGTCAGAATACTGTAGAATGCTATGTTTATCAAGCTCGTGGCTCTACAATTGTTCTGCACACGAAGCAGAACAAAGCCGCAAAGACGTCGGAGCAATCGGAAGTCACAACGTCATGCCATCCGCAACTGTTCACTTGAAGTGGTGAATCAGGTCTGCGAAGGTGTCATTGGTAGCTGAAGTGTAAGGTTGAAGATCGAGTTCCAGAAATCTATTCTGATAGCAAGAAGAATTGCGTTCGTGATGGTACACCAGGTCGCACGCTATGCCACTGAGCTCCTCGCTAATTAGACATGCACGGCTTTGACGGCCAGGCCAAGCTGAATTAGAAGTAGTATGCATCACAAAAGAACGAAAGCGCAGAGCTGCAGTGCTGTATGCCCCCTGGCCGAAGATGTACATTAGCCGAGAGCCAGTCTCCGCTCCTCCACTTTAAGGCTTCCCTCGACCTTAGCTGACGCCAATCCCAGCGAGTCGCTGAAAGGCCATGACAGTCCGATATCCGTATCCAGTAGAACAAAAAAGGGTGATTGGAGTAACGACCGTGTGCTTCGAAGGTGCCGCTTGGGGCTTCGAAGGCCGCCGACTTTGCCACTAGAATGTGACCGCTGCTACCTCCGAGGCAGCCTAGTTTCCAGTCGTGCTTGGAGGGTTGTCCCAATGTCTGAGCATCTGCCTGAGTGCTCGGGTCCATTCTGTCACACAAGCATTGACAAGCTTGTCAAACTCTGCGGCAGTCGGTCTTCGGCCACCCCATGTGCTCGCTTTCGAAGCAAGAGCGCGAGCATGTTTCGTGATGAGATTACTGTGTTTACGAAGTCAGTGATTGAGCAATCTGTATTGCAAGGCAGGACAGTGCTTACTCTCTTTCCATCTTCACCAAAACCAACCAGCAATAGTTCCAGCTCCGAACACTACTTGGATCTCGTACCACCAACGATTTGGCTTCATCGAGACACTCCGAACTGAACGGATAGGTTCTTGTTAAGCCTCTCAGTTCATTCAGGAGATTGTTCGAGTTGACGTAGTGAGCCCATGCAGTGGTCATTGGTTCCGTAACCTCTGCAGAATCGAGATATGCAAAGATTTTCTCGATGCGACGTAGTTCCGTAATGGTATTGACACGATGGGTTCGAAGTGAATGGATCAGCTGGTCCTTGTTATTCTGTACCTCCCAGTTAGCCTTCGTGCATAGCGCCAGCATGGAGTGCACGAAAAGTGCTGGAATCTCAAATGAAAACAAGAGAAGATCTAAAACATTATGAGACGGAAGGAGAGAAGTAGTAAGGGGAGGAACAAGGAATAGGTCAAGGCAACCAAGCAAGGCTCGCAAACATAGGAAATATTACAAAAATGAAACCTGGACTGACTTGGCTCATTGTTCGAGGATCAGCTGGCGTGCCAGGAGAGACCAGTTGATATTGCTGTGGTCGAGATGTGGTGATTGTCGTCGGGCGTGGCATCGTGTACTCCGGAGTTGATGTCGGTAGTGCAAATGAGGTCGTCGGTCTTTGCGAGGTTGACTGTTCTGCCAAAGGACTCAGAGCTGAAAATGCACCCGGCGAGAAGGATGGGCTATAAGATGCTCGACTGGCCGTATGGGTTGGTCGGGCCACTTGGCCTGCTCGTTCTTCTTCTGGATGACGACCTTGAGATCCCCTGGATGATCGCGTTCGTTGGGGGTCTCTCGAGGCATCCCGGTTCCTATCGTCCATAAACGGCAAAATTGAAGTAGCACCTTGCGTGTTGGCGATGTTGGTTGCGTTGAATAATCGTGATGATATAAGGCGCTATGTGTATGAAGCAGCGCAGAAGCAAAAGGGGGCTGCAAAATTTAGTAAGACCGCAGAAGTGGAAAAGACAGCCAGCATAAACCACGACGGGAAGTGATGTAGCAGCAGACCAACTTGAGTGAGTGCGAGGATCGAGGTAAAGAAGTAGGGCTGACACATATGCTTCCCCAGATATACTATGTTGGCTGCCAGGGAGGGTGCTGTGCCGAGCAACTGCTACTCTTGCGTCAAGCCTCTCCATAGAGGATACACAAGTATAGGAAAGGATTACCGTCGGGGTTACTTGCGGCTACCTTTCCCAAATCCACGCCACTCCAAGGGGCGGGAGGGTCATCATCCGGACTGACCTTTCTAGAGCTTAGAGCTGGCCATGACATCTCAAGCTCCCAGCCTCAAGCATCCCACGAAATGCTTTCGGGCTCATCGGCGACGTTCTGCTTATGATAGACCACGTGCCAGTAGGCACCATCTGACGAAACTCCGTCATACCAATAGGCTAACGTTCAGGCAAGGGTGTCTGCCGGATGCCAAGTGGGGGCCGGGGAAGCTAGTCTGAAGGCCAGCAAAGTGTGGAAGCGACCATCAAGCGAAAACTGGCAGCTCCGGTAGTACCCAGGGTGAAATCGGAGTTGCATGAACGAGGGCAACGTTACTCATGGCCGGACATTTGGGTGGAAAACCCTGGTCTGGGACAGCCGGCAGATCGGATAGAGATGGAACCAGGGTCGCGGGCAGAACAAGTCATGGCCGCTGTTGCAAGCAATACCACAGTAGTGCTCTGATGATGACAGGCGTTGGGTAAGTGGTCAACGGCCCAACTCCCAACGATGAGTAAGCGCAAATGGCGAGCCTAGCCTGTTTGCGGATTTGGCGTCGCCTCAGCCTCTGACTTCTGGGGCTGTGTCGAACCAATGGATGCCACTTTCATCTTCCAGTATTACTGGTTCTCTGCCATGGCTCCAAGTGCTTCGGTATTTCGCTTCAGCCCTATATCCAAGCCTCAAGGCCTGAAATGATTCCTTTTCAAAGGTCCTTGCCAAGAGCTTACCGGATTCAGCCACGAAGAACCCCGTTTTGGCCCATGTCTAGTTATGAATATGAGATAGCCGAACAAGCCTCCACCAGATCCGTTGTCGAGCTCGTTCATAGCGGGTCCAATGGAAATGGTCCGGTAATCGAGACTGGCACGGCCCGAAAGATATCCCAGCTCGAAGCCCGCCAAAAGGACTTCGTAAAGGGTGCTCGCTTCATGCAAACTCATGGCCCTCTAATATCGGCCGACGACGCAAAACCCAAGGGAGATAGTTGACCCCAGACATAGATCGTCCCGCTTGGCCCTGAATCTTGATGAGGGGCAGTGTACGGGCTACGTACCATCGGCAGGGCACTAGGACTTCAATACGTTGCGGTCTAGGACAGTCAGTTGATGATCCCGTCTGATTCGGCTGCCGAGGATTGCAAGCTGCTGCAAATTCTCATCTCGGCCCTCCAGGCCGCCGTCGCTGGTCTTGATTGCCGTAGGGTGACGAAGGAAGACCAGCACTGGGATAGCCTGCATCGTAACCATACCCATCTCCACCCGTCGACCAAGGCTGTGAGGCTGAAATATAGGGCTGTGTGGATCCACTGCGGTCTTGGGTACTGAGATTTCCGCCCGAAGGACCATAGGATGTCTGACCGCCCAAACCTGCAGCGGGACTGTTCCTACCACTGCCGCCGCCCTGTAGCCGTGCTCGCAGTCTGTCACGAGACCCCAGAGCTTGTGCGTTTGCAGTAGGATTTGATTGATAACTTCCAGCTCTTTGACTAGGAAGAGGTCGGGCCGTTGGCGTTGGCCCACCAAACGAAGTTTGCTGACCGCCTCCGCTCGACTGTGATCTTGTTGAATCGTTGGATCGCAAGGAGTGGGGTGTAGGACGAGCAGCCCTTAGACTGTGGCTAGGCGGCGCAGCCTGCGCGGGAGAAGGATCCCAGAGATCGGACAGGCCACCTCCTCTTCCACCCGATGAACCTCTGGAATGTGGTTGCTGGTTGCCGAGCTGCGAGCTATATGCATTCCCGTATTGTCCGTATGAGACTTGTGGCTGAGGGGCAGCGACGGGTCTCTTCGGATCAGGAGGAAGCCATTCAGGCAGGGGCCGGCCCTTCTCTGCGTAATACGCCCTTAGCACATTCGAGATGTGTGAGCAGTCTTCATTGTCTGGATCGTCCTCTTCTGAGTCCTTAGTCAACGCCTTCCGCAAGTTCGCGAATCTGGATGAGAAAGTGCTCGACCATGTCGAAGTAGAGTTGGGCGTGCTCGATCCATGAGACGTAGGAGGGGCGCTTGAGGAAGTGTTGGAAGTGAAGTAGGACAGGTATGAAGCCATTGCTAGGCCGGAGGGGAGCGTGAAGGACGACGCAGACTCGGTACGATATGACTTTGATGTCGGTGTGGTATTTGACACTTTTCTATCTTTTTGAGAATAAGAAAGGGTTGTGTCACGGTGGAAGTCATGATACAGAGAGTGTCAGAGCCGCAGTCACAGCAGCACGATGGGACACCTCTCAGCCTGACACGTGACAAGGCTGCACTCGAAGTCTGCCGAGCGCTACGAATCAAGAGCATACTGCGTAGACAGCTCGACAGCGTTCCAACCATCTGTATCAAATTTGAACGCCTGTATTTATGCACGATCGCCGGCACCAACTTGGCTGTTCTTCTACACAGCCGCGAGATGGGGTAAATATTACACTTGAAAGGACGCCATACGCCTTCGATCCTGGCTGAGCCGTCTCCATTACGTCCAGCAGGATATCGTCGCCTCCCATTCACATCTTTTCTGTCTCGACGGTTCCTATGCCGGTGGCTCCAAACTCTGCTCACGATCACCCACCACAGTTCTTTCCTCCCAGTCGACGTCTTTGGACTCGCTCGATTCCACGTCAGACACCGTGAGAGGTTCTCCCTCGCTTGTGATCATGTTGGGAGTCATTTCTTCCTCGTCTGCGGCACCATCCATCATCGCACGGTGGAGGGGTTGAGTTGGTTCTGCATCTGGAAGCATGTACTCAACGACACACAATGGGCCAAATCTGTCAGGCTCTTGCCAAACGTGTACCAATTTGAGCCCGCTCAGTTCTGCCAAATGGTTCCAATCTCGACCGGTTCGTTCCTTGCCACCGATGGTCATCATCATCAGGTCGAGCCAGATTGCTCCAGCATCTCTCGGTGTCACCGGCTCAGGAATGGCCATATCGGAGATGAGAATGCGGCTATCCTTTGCCATGGCTGGGATGATAGCTTTCATTATCCGTGAGGCATCTTTATCTTGCCAGTCGTGCATAACGCGACGGATGTAGTAAACTTGCGCGTTCTGTACAGGCTGGTCCTCGAAGAAATCGTGAGGCATCCTCGTCACCCCGGGTAGATCTTCCGCCGATACATCGTCAAGGACGCATGGACGATCTTGCAGGATTAGGTGTCCTTGCAGGCTTGGACAGCCCTTTCTCATTTCTAGCAAAGCAAGACCTCTCCCACCACCGATATCGACCATAAGTGGACGGTCAGCAGAATTACCTTCGCGCAACTTCTCTTCGAACGGGAACATGGCCACTACAGGATGCAGAGCGTCGAACAGGCCCAGTCCGCGAATGAAGTTCTCGATTCGATGGTGAGACGAGTTCATGACTTCCCAAAAGTTCTTGCCGACCATGTCATAGAACCACGAATGCGGAGTCTCGGTGTAAGTGTGCAGAAGCGAGTGGTTTCCGAAGCGATCCAGATAGTGATTCAGCCGATACATGGCCGGCATCATCTCATCGAGTCTAGACATACCCATCAGCTCGCAATTCGGCACGATGCTAACGTGCAACCCTCTCGGCCACCCCCATCTACAAGAGAAATAGACTTACGAAACATTGTACAGCCATTTGCCACTCATGGGGCCAACATGCTCGCTGTGCATGATCGAGAGTCTGTTGTGTGCCCACTCACCCACCCGAACCTCGTTGAAGATGTTGACACACGTCAATTGACGCATCAGGCGGACTGGAAGAAGGTCAGCTATAATCTAGACGCGAGACTAGAGCTTCACCTACCGACCAACTCTTCGGCAGTGTCACACTTCTGGGCAATCTCGCTCGCACTGACCGTACCAGTGGGAGGAACTGCTTCAAAGATGCCGAGCTTGGATGCGGCAAGACAGGCTGAAATTGTGTATCCCTGAACAATTGTTTAGCAGACATTTTTCATATTGACTGCTCCAGGCTAAAGCTGTAGCAATGTCAGATAAGAAGGCTCACATTGACAATGTGGTCCATGAGCGCATCATATGGATCTTGGATCTGCCATATCAGTTGCTTTGCTTGCAACACGACAGCGGCTGTCTGTTGTTTCCGGGTTGTGGGATCCCGCGCGAAGGCCACATACTTTGCCACCTGGCTGAGCTGATCTGCTAAAGCGGTGATCTCCTCTGGCGAGGGGTCCATGTTGTTCAACGATATCGACTTATGGCGAGGAAGGCAGTTCCCGAAGGCAGGTGTGTTGTTGACAGTTGAGTGCAACTTTGCAACAACGGAAGTTGCGCCTTGTTGAGACTGAGGTGACAGAATCCAGATTTCGATTCACTTGCAAACACTAAGGGAAAGCAAACACAACAGTCCGGGCTTGTTTGCCGGCCACAACAACAGTGAAGCACAACTGGTGAAGATGAGAAGGAGTCCGGAGTGGCTGCCAACCCCAGGCTAAATAGGTCTCTCGCAGCTGATTCTGGAATGCATTGACTATCTATTACCCCTGCAGCAGCCCGGCTCTGCTAAACGAAGCATGAATTCGGCACAGCAAGCAAGAACAAATACATGCAGAGGCTGGACCAGATCATCGGCGAAGGAGCAAGAGAAGGCCTAGCCGATATCAGCCCTTCAGCAACATCCAGAAGTGTCTCGCCGTGAAAGACAGGCCGAGTTGCATAGCTGGGAGACAATCCCACGAAGAAAGAAAGACCCATCCAGTGCTCCAACCCCGGCACAGATGTCATACAAGACTAGACCTTGAATCTCTGCGGTCTTGGACGTTGTCGACATCGTGGTCGGCATGCAGCTTCATGGTCGTGCGAGGATGGATCTTTAGGCTCATATTGAAATCCTGGCTGGCCAGGGTCTGCCCCAATATCTTCAGCACCAGCACACACTCACGCGATACTCTTCTGCTGACTTGTCTTCTTCAGCCAGTTCCTACCCACCTGCGGCTTCCTGAATTCGAGTGGAGTGGTAACGAGACGCCTTTGCCAGGCAGGGCATTCTTTTCCAGCTTTTCCAGTGTATGGCATCCTCCTCGGAATCCTACAGCATTATCGACATTTTGACCAACCTAACCTGACCGCAAGTGGACTAATGCAGTCGATGCAAGGATATCTTCACCGTAATGATCAGTGGCTGGACAGTTTTATTGCTCACTCCTCACGGCATGCAACCGTTGTTCTATCCGACCCTACGCGGGAGAGCCCATCTCTCCACGCGCCCAGTTATTTTTCTTTCAGATTGCCACCTACTCCGTCACTCCTCACTCGGTTGCTTGCAGTGACAGACGCTACTGTTCCATGCGATTCATGTTGGAAGTCCCGCCGTTGCTCGTCTGCCTTCCATACGTACAATGCCACCTAGAACGATGGCTGGCACAACACATAGCAAGAGTTATGAGTATACAGAGGGGTGTCGATTGAGAAAACATCGCATCTGACCTTGTACAAAACGGACAGGACCATGGGCGGTGATCCAAGCTGCTGGAACGGACTTTCCTGGTCAGAATGCACGTCAAACACGACAGGTTGTACAGGGATAAACCTGGCTCAAACCCCAGATGCAACTGACCGCGGGACATCCATGTGTATGTTAGGAGTGCGCTCTCGGTTAGACACTGCTCTTTGCAACGCTCAAGCCAGGTGATGATGTGGAAGGAAGAGGCCTGTATGGCCTGATTCTCCCCACGAATGGCACACTGGCGTTCGATTGATGACCCAGCGAGGTCATGGCAGGCCTTCCTAGGTTGCACAAAACGCTGGGATCTCTTCATGGTACCGAATGGGATGCAGTAAATCTCAACACCCAACAGTCCGGCACTGAAGACAGCAGCCACTGCCTGCCGCGAAAGCCCACACGCATGGATCTATTGAACATCTAGAAATCGGCAAGCTAATCAAACAGTTGCAGTTGCATTTCATTCGTACACGCGGCCAAAGCTCGCTTCATATCCCCTGCACTTTGCGATAATTCGGTGGCTTCCACATGCGCTTAATGGCCTTGCCACCCCAGACAGGAACAAGACTGATGGCTCCGACCGCAACGACCCTCCAGACCCAACTCCAGCTAGCAACGTACGCCAAGTCGAAATAGCCTCCTAGGAAGGGTACGCTGGCCGCATACAGCGTGGCTGTTCCGACGATACATATGATCATAATCGGGTGCCACGTGGTGACTGCCACCGCCACCATGATCAACTCATTCAGCACCAGAACTGTGAAACTGACGCTGAGCATGCGAGGACCGTCAACTTCACCCACCAGAAGCTGTGTAAGGCCTTGAATTATGATCCCCTGGTAGACCGAGACCAGAACCCATGTAAAGAACGTCTGATAACTCAAGCTCTTACCGGACTTCAACTCCTTGTATAGCTCCGGGTACAAGTTGGCCAGCTGCTCATCCACATCACGATCGAGCACTAGCGAAAAGACAGGCGCCATAGTGTATACCGTGGCATATCCGACCAGCAGCCAGTCTTTGAAAAGGCCTTTCGGATCGAAGTGTCCAGCAATGTTGTACATTGTCTGGCACACGCTGATGATAAGTCCACGATGGATGATGAACTGCGCCAATTTCGCTGAACGCTTGTAACTGTTCCGCCCATGCCATACGAGTAACTTCGTCAAATGGCAGAATTGCGTGATACTGAAATCCGCCGCGAGCGAGGCCTGTCGGCCCTCCTTGCCGACAATTCCAATACCCACGTCCGCGGCCTGGATCATGCTGACATCATTCCCACCGTCGCCAATGCAGCACACGCGCTTCTTGGTATGTTTACGAATAAGATGTGCCACCTCGGCTTTCTGCGTCGGCGAGCACCGACACGCAATCACAGCTGGCAACTGCACCGCGATGGTGATGAAGTCCAGCCTGAATTGGGCGAGCACGAGGGCTAAAGTCTCGCCATCGATGAGTAGACATGACTCCGTCTGATTGCGCATCAAGTCCAGCGCGTCCTTTGCCTGTGCCTTCGTTTTCAATCTTGCCATCGTCTGAATGTGCTGGCCACGGGCCACAAGGCGAGCGGACACGGCCACACAGCGCGCCGTCTCGATCTTGTCGCCTGTCAGCATCCAGATCTTCACGCCCGCATTGCGCAGGAGTTCGAGAGAAGGCTTGACGTCTTTCTGCAGTCTGTCCTCAACACCCGTGACGCCCAGAAGTTCGAGATCGTGCTCCAGATGGGCCTGCACGACAGATGCCATACCGGCGTCGCGCTCGTGCAGAGCCAGACTGGCATCTGTGTATGCGCTTGAAAATTCTGCGTATTGAGATGGCGAGAGACGTTTGCGCCCAACGACCAGTGTCCGGAGACCCTCGCGCGCCATGTTGGCTGTCTCCTCGTCGAGCCAGTCGTTCGCCGCGACGATGCTGGACATTACGGTATCGGCGCCCTTCTGGAAGAACCAGAGTTCATCGCCAGCCATACTCGTAATGCCGGGAATCTCGGAAGACAGTTGAACGATGATGCCCATGCGCTTGCTGTCGGATGTGAAGGGGAATATGTCCTTGATTTCGGCGCGGAGTACGATCCGGTCTGACTTGACAGACTGCAGGACAATATTCTCGCGGTCGCGGTGTAGAACGCGCAGGCCCACGCTCTCAGTGAACTCGACGATCGCGATCTCATCGGGCGAAGAGGCCTGATAGGAGACAACTCTTTCACCGTCCACCTCATCGGTCGTAGGTGTGACGTTGTGGCAGAGAGCCAGAGCAAGGATGAGGTCGCGTACGCGCACGCCGATTTCGCGGCGGGTTTTGGTGGTGGTAGCCCCTTGGGAGTCTGTGTCGTCGGTGGATGAGAATGCCTGGTCGATGTACGCTGCGACTTCTTCCATAGCATCGCCCGAGTAGGCGACTGTACCGACATGGATCTTTTTGAGTAGCATCTCGTTCTGAGTAAGAGTGCCTGTTTTATCGGAGAGGAGGTATTCTATGCGGCCGAGATCTTCGGGAATGGTGCTCGTGCGGACGACCGTGTCGGGAATGCCTTTGTCGTGTTCGATGAAGTTGGCGTAGACGGATTTGCCGAGGTCGAGGTTGACACGCAGACTAATTGGGATGATGGTCGAGAAAAGGATCAGGTAGATCATTATCGCGACGTACCAGGGCTTTTTGTTGGAGGGCTCGAAACCTTCGAGGGCGACGAGGACGATGGAGAGAGTGAGGGTCATAATGCAGAGGATCTTGGTTAGATTGTTGATTTCCAATTCCAGAAGGCCTGTTTTGGACCTTGAGGGAGAGGTCGAGAGGGCTGATCGTGTTTGGCGGCCAGTATAGACGACCACGCAGTACGTGGTAGTGCTTGAAGCTAGCACAGTATTTGCCCAAGCGGTATTGTCGATCGTGAGAGGCGCCGAGCTGCTGCGATTCGTATGAAGCTCATCTTGATTGCTACTATCCGGCGCATCGTGAACAAGATCTTGCTCGCTGGGGTGAGGGTCATACGCTGAGCTCTGGTTCGAGCGAAGGTCTAGCGTTCCAACAAAATGGTTGACCTGCTTGTCGGGTGCGCCAGCCGTGATCTGTAAGCGCTGCAATTCCGACAACTTGAGATTCTGGCTTAGAGGGCTAGGTAGCCGGAGTTTCCAATCCGTCTCGCCGTCAAGCTGGTCTGTTCGAATAAACGTTTCCCCAGTATCTGAAGCTGAAGCGACTCCATCCCCAGCCTCGTTGGTCGTGAGTTCGCTGTGAAGCTCGGTCAAATGGCTCTGGAGAATGACCACATCTGCAGGGACTCTTTGATTCTTTTCCAGCTTCAACACATCTCCGACCTTGATATCTCGAGATCGTTTCTGTACCTCCACAACACCTTGCTGCCGTGGTCGCGCAGCATCTGGAAAAGACACGACAGTGAAGAGCTCCGAGTTTGCTTCGGCATCTCGCCGTCTCCGTGCAATGTCGTCGACGGCCTCCTTTCCGATCGTAATAGTGAGAACACACGCTAATGGGACAATATACGTCGACATGTAACCAATGCGCAGATAGGGTATAATTTGTGATAATGCAACCAACAGGAAATATATGTTCAGGAAGAAAGAAAACTCGTTGTACAGTGTTCGGGGGAGGAAAGACCAGGCGGTATATTTGGCGTTCGAGACGACGTTGGTAGGGAATCGCTTCTTCTGGGACTGCCCGACTTGAATCTCGCGAGAGTCTGCGTTGTCGACATGTTTGTTGTCCCGCATATCGGCCAGCTCCTGCCTGACAAACTCTTGGAACTGCATGCTCTGACTCGGTCTGCGCGACGGAGTCTCTCGTGCTTGCGATGCATCATTTTGCCCGATGCTGTTCTGCCGTCTTTGGTTGCGGACATTCCAGCCAGCCCGTTCTTCAGACCAGCGTCGTATGTGCCCCTTTCCACGTGAGTGTCCAGGCCAGTTGTTTAACAGGGCTTCCGTGTCTTCATCTACGGCTGATTCTCCTTTCTGTCTTCCTTTGGAACGCCATAGCCGGCTGCCACCGTATTTCTGCAGTCTCTGAAGCGGAATGTTTCCAGTCTTGCCCTGAAGGCGCCGCTTGGATTCCTCGCTTGCATGTCCGAGTGAGCCATTTAGGAAGGCGGTGGCCGCAGGATCGAGTTCGTCGAGGTCAAGGTCATCTTCGGAGGCCGAGTCGATGTCGCCTCCTGCATGCACTGTGTTTGGCCGAGACATGTAGGCTCTGGATCATGGCTAATGTGATCAAGAGGTGGATGGCCCGGAGGCGATGCAGGGTGGTGTGTTGATCAGTCAGACACCATATGTGGACAAGTTTGATCAGTACGGGAACAGAGTGGGAGGGTAGCGATGATGGCGTGTTCTAGAGGTGAGCGAACATTGTAGAGTGTTGAGGCGTACAGAACGAAGGACTTGAGGATTATTATGGTGGCCTTGACGATATTGTATTGAATTGGCCAGCATGTGAACGAGGCTCTGCACGTAACAGCCCCGTGCAGCCTGGTGAGCCCCTAATATGACTTGCTCACTAGGCTACTAGGCCTAGGTAGGGAGCCCACGCTGGCCTCTAGTTACGTGGTCCAGGGTATCCAGGCTAAACTGCTACGGTAAAGGTAAAGTGGCCGTTCCGCGCCTTTGGTTCCGCAGTGCCTTTTTCTCCGCGTCGACCTGCGCCTGCGAATGTCTCGAGAACAAATTGGTCTTCAGTATCATCCATCACTACTTCAGTAAATGTTTCAAGGCATTGACCTTCGGTTGTGTTGGTGAGCAATTTACTGATTACCGACATGTCTCCGCGGTTTACCTGACCACTCTGAATCCTTGAGCTGTGTACGTGGCTTGCTTCCTGAACTGGGCCCCCTGCTGACCTGACGCAGTCTCGATTTCGTTGAACGGTCAGAATGGCGTCTGCCAACCATATAGACCACAACTCTATACCCTCCGATGCTGGTCAAACAGGCCACTGGCTACCAGCCTTGCGTCCAGAAGTCCTCGACGAATCGCATGACTTCCACGATGGCATCGAACCCCCGAATGCCGTCGAGAATCTGCCGACAGGTTTTATGAATGAGGAATCGCATATTATACCTCCGACCACGGGCTTTGTGGAGAGTAAAGCAGGGAAAGGCGTTGAACAGGGCTACAGTGAGGCGTCACAAGGACTGACCAACCACCCCTTTGCGCCAGAGCCGATTGCGAACGGAGCAATAGAAAAGGAGTCTGGCACCAACTTTGCAGGAGATGAACTTCCCTCAGACGATGACGATGAGCGGTTAGATCCCGCTTGGGGCATAAAACGTCAAGATTCTGCTCGCATCCTAGAAGGAGTTCACCGTTCAACAACGTTCCCGGAATTTTCGGCGTCCGATACCCCTGGGTCCAGTCACGAGAATGGTCTCGTGCAGAGAACGCCTGAACCCCAGGAGCCGACAGCTGAGGTGGAACATGTCAGAAGGCAGGAGCAGGAGAAGGTTCCAACAGAGCCACAGAATTTTGGATGGATGGATGACGAGCGCGATGGAACGCGGGATGCTCATTCTTGGACCGTATCGGAGCAGTCGCCCTTAATTGATGAGGCCACTCAGCGGTTTGACGAAGGCGTACCGCTGATACAAGCTGAAAAACCACGCACGATCGGCGAGAACGAGGCAGAACAGCAATCAGCAGCGAATCCTTTCAGCACAGCACAAGATGATGAAGAAACCTCTTTCTTCTCCCATGTCAATGGCACCACCGATTCGGGTGCTGGTGTTCCGTCACTTGACCGAAAGTCTACGAGTCAAGTACTAGACTCAATGGAGTTCTCAGCAAGGGAAGTACCGGAGTCTCCAGCAGCTCCTGATGCGCATGAGGCCGATGAGTCTTCATTTTTCCACCAATTGGCTAGTGAAGGCGGTGACAGGAACGTTCCTACAAATGAAGCTCCGGAAGCTGCTCAAACACAAGATCCTGATACTGCTGCTTGGGCTGCTGTACTTGACGATGATGAGTTCCTGGTCGAGGATGCCGACGATCTCCTCCCAGACTCCGAACCTGGTTCTCCCTCATCCTTCGAAGCTGCATTACAGCAGGGATCATTAGCTTCACCAGAGGACAAGCCCATTGTACCAGGCTCTCAGGTGGGAAGCAGCGCGCCTGTGGGCCTTCCTAGCCAGCCGCAGAGACAGATGTCTGCCAACCCGTATGCACCTCATCAACCATCCACTTCTGATATGCTGCAATTGTCTCCAACAGCACGTACCACACATAACAACATCGGTATCTCTCGACCTGAGCTCGCGCCGATGAGTTCTTTCCTATCGCAGATGCAGCAGAGACCGGCTGCGCAGTCGATGAAGAGCTTCGTTGATCAGGCTAAAGACGGTTACAAATCTCCTTATGATCTACCCATGGAGATCAGCAAATCAAGGAAGAGAGCTCATGCCCCTCAACCAGTCCAAGTATCGAAACCTGTTGCACCACCACCGCGAAGTAGCAGCTTGTCCGACAAACCACTGCAATCCCCTTTCAGCCCAACTGTGCCATTGGCGACAGGTGACATACCTCCTCCGGCTGCCGCCTCGACAATGCAGAACCGGAGCGCCTCAGTAGTAACGCCTTCCTCAAAGTCAGACAGACCACAGTCGGGCTCTTCAAGCTTTTTTGAAGAATTGCCTATTGTGACTAAGCCCCGACCGGGTAGTGGACATGGCCGATATACACCACAGCAGAATATTGTTGCTTCTCCGCCACAACTACTCCCTCAGAGTCCGCCTCGTGCGCCGTTGGCACCTCCACAAGCGCAGCCATCACCACCACGACCATCCGATCCGTACGCTCAGTATCAATTGCAGGCCCCAGTACGCTTGGACCCGTACGCCAACGCGCCTCTTCAACCACCAGCTCCATTAGCTGGATCGACCAGCAGGTATTCTCCGGCCCCTCCGACGACATCTACGGCCTCGCGCGTGGGTCCGTCTCCTCGATACTCTCCTGTACCTCCTCCAGTCGCCCCATCCACAACCTCTACCAACAGGTATGTCTCTCAGCCAACACCACCTCCAGTTGCAGCGCAAGCTGCACCACCCATGTCGCAGAGATATGCGTCGCAACCAACTCCCCACGCGGCGCCACCTCCTCCTGTTCTACCTTTTCAGCCTCGGACATCGAGCCCTCTTGCGTACCATAAGAGTTCCATCGAGGGGAGTGCCGATGTTGTGCCACCCGCGCAAGGTGTGAGAGCAGGTGGACTTTATCGCCAAGTTTCCGCTGCTGGCGCTATTCCATCACAATCTGTGGCTACCCCTGAAATTCCTGGTTCCACTGAAGGCAACTTCTATCCTTCTCCTGCTAACCCTCCTACGTCCGAGCGGATGGCACCTCCACGCCGATCACAGACTCAGTCACCTTCTAAACAGCGACCTCAAGCAACTTTTCCTCCTTACGTTCACGAGGCGCCAAATCGACCCGCCTCAGCATTCGGCCAGCCAACAGTACCTAGAGCTGCGTTGGAGAGCATGCCGCCATCCAGACCCAATGTCCGCGCTAGAGGATTCGCACCCGATTTGGAATTTGTGCGTCCAATCGACGAAGCTCAATTCGACCCGCTAGAGCGCTGGAAAGGTGCACCCGTCTTTAGGTTCGGCTTTGGCGGTTGTGTGGTCAGCACCTTCCCAAAGCATGTCCCAAGGTATGCTGTCGGTGCAGCAAGGCCTCAGATTAAAGCCACTCCTGGCGAGGTCTCGATGCGAAGTGTGAAGGACATTCTTCCACAATCAGAGAACATCAACACCTTTCCGGGGCCGTTGCGTGCCAAAGCTAAGAAGAAAGATCTATTAGCCTGGATGTCGGACTATATAACAGCACTTGAGGCAAATCCGCCGGACGCTACATTCCCTCCAGCTCTGCCCAACAACAACATACGCCACCACGAGAAGCTATTGCTTTGGAGAATTGTCAAGACCCTGGTCGAACATGATGGTGTCCTTGATGGCCCAGCTTTGAAGACTGTCAACCTCATTCTGGCTCCCGAAGTCCACGCGCTTGACGAGAATGAAGCCACTCAGTATCGCGCAGATGACGCAGCCTCTGGGATTTATCGTCCATCTGGTACCAACGCACCCCCCGACTCTGTGGATCCAATGGCTGTTGAAGTTCTACGAAAGCGTTTGCTCAGCGGTGACCGACAAGCTGCGGTGTTTCATGCCATGGACAGTCGACTCTGGTCGCATGCCTTGATCATTTCCTCGACAATGGAGCGCTCATATTGGAGCCAAGTTGTGCGAGAATTTGTCCGCCAGGAAGTCAAGACCGTGGGGGAGAACGCGGAGTCACTATCAGCTTTATATGAAGTGTTTGGCGGAAACTTGGAGGAAAGTATCGACGAGCTCGTCCCTCCTTCAGCTCGTGCAGGATTACAGATGGTGAGCAAAGTTGACAGCGCCGGCCCTACTAAGAACGCTCTTGATGGCTTAAACCGCTGGAGAGAAACGCTGAGTCTCATTCTAAACAACCGTTGCCAAGGGGATCACCAAGCTCTGGCAGTACTGGGCAAGCTTCTGGAAGACTATAAACGGATCGAAGCCGCTCACATATGCTACCTTTTCTCCAGAAATCCTGCAAAATCAGTAATCTTTGGTGGTAGCGACGAGGAACAAACACCTGTCGTCTTACTCGGAGCCAACCATAAAACATGTCCATTCGATTTTGGCCGGGATCAGGAAGCTATTGTGCTCACCGAGATCTATGAGTTTGCTACAAGCGTTTTGGCCACAGGGGCTTTAAGCGCCTTCATGCCTCATCTGTCTGTTTACAAGCTGCAGCGCGCGAAGGTGTTGGCCGATGGAGGGCAGAAATTGGAAGCACAAGCATATTGTGACGCTATTGCAGCGACCCTAAAGTCGAACACAAAGATGTCACTCTACCATCATTCGTTGCTCTTTGCCGAGCTGGACGACCTGTCAAACCGCCTGAAACAGACTCCGATGCAAGGCTCTTCTTCATGGCTCGGTAAGCCAAGTCTCGAGAAAGTGTCTGGTTCGATGTGGAACAAATTTAGCAGCTTTGTGGCAGGCGAAGACAGCGATGCCGAGTCGAAGGGCTCAGGCAAGGACGCCGACACCGGGCCTTTCGCCAATGTTACAAGCACGCCGTCCATCAGCCGAACCGGGTCACAATCAGATCTATACGGAGGGTCTACACAAGGCTTGCCTGCGACAGGAGCAAGCTCAAGATACGCCCCCAATGGCATCCACTCCGCCCGATCCTCGTCAGAGCTTACGAGGGCACGGCCATCGCTTGATTCTCAAAGATCGCCGCCCTCTACTTCTTACTCTCACAACAATCGTCAACCTGAGTCGACGAATATGCTTCAGCAGGCTCAGGCAGTGCCCTACATAAATCCATATCAAGCTCTTGCCGCCGCCTCACCTCCAACTTCCTATCCTCAGAGTCCTCCCAGATCTTCATACGTGCCGAACAGCACTTTCAACTCAATTCCGGAGGATGCACCCCAAATGAACCATCAGTCATATATTCCGACTCCCCCGGCTGAAGAAGCAAGCCATCAATCCCTCGCTTACAACCCTGGAATGATGCCGACCCAGTATCATGAAGATCACGGCCCTTATGGCGGTTATGGCCTGGCTCAACACGAGCCAGCTCCGCTCCCTCCCCCGCATGACGAAAATACCGATACTGGTTACGACAGACCTTCTACACAATCCTATGGCTACGAACCGCCGACCGAGTCCGGCTATATCCCTTACGTTCCCGACCCCGGCTCGCCTGAGGAAGAACGGCCCAAGAAGAAATCGTTCATGGACGATGACGACGACGACTTTCCTCGAATATCAAGTCAACCACAAGCTTCAGGACCCAAGGTCTCTGGCGATGACGATGAAGCTGCACGTAAGCGTGCAAACGATGCGGCCGCCGATGCGGCTTTCCGTGCGGCAGCAGAGGCTGACGCGGCGCGTGAGAAAGAGAAGGCGCAATCCAAGAGATCTTCGTCATGGTTTGGCGGTTGGCTTGGAGGCAAGAAGCCTGCTGAAGGACTCGATGCTGGCAAAGGAGGAGGTGCGGAGCCCAAAATCTACAAGGCGAAACTGGGTGAATCGAAAATGAAGCTGTATTACGACAAAGACTTGGGCAAATGGGTGAATCCTGACAATCCCGACGCGGCGAAAAAGACGGCGACACCACCCCCTCCACGAATGGGCGGCACTCCGGCACCACCAAGTAGCTCAGGAGGACCACCTATGGCCCCAGGCCTCGGGCATACCTCGAGTCCAAGCTTGCCGAATATGAGCATGGGTCCGCCGTCAGGGCCTGTCAGCAGATCAGGAACGCCAGGAAGTGGACCAGGAGCGCCGCCAGCATTTCCTGGTATGTCTGGTCCTCCAAGTGGTACGGGCACCCCACCGCCAGGACCGAGCTCGACTCCTGGCCTTGCTCCTCCTCGACCAGGTACCGCAGCAAGCAATGCTAGCAGCATTGATGACCTTATTGGCCCAGCCACAGCCAGAAAACACGGTGCCAAAGGGGCCAAGAAGGGCAAAGGACGTTACGTGGATGTCATGGCTAAATAGCCACGGAGGACAGAGGTTACGTCTTGAATATGGCGACTATATGTTGACTGAATGTATAATAATCAAGCGGGGGATGTGTTCATGTCAACCACCACTTCGAAATGCAGAGGAGCTACCTGCCTTGCATCGCGGGCGATTTAACGGGAAGCTCTTGCTTATAGTGGGATAGCATAATGCATTGTAATATTCTGACACTCTACGTCCTCCTATAGACGGCTCTATGCTCTTCTTATCGTTGGTTCTGACATTCATTACATGCCCCAGCAAGGACAGCAGACTTGACTCCTCAGCCTCGTTTAGAAAAGCACGTGACTACCTGCGATCCATATTCCGATCCAACGAGGCTGCGAACATTATTTCCCATGTCAAGTGCTCCTCCTTATTGAATGCCAGCACCACGACAGGGACAGCCAAACACCGTGGCTACCGAGCATGATAGGAATATACACGCCGTCCGCTGCTCTTCAGCAGCAATAATACACCACCTCAGCTTTACGAATCTACGCTATGCGAACGAAAGCCCTCCTTGACCCAAATCCTCCTCTCGGCCATACCCACCTCAGGTCCGCAGTCTCCCACTCGTACGTGGCAGTAAGCGCGACGACAAAAGTCCAATACCCATCCTCGCAACCATGGCCGCCGCACAATTTTCCACGACCGACGCCCTTACCGACCCAAACAGCCCTCTCGTGAACGTCTCCTGCTTCGACCTGCTCCTCATCGAACTCGTCCCGCTCGCCGAACGCATGGCCCGGGCCTTCGAAGCGAGCCTTGACGGCCACGGTAACAACGCTACTGGTCCTACATCATCATCATCCTCCTCTTCCTCCTCCACGGCAGTCAAGCGTGCCGTCGCCAGCGGCACCTCCGCACAAACAGCAAGCATCTCGGGCGCAGCTCCGGAGGGAGCAGGCGCAAATGCAACATCTACCCCACTGGCGTTGGCGGCAGACGGTCTCCCCAGCACCACGATATTCCGGGATAGCGTCTACGTCCGGCTTGAACGTCTGGGCTTCCGTGTCGGCGAGGGTCTATCGGAACGGTTCTCGCGCGACAGACCCCGGTTCACGGACCATCTCGATGTGATCAAGTTTCTGTGCAAGGACGTGTGGACGGTCGTTTTTAAGAAGCAGATTGATAACCTGAAGACAAACCATAGGGTAACGTGGTTTTCCTCTCCCTCCCTCCCTCTCCCTGTGACTGCCTCCGGTTGCACTCTGCACGAAGCATTGGGCACAGGATACGACAACACTATATGTTGTTCAAGTCCACGATTGGGGTTTCTACCCTGTCCGTGTCGTCTGTCTGTTTGTTCATTGGCGGGCAGCCGAAAGGGACATTCGGAGCTTTGCAGTAGTCCATTGGATATTGGATGCAGACTTGAGCTTACACATGTGACAAGAAGAGGAAATGATGTGCTGACTGGTATACATGTCTTACAGGGTGTCTTTGTCTTGACAGATAGCAAATTCCGCCCGTTCGCTCGAATGAGCATGACTACACATGCCGAAGCCATCGTCAGGGCGCAACCGCATTTGTACTTCCCCTGCGGAATCATCAGAGGGGTTCTATCGAGTCTGGGTATCAAAGCTACTGTCCAAGCCGAGACGACAGAGTTGCCGAGCGCGTCGTTCCAGATCAAGACAATCCCGACCAAGACATAACAACCCCCCGAGCTATACAACCACCCCAGAGATACACCAATCAGAGCACGCCGGCCTTACCCCGACAACAGAACCGCGTCACAGTCGGTCAGGGAAGGAGGCCAACGCCCGGGAACATTCTGTTCTGGACCAGGATTATACGGCCTTGACGGCCGATTAAGAATCTCAAATATTGCATGAAACGCGGATTGATTTTGTCTACGCAATCTCTGTGGGATGTCTGCAGTTCTGAAAGCTATGGCATCAGTCGACTCGAATGACACATTCCGTTTCTGCATGATATGCTGTTCATAACCTGCTCCAGACCCTGGTCAGTTTCTTATGGCGTATATTGATCGCTCATATTCGAAAAAACCGGCATGGCAGGCAGGCTCGTTCTGGGGTAGAAGTCGCTCACGTCCTACCTACGAAGATGTCAGGCGAGTGATAACGGACAAAAGAAGGTGCACGTACTTGGGTGGGTTCTTGACGAAACTGATGCCGGCTTCGATGTTGGTCTTGAGACCCTTGATGGCTTCTTCGAGGAGTTTCTTCTCGTAATCATTGGCGCTGTCGAGGATGTTGATGGCTTTCTCGGCTCCGTTGGGCTGTGGACAGTTAGTATGAGCTAAGAGGACGGGGAACAGTGAAATATGGGTGACGCTTACGCCGAGTTCAACGGGGACGGAGAAGTAATCACAGCCAGTTGCCTTGGCAATGGCATCACCACCTTCGACACCAGGCAGGTAGACGAATGTTGGCTCGACGATGCCCTTCTCACCCTTGGCTGCTTTGATCAGAGACTCGGCGAATCTGAAGCCAGCATATGCCATGGAAAGAGTTGCGGAACCGGCGCCATCCTTGGCCTTGACAACCTCGTCACCTCCGAATTGGACACGGTTCACTAACGCATCAAGCTTGTCGCTGGGGATGTTAACGGATGGCTTGGCTTGGCTGAACAGAGGAACGATGGTGTTGCCAGAGTGGCCACCAACAACCGGGATAGCGAGCTTGCGGGGGTCCTTCTCGCCAGTGATGTCTCCAACGAATGTCTGAGCACGGACGACATCAAGGGTCGTAACACCGAAGAGTCTCTTGGGATCGAAGCAGCCAGCCTCCTTCAACACTTCGGCGGCGATTGGGACGGTGGAGTTGACAGGGTTTGAGATGACGCAGATCATGGCCTTGGGACAGTACTTGGTGCAAGCAACGATGAGGTCCTTGACGATACCAGCATTGGTCTTGAAGAGGTCGTCTCTTGTCATGCCGGGTTTTCCTGGGAAGTCTCGTCAGTTTCTTGCTCCGGTGAGCTCAGTGTCAGAATTAGACCGTACGAGGAACGCCAGCTGGAATGATGACAATGTCTGCACCAGTCAAAGCTTCTTTCTTCGCATCTTCCGTCTCTTGCTTCTCGCCCTTGAAGTCGCCCTTGGCAGCGACGAAGCCACCTACAGTCTGTGCTATGATGTCAGAATTGTCTTGGGGCTGCTGGGACGGTCGAAGGGAGAGGAGGAGAAGCATACAGCGACTGAGGAGATGTGTGACAGGTCGGCTGCGACACCTGGTGTGTTGACCACATCGAAGAGTGAGAGTTCGTCGATAAGAGGGGAAATCTTGCAAAGAAGAGACAGTGGCTGTATCCTGTCAGTCTCTCTACCTAGGTAAGGAACGACATCTTCTTAGTCGTACATACCTGGCCAATGCCACCAGCGGCACCCAGAACAACGGCCTTGACCATGATGGGAGAGTGAGGGGTAAATCGACTGTGATGCAGGTTAGATGCGGTGTTGTTGTGCTGAGCTCGGAGTCTGTTTGTTACCTTGAGGACGTTTGAACCTGTGAATGAGATGTGGAAAAGGAGCAGTATTCAGAGAAATCGCAAAGAAGATGTGAGGAAAGTCAACAAAAGCAAAGCGGTCTGACTTAATGTACACATATGCAATGGGAAAGGTCCCGGCCAAGCTAGTTCCATGTCCTCGCATCAAATTCAATGCAAATGGGTGCTGGGTGCTGGGTGCCAGCAACCCCGCGTCTGTCCGCTTCGCCGATTCTTACCGCATCCACCAATGACAGGTACGAGGCTGATGATGAAAACCCAAAGCAATTGACAAGGCATGCGGCACAAGGCCACACAGACGAGAATTGCACGGGTGAGGCTGAGCTCGTTTTGACAGGGCTTTGGATCTTTCTGATACACATGTCCTGCTACTCGGGCTTCTTTTCTATCTGGAGGTTATGCCTCGGATGCGCTGTTGCTTCGGGATGGATCCCCCTAGCCAGCTCCAGCCCTAAAGAGCATAGCACCGTTGGATCCCATCAACTTGATGAGTTTGCCATTGCCTAGGTTTGGTATTTGACATTTTTGGGTCCATTTTGTGTGAGAGAGTCTCTTTTGGAGCTCCCCGAGGATGTGCGTACGGTGCAAATCCCAGCATCGCAGATAGCGGAATCATCCGTACTCGTTGCTCAAGAGTGTTTATGCCTCTTGCTTTGCTCCCTTCAGCCCTCGAGGCTTCTTCTCGGGGACATCCTTCTTTGGTCGCTGAGAGTTCTTGATAGCACTGGCACGAGCAACGGCGTCCTGGTTCAAATCGCCACGGTATGACTTCTTGCCGACTGCGTCTGCGATGTTCTTGTAGATCCTATATCTTCGGTCAGCCATTTCGTTGTCCCACACTACGCGGCCATGTTCTAGCGCTTACTTTCTGTTTGACGTGGTCTTGCTGTAAGGGTGCGTGTTGTAAGCTGCTTTAGGCGTGTTTGATTTTTCCGACTTCTTGGTCATCAGGGTGACGCCTCCCTTCTCGTTGGGCTGGACGGAGACAGCCTTGTCGTTGACAAAGCCCTCATGTTTCCGGGAGTGCTTGTTGGTGAGGTTGAATGGGTCTCGGGAGAACTGAACACCGCCAGCACTGCTGCGCTTGACTAAGTAGGCATTGTTGCTTCCTGTAGGAGTAAATCAGAACTCTGCCGGACGCAGGACTGGTATCTAGGGGCAACATACGGACGAGCTCCCAGATAAGGTCGCCGGAGATGTTTGAGCGTTCAGACATGGTGATGGCGGGTGTATTGATTGAGTTGTCGCTTTCACGAACTTTCTGTCTGAAATTCGGGCGCACTTTCGTCGAGACCTTGTGCGCCCGGGTTGGCTCGAGTCACGAAGCGCTTGGCAAAATTTGCTACGGCGGAGCAATGACTGCCTACTCAGATGCCTCAGTGTTGGATTGGTTGGATCGAGAGTTCCGCCAAGATTTCACGCACGTGATGCCAAGAAACACACGAAAAGTGCAGTCGCAGCCAGATTTGAATACCCTTCAAAACTTGAAGTCGACATCGACATCTCACCACACAGCACTCTCTTGCGACAAACACCATCTATCTTTGCATTTGAAAGATAGATCAGGGTCGCAATCATGGCTGTCGGCAAGTAAGTCAGCACTATCGACCGTCGACCACCATCCCTCCCGAATAAAGATGATATCAGTTGTCGCATTGGAGAATCCCAGACTAACAGCGTGTCTCACACAGGAACAAGAGACTTTCGAAAGGCAAGAAGGGTCTCAAGAAGAGAACCCAAGATCCCTTTACCCGAAAAGATTGGTATTCAATCAAAGCTCCTTCGACCTTCAACCAGAGAGAGTATGTGGACGATTAGAACAAAACAATGAAGGAACAACAACTGACAAGACCGTTCCTAGTGTCGGAAAAACCCTCGTTAACCGAACAACTGGTCTGAAATCCGCCAACGATGCCCTTAAAGGCCGAATCTTCGAAGTCAGCTTGGCCGATCTACAAAACGATGAAGACCACGCCTTCCGCAAAGTCAAACTCCGAGTCGACGAAGTCCAAGGCAAGAACTGCCTGACCAACTTCCACGGTCTCGACTTCACCTCTGACAAGCTCCGATCGCTCGTCCGCAAGTGGCAAACCCTGATTGAGGCCAATGTCACCGTCAAGACCACGGACGACTACCTCCTGCGATTGTTCGCCATCGCCTTCACCAAGCGCCGCCCCAACCAGATCAAGAAGACCACATACGCGGCGTCGTCACAGATCCGGGCCATCCGCAAGAAGATGACCGAGATCATCCAGCGTGAGGCTACCAGCGTTACTCTTGCCCAGCTTACTGGCAAGCTCATCCCCGAGGTCATTGGTCGTGAGATCGAGAAGAGCACCCAGGGCATCTACCCTCTTCAGAATGTGCACATCCGTAAGGTCAAGCTGCTCAAGGCACCCAAGTTCGATCTCGGTGCGTTGTTGGGTCTGCACGGTGAGAGCACGCAGGATGACTCCGGTGCTAAGGTTGAACGGGAGTTCAAGGAGCCGACACCTTTGGAGAGCGTGTAAATGGAAAAGTCATCACGGGGTGCGGAGTTAGAAGAAGACATGAGGAGAAAGACCACACAACAAGAGACGAGGCTTCGTTCTTCCTGCTATTTGATCGGTAGGACATGGGTCGGAATTATGCTAGTCAACAATGAGGATGGAGGATGAAGACGGCTTTGCTTACGACGGCTTTCATGCTTGTTTTCATCATGCCCTGACGGCGCAAATGAACAGGATTTGCATAAGGGATATGTTTATGCTAGAGATAGCACGGCATAGCATTTTGCAACAAGACAAATCAAAGTTGAAAATCTGATCCATGTGCCTTGGAGAGCAATTGTGGTGATGAATTACTGCTTCTTGCGAATTCCATGTCTGTGCTGCGCTTACTGCTTCATTTTATTCTGTCTTCGGCTGCTCTCTATACGAGGATCAGAAGCTCGTCCACATATCAGACGCAGTAACCTGCTCCCGGAATGCCAGCCAGTTCGCGTGAGTTGGGTCTTTCATCAATCTTTCAGACGAGTGTTATCCCCATCCATGTGGCTGGCATCCCAAAAAACCAACAAAGGTATGCGTGAGTATGATTACCTTTCATCCACCGCCCTCGTAATCCATTCCACCACCCCGGCTCTAAATTCCTCGAAGTTCTCACTCATAACCCAATGCCCGCAATCACAGTCGAGCAACTCGAATTTCGGAAAGAACCTCCCGATCAGTGGAAGCGCGTCGTCCGCAACATAGTGACTCTGCGTCCCGCGGACCATCAGCGTCGGACCTTCGTATCTCGCTTCATCGGGGTCTTTGAAGGGGAAATCCGCCATCGCCGGCAAAGATTTGGCCAGAGTGTGCAAGGGGATTCTGAACCTCAGCTCCGTCTTCTGGGGATGCCTGTGCTCGCCTCTGTGACGCTCTTGGTGGTCGACTCCGCCTGCGGGCTTTTTCACGAGGTTGGTCAGGAGGAACTGTCGGATCGCGACGTTGGATTCGTACTTTGCGAGGATCTTGTCCGCTTCGGACTGTTTTGTGAAGGGCGGGCGGTGCTCTTCGATCTCGTGCATCGCCTGGACGTAGGTGTGGAAATCCGATTTCAGGGCAGCGTCGACGGGCGCGTTGTCCACGGGGATCAGGGCCGAGTAGTTCGAGGGCCTGCGCAGGGCGAGGGTCATGGCGACTTTGGCGCCCATGGAGTGGCCGATGAGGGTCGGCCGCGGGATCGAGTGCGATGAGATGAAGTGCTCGACATCAATGGCCATGGAGATGTAGTCGTGCACGGGTGAGTGCGGGGAGTCGCCGTGGTTGCGCAGGTCCAGGTTGTAGACGGGCCGGGAGAGGTCTTTAGCTAGGGCTCTGCCATAAATCACAATCGCGTAAGCTTGTTGCTCGGCCACGCTCGCTGTGTGCGTGCGAAGGGGGAAGGAAGTTGCCCTTACTTACTCATGGTGCGATTGTTACGCTGGGAGCCGAAAAGGCCGTGCATCAGGATTATGGGCGGTCCTTTGCTGGTCTTGTCCGGAGGGTTGTGTCTGTGGAACGCCAGGTCGACGACATCGCGGCGGGAGTGAGAGGTCGAGAATTGTCGGCGAGTGGCGCGCGTGCAGGAACAAGGTATGCGCAAGCGGGACATGTCCAGCGGCCGCGATGAGGAGCGGGGAGCGAGGAGCAGAAGGGGGTAGATGAGTTCTATTGAATCCTTTGAGAGGAGCTGTAGCTGCTCCTTCATCCTGCGGACTGAGTAATAATACAAATTATTTCGCCCTCTTGGCGAATGACGTTGCTTCGGGTATCTCGGTGTTTTCCAATTCCAATGCACAGTCCAGCCTCGTCAAGACCGCAATTGGCCTTACTGGCAAGGCATTCCTCATGTGAGGTACCTGGTAGAATTGAGAGTGTACTGTATATACAAGCGAAAAGTTGAAGTATGACGGCGCTTGAGTCAAGATCTCGACTTTGCCGAATTTTCAGGCTCTGATGCTGGAAAGGACTGCTTGCTGAGCCCTGCTAAAGCTTCCTGGATAGCACCTGCTGTTTCGCTCTTGCAGTATCGTATCTTGACCTCATGGACATCGGTCTGTGGATCGTGAGCGTCGTCTTCTCCCGCGTCGTTCGCGTTTTCGGGTTCTGCCTCTCCGGACGGGATCTTGAGCGTCTGTAGTCCTAGAGAGTTCCTCACATTCTTCATGGTCCATGAAGCTCTCGCGTGGGCTTTTCTTGCTCCTTCCCGGACCTCGTCGTTCAAAGTATGGTTCGTCGGTTCCATCAGATCCAGGAAACTTTCACGAATACCCCTCAAGCACTCGGAGACGTTGTCGGCTACCATCTCCTTGAAAGCGCGCATTGTCATATGCTCGAGATCTTTCGCGATTTTTTCTGCCGAGTCACTGATTGAAGTCACAGTCCGGAGTATCTCGATCAAATTGGAGACACCGGGCCGCTTCTCGGGGTCGAACGATATCCCAGGTTCTGAGTCGGTTATAGCGCCCTTGACCTTGGCATGGATCTCTTCGCGCGTGTCAGTAATGAGGATCCGCGATTTCGGATCCGCGTCCGACTTGGACATTTTCTGCGTCGGGCGCTTCAGCGACATGATGCGTCGTGCAGGGGCTACGGGTGGTCAGTGTCGAACAGGAGAAGCGAAGAACAAAGTGCCAATCGACTTACATAGGGCCGGCCTGGGCACTCTGAATAAATTTGGGCTTTCTGCTGTTTGCCTGAGATGAGAGTTGAAGCTTCTAGCCAAGGATCGTGCAAATTCGATATGCTGTAGCTGGTCTTCACCGACAGGTACTAATGTCGCTCTGACTGGTGTTAGCAGGGTTCATATAACTGGAGGTGAGTTGAATAGCATACTGGTATAGCAAAATATCTGCTGCCTGGAGGACGGGGTATGAGAACAGTCCAAGCTTCAGCTTTGCTGTGGCTTCGTCGCTATCAATATCGGCGTTTTCAGGTAGATTCAACTTGCTCTTGGAAAGAGTGTTAGCGAGATACAGCAAGACATGGTGGGCAAGCTGCCTACCTTCCATTGAGTCATTCTGGACAAATAACCTGTCGATGCAATGGTGCTTAATATCCACATCAATTCCGCATGATACATCACCTGCATTACGTTCAGAAAGGGAGCACCATAGCCAAAGGGTGGACTCACATCTGATTGGAAGAACAGGGTCGTTTGAAGACTGTTTTTCAGCCCAATCGCCATCAAAGAAGCATATGATTCTTTCCTGAGCCGCCACCGCTCCGGGCCAGGAATATCAGTCGATGTCAAAGCATGCAGGTCCACCACAGAGAAGTATTGCTCCGGCTTTGCATTGCTTAGCAAAGCTGCATTTGCCGAACTGTCATGGAGGAATTTCCACTGACGAAGTGCACCGAGATAGTTCCCTAGATGTGGCACTCCGGTAGGCTGGATCCCAGAGAATACTCGCCTACTTTGATGGAAGGTGTGCGCTTTTTCTTTGGGAGATCGTTCATCGCTCTCCCGGCCGTGGGCCGGCTTGCTATCTATCCCATGCTGAGATGGACGCGAAATTTCGTCGCTGTAATATCGACACTGGATTTTCCGCGCACTAAATGCTCTCAAGTCTCCACAACGGGCGCGCGAAAGCATTGCATAGGTCAAATGAATGTACGCGTGCTCAGGGCACGCATTAGATGACGGGTTCAATACAAATACTTTGAAGATGAGAAAGTTCGAACATGGAAAGATTTGATACGACGGAAAATCCGGTGATGAACTGACGAGACGGTGGTTTGGGCCAAGATTCCGTAATTTTACACAAATTCTGTTAAATACGGTATTTCTGTCTTCATCCCGGAAATCAGCTCAATCGCCAATCAGCTGTCAGCCACGAACCTCATCGCATATCTGATATGCAGTACGACTAAGATCTTGTCGTCCGAAGGAGATATCAAGGTCTTTCATGTCGAAAGTGTAGTTGCCGAGATGGCGTTCGGATAGCCCCCAGTCAACCAGGGTGTGCGACCTTCAAGCTGCCTGCCATTCTCACCGTCTCGCTATTCGCATTGTATCCGATACCTCCCACGACATCCGGGGATAATGATTACAGGTTTGATGGTCAGCGCTCACACGACACCTTTAGATGACTACAAGGCATGGATCTACTGAGAGATGCCCTCCGGCGGGATTGCCGGTGCTGCACTGACGTCCCTCGGCTGAATCATTGGCCCTATGCGACTTTACTTGATTTTGAAAAGGCCGCCAAGAAAGGTTGCCCGAGGTGCTCAATAATCTTGAAAGGTATCTTGAAGTTCTCGGAGCAGTGGAAGGGCGTTCCGGCCTTGGAAGTCAGGGTCAGCATACCTGGGGAGTTCGAGGGTGGAAACCTGCGCGAAATCTGGATCAGGTGGCCAGACAACGCCGACCCTGAGGCATGGAACCCGAAGGAGCGATGGAGGAAGGTCGAACTTCAGATGTATTTCCCCGAAGGTAGAGTCTTGGTTTTCTAGAATCGATTGTTTGCGAGGATGGAGGAAGAAAGCTAGTTCACGGAACTGACTTGGTATAGGCAGCGAACCTCTCTTCCCAAAAATGCTCTCTCGACGGAGTGTACCGGTGGAGTCTGACTCCGCTGTTTCCTTTGACGCCATCAAAGCCTGGATATCAGAATGTTCAGAGAAACATAGGATGTGCAACCTGGGTGACGGGGAAGAGTTTCTGCCCACCCGGCTTATCGATGCCAGGCCGGATAATGGTCATCACGGTGTCCGGCTTGTGCACAGCTCTGAAATCCTGGATATCACAACTAAGTACGCTGCGTTAAGCCACTCATGGGGCGAAAAGGAGCAACGTATCAAGCCGATACCGAAAACTAAAAAAGACTCGATCAACGGTCGGCTGAAGCACATCTCCTTCGAGGAATTGACGAAGACATTTCAGGATGCCGTCATCGTCGTGCGTCGGCTGGGCTTGAGATATATCTGGATTGACGCTCTATGCATTGTTCAGGACGACGTCGAAGACTTCGCGGAACAAGCAGGTCAGATGGCAAAGATATACGGACGAGCACATCTTGTCATGTCCGCTCTCCGTGCTGCCACAGGAGATGTTGGAATATTCCATCATCGATACAAGGCACAGCAGATATCGCACAAGGTCAGAAGAGGCCACGAAATGGTGGCATTTGTCAGGCCTATCCTCAACCACGATGATTTCATCACGGGCGAACCTCGAGATTTCAAGACCTCGCCTCTATTTGCGCGAGCATGGTGCTTCCAAGAGCGCCTGCTGGCGAGTCGGGTCGTCCACTTTGCGGAGAGCGAAATTGTATGGGAGTGCAATCAACAGCTCAGCTGCGAATGCCGTGGGATTATGACAGATTCCCTGGTCGAAACAAACGGAAATTTCAAACAACGGCAAGCTCTTGCATTGCGAAACATGAAAGTAGAATCGCGGCTGAAGACATGGTACGACGTGGTTCGAGCCTACACGGCACGGTCGCTCAGTTTCGAAAGCGATCGCCTACCAGCCCTTTCGGGCTTTGCGCAGCTGGTGTCCACTTCGGAAATGGGCAGGTACTGCGCCGGATTTTGGGAAAGTCAAATGCCCGCGGCGCTTTTGTGGCGGCCGCTACGGGAGTTGCCTGAAGCTTCAGAAAGACATACCGTACGTCCGGGCGATTATCGAGCGCCGAGCTGGGCATGGCCAGCAGTGAGAGCCGTCATCGAAGGATACATGAAGTATGTCAAGGACTCAGAGGTGGTTGCGAGAGTTGTTGAGCTTGTTTGTGAACCTGCGACCAGTGACAGGTTCGGACAGGTAGGCTACGGGCATATCGTGCTTGAGGCGCCAGTCGTGGACGTCAGCCTTCAGCCAGGACAAGAGAACGATGAAGGGCAACATTCGTATAACCTTGAGAAGAATGGAGAGAGGTTTACGTTCCAGGCTGATGTCAGCCTGGGAAAAGGTGGCCCGGATTATGTGCCTTTCGGGAATGTGCTGCTTTGTGTCATCATCGAGCGCTTTTTGAACCAAGTCAATTCGAATCGAGCTGCGTGTGTGGTACTGCGGCATCATCGTGGGAAAGAGCTCGAAAGTGCGGACTGGGAAAGGGTAGGGTTGTTCAACTGTCCACAACATTGGATCGTTAATGCCCGGTGCAGACAAGTTAAGATCCTCTAAATGTGGAAATCGACCAAGAAGCGACGGAGTCCACTCAAAAATCCGAGGCTCAGCTCGTGAATTCTACAGCTTTCGGAGGAGAAGTCTTCATCTTGGCCCCTCAGGCATTGTAGTCGTGAGAGGAGGTACGTCAGAGCTGGCCCTGGGTGGTGCCGCATCCACTGTTTATTGCATATCGAGTGCTTGACTGGAGGGCGTCTCACTAACCAGCATTGTCCTGGTATCGAGGTCGATGAACCGAGCGCGACATCGAACGACTCTGGCCTGAGATGCTCAAGAGTCTGGTTGATTTCGACCCACATTGGAAACAACACCAGACCAGGTTTCTGCCCCATCACTCCATGACCCCAGCAAAAGCCCCCACATTCACACCCGTTTCGTATGTGGGTTCAAATGCCACTGAGTCTCCGGACAAAAATGAATCAAACAATTTGTGCCGGCAAAAGTCAAGCCAGCCATGGGCGATGTGTGGGACTGCTCATGGTGCGGAGGATGCATCTATTTGCCAAGGGGCCCAGCAATTGCTCGAACAGCCATCCACGACGACATGTACCTAGGTGGGCACAAGCCGCACGAGCGTTGGCAATAAAGGCACCGTGCGGCCTGTTTGTGCCTTGAAATCAAAGAAGAAGAGGCTCGTCCCGGCATTACAGCAGAAGAAGAATAGGTATTACGAGACCAGCCTTGGACTTCAAGAACGTCATGTCTACACCAACTATTCTCGCGCCAATCACGCGCGCCTCACCTTCAACCATTGTTATCCTTGTGTTTGGTTTACCCTTGGTGCTCGGATTGACCTACCTCTTGGTGGACTATTGTAGGGTCCTGAAGCAAAGGCAGAAGCTACCACCGGGACCATTCCCATGGCCACTGGTTGGCAATCACTACCAGATCAAGCTTCCGCGACCATGGCTCTACATGGCCGACTTGAGCGAGAAGTACAACAGTCCAATGGTCACTATTTGGCATGGCCACAAGCCAAACATCATTTGTAACAACATCTGGACCATATCGGATCTCCTTGACAAAAGAGCAAACATTTATTCTTCGAGGCCACACATGGTCATGCTTGGAGACTCTCGAAATGCCACCGACTACGATCAAGTATGTCTACCCTACGGGGATCGTTGGCGTTGGCATCGTCGCCTAACCCATAACGCCACCGGATCCCAAGCCGTTCGATCATATCGTCCGTTCCAGGAAAGCGAGATTCGTGTTTTGCTACAGGATCTCCTGCTGACCCCGGACAACTTTGTCAAAGCCATCGAACGATACTCTGTCTCGATCGTTTCCTGTATTGGATTCGGCCGTCGAGTGGATAAGATGAATGACGGCGTCGCTCAAGTCGCACTCAAATTCATGGAAGGGGTGGATCTTGTCATGCCAGGGATGTTCATCATGGAAACCATCCCGCTTCTCATCAAGCTACCGAGATGGATATACCCTGCAGCCTCCAAGGTGCTCGAAAATGGCAAGAAGTTTCAGCGCTTCTTTACATCTCTGTCAAGAGAAGCATCTGTTTCTGGTCAGGATAACTTCGCCAAGGCGCTGTTCAAGGAGAAGGAGGCGAATGGGCTTCGCGACGAGGAGATCTCCTTTTTGACAGGGAACATGATGTAAGTCTCTACTTGTCCATGTAAACAGTGTTGCAGGACCCTCCGTCGTCTTCCCGATACTGATTTCTGGTGCTAACCATCCGACCAGTGGAGGTGGCGTCGATACCACAGCCAGCACGACCATCACGTTTATCCTCGCTATGTGTGCCTTTCCTGAGGTGCAGAAGAAGGCTCAGCAAGACATTGACAGTGTTGTGGGTGACGGCCGCCTGCCGAACTGGGAAGATGAAGCTCAACTACCGTACATTCGTGCGTGTGTTGACGAAGCTCTTCGATGGCGGACCGTCACGATCCTAGGTGGCATCCCGCATGCCCCTTCGCAAGACGACGTGTATCGCGATTACCACATCCCAAAGGGGACGTGGATTACCGGGAACTTGTGGTCGATTCATCGCAACCCTTCCGAGTTTCCCGAGCCAGATGTCTTCAAACCCGAACGATTCATAACCCGGGAACGTCCTTTCCCCAATAAGAAAGGCCATAACGCTTTCGGATGGGGTCGCAGGCAATGCAGTGGCCAACCACTTGCCGAGCAGGGGCTTTTCTTGACGTTTGCCCGTTTGTTGTGGGCGTTCGAGATCAGGCCGGGCCTGGACGCCAACGTAAGTTTCATTATTGGTCATCACATTGGCAGCATTACTTACTCGAGACAGGGCAAGGAGATTCCAGTTGACATCTTTGCATACGGAGAATCAGAGAACATGAGACCTGAGCCGTTCCGTGCCAGGTTCATACCTCGAAGCGACCGCCACCGGGAGTTGGTGCTTAGTGAAGCTAAGGTGGCGCGCGAATATCTGAAACAATTTGACGGAGAGACCAAGGTCAAGATGGAAGCCCTCGAGGCATGAATGGATCTTAGATATGCAAGACATGATCCTTGGAGTTCTAGGATAGATCATGCTCGAGGCGGTAGACTGGAAGCAAAGCAGTCGAGGGTTAATCAAACCGTGCGGAAAGCATCTGCCACCTTTGATTCCGTAACGAGTATTCTGGATGATGCTGGCTATGGGTTCGCCTGCAGTGTGCCTATGTGAATAGGGTAATAGCCCAATATGCTGCCCTAAATCAGCATAGTACGGAGTACTGTAAGCTGCAATAAGCGGCTGGACCCAGGCGAGCCAGGCTGTTGTGGCTAGTGAGGCTGACTAGTCCCCGGGCGTTGAAGCGGCGAATTGAACCCCAAATCTAGGCGCAACCCCACGATTTTCCCGCTTAAAGATGATACACGTTCGGCATCTTAAATATGTGCGAAATTCAACAACCTATCGAATTTATCCAGTTAATTCTCTTAAGACCTGAACCTGCCGCATCGCTACGTTGACCTACTAGTAGGCAATATACCACGATGGGAGGCAGGCCGCGTCTCACCGACTTGAACTGCAAGTTTTGCGACCGCCAGTTCACGAAGAGCGAGCATCTCAAACGGCACCAAAGGCATCGTACGTCTCCAGGACTGACAATCCTTGAGAGCTCCACTGATCACTCGCGCAGATACCGGCGAGAAGCCGTTTCGGTGCTCAGTCTGTGGGAGAGCCTACGCAAGAAGGTAGCGGGCGAATCCCCGCATACATTGTGGTGTCTCTGCTGATATGTGGACGTTAGCGACGTCCTCGCTCGTCACCTTCGAACCCGCCATGCCGAGAACGAAGGACTTTCTACAGTCGTGGCTGAACAACCTGCCACGCTGGCGACAACATCGCCAAATGCCTTTGAGAACCAGCAGGATGTGGACTTCAACCCCGAGATGGGCGTCAACCTGTCCCCTCTGGAGGATTTGCCCTTATCCATGGCAGCTTCGGGGGGAGATGCCAACACGGATACCACACAACTTCAGCTTCCCAATCACCAAGTAGACACGGCTGGACAAGTCGACTTTCAGTATCCCGCGTTTGAATTTCCCACCGAGTACGACTTCAACTTCCCTTCCATCTACGAAGCCTTGAATGTATGGCTCACGCCCACCGCAGCCGCAGAACACACCATGTTGCCCTTCCCTCCAAGTCCTGGCGGAGCATTCTCGCCGTCGTTCAGTCCTACGTCGCTTGAGCTTTCTCAACGAGTCCAGCAAGCATGGCCCCGAAGACGGGCCTGTGCGGTCGTGCTGGCGATCCGCAACATGTGGCGCGTGGCAGCTCAGCGTACGGCGGACAATCTCTTCTCAAACAGCTCCCTCACGTCAGGTACCAAAACAAGCTCGAGGTGGAACATGGACGACGAATGCAGAGCCCGTCTCATATCAGAGTGCGACAACATTCTCCTCCCCGCCGAAAGGTATTCTGGCCGAGTCACAGCACCAGGCTCGCCTCGCATTTCTGTCCCCATGGAGCATGACGTCGAAGTCCAGGGGCTGTCCCCTGGAGCGCCAGCCCTCACCTTTCCATCTACGGAAACGCTCGATATGAGCATCAGTCTGTATTTCCGACGTTTCCATCCAGTCCTGCCATTTGTGCATCAAGCCACATTCGACGCCAAATCGACCCCAAGCTCGCTATTGCTGCCCATGTGCCTGATAGGTCTGTCGATACTCAATCCAGGTGGCGCCGACGAATTCATTCGCCTATATCTCGGCAAGCTGTTGCGATTCTGTCGCCTGGATCTCACTTACAAAGGGCTTGGTAAAGGTGGTGCTCAACAGCTGGTCACGTCTTTGGCTTCTTCGCTGCTCGTGCTCTATCTGGCTCTCAGCTGCGAGCGGCTGGTGGACGTGCACCAAGCACACATGCTCGCCATCCAAACGCTCTTCATTGCGGATCGCCACGGCATGTTCTCCGCGCACGTGGGAGAGCCCATTACCCGCACAATGTTCCACGATGTCGACCAAGAGCGTTCCTGGAAGGCTTGGGCCCGAGTCGAATCTCTAAAAAGGCTCGTTGTCTGCCTTATTTCCATCGATTCGGCTTACACAAGAATGCTGGATTTGGCTGCCAATATTGCAGTTGATAGAATCGAGGTGATCCTGCCCTGTGATTCTGCCTTGTTTGAAGGCCCCACAGCAGCCTCATTCTGGCGGAGGGTCGAATCCGGAACGTCGATGATTGCATCTCAGGTCGACATGTCGACCTTGCCACATGACTCCATCGCCGAGCTTGACCTGTCGGGGGTCAAACTGCTTCTCGATGTCCTTGCATTGCGGGAGGCCGCGGCAAGACATAGGCTTCTCTTTGGCAGCTCAGCATCCTTCAAGTTGATGTCGTTCGTGCCAGCATTGGCCTATGCGGCGATCGACAAGGCCTCTAGCATTGCGCCATCCTTGGTGTCCATTGCAACCACAAGGGCAAACCTGCTCCAACAAGACGCGCCAACTGCCCTAGCCTGGCATCATCTTTGTCTGATGCTCACCGCAGACCTGGATCGGATGCAGACTGCGTGCGGTCGAACAGGCCTGGAAGCCTCGGCAAGAGCCATGACGGATCTCAAAGCATGGGCACAAACGACCAGTGCACGTCGAGCCGTTCTCCACGCTGCACAAATCTTCACCTTGCTGAGTGGCCACCGGGTGCTGGATCACAAGACCCTTTTGTACGAGCCGTTGCTGTCGAATGCCGCTCTGGTGACGGCCATGTATGTCGCCTTGTGCCCACAGCCGCCCGACTCAATTTACGGCGGTGAGCCCGTCGATCTGTTGCAGACGGTCGATTGGGCCATCATCGGCAACCGAGGCTTCTCTCCGTCGCCATGTTCTGACGTCTCGTCATTCGCGACGGACCCCACCGCCGCGTGGAGGTTTGTCGTAAGTGGCGGCCCCTTCATGTTTGGCGGCGAAATTTACACGTTTGGGACCAAGTCGGCGCGGAGAGTGGTGCTGAATTACGCGCAACTACTCGACGAGATAGCCACGCGGACGGGCTCCGAGCACTCACAGCTGCTTCGTACGGTGGGCGACTTCCTGGGTGGTGTCGAGGATGCCCTACCTGATCTCGATGCCGGCAACGGTTGAAACATGGATGTAGCGCATTATTTGCTTGCCGTGGTCGTCAGACATTGATACGTTATGGCCTCTATTGACGCTACGTTATGATGCCATGTACAGCCAACAACGAGGGGATGGGGCTAAGAAAGGCAGCGCAGCACTGACGACACTAGATGGCGAACCTATTCATGAGAGCGTCTAATCAATGAGTGGTCGTCTTACGCTTAAACCTGCCACTGATCACACATCTATGAGGGCAGTTTTGCTCTCACATTTCGTTCACCAACGCAGGCGACGACGGCTATGCCAGACCACGTCTTACGGCCGCCCGCTCCGGCCCCTCAAGTCCAAGCATACGAATCCCAGGCCGGGGCTCTTGCTCGCCCTTCCTGCTACTTGCCAGCGCCGACTTGCCTTCCGCGCATTCGGTCCATGATCACGTCGATGTCCTTATCGGCCAGCTTCCACTCTCGCTCCACGACGGCTTTGGCCTTTGCCGTCCGAGGCACAAAGCCCATTCTGAACGGTTTCGGGCGCGAATTGAACCCAGACGTGAAAGCCATGTCGTCGATCGGGAACAACTGACCCTTGTCGTCTACCGCTCGGTGGAACTCGAACGCCCACAGCAATCGAGCAATGATGATGAACATTGAATTCGCCGATACGTGCTGTCCGGTACAGACGCGACGACCAAAGCCGAAAGCGTGCAACGGTAGATCTGGGCTCTCCAGCCACCGTTGCGGACGGAACTTCATGGGCTCCGGAAACACTTTGTCATCGAGGTGGACCGACCAGTGATTTCCGATGACCGTGGCCCCTTTCGGAATGCGGTAGCCGAGGTATTCGTCGTCTTCTGTCGCGGCGTGCGGGATCCCGCCTGCACTGACAGGGCGCCAGCGGAGTACCTCCTTGACCACGGCGTCAATGTAAGGCAATCGTGGCTTGTCCTCAAACGTAGGCAGACGGTCAGGACCGACGACTTCATCGAGCTGCTCCTGTGCCGTCTGCACGAAATCCGGATTCAGCACCGCCGCTAGGGTGAAGACTTCGAGGGCGATGTTGGTGGTGTCGATGCCGGCTTCATAAATAATGCCAATGTCATAAGCCACTTCGAGCGGGCGCATCGTCTGGGCCTCTTTCATGGAATTGATCTGCTTGGTCATGTTCCACGATGGCGTGGCAAGGCCGTTCTTCATGTTCTCCGTATGCAGGCGTGATTCCAGGTTGTAAAAGCGCTCGGCTTGCTTCTTCCACGGTGCCAGCGCTTTGGGGAGTCTGTTCAAGGCGGGCAGTGCATCGACGATCCACGTTCCCACGCGCCCGGCATACAGGAAGTTCGCGTTGACTTGATCGGCTCCTTGGATCTCCGGTTCATCGCCTCGGTGGCAGCGTCGGCCGTAGGCCAGGGCGTACATGAGACTGGACGTGTAGCGGTGGTAGCGCGAGGCAAAGTCGTTGGATGACAACAACTCATAGATCAACTGTTTGCTCTCGAGGTCTTGAAGCGGTTGGTACGACTGGGACACGCGGATGTTGAGACAAGACGCCTGCATTCTTTGGTGCGTGCGCCATTGTTGGCCGTAGGGCATCAACAGCACGTGCATGCCCTTTGTCGTGCATTCGCCTGCCATGACGAGTCGCGGCCGCGAGCTGTAGATGCTGCTGCGCTTGTCCAACAGATCGTGTGCGGCTTCGTGGGTGCCCAGCATGATGACCGTCGACAGACCGTACTGGAGACGGTAGATGGGACCGTATTTTCGGGTCCATTCCGTGTACTGCCGCCATGGCACTTCGCTGGGGGCTTGATGGAGGTTCCCGATCAGAGGTAGACGTGGTGGACCGGGAGGGAGACCTCTATCGCGCCGGTACTCGTGCACCAAGAGGCCAACAATGGCAAGGGCGATTCCTAGAAGAATTGAAAGCATTCTGGCGGAATTGTTCTGGGTGCATGGACTCAAAGTTTTGTAACAGACACACAACTTTCAAGGTCTTGCCTGGATAGATCTTTTGACCTTTGGAGTCTCAAGTACATCGACTACGACCTACTTTCAACCCACATCAATTCATTCCCACGCGGGATGCGAAATGCGGGGATTCCATCTCAACCCACACGGAGCAAGTGTTGATCAGCACTGCCTTGAGCAATGGCACGAGATAGCTGTATCAAGCAGCCTGGACAGTGGCCCTTTGGAGACGGCGCTCATGAGTTTTAATGCAGTCGTCGTGCTGCAGGCCATTGCTCGAATTCTGGTGGGAACAACCATGAGTAGAGAGATGGTATGGAAACTATGTACGTCAACAATGGTCACAATGGTCTACCGTCTACGACGAGCGACGAGTACCTGAAGTACAAGGCCCATGCCAAGAACCACGTGACGCAGTGTCACGTGGCTGTGATCGTAGGGCTCCTTGGCTCGAGTGGGCTCACGTGGGCTCTACGGTTAACCACTCGGCCACATAAAACTGGCAAAAAGCCATTAGGTAACTGCAACTCGAGCAACTTACCGAACTGTAGTATTAATTACCACATGGCCAAAACGTGTGGTCCACGGCGGCACAGGCGGGTACGATGCTAACACATCATTCATCCAGAGGACACCTTCCACAAGGCTGAGCTTTCATGCTACGACAGTGAGAGGTATCCGACCTTGGCGACCTTGGCGCCGCCTCGCGTGTCTGCGGTTCTGGTAACGACTCGGATGCCATGTGCTGGAGGCAAGGTGGCACGGTGGGTAGCGATGTTCGGGTGCGGACCGTCTGCCAATTTTGCGAGTAAGTCAGACTCGCCCTGGACAGCGGCTGCGATTTATTGCAACATCCACGTCCAAATTGGTGAGCTTCCTCTTGGCAAACGCTCTCGTTACCGGGGTCGGAGAAAGATTGATGTTCTCTGCTGATGCCGTGCCCTTGGAAACCACTCCAAAACCGTGCCTCGCGAGCTGGTGACCAGCGCGTCTCGTGGTCTCTTTCTCCATCCGCTCTCTCAACCGTTACGCCGGGTCATGCGCTGTCATGCCTCCCCACGGGCGTAAAATCCGCCTCCGCATTGTGTGCCTTTTAGACGGCATCAATTGGCGGCTCAAGCTCGTCTCGATCACGTGGTCGGTTACTTCCAGATGAAAGGCCATTGTATGACAAAAGATGGGGAAGATGGCTTGTACAATCCCCGACCTACTCTGTGGAGTCAATCTGGTCCGTGTCCGATATTCAGAAAAAATGCATCTTGGCCGTCAAATTATCCAAAAGAGGTCGGCATGGAGCGATCCTATAAGAGACTGGCATATCTCTTGGAGGATTAGATTGTCGACTTGCTAAACGAGAGCCATCCAAATTCTTTCTTTTGCTTTTCTCCCACCACTCGGTCATACTCAACATGGGGTTCGAGCCATGGCGCCTTCTCCCCGGCAAGGGGCTGATGATTGTGCTGAACATCTTCACTGCCATTGCGCTCATCTTCGAGGGGTACAACCAGGGCGTCCTCGGCACTGTCAGCAATACCCCTGCTTTCATTGACATGTCCAAGATTGGAGCCGATGGAGTGGTCACCGACACCACCAAGCAAGGCGGGCTCGTGGCAGCCTACTATTTCGGAGCTCTTTTCGGTGCTTTCTTCGGAGGTACGTTCCTTGCCTCTAGGTTTAGATAACCCGTGCTTACAGTCGATTAGGTTGGGCAGGCGATAAGACCGGCCGAAAGTTGGGCACGCTGATCGGTGCCCTGTTTTGCGTGGCTGGAAGCGCACTCCAAGCCGGCAGCGTCAATGCCAACATGTTCATTTGTGCCCGAGTGATCTCTGGGATCGGCATTGGATTCACCAGTACTATTATACCACCCTGGATTGCCGAGTTGTCGCAAGCGCACGCCCGAGGCGCGACATTTTCATATGTCTTCATTGCGAACTTCGTCGGAATCACGATTGCAGTGTGGTTGAATTTCGGGATCAGGAACACCGAGCTACAATTCCGGTGGAGGTTCCCATTGGGTATTATGGTCCTTCCCATGCTGATTGTCGCTGCTGTGGTCCTGTTGCTCCCAGAATCACCACGCTGGCTGATGAGCCAGGGACGAAAAGAAGAATCGGTCGAAATTCTCCGGAGAATAAGAGGAGACGTGAGTGAGGACGACCCCAAACTCCTCGAAGAAGTTGAACAACTACAAGCCGTGGTCGAAGCTTCACACCACAAGCGAAACGATTTCATCAACCTGGTACGCGGCCGATACTCTGGCAAGCTCCATCTTGGCCGTCGAGTCGTCCTTAGTCTTGCATTGCAACAGATCTCTAGCTGGACGGGTATTATCGCTATCGTCACCTGGTCGGGCGAACTGTTCCGGCTCTCGGGCTTCAGCGCGTACAAGTCCTCCTGGCTTGGAGGTTTGGTCAATACCACCGGTATCTTTGGTACCGCAGCAGCGGCCCTAGTCATCGACCGCCTTGGTCGTAAAATGTCCTGGTTGATCTCGCTGATCATTCAGGCTATTTCCCTCTTCCTGGTTGCTGGTCTCCTCAAAGCTTCACAAGACCGCGCCTTGACGGATCCTGAAACATCCCGACAGTTGGGGACGGCGGGAGCCTGTTTCGTTTTCATATTTCTGTGGTTCTTCACCATGTTTGGCATTATCCCAGTATGGGTATACGGAACCGAAATCTGGCCTCTGGAGGTCAGGGCAAAGGGCTACGCTTTCACCACTCTTGGCTGGGCAATTGGATGCGGTATGACGACGCTGACGATCCCGATCATGCTGTCGAAACTTGGATGGTAAGTTTGAGCCCGAGATGGAGATCATAGGTCGGGTCATGCTGACAAAGTCCAAACTCAGGTATACTTTCATCTTCTTCGGCGTCATGAACCTGGTGTGTATGCCGCTTGTGTGGTTCTTCTATGTGGAGACTGCTGGTTGCTCCCTCGAGGAGATCAATCTACTCTTTGCAAGCGACAGCATCTTGGCGAGCAAGAACATGGCAGAGTATGAGCGTCGAGTCGCAGAAGCCGGCGGCAACAAAGCTGTTGCGGCACGAAGGCTTCTCGATGAGGTCGACGGCTTGACTGAATTGGACCCTGCAAGAGTCATTCCAACCGAAGTGGCGATCGACACCAAGACAGAGAAAAGAGAAGTCGATGTGGTGGAGTACTGAAGAGGACCGTGTCGAGGGTGATGGGTGGTAGATTGAAGACGCAAGAGGACCAAGGGTGGTAGGGACGTGGGACGTGAGAGACGACGGTGAGGGATAAGGGATCAGGCAGATCAGTTGTTGGGAACCGTTACATATTCCAATATGCCATACATTTTCCCGTTGTATGTCCCTTCGTACGCCGTCTCTTGCACAGGCGGCCTTTTCTCGTTTATGACCAACCAGGTGACAGCCAATCGCCTCATTTCCACGACCTCCGTGGTAGTTTCTGTATCGTGTCAGCAAGATCGTCGATATCAGGTAGGGTCTGTTTGCTCTGCGAGGGAAGGGGATCGGTAGGCGATGAGAAGGCGGTGGTACGCGCAGAAGGATGGGAGAAAAGGGCATTGCTCGAGACCTGCTCTTTCTTGCACGGTTAACTGTCGCGCAGGGAAGGAGCTCTACCAGCCTTGACACTCTTGGTCACTCAAAAGATGGTGCTGGGCAGGATGAGCAGATTGGTACTGGTCAAAGCCGTCTTTCTATCTTCTTGAGCTCACATCCTACAGTCTAAATCTATCAGGATCTTGCCATTACATGAACCGTTAGACATACAATGAATGTTCAATTCGACCACACGTCTTCCTGCAGCAACCGTGCTTTCTTCATATCCGTCATCACATATCTCTCCGCCTGCTCTTCGCTCCATTCCCTCGATTCCGCCACAATCTCTACCAACCTGTTTCGCACTTCTCGAGCCATGTCAGCCGAACCACATATGTAAAAAGCCGCGTCCTGTCCCAGCAGTTGCGCGACTTGATCTTTCAGCTGAACGAGGAGGTCCTGCACATATACTTTCTTGCTGCCGTGCCGAGAGTAGGCTGGGTGGATTTGAAAGCCAGGAAGCTGTGATCTGAATTCATCCCATTCGTCGCGGAACAAGAATCCATCAGTAGGAGAACGGCATCCAAAGAGAAGAAGCATGCGGCCGGTGGGAACGCCTCGCACTGCCATAGCAGCTCTCTCTTGCACGAACGCACGGAAGGGTGCAACACCTGTACCTGCAGCCACCATGATGACGGGTCGAGTGACGACGGCAGGTAATTTGAACAAGGTCCGTCGCATACTGACGAACATCTTACCACCAGAGAGCATCGAGCGCGGTCCATGAAGATCGTAGGTGATGCTTTCCTGAGAGGTGAGCTCCACTGATGCGCCGATACCCTGATCGCGCCTCAACGCATACAAATAATTCGAGGCCACTCCGTTCAATCGTACTAGCGGCTTCGATGCATCCACGACCTTGGACGTGATCGAAACGGCAATTGACGGATGGCGCGGAGCCACTGACGGAGAGGATGCAATCGAGTAATATCTGGGCTTCATCTTGCTCAAGCAGTCCACCAACCAGCTGAAGGGCAGATCTTTCCAGGCCTCGGCTCCACTGACTGCTTCCATGACCTGACCGACGTTGAGATACCGATCAGAGACCTGGCTCTGGAAGGTTTGCTTGTCATTGACGAGCTTCAAAAGAGTTGCCCGAGCGTCCCTAGTTGGGCAAAACGACTCCAACAGCCGCACAGTGTCCCGAGAGACTGGCCCACAGATCTCGAGGTAATGTCGTAGGATTGCCTCCTTTGTCGTGGGAGTCGGGAACGAGGCGGGCTGGCCATTCTTTCCCACAACGGCAATCACCTCCTTTCGACTTTCCACATCGAGGCCAAGCAGCCGGCATAGGCGCTCGACCTGAACATCCGGGTTCATGGGCCACACTGCCAGGTGATCACCAGTCTGATATCGGACACCGAACGCGGTCGAAATGTCAATCTCTAGGTAGACACATTTTGCGTCTTCATTACATTGGAAATCTTTCGAGAAAGTGACAGGCGCCACGAATGCATGGTTTCCGGCAGGCCGGTGTCCTCCTCGCTCCTTCTCCTCAAGGTGACCGGCGGGCTCACCGAGGTAGACAATCCGGGTATCTGGCGAGACGGTGTGGATCTCACATGCCGGAGCATAGGTCATCGGCTTTTCTTCGACTCCAAACTTCTGTTGGATTCTTTCCATCAACGCATCTTTCCACTGCTCGAAATCTTCCTGGGTTGCCATGTTGCCTCGTGCTTCATCGCCATGACCGAGCGCTCCTAGCCGCGAAGCCCCAAGGCTTTGTAAGATGGCATCGGCATCATCGACCGTTTTGTTGAAGTGCTTATAGTGCTTGTTCCCAAGACCAAATGCTGCGTATCTTAGGTTACGTAGGGTGTTGGTGTCGCCTCGCTTGTGGAGTGTCTGGAGAGCTGAACAGAACTTCACCGCATTATCGGGAGGATCCCCCTGGCCGAAGGTCGAGATGAGGAAGACCAGCAGCTTGTTTGGAGCGACTTGCGTCAAATTTTCGTGGTCATAATCGTCCAGGTCAGCGGCCCTGCACCTCAACCCATACCGCGTTCCGCATTCCCGGACAAATTGGGCCGCGAGGCTTTCAGCTCGACCACTCTGTGAGCCCCAGAAGACGACCACATCAAGCTCCTGGTTATACGTCAGAACTATCATTGGGCAAGATTGAGCGATGACGCACCTTTAAGGTATCTGCAATATTCCTCGACTGTCCTGGCTGGCTCTCGAACGCTGTCCTGTCTTTGACCGGGACGAAGAGGCGAGGGTCCGGCTTTGGGGCTCTGTACCCCCAGCAGTCTGTGAACCAAGCAACAGTCCAGATGGCCAGGATCAACACAATGCCGTCGTAGACATGAAGCTGATACGGTGACCGATACAAAATCCGAAGCCAGAGAGGATTGTCTTTCCAGGAAAACGCATCCAAAGAAAAATCCGAGAGCATCTTGGTAGCCTTGCGGACGGCCTCCGATGGTTCCAACAACATCAAGGGTCATATTATTTGCGACGGAGGCATCTTTAAGACGAATGATCCCATAAACCCGTCGAGTCGGTGTCCGCGTTCAATTTCACTCAGCTCAAGGCCCGGGCCCCAATCGGGCTATCATGATCGCCATCGTGCTTTCAGTACCGCAGCAGAACACTCCACAGTGTCATTCCCAAACAAAGAGGATCAGATATCCAGCATTTGTTCGGCACCTGTCGCATAACAAAGTTTTACAAACGCGACAGCGTAGGCACAGGCTCGAGCTCGAGCTCGAGACGATCATGTGACCGGCAACAGCATCCCATCCTATTTATCCTTTTAGGCGGATAGAACGTTCTCGGATCGTGCCCACCTCCACGCCATGATCTTCTTATGCACCCCAGCAAGATAGCCGAAGAAAATTTCCACCGTGGGGAAGGGCTGTTCGATGAAAGCCTCGGCTTTGGGGTGCCCGCCGTGCCATAAATGTTGGGGTCTCTCTTCGAGACGAGCACCCCGCGGGGTGCTTGCTCTTTTAGATGAACAGCTACACTCGTTCGACTCGAAACTGCATCTGCAAGCATGACAACGAACCGGTTGCGATCCAGATCTGGATGGTAAGATGGCTCCACATCTTCCTGCGAAGTGGCTCCTGGTGACTAAACGTCTAGCTTGACTTGTCGACAACGACATCTGAAATGTGAGAGGCTTTCCAGTTCAGAAATGCGCAGACACTGATCTTCTCGTCATAGGTGACGAGGCTCGGCCTGTTTGTTGGCGGTGCAAGATTGGCTCGAGGGAATGCATTCTTCCTCCGAGCAGCTTGACCCCTCGAACGCCGTCATACCGGAGGCGAGAGTCGAGCGCAGATGGAAAGCAACGACCGGCCGTCGCCAACGACGAGCAGCAGGATCCAACAGCCAGCCCAAGGGAATCGCTCGCTGAGATTGACTGGACACATGTTGACCGTACTGACCCCCTATGCACGCTTCCGCATCGTGAAATTGATTGATTCTTCTAGCTGGCGTCTCAAATGGCCTCGATGGAGATGACCACAGTCCTCCGCCATCCTCACATGGCATGTCCACGGCCCGGACAGATACACAGGCCTCTTTTCGCTCGCCTCCTAAAAGCGTCAATTTTACGATTTCCTCAATAATCTCGCCGACGGTCCAAAGTGTGCCATTGCCCCAGTCCGTCGTGTCCCCGAGCCATGATCCAGCGGATCCCAACACTCTTCCCAGTCCTTACATTCCAGCGGCGGTTGTCTTACAAAACATCTACCGTTCCCCAAGAGGAACCGGCATAGCAGAATCATTCGCACATCTCTCGCCGGACTCTGCAGAGACAACGGAATTCCTGATCCAGCACTATGCAAGGACTTGTGGCAAATGGGTATGCTGGACCCTCCAAGCATGTTTCAACTGCTGACGATGCGTCAAGTTCACGATGGCCGACGCCGGTCGACATTTCACGACCACAATACCTCATCTAGCAAGGACTTCTCAAATCCTTATGAAAGCTATTTGTGCTCTCGCAGCAAGACATCTGAGCGGAACCTCATGTTATGATTCGTCACTGGCGGAACGCTATCACGAAGAGTGCATTTCACTGTTGATTCCTGCATTAAACGACCCCAGCGTGACTGCAGACGAAACCATGTTGGCGGCGCTGGTGATATTGAGGCTATACGAACACTTGCAGTGTATGTTGAGAACCTAAACCTTGGAAGACGAGCTAATGCGTATATCTCAGTCAGCGACCTGTTCCAAGGACATCACCTATCGGGAACCTCTGCGTTGGTGCGATCCGTCATGGGTAATACCATTCCAGACTGTAGCCATGGGCTCCAAGAAGCGTCCTTCTGGGGCTATTTTAGGCAATGCCTTTACGTCGCCTGCGTCAACTGCGAACCTCTCAAGTTTGACATCTCGATCTACCAGATTGAGATGAGATTATCGACCCCCTGCACTGTTACACTTCCAAGTGCGGAGGAGGAATCAACATGGTGCAAGTGGATCACATGGATCCTGGCGGAAGTGGTTGAATTCTGCTTTGGCCCCCAGGGACCCCTGATGACCCTGGAAGAAGCCCAGTCGTCCTGGAGAGAGTTGGTCTCCAAGGTGGACATGTGGGAGTGCAATAAGCCTTCTTCATTCCAATCGATTGCGTTTTTGGATCGGGATCCCGGAAAACATCGCCTTTTCCCTCTTCGATGGTTTGGTAACGAATGGCATGGTAAGGACGTTCTCAAGCAAGAGGTCAGGATATTACTGAGGAAGAACTAGCTCTTGCCAATATGTACTCGTTCACGGCCCGCATACTCCTGGACGTCCACGATCCCCTCATGCGCAACATCTCGATGGGACAATTCGGCTTTCGCCGCGCAAGAAAGGAGCTGGAGGTAACGTACCGTGGCAAAAGGGTACAAGACCGATTCTTGATGCTAACGAAAATCTGCAGTTGAAAGTCCTCGAATCCGCCAGAGCTTTGTGCGGCATCTGCCTGGCTAATCCTGGCAACGTACCAACCATCATCACGCTCAGTCATGCCATCTTTTCATGTAAGGCTAAATTTCCTTTGGCAGGTTTGATCGGGTTGCTAACCTTGTCTCGCAGTTGCCTCGTTCTTAGAAGACGTGGAAGAACGGTGGATGTTGATCGGCATGCTTCAAAGCTCGGAACGTGAAGAGTCGTGGCCCACCAAGTCGGTTTCTCCTTCCCTTTTATAGGTAGTGCACTTACTGACCAGATATAGGTGGATTGTCAAGGCACTATTGGAAGAATGGGATATGACTGCTTCCACGCTTGAGGCTGGTTGATCAAAAAAATTGTACAGTGGCCTCGTCGGATTCGCTTAGTCGACTAGCCCCTCATCGGCAGGGTTATCTGCCCTGAGTGCCTGGCCTGGCTCCTTATCCGCGTATCTCAGCCTTTATACCAGCCCTTGTTGAGCCCACGAGATACCAAATGCACTTGGCGCGTTCATGATATCTGCTTGATCGTGCCAGTTTACCATATATACTTATAATTGCCGAAAAGAGATGTTCGTCGCTGACCTCAGTACTACTGGGCAAATCATCACGCTCCTCATGCTTCTAGTACTGCAGTGCAAAAGACTGGGCAGCTAAGCAATGATCCTCATTGATTCCCCATGGGGTGTGAGAGCCAGGAATGGCCCATCGTTGTCTAGCCAATCAGGCCTCTTCGAATGTTACCATCCGCGGAACGTTTTGCCGCGACCCTCGTCTCGACCTCGTCTCGATATCGTCTCGGACAGCTTTTGCCCGCTTCGTCTCCGGTCTCTTCGTGGAGGTGGATCCGTCCCGTCCGCTTTGACCACGAGACATGGGGAAGTGGCCGAAGATTGGTCCTCTCGTGGAGGTGGGCGCCAGCCATTTTGAACCAAGACAGCGGTGCAGCCGCCGAAGGTCGGATCTTGTTCATATCTTGTTCATGGTTATAAAGTGGACATCTTCGCCTGGCGAGAATGGTCGGTTTGTGGTCCCCAGTTACGAGGAATAAAACTGGTGAGAAATCGTGAAAGATATCGAAGTGTATCCTTTCTTGATCGACACCAAGCGGAAACAAAGTGACAATAGTACTCGGTAGTGGTCTATTGGCGACGAGATGGCGAAATATGTCTGGGAACGCCTGAGCGGGTCTCAGCTCATATTCTTCGTGAACTTCATCACGGCATTCGGTATCTTTTTTGAAGGATGGAATCAGGGCAATATGGGGTTTGCGAGTGCCTCTCCAGAATATCAGGTCAGTTTGTCGATGTCGGCCACTATCTCGTCTGGGCAACGGAGCCTATGGCCTTGACCAGTCACTAACGTACCGCCTTGTAGGAAATCATGGGCATTGGTTCGGGGGGCAAAGTCACCAATCCCACCAGAGAAGGCGGTATCGTTGCTGTGTACTACCTCGGAGGACTGATTGGTGGACTGTTGGGAGGCCATATTGCCGACAAGTATGGTCGTGTGCGAGCGACTCTGATCGGAGCCGGTTGGGTGCTTGTTGGTGGTGCATTGATGTCTTCGGCCATGAACATTGCCTGGATCTGCTGCGCGCGTGTCATCGCCGGTATTGGAGTGGGCTTCTTCATCACCGTCGTTCCGGTCTGGTCGGCTGAGGTGGCCAACTCGGAGCACCGCGGCTCGGCTTTTTCGTGGTTGTTTGTCGCCAACTTCGCCGGCATCTTCTGCGCCTACTGGACGGGCTTTGGCCTTAGCTTCATCAAAGATCCCAATTCCACGGCCCGCTGGAGGATCCCTCTGGCACTGCAAGTTTTGGCTCCGACGATCATGATCCCGCTGGTGTGGATGTTGCCGGAGTCTCCACGCTGGCTCATCAAGGAGGATCGTCACGAAGAGGCACTGCGGATCATTACGGTGCTCCGTGGTGATGGCAACCCAGACCATCCGGACGTGCGCCGAGAATATGTCGAAGTGGTCAAGACGCTTGAAGAGGACAAGAAGTTGGCCGACTTCAACTCGTACTGGAGAATGGCCACCGACTTCAAGAAGGACGGCTTGCATTACGGTCGGCGGGCGCTGCTCGCCTTTGGAATTCAGATCCTCGTCGAAGTGGCAACGGGCATTGCGCTTACCACCATCTATGCCCCGACAATCTTCTCCCAGGCCGGCTTCAGCCCGCTGAAGGTCGGCTGGCTCTCGGGCATCAACGGCCTCATGGGGGTGCTTGGGACCATCTCGGCGGTCTTTTTGTGTGATCGTCTCGGCCGTCGAACCAACCTCATGGTCGGGAACGCCATCATGGGCTCCTTGATGTGGATCTTTTCCGGGCTCACCAAGGCAGCAATCGACCATCCCGAGAAACAGAATGTCTACGGCACGGCCGGAGTGGCCATGATCTTGCTGTTTACATTTACGCTGTGCGTCTTCTGGATGATTGTTTGCTTCATATATGCGGCGGAAATCTTCCCGACTGCTCTGCGAGCGAAAGGAAACGGCTTCTTGACGGCCGGATGGGGTGAGTACAGTACCAGAGCCCTGAACCCTGACACATGACCCTGAGCCCGAACCGCACATGGACCTTGATCACCTTTGCATCTTCCTTCCCCACATTTGGATTTGAATGTGAAATTGAACTGAACATGACTGACGATGAGACATCAGGCATCGGCATCGGTACCGGCGTGTTTTGGTTCCCACCGGTGGTGGCCAGCATCGGCTACAAGACCTTCTACATCTTCGGAGTCCTCAACTATGTGTCGCTGATCGTGGTATACTGCTTCTTCCCAGAGACGGCCGGTCGTTCGCTCGAAAGCATCGATCTTCTGTTCCGGTCCAATTCCTGGTTCGTCTGGAACAATGAGAAGGACTACAAGCGTCTCAAGGCCGAGCACGATGCCATGGTGTCCTCGGGGATGGCGTCGATGGAGAAAGCTGGCATCGTTGAGGATGAGACGGCGACAGCGGCGGTTGGGTCTGCGGACGCGGACAAACTGGGCCCGGTGCACAATATTGAGAAAATGGGCATTTGAGAGTCGATTTCTTATCTTCGTGGAGGGCGCGATGGAGCGAGTGTTGGCAAGGCTGGGGCATTCCATCTTGGTGACCGACCGCCGAGTTTGAAGAAGGCAGGATTGATGGGCGCGTTTGCTTTTTCCAGCGCGGCTGGTCTCTGAATAACTTGTCTAGTATTCGCCAGACACCCAGATGCTAGTAGCGGGTGAAAGCATCTTTCTGAGATCAGGGGAGAGATACTGTACTAGACTCTGTGAATACTTGGTAGTCACTTCTTGAATTTTGGTAGCCATTGCAAAGTGGCAGCACTGTTGCCAGGCTAACTTGGTCGCAATCTGTATTCTCTCGGATGTAATACAACTACTAGTAAGATCGAGACAGTGTCCGTAGAGTACTAGTAACGATCACCTAAGTACGCCTGCAGGATGTTTCATCTGCTAGCAAAGGGTTGAATACGCGAATCATGCTGAAAGCCTTGCCCTTGTTCAAACACAGAGATACCAGTCGTCATGTAACTAAGTATGTGCTCTTGTAGATTTACCGAAATCAGTGTCACAGTGCTTTCTTGTACGAACGACAAAGACGCTGCATAAACTACGAGTACTAGTACCCAACCTCTCTCCTAAATGATACTAATCGTCAGGTCTCACATAAATTCATCCGCAATCCTACCTATAAATCAGCTCGTAGGTCCGTTCTCGCAGTCCGTTCCGCTTTCTCACCCCGTCTTTCTCACCCCTTTTTGCCTCCTCCAGATCTTGACCGGCATGGGTCCGGACTTCAACACCATAGTCTCGTACACCGTGGGTTCCCAATCGGGCCTACACAACGCAAACTCGTAACGGTTGACAATGGTGGCGACGATCAAGCTCATCTCCGTGTACGCCACGTTTCTGCCGACGCACTGTCTCGCGCCGGCACTGAAGGCCAGCATGTTTCGCTGCAGATTCGAGGCGGAGTCGCCCAGCCAGCGCTCGGGGATGAAGTCGAAGGGTTTCTCGAAGACGGCGGGGTCGTGGTGCATGCCCCAGGTGGGGATGCTGACGGTGGTCTCGCCGGGGACCCAGGTGCCTGCAACGTACATTCCCTCGGGAGGTGTGACCCGTGGGAGGCCGATGGCCAGGCTGGGCCGGTGGCGGAGAGTCTCGTCGATGCAGGCGCGGAGGTACGGCAGGAATTTGATCCGGTCGTATGAAGGCACCGCCGCCTCGGCGCTGTCGCTGTTGTTGTCGTCGTCATCGCCTTCAAAGACGGTGCTGACTTCTTCGTACAACTTCTGCATACATCTCGGGTTGATGATGAGATAGTACATGATGTTCTGCAGGGCACATGTCGTGGTCTCGGACCCCGCGTTCATCAACAGCGAGCACTCTTGCACGAGCTCGCCCAGGTCCATGCCAATGGGGATGCCTTCTCGAGTGTAGTTGAGGCCGCTGAAGAAGTCGTTGAAATCTTTGGCGTCCTTGCCAGACTCGAGAGCGAACCGTCTCCGGATCAGGTGAAGCACATAGCCTGTGAAGGTCTCGCCATCCTTGACGCCGCGGTGCCAGAAGAAGAGCTTCTGCAGAAATCGAAGCCAGTTGGGGTCACCTGAGCCGAGTGTGCTGACATACTGTAGATTGGCATTGGTGCCGGCCTCGGGGCGGGCGAGGTATTTGCGTCCGTCGACTGTCTCGCACGTGGTGAGATCGTCTCCCTGAGTGACAAAACCCTGCTTGATGCTGAAGGTCAGGTCGCAGACTAGGTCGAGCATAAGCAGGTTAAACCAGCGACGGATGTCGACCAACTCGTGGTTGGGGAATGCGGATTCACCCGCTTTGGGCGGAAGTGTGGCGAGCTTGTCCCATTGAACGACCAGTTTGCTGATGTCGTCTCTGATGGCGTGTTCTTTCTCTTCGACGGATTTCTGGGCCAGCGCGACGGCGAAGAGCTTCCTCTTCTTGCCGTGGAGTTCCTTGTCGCGGACGTCGAGGAGGTTCGGGTGAGAGCCGACGAATGCGTTGTAGAATTTGTCCTTCAGAGCGGGTGTGCCGTGTCCGTAGACATCTTTGATGGCGTCGGGAGAGATGAACGATAGATGGTTTGGAGCGATACGGACTACCTTGCCGAGTTTCATGTGTGCGTCGTACAGTGTGAATGACCGCTGGTGGGTGTAGTTCTTCCACATGATCCAGATGGAGGACAGTCCGGCGAGGAGGGAGGCCGATGGGTATTGTCGGAGCTTTTTGCCATCTTTCAGGTAGGAGAAGAGGCACCAGGACAGCCAGGACAACAACAGCGATGCAAAAATCAAAGGGAGGATGCAGAGTGACAGCATGATGGCCCTGGTGTGTTGCGCAAAAGCTGATCTGGACGGGACGAGAGTAGGTCACTGTGTGTAGTAGCGGTGGTTTAGGATAGGAGTACTTGCGGCGGCAAGACTTACCTAGAAGTACTGGTTCGGCTCAGCACCATGCTGTGGCCCTGGCATGGCCAAGTGGGACATGGCTCTTCTCCCAGGAGAGGCCCCCGCAAGTCATTGTCGTGATCGCCCGATCAATCCACATTGTTGTTGTTGTCGTGGAAGGCAGCTTCAATCGTCGACGTCAAAATTCGACCTCGACGCGACCACGTGATCGAGACGAACCACCGGCCTTGGCACGCTCTAGTTAAAGTTACTCTTTACCTTCGGAGTACCCCCCTGACGAGAACCCCATCATCCCGTCGTCCCCTTGGAGCTGGTCCCACGATCGAGATCATTACCCCGTGATGCCCTGCGACCTTGGCTTGCTTAAAAGCGCTTCGGGGCGAACCCTCTGGAACCTGTGAAGGTGCTTAGATGGAAGTGCCCATTAGCCCGGTACCCATTGGCACCCTCTCCATTTCGGCGCTCGTCTGGCTGTGGAGGCTCCTGAAGCTGCGCGTATTTTCGTTATCAGCCACCATACCAGTGTCATGTAAACTATGGAAGCCTTGGTGTTTCCAACAGTCTTGATCAAAGCCGGAATTAACATCAATCATGGTTAAACGCTGTGTGCCTCTCCCGGAGCCCCAGCCTCACCAGCAATACACCATGTACTGCACAACAAGAGGTCGAGGGATCCCAATTGGCCCGCGGACTCAGCCTACTGGCCTGGTGCAGCTTCAAGGCAGCAAGCATACTTGCGCCGCATTCACTGGATGATTCAGCCTTATTCTTGCGTGGCACAGCGGCAGCCTTTGCTTACCTCCCTCGAATTCAATTGGTGTATCATGGTGCCCTGCCCTGCCATGCCCTGCCCTGTGTGCCCAACTATCAGGCGAATCTTTGCCTGCAAGCTGAGGGTCGACCATTTGAGTCTTGAGTTTCATTCTCTAGCATACTAACACACAAATCAACCGTTTCCAATTGTCGTCGTCGATATTTGGAATCCTATCCTAACCACTTCCGATCGGGCTTCAGCCTCAATCTATTCTGTTCGGTTCGTCCGCTGCTACTGGCACCTACTACTATCCAGGTCGTCTTTCTCAACGCAAAATTGCTACAGACACGTTTTTCGTCGTCCTCAAACCCCCAACTACTATCCCCCGTAATGTCTTCAACCGCATCCCTGGCATCCACGAGCTCCTGGCCCACCATCGTCCAGAAGCTGGACTGGCCACGTGGTGGTGTTAAATTTCACTATGAAGATCGCTATCTCAGCCCGGAGAAATTGTCGCTCTGGCTGAGAAAGGCTTTCGGTCCTGGCAATGGAAAATATGTGGTACGTCGGATCTCATTACTAGTACTATCAGGAGAGCTCGTATCGTATGATTCTCAATGCCTTCTAAGCCGACAAATATACTTGCGGATGTTGTCCGAGAATGTCGACACGGCATTAGTGACCCCTTGTCGCTCGAGCTTCAAGTCAGCAAACCGGCTGAAGTGGCCTTCCTCTACCGGACCACAGCTCTGATCAGGCTGAACATACAATTCCCAACTTGGACGAACGGATGATGACGGTGTCGTTATCCCATCTCTGCGGCAACGAGGCATTACTGACAACTATTTACTCCCAGCTTTACAACAGCCATTACTACGTCGTGGCGCCGCGCAAACCCACAAAGGTGAGCCCAAGCCCTATTTCCCCAATCAATACACATCTGCCATCGACGCACTCACACCCTGAGCCACCCAACGTCTAAGACCCGAGTACTAGTAACAAAAGAACCGAGAAGTTACTAGTATATTACTGACAGCTTTCTTTCGCAGAAAGAACTGCAGTGGCTTCAGAGTCCAGACAGACGAGGCGGTGTCGAAGTTGCGGAGGTTGGCTACCTCTCGCTCTCTTAGCAATGACACCTTAGTTAGAGTGTTGGGGTTATACGGGCAAGCTCGATATCCTGTGTAGGAAGATGGCTGTAGTGTCAAGCTTGTTGAGCTTCATTTCCAACAACTCGCAGTCCTTGCTCGTTGAATACACATATCAAGTGTCTTCGCTCACATTTACCTTCCCTGCTACCATACTTTTACGTGATACCCCCCGCCTAATCAATCCTATACTCCATATTGATTAATACACCCTGGCCTACGGCAGTACGCTGCCAGCGAGGAGACGAGACAGAATTCCACGGCGGCTAGTGCAGGAGAGCCTCCCGCGGTTCCGGGTCGTCACCATCATAGTCAGAAAGCGATATTCTCGGCGTGCTGGGAGCTACCTCTGGTGCATCAGTGTCCGGCAGACTAAGGGGAGTCATTGCGTTGACGTCTGTGCGGATTTGGCCTAGTCCCCCGAGGGCAGTGGGGGCACTATTGTGCCTTGCGTGAACATCTGCCCTTCTCTCTCCAGCATCCGCGTGTACAGAGCCTGTGCTTAGCCGTCTACCGGCTTTGGGGTCAGGTGAGAGATTCCCGGGGTAACGCGACGAGACCGGGCGCTCGTCGATACTGGGTGTTCTTGAAAGACCTCCATGTGACCCAGTCGGGGTAGGGGGCGCCGCGATTGTGACCCGGGCAGGTAAGTCGCTCAAGTAGAACTCCGCATTCTTCAGGTCCTGGTGCAATTGTAGCATGATTGCTACGAAAGCATTGGAAACTTGTGAAGCTTCAGGGCGTCGGCCAGGGCTAACGTTCAACATGGTCCCTGTAAGACGAATCAACTCTGGGAAAACTCCACGCCCTTCGCAATGGCTTCTCAATATCTTCAGTTGTTCCACGACAGCAGGTTTCAAAAGAACATTGCGGGACGCGTCTTGATACCAGAATGCCGTGTCTTGATGGCCGTACGCATTGGCAATGGTTTTAAGTCGCTCATCCTGGAAAGTGTGCACATTGTTGCCTTCGATACCAACTATCCATGTCAGAAGTTCCAACATGATGCAGCCCATGGACCATATGTCATATGGGCGAGAACTCTTGCCTTCCAGGATAGTATCCGGAGCAGCGTAGACTGGATCGCCTGGGTAAGGATTCCTCGTAAACTGACTCGGCCGCTCGGAGCCAGAGAGAATCTGGCCCATCTTCGCCGAGCCGCAATCACTGATTGAGAACAGCAAATCCCCGGTGTCTCTGTTGATGGTCACCAATATATTGCCAGGCTTCAAATCATGATGATATGCAGCTTGGCTACGACGGCGATGACCGGGTTCTGCATGCTCTTGAATACCATCCGGCTGGAGATTGGCAGGTCCCAGATTGTGGATGTGCCTCAAGCCATCAGCAAGTCCTGCCATCTGGCCTATAATGGCGGACAGTTGCGACTTCGTCCACGGTGGTGAGGGCTCGAGTTCCATGTACCGGCGCAGATTGTAGTCTGCACATCGGAATAACATGTAGCAAACCCCCCCCCCCCCCTTTCCAGGAGGCCAAGAGGGTTGTGATGTTGGGGTGCGGAGCATCGGCCAGTTTTGCGAGTAAACCAGACTCGGCCTCGACATTGGCTGCAACATCCGCGCCTAGGTTTGTGAACTTCTTCAAGGCAAAGTCCTCGTCATCATAGTCGGAAAAGTCGTGATGATCTCTGTCGATGCGGGCCTTGTACACCACTCCAAAACTGCCTTGACCTAATTTGCAGTCCGGATTGTCCTGGTCAAAGAGAATGGGCACAACAGCATTGTCGTGTAGTTGTCGGTGCTCCACAACGCCTCTTTCATTCCTTACAAATGTATAGGGCGCAAAGCCGCCAGAATGTAGCGCATTATTTCTGAAATCTGAGACGTACGCTTCGTCGGGACAGTCGTCGATCGTGAGAGGAAGGCTTTCGTCTTGGAGCCCCTTTCTCATCATATGATATAGGCAGACGAGTTGTAGCCTCGAGTAGACGCACCATGCGAGTAAACAGGCGCCCCACCGGTAGACTTTTTCGCTAAACTGATTCAGCTCGACCGCCTTCCCGCCATTGAGTATCAAAGCCTCCGCGCCTTGAAGGCTCGGGTCTTCCATAACCAGTCTGGATATTGTATCCTTAGTCATGATCTGAAGACGGTCTTTCCTTGGAACATAGAAGCGGGTTTCCCAATTCGTGCGAATCTTGCTTTCGATCGCTTTGCGGATGGTCTCAGCGTAAGTCTGATTTGGGATCTGAACGATGTCGAGACTCGAATACTCCCATTCGATGTCGACATGGAAATCCACCATGTAGTTGTGACCACGAAATGTGTGGATCTTCCGCGGTAGGTCTTCACCCCACAAATCTTTCCTCTCTAGTATGCCCCGAGCTGCAACCGTTCCTGTGTCATCGCGGACTAGTCGGAAGCGGCCGACTTTCAGATAATAGGCTTCCGCGGACCGCTTGTATAGGCTCACGAGCTTCTCGGTAGCTGCTGCGTGCAGCTCGTCGAAAGCTGCATCTTCTGCGAACTCGACTGTCAGCTGCTCAAAGCGAGCAGCCTCCACGCGTGCCGCATCCTGATCGGGCCGGCGCTGATGATATGCGACGATGAGGGTGCAGCGGACTTGACTGGCATTGAGGCGGACGGTGCCTTCAGCGGCGGCGGCTTGTTCCTGGCTAGGAAAGCGAACGTGTCGCCTTGGACTAGTAATGCCACTGGATGGTTGTGAGTGGCTCGTCCGGGTATTGGAGCGTTCGCTGTCGTCGGCCAAGGACGGTTTCAATGTGTTTTCCTCGCGGTTGATGTACTCGGGTGACAAGTGCGCATGATACGTCCCATTATGGTCTTGGGAATACCGTTGAGATGTACCGGAGCGAATTTCGGGCCTTCGGCCATCAGTATTTGCCGAAGCAATCGAGCTTCTTCGCGGCTTTAAGTTCTGGAAATGTCTCAACCAGGATCTGCCATCCTTGGCTTTTAGTCTTGTCGACTTTGAGTCTGGTCGAAGAGAGTCGTGCATAGTAGAGGAGCGTCAGTAAAGGGCGCTTTCGAATGGTTGCGGCTTCTGGCGCGTTTAGCGCTTTGGAGCAATAGGGGCATTAGAGTATTGGCAGATGCGTCGGTGGGCCAGTGTGGTCCCACGGCGATGAGCCTGGGGAGCAGGAATAGAATGGGCGCTCTGGTCATAACCGTGATAATAAGGAGGCAAATGCGGCCCAGGGACAGAGGGAGGCGCAGGCCAGGCATCGGCGAGGCATCCTCCTCGTAGTCCGAAAATGCAGAGCCTCAGAAACGAATCGAGCCTATAAGGTGTACAGGTTGGGACGGTTCACGCTTTCTTCCATGCCGATGCCTGGTGGAAAAGCAGGTCTTGGTTGGGCCGATTGTACATGTGGCTGCAGTAGTGACCAATTTCACCCTGCGGCTAGCTGATCAGCTGAATCTGAGCCGACCAGGGTGGTTGTCATGCAGTGGGCGAGCTGGAGACCCCGCGCCCTACTCAAGAATGCCTTTCGCTAACGGGATTCTGGATGCTCAAACAAGCTGCATTTACCGATTCCATTCTCGATGCGCGGACGGTGCTCGACACAGCCCAGAAGAGGTCCGGCAAAGCGTATGAGCAGGGATTTCCTCGTCCTCGGTCAGCCCTCCAGCATGTGCCATCCCAACGTACGTAGAGCGCTCCGGCTTCACTGCTGCATTTGCATAATCACATGTGCGGTTTTCACCCTTGCCGCCGAACAGATGGATACCTAGGACATATTTCCACCAGGCTTGTCGGCGGGGATTTGCTTGTATCCGAGTCCAGACTAGCCAAATGTAGATGGTAAGCAATGTCAGTGGCACTGAGGCTGCAAAAAGAATCCACCAGTCGCCAGTCACTGTTATATTTCCAAACCCATTCGCAGAAGTCGTCGAGTTGACAAACGAAGTCGAGAAGAAATTAGAAACAACGGTGACGGGCAGATAGATCAGTGTTAAGATGGTCAACACTTTGACGGCCGCGGCGTCTTGCGTACTTTTCTCGGCCAATTTGTGCATACGATCCGTCAGTCTGCGCATCTCTTCGTTCTCTTTGCCTGACTCCTGAGCAAGTCTTTGGAGAGAATAGCCGCTGCTGAGGTCTAGGAAGCTCGAGAGCAGACTAGTGACACCAGCAAGTTTAGTCCTGAGGCTTATGATCTCTGCATCAAGGAGCTTCAACGAGCGTTGATGATGCTCAAAATTCGTACGCATCAACTCGAAACGGTCCATATCCGGCGATCGACATTTCCTGACCAGGGATTCCCAAGAAGTCGATAGCGCTGATATCGTGTCCGTTGTTGCAGTAACGGCAAGCATAGCGTTGAGGAGCTTTTCATCCAGTACCAGAAGCTGTTGCCGCCTGCCAGATTCGTGTAAACTGACGGGACAGTTATTAACGGGTGATGTCCCTAATATTTGAGCATACTGTGTATCGGTTTCGCCCGCTAGACATATCAGGTATTGCCTCCAGCTTGAGATCGCAGAATCAATGACGAGTTGATGAACCTCAAATGGATCAGTGTTATGACGGAAACCTCCTTCAAGCGCCACCAAGTGCAACCTTTGCTGCATTTGCCCCGAGATGGTAATGAATGCCCATGAAATTCCGTCCTCGTTGGGTGTGTAGCGACATGAGATGGCGCACTGCCGAAGAGACCACGCCTTCGATGGGGTCTTCAGATCGGTGCGGCCGTTGCTTTCGACGAAGCGCAGACCATATGTGCATTCGTGGCTACAATCGAGGTTTGTCGCCTTGGCTGATGACGGCATGAACCTCAGCGCCGGAGGCGCAATCTCGACCTCGCGCTCTCTTGTCCCAAAGCACAAAAGGAAATTCTTCAGCTGGGCCGACAGGCGACCTTGAAGAATCAGTTCGTGGAAAAGGCTACTTGTGACAAGCAGCGGGCCCCATGAGTACCTCTGGCGTAGAAAAAATGCCCGGCATTTGGGGGACTTCTTGACATAGTCGAAGAGGCCTTGGGCGGAACAGAGTGCGGTCAACTCTAGGAAGGGGGTACCATCATGGCTGAAAGCGTCGTAAGTCTCGACTTTCAAACGTTCGTCGGTTCCTGTTCTTCCTTCACCGCACTTCGATCTGCCATCAGCGGACATGGAGTTGCAGCAGTTACGACCGCACAGGAGGAGATCGGCCGGAAAGACCTCAATCCGTGACTGCTCATCATCTTCATCCAGGAACAAGTCGTCCTGAACTGATTCCCATAGTCGGCGGTCTAAGTCACCTAAGCCTCGTATGATGCTGCCGGCGTGGCCTGAAAAGCCTCCTGTCATTCTAAGGTTTCTTTCAGATCGTGGCCAGATTCTTTCAGCTGCCCGTCAGCTCGTCGGCACGAGACATAGGCAACCAAGGGAATACGGCGTGGTTTTGGGCTTCTGGAGCCGCACGCATTTCCGAGACAGCGGCTGCAGAAATGTTGTCTCGAATCAGGCACGTAGAGCTGGGGTGGCAGTGTGCCGGCGAGGCCCTAGTCAGCCTGCTGCGCCATGCCGGTGGCGTGCGCCGTACAACCCCACGCCAATTTTGAATGGTCTCTGGCTGTTCGTCCACCCAATATATGTTCGTTCCCAGGATATACTCGGGACAGATCTGCTTGGGCCGCGGACTGGTATGTCTATACAGTATGTGTTAGCCTCACCGCCTCTCGAATACCAGCTGGCCGATTGCGAAGACCGCGATGCCACAAAATCTCTGCCGCGTGGCGTTGGCCGATCGTAGCCGTCAAGGCAATTTTACCGGTCAAGGGTTCATACCAGTCATTCCTGCATCGCCCCATGCATGTCCATACATATTAAGCGCACGCCTCGGACACTGAATTCGTCTCTATGCCGACAATTTCACAATCGAAAGATCTGACCGACTGGCATATCGCCCTATTTTTGCTGAAAGCCCAAGATGGTCTCTTCACCTTCACGGTCGTCGACACAAAGCTCTTTTGACAGCCTTCAGTGCAGCAGCCGCCAGATCATTCCAGTGCAGCTGCTGGACGCTCGCTTCGTCGACTCGGAGAAGCTTCGCCCCAGGCTTACCGAGATATTCCACGGCTACGACTACAGGCTCGAATTGGCCAGTGGACAATGGCGCATCCTGGGGGCTCCAGAACTCACAAAGCAAGACAAGTCGCGCTTGCTACTGTGAGCGTGCTTGCCGACTCCGAGCAGGGTGCAGCGCCACAGCAAGGGATTGTACGGCTTTCACCAGTTGAGTCGAATTCGACTATGCGTACAGGGGGTGCCGAGAGCTCGGTACAGGCCACTTTCTGGGCCAATCGGGACCAACATCAACCTAGTTCGCCATTGCAGGCAACAAAACGGTCCCTTTGAATTGCCACACGGGACATCTTTCAATCCAACTCGCATCTTCTGCTGATATTGATCGTTATTGCACAAGTCGGGATCCGAGGTTGCTAGAGGTATTGGTGCACACAGCGGGGACAAGGGTCGACAACACTAGGGACACATTGACGAGGAGGACAGTTACGGAGGCTGAATAACTGCTTTGCACGGATATATCACGAACCGCAGTCATGCTCAACCCAAACAAGCGAGTTATGTTGGACTCCTAGGTCGGAAAGAACATGTACAAAAGCTTGCCCCTTAGACAATATCTCGTTATGCGAGCCACAATCGAACGACAATCGGATGGTGCTTACAGCTGCGTTTTCATTCATGCCTGAATCGATCTCTTCCTCAATTCCACGCTCGGCCGCCGAATCTGCTCGGCCTGAGATGTGCCTCCAGTTGTGGTAGGGCCTTCATAATTGTTGCGCGCTCCGATAAACCACCATACCGCGACGAAGATGGTCAAGCCGCCCCAGATCAGACAAGCGTAATTCATATTTTGCGCATCCACGGGCAAGGCGAACGGGAACGAGTAAATGACAAACCAAGCCAGCATATATCCACAACCAACAAAGTTCATGGCGTAGCCCAGCCAGCCTTTCAGCCTGAACGGGCCATAGACAATATTCTTCCGTCCGGTCAGGAGGTGGGGGAGGATGGCGGCCAGATAGGAGGCGGAGCTCATAAGAACATAGCTGCCCACGAAAGCGTTGAAGGCTGTGGTGCTTCCGACGTAGATACTGTGGCTTTGTTAGTGTGGGGTCAACCGAAACAGAAACACCACGGGACATACCATCCGAGAACTGTAGCGAAGATACCGCAGACGATAGTGGCGTTCATGGGCATGCCCAAGCGTGGGCTGACTTTGCTGAGGAAGGTCGGGAAAGGCGTGGCTCGGTCACGAGCGAGCGTCCAGAGTGTCCTCCCTGCGGTGATGTAGACGCCAACGACGTTCAGTGTGATGCAGAAAAGCAACAAGCACAGCAGCCCGATGGCGCCGGCCGACGATCCTGTGGCTTGACGATAGATCTCGGCAATCGGGTAAGCTGAATCGAACAGTGCGTCGTAGTCGTTGATGGAGTAAAGGATCGCAATGAGATACAAGAACCCCGTGACAAAACCAATGCCCATCTGCCATGCGATTGCTTGCGGGACTTTTCTCTGAGGATTCGGGATTTCTTCAGCCAGATGACTGTGCCTTTGTTAGCCTTGTCATGCCGGTATGGGTATTTCGGGGCAACATACGTTGTTACGTCAGGAGTGCCCACTGCGAATGCTCCGTTGAGCATCCCAGCGACAAACGTGAAGCCGGCGCCGTATCCAATGTCTGCATTCCATTCTGTCCAGACAAAGCTTGAACTCGCGTGTGCAGGCCTTCCGCCGTGTCCCGGCATAGCAGCACTAGACTCGGTGTCAGTGGGTCCGTGCAGAGAGTCAGAGAGTGTTTGATGCCCACCAGACGACGACTGTGATCAAGAATCCGGCCAAGATCAGGAAGATGCCAACCTGGGTCATGTATGGCATTGCACGATTGAAACAGCAGACGACGAAGCAGGCAAGCCAGGTCACGATCAAGTAGACCACAAAGACGTGCCACTGCTTGGCCACGAAATCAGCATGGGTGACTCCCCACATCTGAACGACAGTGTTTGCAAAGATGAAGCTCATCGAGGCACAGCCGAATACCCAAGCGAGCCAATTCCAGTAGCCTCCGAAGAAGCCTGCCAGTGGTAAGCAATTATCAAGAGGAGTCGCAGGTGCTCCCTACCATTCACACGACCCCATTTGTGCCCAGGGGTCACCGAAGCCCAATGATAAACGCCGGCACTGGACGGAATCGCAGATGCAAGCTCGGCGATGCTTGCTGCGACAATCCAGTAGAAGACCGAGACGGTAATAAACTCGTACAAGACACCTGCGTGCGACTTAGGAAGAGTTTCTCAAGCTAGGCTCAAACATCGTGGGACGAACCTGGCGGGCCTCCATTGAAAATTGCTACCAAAATGCTTCCACCCAGGGCCGGCCACACGTTACCTGAAGTTGTCAGCTTTGTTCTAGAACAACAACGATCTCTGAATGTCAAGGACCTTACCTGTGACCAGTCCAGCACCAGCAAGACTGACAAGATTGAATTGACGATCAAGCTCTTGCACGTGCCCAGAAGCATTGACGAGCACACCCTTGCTGTGATCATGCTCCTGCTCTGTCGACGCGATGGACTCCTTTCCGATTCCGGAAGAATCTTTCTTATTGGTGATCGGTGTAGCCATCCTGGTAATATTTGCTTGGATTGGGTGTAAATGGTCTCACGACCGTGAGGATGGGGGTTCAGGGAATTTAAAATATTTTACCTCATAGACCCAGGTGGCAAGGTCTTCCGGGGAAGCTTATATGTTGACGTGCGGGACGGATATTGAAAGATAGCAGTTTGTTTTTACGCAATTCGATCGTCTTGATGATGTTCCAGAAGCCAGAAATGTAAGCCAGTAACAGGTTGTAGTGGTTCGTGATGTCGGCAATGGTCCCTGCATTCGTCAAAATTGGTACTGGGTGGCACCTGGCGTTGACCCACTCGGATACTGTTTGGCAGCAGTCAGCGAGACAGCCACCTGACAGCCACCTGACAGCCAACCAAATAGGCCAAGGATTGTGGAGGATGGCGGATGGTGGAGGACATCCCTGAGTGAACCCCGGGTATGGCTTGGAATGTCATTGGAGCTTGATACGGGAGAGCCAGAGCCATCCCTTGATAATTCATAATAGTCATCGTTGCTCAGAGGGTTCCGGCCAGTCCGAATGATTGGGGTCGTAGTGATTAAAGCTGGACAAGCACCTACCAACGAGAAAGAGGAAGTCAAGCCACTAGAAGACCTCTACGGCGCGTGGATGCTGAAAGCAGGTGCTCTAGCCTTGTCGAGGGAGTGACTCGGCCAGTAGGTAAGATGCCTGATCTCTCCGAATTGGCCAAGGCTGAAGCAGCGGTTTGAGCTCCGGTGGACGATTGCTCAATGGTGACTCAGGTAATATCGGGCTTTGATCCGATCGAACTGAGCCCTTGAAATCCGATTCCGATCGCTGCGCTCTTGAGGGTTTGAGAAGGGCTGCAAGTCTCAAACTCCCAAGGCTTGAATGTACAAGACAAGGCAGACAGCTTTGCTAACTTCGCCATACCTACACCTCTGGGGATGGCCAAGGTAGATGGTCCTTATTCTCGGCAGGCTGCCCTGAACTAGGAGCTAAGGCCGAAACATCCAGGGCCAGAATATTAATGAAGACCAAGACTGGTCTGAAACGCTTGCCAGAGAGCACCTTAAAAAGTCGACATACCGTTTTCCACTTGTTGCGTCCAGCCAGCGCCCGAGTGCTTGGACAAACCTTGAAATGTATTGCGGCATTCAGAGAACGCTCCTCAATGAACTCAGTCGAAATTAAGAGTATTGTCAAGGTATACCTGGTGGAGGTCGAGTGTCAAACAACCCAGATCATCGTCAATGGAGACTTTGATAACAACCCAGCCTCGGGATGTGCTGATCCAGTGAACTAGGAAGCGTTTGAGAAGCCCATATCAGAATGTGTCTTGGAAATGTGCCGGCGTACACCAAACAACCTTACGATGGCAGAGTCTTGAAGGGTCATACCACATTGGCTGTATAGTTTGACCAATCGAGCAACCTCGAAACGTATCTTACTTGCGATAGAAGCCGCACGATATCTGCTGGCGAAGGCATAAGGACACATAGAGTGGATAATGGTCGGGGAAATTGGATGGACCGTGAACCCTCCGGGCGCCGCCTCTCAGGACACTAGGCTTCAGGTAGCCCGGAATAATTGAGCGACAACGCCCGGAGTGCGCCAATGCTCAGTGCCTAAGTCAGGCAAACGCAGTTCAGGAAGACGTTGAATATATACCAAAATCCGCCAAATTATGACCTGAAATGCTCCGGAATCAGGAAACCCTCTGCGTGAATAGTTTAAGGGTAGAATTCGAGCTTCCCATGCTCGAGGCCCGCGTTCGAGTCGCGGTTCACGCATGTCGTTGCGTTTTTGTGGTTTCGCAACTCATTTCATTTTTGTAGTCCTTTCACAGTACGCTCTCTCCTTTTTTTTCTGGCTATGTTGGCAGAATTCGAAGTGAAGAAATCACCGAAACCGGATTCACGTGATATATGTTTCCAGTTGATGCACGTGATTGGGACGCGCTGGAAGATTCGACCTTTTGCCGGCGCGGGATGATGCAAATGCAGTCATAGGCTCGACTTCAACCGCCACTCTCCGTACTAAATCCTCCATCCATCCTCACACCACCTAGCAAACACTGTACTGTTTCATACTCTTTGCGGATCGAATCTCTCGGTCAATCCCACGATGGCCTCTACAGCGAAATACCAGCCCGCCCCTCAGCGCGACTCACTCGACGAGGGCAGCTACCCTCAACCTCCTCCGAGTTACCAGGCCGCAGGCCCCAGCGTTACCGAGGGAGGATACGGCACCCCAAGAGCAGAAGACGACAATGTTCCTGATGATTTCAAGGTATGTAACACTTCCTGACTCACAGTCAGAGCACTGGCTGACCATATTCAGTTCGGCGGCTCCGTCAGCGAAGCGACCATCGACATCCGGATGTCGTTCATTCGCAAAGTCTACAGCATCCTGACCGTCCAACTCCTCCTGACCGCCGGTCTATCATGCCTCTCCTTCTTCTCCTCCGGCTACCGCAACTGGATCCAGTCCAACTCTTGGATGATGTGGGTTTCGCTGTTTGGTGCCATCGGCTTCATGCTCTTGACCTTCTGGAAGCGCAAGTCCTATCCTACAAACATGATCTTCCTCGGCGCCTTCACAGCCATGGAAGCATATAGCATCAGCGTCATCACATCGTTCTACGAGAGCCGGATCGTCATTGAAGCGCTCGTCATCACGCTGGCCATCTTCGTGGCCCTCACCCTTTTTGCTTGCCAGACCAAGTACGACTTCACGAGCTGGATCCCATACCTGTTCGGCGCGCTGTGGCTGGTCATCATCTTCGGATTCATGGCCGCATTCTTCCCTCGCAACTCGACCACCGAACTCGTCTACGGTGGGGTGGTGGCTGTCATTTTCAGCGGCTACATCCTCGTGGACACTCAGTTGGTCATGAGACACTATCACGTGGAGGAGGAGATTGCCGCCAGCATCAGCTTGTACCTGGACATCTTGAACCTGTTCCTCGCCATCCTGCGCATCTTGAACAGCCAGAACAACAACTAGGCATTTATGCGTGATTCTTAATCATACCGAGGTCAATACAATGCGGACGAAGCTGGAAAGGCGAATCACACAACAGGAGTGGCTGATGCAAGCCAAAATATGGATAACGATTGGTCGTGCGCGGGCATGCGGGAGTTCACCAGGCGCATTTTGCGGGGGAAGATTGCTCTCATTATATTTTCATGTGTTGCTGTACTGTACTGTCACGACCTGCAACTGGCACAGGCGAAGTGAGTTGGTGTCGCCAGGTCAATATCATGGGAATTGAATATGGGGTCATTCCTTAAAAACAGACCTTGTCAGCCGCCGGTTATGTTCGCAGCGATCGAGCGAGCACGATGCTTCTGCAACTGGTGAGGGATGCACTGAACCGGTGACGACATTCCTAGCAGCAAAGGACGGCCTACCGTTACATTCTCTGTAGAAGACTCTAGAAGAAGCGGACAAGATATAGTCATTTCATTCATATCCCTCTATGTTGTATCTTATCCTGACCCCCACCTAGGTGACCCCCAGACTCAGACTCGGGGCCAAAGGTAGATTCAACTAGACCGGACCAGACGAGCTCATGCCTTCCAATACGCCATCGCTAGGCTATAATGATAAGGAGTAGATCTTCTGTATCGTGTATCCTCCACTTCAGTCTTCTCTGTTTTTTCTGTCCCGCTTTCCTGTATTCCATTCTCATCTCATCTCAGCCCATCCGACTCCATCTTCCCAATCGCGGACTCTGACTGTCGATGACCATGACAGTACAATCCATGCAGCGGCTCTGGTTTCGCCATGCCACGCTTGGCACGACGTTGTTACCTTATAAAAGAGGGCCCACAGATGCAGCCATCGGAGCAGCTGGGATGGCGAGAACGCTCCCTTATGCCGGCTGCCCTGTCTTCGTAACTCGATGTTGCAGGTGCCTCTTTCAGCAGCGACGATTGCGGTCAATGCTTGGCCCCACCGCCTCCTGCACTTTATATGTGATGCAACGATGGTGACAAGCCTGGCGCCCATTCATTCAACATCCGTCCTTGTCTCCCCACATTAGGTTATCATTCTTCTTTCCAAGGCGGATTTAAAAAGGAAGACCATCACCATCGGTCATAACGCACTCAATGCGCCGCCAAAAAGAAAGTGTTCATAATCAAGCAAGTAATCATAACGACAAGTCCATAAATCGCCAGCGCAAGACTCAATCGCCTCAACAATTTCCGGCGGAAATTCTTCGACCGTCGCAAAAGGCTAGCACCGGCGAGACTCAAAATCCCCGAGTTCGCCAACAGAGTCTGGCTCTCGCCATCTCCGGCGTCATGATTATCCTCATCATCAGACTCCACACCGTCTCGCTCGTCGTTGTCATAGTCATCTTCCTCCTTGAGCAGACGCTGGTGGTGAGGTGAGTCTGGCGAGGAGATTTTGTAATAAAACAGACCTGGCAGGATGAAGGAAATCGATGTACTCCCTGTGGAGCCCACGTACGCAAGCACCGCGGAAAGACTGGATACCGTCATGGCGACGATGTAGCTGCAGATGACGATGACGGTGGTGATTGCTGCAAATCGGGTCTCGCTCATTTCGCCGCTTCGCTTCTTTGCGACTGGGAGGAGCGGAGTATCTCGTGGCGGACTGGAATCATGCGAAGTAGGGGTTGCCGAGGTGGAGCGCAACTTCGCTTTCAATTTGTCGCTCGGTCGCCATTTGAGCACGGCGTCGACACTGGCTCGGCATGGGTGGACTTGCAAAGGATAGGAGAACATGACAAGGACCACGATCATCGCCTGGCCGATCGTCGTAGACACAGAGGGTGCATATTGAGCCACGATGTTTCCGCCGATCTCATTTCCAAAGGACAAGTAGCCAGTGATGGCCACGAGAATGTAGATAAAGCCCGCCACCCCATTGGAGGTGATCAGGACCGACGAAGTGCGGAAGTGAGAATTATCCGCGATTTCGTTGAGGACGCTGAACATGTTCTGGTGACATGTGTAGGCGAAAACGATAACCGGGAAGGAAGAGAGGGTCGGCACTATGCCGGCCCATTTGAATATGCGGAGTGGCGTCTCGTAGTGACCGGAGGGAAGAGTGTCGCGTGCCGCAAAATGATAGACGACCAAAATGACTAGATAGCCAATCGAGATCAGCGCGATAACCGAGGTGTACTTGAGCGAGTCGAGCCGGCGGAGAAAGGAGAAGGGAATGACAATTAGCATAAACGCAGTGATCCAGAAATGTCGGTCGAACATGAACGGGGCCAGACTGTCCTCGTTGGCGAATCCACGAACCACTCCTGGCATGAGATCTCCAATAATGATCAGATAGCTGACACCCACGCCGAAACATTTGATGGCGATTGCTGCGTCGAAAATCACGGCGGCATTGGGGTATGTGATCTGCGATAGGGCAAAGAAGCTGGACGACCCTCGTTCAAGGTACGCGGCGCATCGGGTCTGGAGGTATAGTCCGAAGCCAGCGGTGAGTCCTGCCCATAGTATGACGATTGTACCCAAGAAAATGCCCATATGTGACATGGCAAGAGGCATGGCAAGCACACCGGCGCCGACGATGGTGTTGAGAAGGTTGATGACCGAGGAAATCCATGATGCGTTCCCGACGGTGCCTGCGAGGTCGCGCTTCGTTCGAGGAGGGGTATGAGGACGCCTGTCGAGTCAGTCAGCAGGAGTCACCATGATTTACTGACATGGCTGGAGCATACCGTCTTGTTCGCGAGTGCGAGTTATGGGACGAAGTAGAGCCAGGCATAGTGATGGTGTCAAGGGCGCAGCTTTCTGGGACTACCGACTCATCATACCTTTGTACGGCTCGAGGCAATGGGCCCGAAGAAGGAGAGAGATTGCGTGAGACCAAAGGACAGGCGAGCAAAGAGATATTACGGCGCAAGGTGGTAGATAGATGGTTGAATTAGGAGATGTTACTATTATGTTGATAATACGCAATTCAAAGAAGCCGCAGTTGTCGTAATTCTTAAGCCCGAGCACGCCTCTGCCAAGGGGAGTAAAAGCGGCCGGTGCCTCATCCTGCTTCCAGCTTAGGGTGATGCCGCCCTGTGCCACCGCTAATATGAACATTATAAACTAACCTAAGATGAACATGCAAGAAAACAGACGACCTAAGGTACCTAGGTAGTTTGTGCTCTTCAGGACTATGCAGTATGCATCACGACGATAAAGTTCGATATACTTATCTACATCACACGATACTTCGAGATTTGAGAAGCAGGAGAGATCAAGCTCCGCAGATTTTGAGCCACCAACTCGAGGTGCATGCAGTCAAGGTTGGCACCTCTGGCTCTACCTTTAGGTCATCAGAACTGTGGGCGGCTTGTCGTTGTCCATCAAACTCGAGTGTGACTACCGGCATCAGCTACCATCAGTCCTCCTCATCTGAAGCTGAACCGAGTGGCTCCTTCTTCTGATGATATGAATCAGCAGACTCCGGTCCATGTGTAACCTTCGACAGCGGCCACCACCACTTTCTGGTACTAGTCTGAGTCGCGCTGCTGGATCCTTCAGCATCGGTCTTGCTAGGAAGTTTGGAGTCCGCCCGTGCGCCAAACTGCCACCATCTCCTGCTCTGTGTCGAGGCTCTCGTGGATCGGACATCTCTGGCAGTGGCAGCAGACTTCGCGGTTCGCTCCTCCATGTTGCGAAGGTGACGTTCGACCACGGCCATCACTTTCTTGTCTTCCGACTCTTGCGCCCTGCGTAGCAACAATTGCTCTTGTTCTCCATCGGAGGAAGGTTTGGTCCCCCTGTTCTCCTCTTCATTCAGGAGTAGCTCGAGTACGTCCGCACGTTTTTGTCCCATTGCTACATTAATTGGCAACCATAAACGAGAGGTCTTGGGCACCATCTTCTTGATGATTTCTGTTGGCTGATCATGTTGAATGGCGGGCACCAGTTCTACGCCAAGATGGTACAAGTAGCTGAAATAGTCGTCCCCCTTCTTCCCCATCGCTCCGTGGTCCAAGAGGAAGTCTACAACTGGTGCATTTTGGGGACCACCTTCACAAGCCAGGCTCAAAAATGTCGTTGCGTGGTCATCGTACGCAAAGCGGACGATCTCAGGAGCGTAGGAGTAAATCAACTTGAGCATTTCGAGGTCTGGCGTTTCAGTGAGCGAATGGATGATTGAGGGATGGTAGAAGTCGAATTTTGGATACATCGAGCGCAGATATTGGACGATCGACTGCTGTCCATGAGAAATGGCCGCAGCGAACAGCGAACTTGTCGCAGGCGCACCCTCTTGTGCTGCATGCCAGTAAGGTATGGGGTCGTCGCCATGCTTCACATCGTGCTCATGGAAAAGGTTCTGCAGTTCGGCCACTTGACCAGCCTTGCACGCTTCTATCATTGCTTCCTGGTGAGGGGGCAGCGTCTCGGGTTCCGGCGAAAGAGATTCATCCATTGCGAGAGGTGCTGGGTTGGCGGGAGGAGAAGTCTGCAGGTTGCTGGGCAGCATAAATGCCCTCAAGCTTGTTATTTAAAGCCAGACTCGAACCATACTGATCATTCGAGCCACGAGATTGCAATATTATTATCCTTAACGCTCGGCATGACCGGTGGCCAGTTGATGCTGCAGTCCTTTAATATGGCATGGCTCGGCGGCTAGAGCTTCTGTCTCAGTATGCGCAGTCCTTTTGCCTGTATCGATGCAAGCGCTTGATTGGAATAAATAGAGTGAGTTCTCGGCTCTTAGTATGGGATTTGGGGCTGGCGAGGGGTAGAGACCAATCGGAAAGGCTGAAGGTGACGCGAGGGCATTTTGTAGAGGCGTCTACGGAGTAAGTCCTCCACTGCGATCCAAGTACTTTTGTAATCCACGAGGCTGCGAATGGAGTGCACCTGCCACACCTGCGTCACCTGGCGTCGAGTACGGTGGAGTGAAAGATATTCGATGGCAGTACGGTGGAGTAGGGACGTCCGAAATATCCTCTATTTCGTTCTCCCGTTCCTTCCTCTGAAACTTCATCTGTCATTGGATTCAACCGCTACCACCATTACTATCTCCTTGCACTGCCAGCAATGTCTTCCTTTCGGTCGGGAACAAAAGGCCCCTCCTGAGCGGCCCAGGCTGTACCCGGCAATGACCTCGTCGACCTCTGAAACTACGACCTCGAAGCGCCAAAGCCCGAGCCTGAGCTTGGTCGACACTTCGAACATGGTATCAGATCATTCACCCAACCAGGCCCGGCCCGAGCAATTTCCCCTAACGAGCGCTACACTCGCGCTTAAGTCCAATGGCACCGCCGTCCGCTTTCGGCACTCTATATTGACAAGACAAGCTCACTTTCGTAGCAATATAGGATAGCCGAGTTTGAAGATGCAACAAGACCATGTCCGCCGGGGCCAATCTACCTCATAACCAATGGCTGGTATCAAAACTAGATCAGAGGCGATGCAAAATATGCAACATGTAAGATGACCTTGCGGATAAATGGTGTTGTCAGGCGCCATTGACTGCTTGCTGGCACAATTCTACCTTCCGAAGATGCTACGGCAATATCTCGTGCAGTTTCATAACCATATCTCGCCGGCCGCAGGACTACATCTCAGGCGGTAAGCTCAATAGTCTACAAGAATAGCTGCAATATGGCGTATTTCGCAACCCTTATGCGATGCTATATAACAACGGGTGGTGAGTCTGAATTGAGCTATCCCTTCTCCATACTCACAGATCCAAACATATGACGACAAAGATCATCGAAAAGCCAGTCTCTGACAAAGGTTATCACCCCCTTCAACAAGTACTGGACCTTCAGATCTCTATCTGCAACATCAAACATGGTGCGACTCTTGTCCGTCCTATCAACCATGCTAGCAACGCATGTGCTATCAGCCACAGCCGGAAATTGCTTTTCAGATCAATCTGAAGACGTGGTACCTGCTCCTACCGGTCCAACAGAAGATGAAATACCATGCCTAAATAGACCGCCCGCTGGAGAGCTTTGGGCTTGTCAAGACCCCAGTATTGACTTTCCCACCGTCGAATGTCTATTGGCCGACATTAAGACCTGTGGGATAGTTGGCGCAGCAACGCCCATTGCGTCTTCTACTCGCTCGGCGTGAAATTCAAACAGATGGGTCCGCTCAAGAACCTACTCACCCCACCGGGTATTATGTACAACGACATGCTGGACGGTGATTACTGGGCTAAGGTTTTCAACGGTCGGTATGAAACTTTCAAGCTGGATATTAAGGGGAGGAGTAACGTTCTCCTTGAGCGCACTGTGAAAGCGTTCGCCTGGGCTTGCAGTGTTGAAGTCCTCGTGTATGTCTTGCAGCGGCAGGGTGAACTAGGTGGATTCGGTGCCTTCCAGACTCCTAAACCTGATCCTGACGACCCGATCCTGGTCCCAACATTCTGCAAACCTATGAACTTCCAACTTTGCAACGCAACAGCGCTGTCACGCGTATTGTTAGCGTTGACGCCTCCAACAATCTCCAGAAAGACGTGGACTGGGAGAATGGACAATCGGCGCCAGGTCTGAATAATCCTCTCCTACCCGAAAGTCCAGCGAGTACTCTACCTATCCCACCCGTTCCTGCCGGAATGCGAAAATTTAGAAGAGACGGTAACGACACACATCCTGATTTTCCACCACTTTGTCCGATCCCTGTCGCCGCGGCAGATGCTACTCCTGGCTCTACGACCTCATCCCCTCCATCTTCGATCACTTCTGCACCAGCCATGCCTAAACCATCTTGCGTCTTACATGAGCAGGATCCGGATCAAGGCATCACACAAGCGTTCTGTCTCTGCGACAGCACGGCGACTCTGACCTCACTGTCTGTGCTGTTGACAGGTCATCAGAGCGATAGCTGTGCATACACCGACATTCCCGCCACGGCGAAAGAAACCATCACGACACGTACACCAAGAACTGCCAGGGCTGCACTCAAGTTGGGTTCAATGATCCCAGCTGCACGACTGTTCCCCATTGCACTCCCACTACTGCAGAGGTTACCGTTCAAGCAGGAAGCTCTCCAGTACACGTAGGCATCTTGACCGGCACAGCTCTCTACACCTCCGTTTCCAGCGCCCTGGAAAAACTATGTCCTTCAGTGACTCAAACCAAGAGCTCCACCGCCTGCGAGACAGGCAGTGTGACTGTTTCGAAGATCGAGTACGTCAGCGCCGGCAGCCTCGACAGTAACGGGAGACTGGAGATAAAGGTGGCCGCGAGTTCGTACAACTCGACCACCCTCCGCGATGCGATGATCAAGTCCGCGGCTCTGACGGCGCAGAAGGGCTCCGAGCAACAAAGTTCCTGCTCCAACCAGACGTACACGACCTATGTGAAGCGCGACGTGCCCCCGCCGCCGCCGTCACGAATCTTCGGCAGAAGAAGTGCCTTTTTCCAGCCAGAACCAGTCGAGCATAAAGGTCTCTTTTGCAACACCGCCTCCTTTGCGGGCGTCGGATACTTCGGAGCTGAATGGCGAAAGGCCCAGCATCCCGGTGCAGAAGCATACATCGACGCTACGTGGGACTTCCAAGCGGACCCAACTGGAGACTTTTTGTGCGACTTCATCGAGGATCTCGAGGTCGGGTTGGCAGTGGTGGCGCCAGAGTTCGTCGCAGGCGACCTTGCTTTGGTTCCGGAGATTCAGGCATTTTGCGGCGGCACGTTTGATAGATGATTCGAAGAGAAGACACCTGCATTCTACGGAGTATGGGCAAGAAACCCTTGGGAGGTGTGTTGAGCTATGTGGAAGATTCTGAGTTGAACATTGTTCCGTACGGAGTAATGGGTAGGTGTGCATGGTTCTTGGAGTATTCCCCTCCCCCATTTTTTCTGTATAACAATAATTGCACTTTACTTCTTCCGTTCATTTGTCCTGTACAGCAGTTGCGGACTGTTAAGCACCAGTGGCACGGTATTCTAGGCAGACAAGCCAGCTTTTCGGGAATCGCCAAGGTCGGAAGAGCGGCACCCTGCGTCAAGATACACGAGCAAGGCCAAGATCAAGGGTGGGGTGTGGAAGGTGAGAGGGAGGCTGAGTGGTCTGTAAAGCGGAGAGCAGCCTCTCCTCATCTTTATATACCTGGTACCAAGGGCGAAGGACATGTCATCCCGGAATTGCCTTGCACTTGATCGGATCCATGCCCCAGCTCTGTTTGAAACAATTACTACGAGTAGCACCCTAGGTACTTCTCGACCAGGGCCAGGTGTACTTCGTATACTACGCATGCAAGTAGGTATATTTCCTCTGATATCAACAGAGAAGTAGAATCCTAAGCATACATAAAAAGGTACTATTACACACATAAGTACTACCCAAGATGTAAGTACAATCATCCTGCCGTGTCATTGCATTACTCTGCCGTTCCCATTCCTGTGACCCTGAAAGAAACTCATTCACCTCATTTCCAAAGCAGTCATTCCGGGGTATCTGTGTGATGCTGTACTTTGCTGTGATGTTGCGTTTGGCATAAAGTAGACTCGTAACTCGTAAATTCATGGTCGCCGTATGTGTATAGCATCTCGCGTCTCCAGTTCCCTTACGTAGGTAGAGTAAGGTACCTGGTCCACATAACCACAAGAATCGAGACCATGGACACGCAAGATCTCGACCTGACGACAGGCTCAATGCTCCAGTAGTGTTTATTTTCGGTATCGCCGTGCTTGCCCGACCTCATCTTGGCGTATACTCCGGCTTCCGCAACTTACTCACAATCGGTGGCGGTCCATCGTCATGGTCCACCGGATACGGCGGTCTGGGTGCCGCATTCGGCCTGCCAGTATTCATCGGCGACGTGCGCTGTCTTGCAGGCATACTGGGTTCATTGATCGGTGTCTTGGGCGGTCGTGGCGGCGGCTCTGATGGATTATAACTCGGATGCTGCGGCGGCGGCGGGGCTGGGGGTTGATAGACAAACTTCTCATCCCGTCCACCACGATATGGCATCTCCGCAGAAGCTCGCGGCGAATTCGTCTCTCCTGGTACCATGACAAATTTGTCCTGCGACGAGGCGTACGCGTCGCTTGGATATGGCGGATTTCCAGGCGTCCTCGGATGTTGTGTCGGGGTGAATGGTGTTGCATCCTCTGCTGGAAGTTCCACCGCCCCTGAATGCACAGCCGCGATAGGTGGTGCAGGCGGCAGGTCCCTCTGTTGATGTGACCAGCTGGGTTCCCTGTTGTGCGCGTCGCCTCGTTCTTGTCGTCGTTTCATAACCTCAATCTTGCCCATCTTGGTGGCTGACTCCGCCAGAAGTCTCTGCGTCTCACCTTGTCGTAAGTACTTCCTGGTGTTGGTCTGGATTGTGGACACCGCCGCCCACTCATTCATGCCTACAGAGCCGACTTCACTCGTGGCATTGAACCTGTAATAGACCTCCTGTGGTACTCCGCGTTTCGCAAGCTCGGTCTTGAGCATCTGTTGATGAGTGGCTTCGCAGGCCTCGATTTTGGAAATGAGCCGCCTTCGGGCTTCGGCGAACATGCCCATGCTGCCGCCCAAGAACTCTTCCCACCATTCGTGCTCGGGGACGCCACTCCCTTCAGGACGTTTACCGGTACCGACGCTGACAAAGACACCAATGTCCCGCGCGGGCCATTCACTAATAGTCTCCTCCAGCGCCGTGATGGCGGGGTTGTAGTTTCCGGCCCCTTCGTCGATGAAGACAGTCTGACCGATCTGAATGGGTTTGAAAGCCAATCCTGTAGCGCACGTGGCTCTGCCGGCTTGCCAGATCGTACAGTTGAATTCAGGAGGTGGTTCTTTTCTCGAATCGTACGACCGCAATAAGGCCGACGAGCCATTCTTCGGAGTGCCCTGGTAGATAGCAGTGACAGCACTATGAAGGTTAGCTTCATTCCAAACCAATACCCTTGGAGCACTTACGTTTTCGTCCTATTCTCCCGCCCATCATACAGACTCGCGTTCGGATTTCCCCAGCCAGAAAAAGTCGGTGAGACGATCGAGTTCCTCATTACTGACGGACCGTTCATCGAGATTGAATTGCTACTCCTTATACTCATGGACCGTCTCACAGGAGCTGCACTAGCCGTACTGGCAGGACTGCTCAGGTCGCCGAACTCTCTGCCTCCCGTAGACGTGCCATCATTCCCTTCATCTTCGAACACGGTATGATCTCGGACGCATTCTCGAATGGCCTCTTCGAGCTTCGACGCTTTGAACAGGGTGTGCTTGTATGGGATGCCGGCAATGGTCTTGTCCGTCTCGAACACCCTCTTCGTCATTCTCACGTAGACATTCATGCAGGTCTCGAGGTCAAGGCGCAGTCGGCCCAACATGATGGCAATAAGACCACCTGTTCCCGTGCCGACAATGAGGTCGAAATAATCGCATGGTTTCGGGGTCGCCTCTCGGCTTGGAGGTTTGCCTTCAGATTCGACGTAGACTCGGTGCATGAGCTCTTGTAGGATGACGAGCATGGAGTAGCCGCGGACGCCGCCACCATCTGTAGCAGTAGCCTGCGTCAGTGTGTCTGTGGCTGGAAGTGTGGTTTCTGCGGCTTCAACGTACCCAGAGAAAGGACGCGGAGCGGCGGACCCTTTGTGGTATCTTTTCGCCGGAGGTTGTGATGATCCATCATGACGAGTGATTCATGAGAGTAAAGGAAGGAAGAAGGAGTCAAGGGTTCTGTTGGAATGGCAATCGAGGTGGTTCAGCGGCTGACTTTGAGGTCAAACAAGCCTCTGCGAGATACGCAGGCACCTAGAATGTTGACAAGGGTACTGAGTTGACACCTGCATGAACATGGGAGAAGTTTATGGAGGGTTCATCACGGAGGCAGATGGTATTGGTGGAAGCACCCAGGAGGGGTTCTGCGCAGTTTTTCGGTAGGTGAGGCTGCCGAGTCTGTGCGGGTCTTAACTAAGGTACCTAAACCAATGTTAAACTTACCGGTAGTTGGGTGCGCTTCGATGCCTATCACCGTCACGTAGACGCCTGTGGCGCCTATTAGTAGGGCAGTCTTGTACTTGTCACCGAGACCCGTGACGTGTGCCTGGGTTCGTTTGCTCTAACCGAGCCTGGCGAAGACGCAGACGACGACTCGAGCATTTCACAGCCACAAAAACATCCAACATCCAACATCCCGTGCATCCGAATCCTGATCTTCATCCAACTTTCCAACAACGCAAGACCGAAGCTGCACTCCGGTAAGATCGGCACAACAAGGCAGGCATTGGCGGGCTACTCAGCTACTGAATATCGAGAACCTCACTACATGACTCCGTACCCTGGCAAGAAACGCTCGCGAATGGGTCTACGAGTAAAAGTACTTCAAGCAGGCGCAGTACTGATGGACTTGCCCCCATGATGCCCCGTCCTCCGTACTCGTGGCGGAGATGACGCTGGACGCTGACCTAGCTACCGGATCACCAAAACAGTCTAGGAGGTGATATTGCTGACAACCCAGTGCAAGCTCAATCTCGTTGATAACTAGCTACGGTACATGCAAGGCTGACGGATATTCAGTGGTAGCAGTCAACTTGGACGCTGGACAGCTGAAAGTCGGCTCGTCGGTACTCAGACTGTGGCGCAGTGAGGCTACGCGTCGGCCATTGGGTCTACTGGCTTGCTACGGTGGGAGTCAATCGATCCAATCAGTGAATATCGACGCAGGAATGATTCAGTCCACCATCCCTCCTGACTTGTCATGTACGCATAGATCGAATCTCCTCCCAGAAAACAAAATGACTCTCAAAATGGCCCTCAGGGGGTTTGGGAGGATAGGGTCAATCTTTGAGTTATACAAGATGCACAGCTCTCTCAAGCTGCGGGATAATATACAATAGTAAGGACCATTACGGACCTGGCGCCACACACAGAGCTCCTCCCGTCACGCCCTCCCCTTCACCCACAAGCAAACCATATACGAAAAACAGTCGTTTTCTGGGACATACAACAGAAGGGTATATCCGCCTCGTCAAGCTCGAAGCAGTACCATGTTTCCTCAACCCCTCCAACGTCTCCATGGCTGATGTAGTTCGCGTTTCCCGGGATGGCTGTTGGCTTGCTCTTTGTCTCTTCCAACGAACTTTGGACATACCATCTCTTCCCCAATGCCAAATAGCACGCATGTACTGACTAGATGCAAGTGGGCCATTCTTCCCAGCGGTACCGCAATAAAACAGATATAGATAAGAACGCCTCCCAGTCGGCCGTTTCAGTCTTTCATAAACACCGTGGTATGATAAAAAAAAATGCTAGATATTGATGCTGAACGCTTCAAAATGGCCGCCGAATCGTTGGGTGCGTTGAAATGCAACTCAGATCGATTCCACATGTTCACAAAGGTGCCGCCCATAGATCTATCGATTCGATGAAAAGCTGGACGAGGTACTGACAGCCGGATATGACGTTGCAGATCCGAATACCTTCGCCCGAACATGCTCAAGAATCCGGAGATTCTTGGCTAGAACGGGTGAAATGGCCTCGTTCTCCCGGAGAATGCTGATTGTGCGGTCATGTAGACGTTGGAGGGTCTCCGTGGCTACTAACTTCCTCAGCTCCGGATGAGGTGAAGTATAAGTGGCGTACAGCACGAGCATGTTGCCAAATTGTCTAGCATGTGTCAGTGTGGTCTTCGCCAGGGCTGTCAGTAGAAGACTTACGCGTGCGCGGTGCCAAAAATGTTTGTGACAACCAGACGGCGAGGGACTTTGTCAAAGACCGTGGTGCTGCGAACGGCGGCTTGAATGCAGGCTTTCGCGCCTTTCAGGATCTCCGGAGCGAGATTGGGTATCTCTCTGACCGGGTGGCTTCCAACGTTAAGATTCTGGACCGAGGGTGATGTGAGCTCAGAGTTCGGCCGGTATCCTGCAGGCGATTCCGATGGGCGGTCCTTGGGCAGCCAGCCTCCAGCTTGCAGCAGAGCATAATGCACAGCGGGTCGCCAGATGATGTATTTGGCGCCGTAATATTTCCCTCTCATCCGAGCGACATTGATGTTCGGACTCTCGTGGTTGTTGTCAGACCAATTCCAGTCAGCGAGCATATTCCTCCAATCCTCCAGATTTTCGTCCAGAATCCCCATCATAGTAACGCTCGGTCTGGTGCTCTGGTCTTTCGAAGAACGGTACAATGTTGAATGAATACTATTCATCGTCAACCGGAGTTGGATCTGGTACGAGTAGTAGCGCAGGATATCATCGTCGATGCTAGATTCAGGAATGTTCTGGAGCGTGACGCTAGTCGGCATTTCCTTGTGCTGCGGACTTTCGTATCGAGTAATGCCACTCAGAGGCAACTCCAGCTCGGCGGCAATGTCACTCTCCAGCTGAAGGCACGACCAGAAGGCGAAGTTGATGAGATTTCGTCGATTCGGTTTGATCGTCTGCTCCTTGTATGGCGTCGATTCGATGAGGATTTGAGCTGCCATGCATGCTTTGTTGATATAGAAGTAGCTCGGCAGAATGCGGGCCAATTGTCCCATGTACAAGCCTGCGAGGAGGTTGGCTTGAATATGCGACACATCGGTGCCTCCTGGGAGTTCACCCAGGATATCTGCAGCTTTTGCAAAATATGCCAGCCCAGGAATGGCATCCATGTTCTTGCCTTGAGGATTTGCAGGACTCGAAACGGCCATGTTATTGGCGCCGTTCAAGTTCAGTTGATTGTTGAATGGTGATGTCGGCGCGGACATGGGCATTGGTAGGTCACTATACAATGCACTGTGAGGGGTCGAGGTGCGCATGGTGGTGGTGGATGCTGGACCTGGTAATGGTTCACGATGAGACGTGACCTTCCCCAGGGCTATCACAAGCAGCACAATGGCGTTTGCAACGGAATGCTCGATAGGAGACACACCGGCAGAATATGCACGGGTCTGAGTGCGGTTACCGACAAAGCCTGGCGTATTCTGTTCTTCCATCGAAGTGGGAGAATCGGTGGTTTCTCGCTTTCGCTTGACCCCAATGGTAGCGGCCGTAGTTTGTGTGGCACGGTAATCCCAGCTGTACTTTCGTTTGAAGATGTGAATCATGTTGCGCAAGACCACAGGCTCGAGGAACGGATGTAGAATGTGGATGTTAGCCATGTAGCTTCGAAAATACCGGTCGACGGCTTCAGAATCCAGCATCAGGCCACCGTGCGGACTGACACCGCCTGGATGGTCGCGCGCGGTGTGGCTGTGGTTGGACGTCAATGGCGCGTGAAATTGTCCCGTGCCCCAAACGCCATGTGGCGAGGACGATGTTTCTTCATCCATACGACGTCCTTCTGACGAGTTGCTGCCAGCAGGACTTGGAGCACCTTCATGTCCATCATGCTTGTCCTCGCCTTCACCCGAGCCGTACAGCCGTAGCAGACCCCGGCCGGACTCCTCGTCAATTACATACGACGTGGTGATGCCGGCTGGAATCAGAGCCTTGATGGAAGGCCAATTGACCAGATTTTGTGCGGCCGTAGTATGTTTCGCGGGCAGCGTGAGTTCAAAAGGTTCCGACTCAAGGTTTCCTTCTTGGTTTCCGTCTTGGGTCCCTTCTTTCAAGAGAGAAATTGTCGTTTGAATACGTGCCCGTGGCTTGGACTGCGCCTCAGAGCTCTCGCCTCTGCGGAAGGGATATTTTTCCACGGTGCTATCAACCTGTGTCGGTTTCTTCAGTCGTTTGGCAAACTCCACTTGCTCATCTGGCGTCGCGTCCGCCCCAACATCGCCCGAGCCGGCATTCTTCTGCAGCGCGGTCAACAACATGCTGATCTGCTCGCTCTGCCTTTGGAACTGCTCGCTCTGCGTCTTCTGTTGCTGAATGAGCATTTCAATGTTCCCAGTCATGGTTTCCAGCTTGTCGGTGATGGTGAGCATCTGCTTCTCCGTCTTCTGCGGGGGCACCTCTCTGTAGGTGCATTTCAAGCCGTTGTCTTTACAGTGTTGACATTCCGGCCTCCCTTCGTCGCATTTTGCCTTTCGCTGACGACACGAATCACATGCCTGTGCCGCTCGCACCGGTTTCCGTCTCTGTTGGTAGTTGGGATCGAAGTAGGCGGGCTGCACGTAAGGACCAGCAGACGGAGGTGGGCCGGCCGAAGGGGGCCCGTAAGGTCCAGAAGGGCCGGGGGTTTGACCTTGCATCATTTCATGACCTGTCACCACATGAAGTGGCTGGTGAGTTCCGTTTGGCTGGCTCTCGGGCGTAGAATAGGCATGATGCTGTCTGTAGTCCGGAGGGGGTTGATAGTATGAAGGTTCGTGGGGGGTACTCACAGGATGATATGGAGGACGGTAGGGATCTCCGGGAGATCTCGAAGGGCCTGAGACACTTCCTGGACGTCCGTAACCTGGATCGGGAGCATAGCCTGGAGCTTCTCTTCCTGGGGGAGGTGGTGGAGGATGCGGATATGGCTGACCTGGAGGCGGATATGGCTGCTGGTGGCCCAGGTCTGGCGGCGGAGGTCGATGTTCGGAGGGATCACTATATGGCGAAGGGGCCGGATTCCACGCTGGGCCTGGTGGTGGCATACCTGCGCCTTGAGGTGGAGGATAGTTGTGTAACGTAGGGGTCTCGGCTGGCGGCATACGGTGGGTAGAGCCTGGTGGTGGTGGTGGTGGTGGTTGAGCGTATGGATTGGATCGTTCGTGCCTCCCATCCACGTCACCGATATCATCCATTTTCAACCTCCGATCCTTTGTCCAGCAACCGAGCCTGTACCTCCCGCGTCTCTATACCCAATGGAACGTGGTGCAACAAAGGCGGCATGACCTTGTGCACGATCAGAGATGTGATGCGCGCTCGACAGGAAGGCTCATGGCAAATCGTTATACTACGTATTCGCCAGGCTGCATGCAATTCCTGTTGTTGCACCTCGCGACCTTTGGTGCAGGTCGGCTGCAGGAAAGGCCAGTTGCCAACGGCAGCAAGGAACAAAGGACGTTGGTTGGTGGGAAAATGGAATGCCAAATGGCGCAAAGGGCGGGGTTTGCTTTTCCTGTTCTCACCACGAGGTCGTTCTGCTGACAGCAAACCCGCAGGGACGCAGCGCAATCGAAAGGCGGACGGTTAAAGCAGGCCCGATCGCAATGCGGCGGACTGATTAGTCGGAAAAGTCGATGGATGGCGGTCGGAATCCGGTACAGCGCGAAGCAAACACAACAACCACCCAAACCGTGAAAGCAAACTAGACCTTGGAGACAAAGTCTGGTTCGAAAGGAAGTTGAGATGCAAATTGATTGCGGACTTGTCGAGAGGATGCTTTTGACGTTTGCAGCTCCAGAATTTGGGTTAGGCCGTCGACGTTCACACCAGACCAGGGACGCTCCGGCGGTGCGGTCTCGGATTCTCGCGAGGGGATGATTGCGCCGCAGAATATAGTGTCGTTGGGCAGCAATATCAAAAAGGTTGACGCCGGCTATTACTGGTAATGGTGATGGGCGATATTCAAGATCTGTAGTTGTAGGGTCGGTGGTGGTCAGGTGGTGGGGGAGGAGACACCCGAGGTGCTGATCTCGAAATTCCCAGGTCGATGCCCAAAGGCCAGAAGCTCCAGAAGAGTCTTTTGGGAATGGATCGCCGTTTGCAAGTTGGAGGAGTGATGCGAAGAAGACAAGGCGAAAACGGAGAACTGGAAACAATAGATGCTCTTCCGGATGTCGATCACCCACGAAGAAGGGTTTGGTTTCGTGTAGGCTTTGCTGCTGGATGCACGTACCCGGGATGGTCGAGTTGAAATGGAACAATGGCTCTCCGGAGTAAAGCTGACCGCCGCCAGTCGGTTGTTGGCGGGACTAATGATTGTACAGTAGATGGCCCCCAAGGACGAATCAGTTGGTGGACAGGGAAGGGCGGGTTATTTGCGACGGCGAGTACGGAGTAGGTGAGGTAGACACAGGTAGAAAATAATAATGATTGAACCAGCGGCCAGAGGTGCCGGGATCAGTTTGAGGCGTCGAGCGAGCTGGGAACAAGAGAGGGTACAAGAGGAAAAGCCCCAGGGCAAGGAGAGAATGAGGTGAAAAGAGGGCCTTGGGCTCCCAGAGAGTGGCCCTAAACTCTATCCCTGGTCGTACCCAAGCCTTGGTGCGATGGTCGAGGGACCCAACCCAAAGGAGTGGTACCTGGCCAAGCAGAGCGGTGGCCCGAGAGCCAGTCCGAGGCCCTATACTGAGTAGGGTGGCTTGGTGGCGATTGTGCGAGATGAGGCGCAAAGGGCCCTTCGGAGCGGTCCCCAAGTGGGCTGCGTGTGATGGTGAAGCACTGGATCAACAGAGTTTTGGAAGTGTCCCGAGACTAGGGAAGAAGCGAAGGCGAGGGAGGAAGAGAAAGGCGGAAGTGCCAGGCGTAGGCGAGGAGCTGCCTGTACAGCAATACCAGAATACTAGTATGCACTATGGGTGGGAAAATGAATCATGGGAGGAGGATCGCGGTCTGAAGGACGAGCTTCGATTGGGGATCCGAGCCACAAGGTTGGCTCTTAGGAAGGGTGAGGCAAAGAACGAGTAAGTAAAAGTGGAATTGCCGATCCAGATGGTCAGAAGGTCGGCCCTGCCCTGGACCTCCACTTGGGATGTCAGTGATGATGAGGGAGAGTGGCATCATGTGGGATGGGATATAACAAATACAAGAAGCGGGATTGCAGTTGCGTAGCATCACGTTCTTACGCCATACTACACGGCGGATTGTCTTCAAGCCACGACAGAACAGCCTATTCACTTGGTGATCTTTGCTACAATATAAAGCACCACTGCAGCGCATACCTACGATCAGTACATAGGCACAGACGACGAGCTACAGGTACACCGATGGGCCTAGTACTATAGGGTGGGAGGATGGGAGGAAGGAAGGCCCGGCAAGAGCCATGAAAAAGCCCTGACCATCAATCTGTCTCGCTCGGTGGTCGTGATAGTTACGGTTGACTCAGTTCGAGGAGACTCGAGAGCCGGTGCCACAGACGCAAAAATGGGGTACCGAGACCCGGATGGAGATACAAGGATCCTCAGTGCCTCAGTGCCTTATTCCCTCGGTAGTCGGTAGTCAGGTACTTTACCTGTAGCTCGGCGGCGTCTATGCTCCCAATGCCTCTTCCAGTACTCGGTTCCGCCAGGTACACCTTAGGCCATGATTGCGTCCATCCACTGGTGTAGCAGACAGACGACGACACTTCGTCTTTGTTGACCTTACTCCGTACAACACTGTGTACAGAATACTTCCGGCGGCGAATCCACTGCACAAGTGCCAGAAAAACCACACTTGACCAACTCAACGAGGGGCTGGCACTGACACCAGGGGGTCACAGAGGAGTAACAGCCGCCCTCATCCATTGGCTGCCTCTGTTTCATCTGTGAGATCTGTATGAGCCACGGCTATATGCAACACGTATACTATGCACATAGTACCACTGCTCGCTGCAGCAGAGTGGATGTATTGCCGCCAGAGGAGTCTGTTCTCTAGAGAGTACATCTCGGCCAGGCTTGCTCTGCACGCTCGACGTGCATGCCATCAGCTGGGTCTCCTTGAGGACTCGAAGTCGAAGGTGAAGCCGAAGCTCGTATTACTAACTCCATGGATTGTGTGCTTCGCTTAAGAGAATACTTATCTCGGTCTATGCCCCCCACTTCCTGTGCAAGATAAGGTACTTGGGTACTTGTAGGTGGGCTCGTGGGACCTTCCGGGCTTAACCGGTTGTCCACAGTCGTCGTCGTCGTTTGCACTCCCTTGAAACCAAGCATCGCCAGCCAGGTGCCTAATTACTTGGTACCTACAGACCTACCATAGTCGTCGGTGTAAGCATGTCTACTGTGGCACAGCTTCAATTCGCGGATATCGCTCGGTGTCTGTTGTCGCGAGAGACGGAAACAAGGGCCAAATCGAGTCCACTTGAGGTTCCCTTGCTCGTGCCGGCTGTCCGGGCATCTGGGGATTTACTGTGTATGTAATTGTCACAATCAACCGAGCCTTGTTTGGAGACACCGTCGCATCTTACCAAAACATAATCCACCTTTCTCTGTCCAGTAACTCTTTCGGTCAGAACTTGGCGTGCAGGCTCTTCATGGTCGGAAGCGAACCCTGTCCACAACCCGTGCTGTTGCCCCATTGTCTCCGTTAAGCTCTCACTAACCACCTAGTGCTGTGTCCCACATTTAACTGGCTGTCAAATGCCAATTAACTCTTCGAGCCTCCGCCCGGTGTTTGCTTATTAGACTGATGCAGGGGGACGAGCCTGCACAAATCAAGGTGCTGGTTGGGAGCTGTTTGCATCCTCTGAGTGCTGCGTCAAGAAAGTTTGGATTAAGATGCACCCTCCGTATACAAGGGTCTGTATACAAACTCAGAGCAAGTGGTTTGTTGGTGAGGTCATGGTCTCGAAGCTGGCCCATGACGAGTATTACAACGGTTACAATGGTAACTTGCCCTTGAGACCTGACACAAATCCTGGCATGGGAGGATCATCTGGCTCCGAAACAGTCGCCCTTCCTTCATGGTCTGAGAGCGTGAATAACTCTGCTAGGCAAGGCCAACTTTTAGCTCACTCGGATTCGGAGCGCCCCGCCATCGTAGCTGGGATGGGCCAACGGCGGGCTCAGGAGGCTGGCAGGTGCACCTATTGTACGTATCAAGTTGATCATCAAGCCTCGTAATCTGATTTGCTTGTCCGTTCGCGTAGCACTCTTGAGGCAAGATTCTGAAACACGACCGAGACCACAGCCCTCCCGTTGGTGCAGAGCGTTTGATGCTTTTGGGAGCAAGCGTGTGGAGTTGCACCTCCCAAATATCGTCCCTTTCCGGTATCGGGCCCCGGCTGGCTTGCAGTTGGTGTTGGTTGTATTCCGCCGCAAACATAGACGGAGTCTTTTCCGTCCTGCTTGCGGGAAGATTGTTGTTCTTATTTCATGACATGATTGACGCTGGAGTGATCCACGAGACTATCCGTTCAGAATCCGTCAGAATCTTGTCCTGGGCAGCGATGCGAGGTACCCGTACCTGAGCTCCCGCGGCGCAGTCGTCGCTCAAGCTAGATTATTCGAGACGAATTCTAAGCCTGGCTTGACACCAAGGTGCCCATCCAGTCTCCAGACGGGCCGCCTTCACCTACAGATGAAGATTTACATCATCATTGTCCAGTCAAAGAGAGATTTTTGGCTCCCGTTCAGTGTCCAGCCCTGAAATGGCTCTTCCAACCTGGCGGCGACCATGGAGGGCGCACAGGAGATTAGCTGCTCGGCTACGGAGTAGAGACTTGGACAGGAAATTCAGCCTTTCGGCCTCGGGAGGCCATTACTCTCTTCGTCATAGCCACGCAACTAAAGCCCGCGTGCCTCAGGCGCAAAAGTAACCCTCGAAAACCGCCGCCTAGGGTACGCGCCTGTGGCAGCAGACGGGATCGAATGATGGGTATCAGGTTTTGAGGTTGATGACCTCGCTTCGGGATACGAGGACCGCGGTCTTACCCTAGTGCCTCCTTCACCGCCTCAAATCGACGATCTGTACTCCGTAGTGTCTGCAGTTGCGAGTCGCTTTTGTCATGTCAGTCGTGCAATATCCGAAACTGGAATCGAATTCGAGTCGCCTGCCCAGACGCGAAGACAGATAGAAGCCTGACAAGCTCGATCCTTAGCGGTGAATGAGCGATTTTTCTGGCATATTACTAGCATTCAGCGCATCTGTCTCAGAGACGACTAGCAACCTCGCTGTGCAGCAACATGACTGGCGATGTTAAAGTTCAAGTGGCAGCAAGATGCTCCCCGGCTTCCTGTGTCCGGCTCGCCACGTGGTGTGTAACGTAGCGACCCGACATAGTGGTCAGCTTGCATGAGACTCGGTCACCAGAAGCGACGCCTGAAAGGGGCTCCATCATGGCAGCACAGAGACGGCACCTCGTCCCGTTTCGGGCTGTCTTCCGCAAGCCATGGTTGAGTGGTTCGCCTCTGGCTGGCCGGAGGCTTTTTCACATTGCCTCATTCGCCTGCGCTGACGACCCATCTCTGTGGTAACGCAGTTACAACAGGGTTGTAATGCACGCTGTCAGAATATGCAAGTCACTGCACACCTGGATCGTTAATGTGCATGGCATTGAGAAGGCACCACCAACATCGTCAGCTCTCTTGTCTCGCCTACTATGCGACAACTACATCATAGCCACGCATGATTGTGGGTGGCAGATTTCTCAGCCTTGAGAAATGTGGCACCGGAACCCATGTCTTCCGCAAACGCTCGACGAAGTCCTCAGCAGTGGCACGGCCTACCGTCTTACAAGTACGTACATCGTGAAGGAAGGCGTTTCAGACGTCACCCACTTCAAAGCATTCCCAAGGCATTATAGTCCCGCGTCCCCAGTGCAATCGTCGAGTGGCACTTCCGTAGTAATCTGGTCATGCAGCGTCGTAAAATAAAATTACAGAAAAGGGCCGATGGTTCTGGTCGTGGAAGAAGCGTGCAACAACGTCTCAGTCCAAGAGGATCACCATAGTGGTGCCTCGCCGAGAAAGATCTCCTTCTAGAAGACAATTTGGTGGCTCTCGTGTTTTTCTGGAGGCTTCGAAATTTTGTTCCTCGGACTAGAATCGACGCCGGCGTCGAACAATGACACGCCCCACACACCATGTGGAAGCATTACAGTACCGTGATACTCCGTGGGTGGACGATGTGACATTATGGGGCGGCACAAGACTCCTGCTCAAAGTACACGACCTCCTTCGTGCTCCTTCCGACCTTGCCGAAATGAAAGGGACGGAATTATCGTGCCAGAACGGCACGAAATAGTCATCACCAATAATTGCTGAGGCAGGAGTCCCAAATGATGTACTCCGTACTGGGTATTCTCCTTCGCACCGTGGTCTCCGAGGTTGTCCTGCCGATCAGCAAGGACCTTGGTGTTCTCGCAGATGAGGAAACTCGTGCCCGAGGGACCCGAAGGCCCTCTTTCTGATCTGCATTTCATGATTCCTTCCTCTGAGCATTTAGCGTTGGGCGTCAACCAGCAATCTAAGTCGATCAGACCCCTTTCAGGGAGAGAATCTGCAAGTGTGATCAAAGCCTGCAAGCAGTTGTTGGCATGATCGTCTGCATGTGCAAGGTCCTGCGGTGTTGTAATGATGATTCCCCTGGAAAGCATTCCCTAGGTCAGCTTTCCGTGCCTATCACCCAATCCTCCAAATTCATCCGAGTGCGGCAAAATCATGCTCGGGAGCTGACGCTCTACTGCTTGAACTGATTGGGGTGATGTTTTAAAGGGGACAGTGGAAGTCACGGACCTATCAGTCCGTGATACTTTTCCCGTGTCCACTTGTAGATGTGATCGTTATAGAAACACTAACCTTGCAAAAGTGATCAACATGACGTCTGCTTGGTGCTGACAGGCTGGCTGATTATTCGCGGCCCCAAGGTGCCTGGAGCTGCATCAGATCAAATGATCAAGGGTGTCAAGGGGGATCGAGTTGACCACAGGATGTCGGGAAAGACAACCCCGAGACGCCTCGCAACTGAAGATCTGGACGTGGACGTTTGTGGACGGTCCTGAAATGATCTGCGGCATTCATAACGGCTGCGGTCAAGCATCATCGAGATGTTATCCTGCTACTCGTACCCTGCTCTCGAAAACAGACATAACGGAGCGATAGGCTATACCACCATCGTACTCTGGACCGGGACGACATAGTGACAGTGCGGGCAGGCGCAAACCAGGAAACACTTTCCTTAGGCCCAGGATCGAGGATTTAGGCTTGGAGGTGACTCCTCTAACTTACTCCTCGCTCCTCAGACGGCTCTGAACAAATATCATCTGCCATGCACCGTGCCGTCTCTCTCGCTCTGTACAACGTCATCCTGGACCAGTGGTGAATGCCGACAGCTCTTGCATGTAAGCATCTACGAACATCGACAATGCTGTACAAGAGAATCGGCATCGTGGTACACTCCGACGAGAAAAGCAGTGTCTCAAAGAGCGGCTCGCTGTTCAGCCCCTGTGCCTACTCGACAGCAAGGAGCGTCGGACTGCCTCGGAGATGTTGGGCTTGCAAAATCAAGGGATCTACATTGAAAATGACCAGCTTGTGCGACCGAGATCTCTCGTGCTGACTCGAATCCAAACAAACACAACACTGAGAATAACTTTCCCCAGCTCGATGCTGGGTCTGGCCAGCCCCAGACTGCTGACTGGACAGGTCACACAGGTCTACTGCAAGCTGACATGCCGCCCCCTTTCACAACCATGCAGCCACTCAGCCAAATCAATGGTGGCTACTGACATGTTCGTTGAGCCTGGGGTTTTTGCCGGAAAACCATACCCGACCGTCGCAACCATCTCCTTGAATTGCATTCGAGCCGAAAAAGACACGGCGAACAACTACCATGAGATGTACATGGGGCACCGGTGAGTGAGTGGACTTGAAGACCCAGGCGAGAAGGAACCCTGTGCTATGCAGTCGAAAGTTCGCAGAAGAAGCCCAGCACAATGATGGTCCGATCACCAACATCACACGCTCGCCAATGCCTCATCCGCTACCTTTCCAACTATTGGATTTCACAAACTCCCCTGCAGTGTACCGCCCAGACCAGACCAGCCCGCATGCGAACGCCTCATCTGAATGCGCCCGCTCTTCCCATGGCCGAGACTGTTGATCAAGGGGGTGAAAATGTGATGAGCCATTCATTCCCTGCATCAAATGCGCCAGAATGCTTGCACCGCTCCGCTCGTGGCTTACAGCGCCACCCGTATTAAAACCCTTGGGGATGGTAACTTCGTCAAACGTTCGCTATCCGAAAAACAACAATGCCTTGTCAATAAAGGGCGAGGCATGAGGGGGCGGGGCCCCCTCGCAAGCCTTGCGACAGAAGGGGTTTTGTCGACGGTAGCGAAGACACAGGCCAGCCCGATATCACATCCACGCACATCCGAACATCGAGCGTCAATGGACCGCCAGAGTGGCAAGCTGCACAGCAAGGGAGGAGATGGCTGTCAAGTCTGCGTCATGTGGTCGGCTCGTTGCTCGAAAAGGAAAAGATGCGAGCTGACACGTTCGCTGCAATATGCCCTGCATTCTAGTGTTCCCAACGGCCGCATAGCCGTTTTTGAAGAAAGTCCCATGCACCAAGCCCCGCTTGCTTTTACGAGGATCCCAGATTTGCCTGTTTGCCTAAAGTTCGGATCACATCTTGCGGCGGGAACTTGAACCTTGGAATGCTTTTCCAGAGTCCAGCGTGCGTGGTTGGATCGAGATTGTGAGGTGCATCGGCAACCGTTGGCCCACGGCCACGGAAGTACTGTACGTAGTATTTCCCCATGCACGAGGCGAGTTCGGAAGGACAATACGCGGTCCGAAGTTTCGGTTTCGGATCCCCCAATGGTCCATTACGAGATTCCATTCCAACGTCGGTGACCCACGCAGGGCCATGATCATTTATTGCGCCAAAGTCTTTGCCCTCATTACGAGTATCAACATCTGTGACCCACGTTTTAACTGACTCAGTTGCGACGACGGCGACAATGACAACGACGTCAAATTATCTGACCTGTTCCATGTTGAGGACAAGTGCAACCTGTAGCCAGCAGCTGAGATGCACATGCGTCAAGACGAGCTGGGCTGGGGCTGGGTTGCCTGGAAACGTGGGATGGACAGTGGAAAGAATGCGATCTGTCAGAATGCGATTGGCCATCGCCTCGAGATCCTTTTTTCTGGTTTATGGGAAGTGTTCAATACTACCTCGGAAGGATTTTGACACACACCCTCCTCGGCCAGCCACTTGACCTCCACATCAACTGACAACTCTCCAATCTTCCAGAAGAAGTATAAGGACAAATTGACGTGAAATCTCAAACTCTACAATGCAAGGTACTGGGGGCAGACTGGGCTTCTCACCGCCATACGTAGTACTCCTAGCATGGCAAACCTGTCTGATAGATTTACTCTGTGATCCGTAGTGCTTGTGTGCATCAACCTCTGGCAAAGACTGAGTCGCATGCATGCATGTCCCGCGACACCCACACGTCTCCAAACGTAATCACATCTTCCCACCCTTGTCCGCAGTCGCCGAAATATACTCCTTGACCAGCTTCAGCGCCTCGATCGCAAAAGCCACCATATTCGCATTCCTGTCGTTGCCACAACTCGTGGTCAGATCCTTACTCAAGGCTCCTTTGTCCCCGACCACCGCCAATGCCACGTAGCCCCTGCCCTCCCCAAATCGCGGTTTCTGTCAGTATGGCTTCTCTTGGGACGCCGGAAAATGAAAAAGGGAGTCCACGGCGGTGCCGACTACTTACGGCTGCCTATTCGGCGTCTTCCCACTCGCCGTAGGTCCTGCAGTGCCACTCTAATGAAACACAAAAATTCGTAAGTTCTTCAAGTTCTGGCTCGGTATTACTTCGTACCATTCGTACGTCCCAGGCAAAAGAACCTGGCCAAGGGGGGTCCAATCACATCAAGGGGAAAACAAGGAGCCGTGCCAAAGGAATGAAAACAGGAAAGTATAGGACGGCAAAGGTAAGTAAAGACAGGCAGGTACTAGATGGCTACAAACCTCTCCGACACAGTAATCCGACTCCAGCGTCTTGCGCACGTGCGTCGCCAGGCCGGCCACCAACTCGGGCGTCGGCCCGTCGTACTTGTCGATGTTCTCCTGGGTCCAGCCCGCGAATGCGACGCGCGACGGCAGCGTGTACAAGGTCAGTCCGCCCTTGTAGATGCGCGAGGCTCCGGGAGTGGCCAGCAGCGCCGCGGACACGAGACCGCCGGCGGCTGTCTCGGCGACAGAAATGGTTTCCTTGCGCTCGCGGAGGAGTGTGGCGACCTCTTCGGCGGCGGCGGCGAGGTCTGGGGGCGGGAAGGACGACGAAGATGACGACATCTTGAGGCGGTTGGTTATTGTTCTTGTTGTTGGTGTTGGTGTTGGTGTTATTGTTTTTGCTGTGTGGTGCTGCAGGGTCCACGAGCTCCTTGTGATTGACGACACGATTGTCCTTGACGGTGGTTTGAAGGGCATACACAGTATATCCAGCTGACCTTAACTCGTACTTCTTGGTGGTGAGTTCCAATATTCCAATCAAAGCAGTGTATAAATGATGGTGGTCATGGAACGATTACAAATGCGGAGAGAAAGAGAAACAGAAGAGCCTCGGGAATATCGTCATTATTTTCATACCGAGTCAGCGAGAGTCCTATATTAGTACTCTAGGTGGTGCTTAGATAAACTCCAATGATCAAATCATTCAAGTCCTGTTGCATTTATCTACTTCAGACCTTTCCAACTTACCACGCATCATACAAGGTGTCCTTATTTCTCAGTCACAATTAATGCCACCGCCTTAGTCTGGAAAGTGGAAAGGCAAGCAGGCTCTCAAAACGGAGATCCCGGAAGGCTGGCTAGTTGCAATGCTTCTCGCACTTCAACTAATACTTGGCTTGCACACAGACTGGCCGCACTGGGGCTTTTGACCGGAGAACGAGAGGCTAGTTTGCTCAACGAATGTCGTCCTTCATGGGAGCACTGTAACCCCGATGTAGGATTTCCTGGATCCTAAATATGGTTCATAGCTGAGCTGTCACCGCGGTCGCCGCTATACTGTTATTTAGAATGCATGTCAGCCTGAGTGTGAGCATCACGCCAAGGGTTTGATTGAAGCGGTGCCCATTTTCAGAAGAGTGCTGCTCGACAAAGGAAGGTCTGCCTTATCTGACCACGTCCATAACACAACTGCCCTGGCATAGTATACCGAGAACCCCTAGCTCTTGTGCAATTGTCGACTTCGTGATGTCTCTGGTTCCACCGTCCGAGTTTATCGCAGCAGCCAAACCCTGTTTCTTCCTTAATCCTGCACTGCGTCGTTGACTCGTAGGAAGCGATCAGATGAGGCAGCTCCAGCCCAAGACCATGTACTCCCATGAATGGCGTTGACTGTTGCGTCCAGAGACTTCCCGATCCTGCCAGCAGTGCATGGGGGGTTCATTCTGTGGGAACGTGGTCCACATCTGCTCGAGACCCGAGCCTCAGCAAGATAGGGTCACACTCGGTATGAACAGAAATGTTCACTGATTGATATCGTCGTACCCAGCTCGAGAGTTTTCGACGTGTCTTTATCTTTTATTGTTCCGATTTGCCTGGCCTAGCTCTTCTGACATGTCCGTCGATACGTAAAGTGATGACAGGAAGATGGATTTGAGTCGAAAGAACAGCCATGAAAGCCCCATCCATGCCATCCTCGCCTGAGCTTTCAGTACAGCTCGGTGCTGGTTCGTTTGGAGCGGGATCGGATTCAGCAGGGCTCGGCGTAGACGAGCGGTTCCGGACGAAGCTGATCAAGCTGGTTTCGTCCCTTCATCACATCGCGCTAGATTATTGGGACGGAAGTAATGGCTCTCGATCAGTGACACTGAGAGTTGATGATGCTCACGTCGCATCCTCAAATGTGGCGTACTCCGGTCCACTATCTCGCCCACACGGATCGTCGATGCTATTGCCAACGACACCTCCTTGCCTTCTGACGACTGGTGGCAAGGCTATCTCCACAAACTGTCAATCTCGCCTCCTGAACGCTGGTCGTAGGGGATTAGTAGCACCAGGCCTGGGAGATGGTGGGCTCGGCCTAGTAGCAGATATGCGGTGTGATGCCCAACGAGTTCAACAAGGTCATCAATCTGATACGATTCAGCAATGTTGCTTCTCTGCCCAGAGTTCATGTTTTCGCCCTGCCTGGGTCCTGGTGGAGGAGCTTGGGGCAGCTTAGCCTCTGCACATCTGTGATTGGACTCACCGAAGCGATGGTCGGGTCTGCCATGTGGACCAAGACAATGCGTTGTATTGGCGATCATCCGGTCAGTCCGAGGCCCCTAGTGAAGTGTTAGCGGTATCAGACATGATAACTGGAGTCTCCGGCGAAGAGTACTCCGTATTCTACAGAATGGTGTTCATCATGTGTTCGTGACAGTAGCCTGCTGTATCCGCTGGCATACCAATCACTGGCTGGAAAGAACTTGGCAATCACGCTTGCACGATCGAGCCGTAGCACTTGTGGTCTGGATGGCGACATCCTTGTGCCGGCATCAAGATGGAGGATACTAGGCCAGTAATGCCGGTCCAATCCGTGTTCAAAGCGAGATTTCAATGATCGGAATCCTGAAGCGGTGTCAGCTGCTTCAGCGTTGTGCAAAAATGGTTGTATTCAGAGTGCGAAAGGCTCCGGACTATTCGTTAAGGGTTGTTTGATTGAGTTGCGTTCCTTGAGGTGACGTCTAGACAGGATCAAAGTAACAAAGTTAATGCAGCTCGCTGTCGCATATTCTCTGGATTTCAATCCGAATGAAGTAGTACTCATCTTCATCTTCATGCGTTTCGAGCTCCCAATGCAGCACATGGATAAGGGAGCTTCTGACTCTGGCTGGTGTACTACCAACTGCCATCGTTGCTGCCCTTCCTCCTCCCGTGGGAGCTACCGCGAATCGACCCGCACCGTCTGTGAAGAGAGCAGGTGATGTGTATCAATCATACTCCGTATGTGCCGGTAACGATGGCCAGCCAACAGAGAGATTGATGCACTCTATGCCGAGCTCGTGCGCTTGCCCCAGGCGGCCCACCACTTGAATTCGACTCCGGTTGTGTCTGATTGATCTTCGACCTCAGTCACAAGGTCATTCCAGGCGGTCGGGCTCATGGTAGCAGAATCGCCCATCTTGGCCAGTCCATTTCCGACTGCCTGTCTCATGCCACTGAGCCAGACCCTTCCGGCTTGTCTCGTCCCCTCATCCTTCGCGCTCACCCCTAGCCGGACAGCAGCTTCCTTGTGGCCAATTTCGACCACCTCGCCCGTTGCGCTCAACAATTTGTCCAATTTATCACCAGCATGGGTATTAAGACCAAAACTGCCGAGAAACTTGCCCAGTGTATTCATTAGTTTGAGAAATGGCGGGTCGCCCTCCTCAATCTCTTGGATTGGCAGAGCGCTATCAACCAGCTGAATATAGCCGCCCGGTTTAGCAAGTCTAGCAAGTCTGGTTATGGCCTTGACCGCGCCATCCCAGTCACCCGTGTTAGAGATGACGGCGCGCTGGTGGACGAAATCGAAGGTGCCCTGCCATGCCTCTGGCCAGTCGGCGTTGATGTCCTGCTTGTGCCACTCAATATAGTCTGGCTTGTCCACATTCTCCTCGAATGGCGCAATGTCCGTGCCGATCAAGGTGGCCGAATCCGGATGAGCCAGCATGGAGCGAAGTTGCGTCAGGAACAATCCATCAGCGGTTCCCGAGTCCAGGACGCGTAGGTCAGAAGCAGTCAAGTCGACTGGGCACAAGACAAGTCCATCAAATGCCGCTGTCACCAGATCACTCTGAGCTTTGAGACGTTTGGTTTCAGACAAATCCCGTGGACCAGGGTAGTTTGGCTTCACAGATGAGTATGTAGTCGACATTGCTGGACGATGTATTTTGTTGCAAACGAATAGGCTTCAGGTGATCAAGCCTCTGTGACTAGCTAGGTCGACGCTCTTGCTTGAAATGCAAGAGCGAGGGAGAGAATAGCTCCTCCGGCATGACGAGCATCTCGAGTATGTAGCAGTCTGGGGATGTCAACCTGGACGCCTGACATGTGTTGGTGTAAGCAGGAACTCGCTGCTGCTGCTGCTGGATGTGTGTACACAAGAGCAAGAGCAGCTACTGTACGGTTGGCAACTAGAGCCAAAACGGCAATTTTCCCGCAGTCTCAATTCGAACCTGAAAAAAAGTTCAGGAATTTCAATCAGGACAACTCTGCAAGTTCATGAATAGACTGAGAGGCTTCTCGAGATGCGGACCTTGCCCAATATCTTGATCGCAGGTACGCCTGGCGTCGGGAAAACCACCACCTGCAACGAGCTGCTCAGCCTAGCATCTCAATCCTCTCCGCCGCTTAACCTCAAACACCTCTCCATCAACGACATCGTCAAGGAGCGGTCGTGCCACACCGGCTACGATGAAAATTTGCAAACCCTGATCGTCGACGAGGACAAGCTTATGGATGAAGTCGAGAAAGAGATCACAGACGGAGAAGGAGAAGGTGGCTGGGTCATTGACTGGCATTCTACCGCCGGGTTTGCCGTACGATGGGTCGATCTTGTCGTTGTCCTGCGATGCCAGGAAACGAACACACTCTATGACAGACTCATAGCGAGAGGTTACAAGGACGAAAAGGTACAAGAGAATATGGATGCTGAAATATTCGCCGTCGTGAGTGAGGAAGCCCGTGAGGCTTGGGGTGAGGACGGCCAGGTGGTCGAGTTGAACAGTGTGGGAGCCGAGGATATCGAAGAGAATGCAGAGAGAGTGCTGCAATGGATTAAAAATTGGGTCAAAGATCAGGGAACACAAGAGAACGGAGACTGAGACGGCGATGAATACCCTTGCAGATACCATTTGGAGTGTGTCCACAGGGCGATGCCTGATCGATTCCGGGTCGCCAGCCATCGGATAAGCCAGGCCATTCTTTTCTTCCGACTCGGGCGTCCCTGCTGTCCAACTGCGACCACTAGTTCAAGGCTCCAGCTCACCACCAGCAAGCCAGACTTTCAGTTTCTCCAGAGCTTTGCCTCTGTGGGAGACCAGGTTCTGCCACCAGGAGTCAGCATACTGGCCAGAATGTTTCAAAGTCTTTGAAGGCCACAACAACCGGCGATGGGCCCGTGCCGATCACATCCAGGGCATACCTTTTCAGCCTTGTCCATCTCAGCATACGTCTTATCCTCGTATTCGAAAACCGGGTCCCAGCCTAACCCATGGATCAGTATGATGACTCATTCACAGCGATCGGTTCAGTGGACGTCTGAGTGTAACGGGACATACCAAAGTTTGGCGGCCCTCTCGCAGGCACGATCTTTCCCCTCGTCTGCCCCTGAAACAAGATCGGCTCATGTCCCGGTCCAGCGCAATATGCGAAGGTGCATACAGCAAAGGCGGTCTTGTCTTGGTACGCGGCCAGCATGTTATTCAGCCCTTCGTGGCCGAGTGCACCAAGGAAGTGTTTTCTGGATTGGTGGGACAGTGTGTCAGCAGAAAACATGGAAGAGACTGAACGGTCAGGTCAAAGTGCACATAGAGGACGGGACGTGGAAGGTCAGGCTCATCGTCCGAGGGGGCGCCGTGGTCCAAATCTAGTGTAGCATGACAAAGCGAATTCATCGTCAAGACGTACATGTACGGCCCAGGCAAGCCCTTCAAAGCCTGAAACTCTAGAGCAGTGTCCTCGGTCAATACGGGTCCTCCAACCTAGCAACAAGCATCTTTGGTTAGCACATTTTTTGTATTCCGTAGCCTCTCGTGCAATTACAAGTAGATACCGCAATCGCAACCCCAACCGCAAAGCTCGACATGCCCCAGAGCAACGAAACACTCTGGAGCTTGCAGTCCTTCACGTCCTCCTCCCCCTCCCCCATCGACCTTGACCCGTCTATCATCGCAAGAGAGAAAGCGAGAAAGACAGTAAAGAAAAGGAGAATGTGACCTGTCTATCATCGCCAGAGAGAAAGAGAGAAAGACAGGAAAGAAAGAGAGAAAGAGAAGGACAGCAGAGAAAAAAGAGAGAGAGAGAAACTCACCACCTCCGCAGCCCTCGAACACTTATCCCTAGCCACCTCCTCGATGGTGCCCTGGATCTCGGCACCCTCGACATTGCGACTCTGCAATGTCAGATTCCGCACCTCCCCCAGAATCGCCTGGACTTCGGCGAGTTTGTTCGCGTTTCCCGTGATGAAGTTCAGCGTCGTCGGGCGTGGTTGGGACAGGGACATCCTTGCTCCGCCCCAAAAACTAAGGCGGTTGGAGATTCCGGCTGTTGACTACCTGGTCGACACTAAGGTAGCTCTATCTCGTCAATGTATGTGAGCACTCGAAAAGGTGCTGAGGCCTGAGTGACAACAAGAATCGCTGGCTAGGGTCTACGAAGAAGGACTCCGGAAACAATTCTTATTTTCCGACAAGGCTGGCATGACGATATGGGAAAAGTGGGACGCCGGTCGATGACTTTATACCTATGTGGTCACCCCATATGCAACACGCATAAATCTGCAGGTCATTCTGAAGCGCCTGACTCAAAAGATACCTCAGCAGGGATGTGGAGATGTCTTGTTGGTACCACCAAGCTGACCAAATTTCCCGGGACGCAGGTCTGGCACAAGCCTGTTGCACACAACAAGAGCAGCCTAGAGATGGTGAATTGAACCTTTCAAATCTGCATCGTCAACATGATTCCTTGAACTGATGCCTTGACTACGCCTATGCATGAGCTGTAACATATTCTATCAAGCCCATCCTTGTCCCATTCGCTATGCAATACCAAGAACCAGCCTCCCCATGCTCGCTGTTGAACACAATAACTAGTCATGTCCCGTGCTGGGGAATCGGAATCTTCTCCATACTGGTCTCGTAGGGTGCTCTCATTTCAGCTTCAGGAGTTCGAAGTCGCGGTATTTTCCGAGATATTTCTCTCCACGTCTGTGCGCCTTGAGCAACTTTTCCGGCTCGGCACATTTGAATGATGTGGTCCCTGACATAACGACCTTCTTCAGAGCAGGAGACGGGTTGAACATGGGATCAAAAACCATCAGATTGACATCCCCGTCCAGTCTGCTCTCGACACCGACAATTGTCATCGAGTGACCTTGATGCTGGAAGTAGATAGGTGGCTTGTCCGTTATGACAACTTTGTCCACATTGTCTTTGGTTGTGTTATCGTCGAAGTACTCGCAAACTGCACAAAGCATAGTCTCGGAGGCCTCGACATTACCAGTGGTCGTGTATGCCGTCGCTTCGCATGGAATATTCAAGCTCATGAACAATGCTTGTGCTTCAGGCGTGCCGATGTACTTTCGTGTCAGTCGGATGCCGCCAGTCTCGACTCGTCCATTTGAATTGATCCCCATATCCCAAGCATCCTCAATCAAATCCTGAAGTCGCAGAATAGAGGGCAACTTTTCACGAAAACATGCAGCCCCGGTAGCCTCAGCCCCGCGAACGTATGATATGAGCATCTGAATGTTGCGGTAACCGCAGAACCCTCCTTCTTTAGGCATCTTGCACACATGACGTACTTCGGGGCTGCAATAGAACGCACGTTCAACACTCCGGTCAAGCTGAGATAGTCGTGCAAGGATTGGTACGAGACCAGGAGTTTCATTCGCGATGCTTTCGACTCGGACTAAGGTGCCGTCGGGTCCGATCCTGTTAGTGATTGTGACCTGTGCTCCATCTTCAAGCATTCGTCGTAGCCAGTTAGGCATTTGACGTTCATGCGCATACGGCCCGAGTTCTGCCCTCTGTAGACTGTCAGCTTTATTCGGAAACTAACTCCGGTGTCCTCACCCCAAGACGTCGTGTCTTGCCTTCTTTAGCAGATACGGCATTGTATGGAGACTTTCTCTTGGACGATGCCGGGCTACCGAGGAAAATATCCTTCAGAGACGGAGTCCGTCGTTTGCCGCTGCTCGGAGGAGTTGTGGGCTGTAGCTGATCATAGTTCCGCAGAGATCTCGGAATATTGGTGCTAAAGGAATTAGAGATATTGCTCAAACGATGGTCGGCGGTAGAGGGAAGATTTGCCAGCTCGACTGCAGGAAGATCGCCATCCTCAATGGAAAGCTTCTCTTGAGCGTGCATGTCGGAATGTGCATCAAGCTCAAGAAAGTGTACCCGCTCGCCGCAGAAACACTCAACCCATTGTGCTTCATCGGTAAGATGGGCAACAGGCAGATCTACGTGGGATCCATTGGCACTTTCCCGACTTCGAGGAAGCTGTTCGTTGGAAGGAACAGTTTGTACCTCAGATAATGCAAGTTCTCGAGGAAGTCCGGCTTCTTCAAAGGCAAGAACCTGGGCAAGTTCAAAATCGCTCAAATCCGGCTCACTCTGCGGGCGAGATGGGTTGGATTGAGGATTTTCATTGTTTGGGTGTTGCACGTCAGCGTGAAGACGTTGCACGTGCCTATCAAGTTTATCGAAGTCATGGCTGACAAAAGGACAGTATGGACATCGAAGGTCTTTCTCTTGACGGTCGTGGGCCATGATACCGGATTGGTGACTTTCGCAAGGAAGTTTCTGGAAGCCACGTTCGTCGCGTTATTCAAGGCATGCAGCAGACAAACGAAGACGCTTCATGTGATGATCATCGAAGGATCCGGCTGGCACTGATCGACGACCCGTACGCAAATGGTGAGTCCGATCTCATGAATTACAGAGATACCCATGAGGACGATTCCAACAAGTCAAATAAGAAGGTAGACGCGTCTTGAGTGGCAGTGCAGAAGCAGGCTATCACAGTGGTGAATTACAGCGATGAATGAGCAGGCTGAGGTGAATGCCAAGTGATATGAGAGAATGAACAGGAAAACAAGGCTGTCTGACAGACAATTTATACTCGGAACCCCTAAGAATGAGCTATTATAGGGGTGAACTAGACTGCATCGAAGCTAAAATATCCCCCGTCACCCCCTATTCAAATTGCAACCGTCTCGTCAGACAAATCTGGTGTTTTGGTGGTTTAGGTTGCTGCGTCGGCTGAACAACTTGGCTGCGATGGACATGCATCGTCTCGAGTCTCTCACGTTTTCCATCTGCAAATGATGTTGACAACCTCTGTTTTCCTACTTCTATTTTGCATACAGCATGAAAAGAGAGGTAAGCTGCCTTGTCAGTGTTACCTCACTAGCGCTAAAGGTGGTTGAAACGCGATGGCGAAACATTGTGTGTCTCGTCCAACGCCAAAATGCTATATCGAGCTACCATGCAAACTTCCGCATATACATCAAGGATGCATGAAAGATGCCGCAGGAAATTGCACATTGCAGTATTTAATATGAAGAGTTGGGGGGGTTCTCAGGGCGAGTTCGTCAATTCTTCTTCAAGCTTCATTCTTCCCAACGACGATCTTTACCACGCGCCTGTTGACCAGGCCACCGTTCTTTTGCCTGGTGCAGACCTTCTTTTGAATTTGTACTATATTCTTGATTAAGATCATGATTGCCATGATCTATGCTGCTTTGCTGGGAGGCACATCCTTCGTTACGGGCTTCCCAGTCGCTGAGAAACGCACCGTGACGGCGCTTGACCAAGCAGCATTTGACGAAGCTCAACAGCGGGACGACACTGCTACAAGAGCATTTTCTTCTGTCTCCATCACCGTATGTTGAGCTCACTGGCCTTCGAAGAACGCTTGTTGACGACGTGGACAGACTTCTGATGGACAATGCCTCTTTGTTGATGAATTGTCAGGAGATTTCCGTGCCAATCTGACTCCCATCCAAGTTGGTGTTTGTGACGGGAGTGATGGACAGCTCTGGGATGTCATTACGGCTGGGAAGCATGACGACCAGCCGGGCACCATGCTCATTGTCAGCACAATGACACAAGCTTGCTTCAACTTTGATCCGCGTCGTGCTGCGGGAAACCAGGTGCTGCTCTTTTCTTGTGGTGGCCGGGCGGATGGTGGTAAGTATCGTGTTCTAGAATCGACACAGCTCAGGTGCTGACGACGAACTTTCAGGTGGTACTGTGACAGACTCGCAGCTCTTTCCTTTCAGTGGAAGCGCCGGACCGCAGTCCTTTTCTCCAGAGAATGCACCTGGTACCTGTTTAACAGTCAGGGGAGCCGTCATTGACCAAGCCACGTGCAACTCAGCAGACTCACACCAGTCGTTCACTTTCGGTGGTGCTGCCGCTTCATCTGCGGCCAATACCGCAGCTTCGAGTACAACTACTGCCGTTGCAGTCGAAAGCCCGACCGCAACTCCAACCACAGCTGCAGCAACAATCACTTCTCCGCCTGCTTCCTCAATAAGCACAGCAACAGTCTCTACCTCGGCATCCATCATCTCTGTTCTCAACCCCTCGGCAGCTGCAGAAGCAAATCCTCGAGATGATACTGCTACCCGCGCCTTTTCCTCCGTCGCAATCAAATCTGCTGATGGCCAGTGCCTCTTCATCGACCCAACAGCCGGCGACTTTCGCGAAAATCTCGTGCCAATCGTTCTTCAACCGTGCGACGGCAGTCCAAATCAGCAATGGGATGTCATCACGGCAGGAGTACACAATGACCAGCCGAACTCTGCCTTGATCGTTAGTAGCCTGACCCAGGGATGCCTTAATTTCGACCCGAGAAGAGCTGCTGGAGATACGGTCATTATGTTTAGTTGTGGAGGTAGGGCAGACGGCGGCGGTGCTGTGACCAACAGCCAGCTTTTCGCCTTCACCACTGGAGAGACGAGCTTAACGCTCCAGCCAGAGAATGGGTCAGGCGATGTATGTCTGGTAACGAATGCATCGGGAAGGCTCGATCAGGCACCGTGTAGTGGTGATGCTAGCCAGGTATTTACCATTGGCTGAAAGCGGGGACAGATTCAGAGCATGTGGAAGATAGAGTCTAATGTCTATTCTCCCCAAAGTGCATTGAAGCGTTCTCGCATTTCCAAGTGCCTCGAAAGGATAGGCTCGTATTTAGCTGCTGGTAAGCACGAGACAGGCGTCAGCAAGAAGAAGGCCGTCCCCGTCAAATCCATGGTGAGTATCGTATTGCTGACCGGACTGTCACCAGACCTAAGGAGATATCACCAGTTTCTCACATCACGTTAGGGAGTACTCTGGAATAACACTACCCAGGTGGTTTCCATACAACGATATAAGCACCTGATAAGTGTCACAGTAGTCGTAAGAGCTGTCTGGAAAGGACCTACGTAGTTCGGTAGTAACGGTGGCACCCAGAGTGGTAACTTAAGCGATGATGCCATTACGATTAGCGGCATGCCATTCGCCGAGATCGGACGCCCAGATGCCCACACCGCCTCGGGTAGCCCCTCGTTCAATTTTTTATTCTGCCGGAATTTTTCAGGTGAGTCGAGAGAAACGGGCCAGACGCTGACTGGCACTTCTGGCAGCAGTCGCATGGAGGAATGAGAATTATTCTATGAGCGTAATAAATGGACCAGTCATCATTCACCCTATCATCTTAAAGCCATACGTACAGGCTTGCTTGTCGGGGGTTTCAATAGCTTCCGCACTCGAGTCATTTTCGTTTGATGCTGTCCACTCTTCCTTGCTGTCTCTTCATTCACCTTTCTTGAAAGCATGCTACACAGTGACTCACAAACTATTCCTCCTGCCACATCATGACCACCGACATACTCGCCAATGGTGTCGACTGCGCGACGCCGATAACATCTGTGACTCCTTTCACGAACGGCACAAATACCCCCGTAACCAGTGCCACAATTGTCTTAAAGTTCGGCGGTCAGTCGAGTCGTTGGTACAACCCGCACCCATGGCTAACACTTCTCAGGAACCAGTGTTGGCAAGTTTCCTCTGGATATAGTCAATGTGGTCAAGTCGGGCGCGTTGGAGAATGATGTTGCGATTGTTTGCTCTGCGGTATGATCACCATGACTCAAGCGCACGCGCAGACTCCTAATCACTTGTTCTAGAGGTCGAGCAGTACCAAAGCCGCAGGCACAACAAACCGATTGTTACGAGCCGCCACCGAAGCAGAGAACCATAAAGAATTTAAACATTTGATAGAAGACGTCCGGTTGGACCATGTCGTGACCGCCGAATTCCATATTCAATCAGAAAAAATATGCGCCAGGTTAAAAGCCGAGATCGAAGAGGAATGCTCTTTGGTGGTACGGATACTGGAAGCAGCTCAGACTCTGGGTGAGACCAGCCCTAGGTCAAGAGACAAGGTCATGAGCACAGGAGAAAAGCTGAGCTGCCGTTTCATGGCCGCGCTGCTACAGGATCGAGGGGTGGAAGCCGAATATGTGGACCTTGCCGACATTATCGACTTCAAGGTCTCACACAGCTTGGACCAGCACTTCTACGACAATGTCGCCCAGAGGCTAGGGCAAAGGTTGCAGAACATGACGGGCAAAGTTCCAGTCATCACAGGATACTTTGGTGCCATCCCTCGTGGTCTACTCACGACCGTAGGCCGGGGCTACACCGACTTATGCGCTGCTCTGGTCGCTGTTGGGATCAAGGCCAAAGAGTTGCAGATATGGAAAGAAGTCGACGGCATCTTCACGGCCGACCCTCGCAAGGTGCCCACCGCCAAGTTGATCCCTCAGATCAGCCCAGCAGAAGCCGCCGAGCTCACGTTTTACGGATCTGAGGTCATCCATCCTTCCACCATGGACCAAGTCATTCGTGCACGAATACCGATACGAATCAAGAATGTCATGAATCCAAGAGGAGGCGGCACGGTCATCTACCCTGACACACCGACTGAATTGGACTCTGCGTTAGCAGGACACGATCCCAAGCTGTTCAGGTCACGGAGTTCCACCCTACTGGTGGAGCAGAGAAAACCCAAGCGTCCGACGGCAGTCACCATGAAGCACAAGATCCTGGTGATGAACATCCATTCCAATAAAAGGTCGCTATCCCATGGCTTCTTCGCGGGCATTTTCGCCACGTTGGACAAATGGCGGCTGTCAGTTGATGTCATCTCGACGAGCGAAGTCAACATGTCCATGGCGCTACATTCAGAGGCACCGTTGTATACTGGCGGCGGTGACGACGAATATCAGATTGTGGACCAGGATCTTCGGGGAGCGATTGAAGAGCTTCAGCGCTATGGCACCGTCGACATCATACCGGAGATGGCGATCGTCAGTCTGGTAGGGAAACAGATGAAGAACATGGTGGGCATTGCGGGCAGAATGTTCTCGACGCTCGGCGAGAACAATGTGAACATCGAAATGATATCACAAGGTACGTGCAACCGGACGACGGGTCACCGATCGACCTGGCCGTGCTGACTGTCTGAACAGGAGCGAGTGAGATCAACATATCGTGCGTGATTGAGGAGCGCGATGCGGACCGGGCGTTGAACATATTACACACCAATCTGTTCACTTTCTTGGAATCATGAGAGGCATATTTTCCAGCGATTTAGCGAGATATCCAGGAGCATTTGTGGGAGGTCTGGACATAAGACACGTGGTATAAACTGGCGTTTGCTAATTAGGTGGCGCTCTTTCTGCGGGCATATCAAAAGGACTTGTGTCATTGCCAAAATTGGACGGGCAAAAATCATACGAAGTATTCAATGCTTCATTTGAGGTGCTCCACGATGTACGTGGGATGATGTCGACAGCTTACACAGCTTCCCGAGTCGGGTGATTGGAGTGTGTATAGTTCAATAAGCCACAGCGGGCGACAGCTGTCAGGTTGGATTTGAGAAGCTCCATCCTTACGTCCACCAGCAGCAAGTGACAGTTCCGGCGTCAAAGACATATAGCTGATCTATGGAGGTGACAGCACTTGCAATCAGGTCAGAGTCGGTCAATTTGTGAATGTCGGAAGAAAACTATGTGACAAGGGAGGGGCATTTTTGGTGAAGAATGATGACAGTGCACATCATATCAAATTGGATGGTGGCGTACTACGTACTCGAATGCTTCGCAAGACTTTCTGGAGTGCCTTGGTCAATGGACTGGTGCCGATTCATGCAAGGGGAGCTCCATCACGCTCCATGCAAAGTCTACGGCCCGCAGTATGCCTGAGACAGAGTCCAGGAACAAGGCCAAAGAGGGACATTCCTGGGTACCCACGGATCGAGATCTGTATGATTGGATGAGGGTCATCAAGGGTGTAAGGACAAGAGGTACGAGGTAGAAGAGGGCAGCTGAGGCCGACCCATTGTCATACTCCAGCAAAGGTGAGAACGGAGAAGGCCTCCGTCACGCATCCGTGGCGCCCAAATTCCTTTCTTTTTTCTGTTCGTTCGTCTCCCGTGATCTGGGAACACGACCGTGTCAATGACCCGAGCCACTAGTCCCAAATAGGCAAAACCACAGCACGCCCGCGCGTCAGTCGGCGGAATCATCAGTCAAATCAAATGCATCGAATTCACTCTTCTGCCAGGCTTTTTCCCGTGTCAACCTAGTAGACACTAAACTACCTGGTAAGCCCATCCAGTGCCCATTCCTGGCCAGAGAAAGGTCGTGAAAGATCTGCAGGTGGTCTGAACTCTCGAGTCTCTCTGGCCAGTGCCTTCCTTCGCTGTCCCTCTTCTTAAACGTTAAACGCCCACCATCTCTCCACGCTTTGTGCGACCTCCTCTCACCCTTCAATCCACGCATCATCCATGCCACCTCTTACCTTCTGCATCACCTGTAAACAGTAAACACCACATTTTGGACACTCTGGATTTTGTCCTCTGAATTCAACTTCGACTCATCAATCCTCAACCGCCTCGCCCAATTCAACTCGAGCTTCGCATTCGCCCATTCCACACCAACCAGCCAGGCCTACCCCTCGATCCACCGCAGCCTCGATCTCGATTTCCACACTTCATTCTCCCGCACAGACACGTCCATTTTTCCTCCTACTTTCGAGAACCGGCTCGACTCTGACGTCCATCAAATCTCTCCCTGCCTTGCCCAAGCTCCGGCCTGCTCTTGCATTCAAAAGTCCTGTACCCTGTGTGCTCCGACCACTTGGGTTCGTGACTGAGCCTTAATCCTCTCACACGCAATCAGGGCATCCTCGAAATCTGGTTCATGGGCTCTACAACTCTCTATTCGACGCGACTTTCTCCATCAATCGAACTGTACTGGTGTCTGTGAACGTTCTACTGAAGTTGTCGCCATGGCTTCGACGCGTCAACACCACCAGTTTGTTCAGATCTACCAGGATCCAATGCCGCTGCCTTCGAACATGTCTCCCACCCACAAACCACGGCCACATTTGCAACCTTCAGCGATGCCCCTCCAGCCGATGAGGAATCCTCCTGCGCACCCCGAAGTCATTCTGAGCGCCCCGATGGTTTCGAGCCACCAGGTCTCACCCTTAAAGAGCCATCCGCTCTCACCACCCAAGCCCAATTACTCGAATCTCAACTACATACCCATACCTCCTCCACATTCGACGACCCATATGTACACCGACTCACCGGCAAAGAGACATATTATGCCCTCGGGTCAACAGTTTCAATCCGTGCAAATGATGCAGCAGCCACTCTTCACCACGTTCAACAGTAATTTTGACACCTTCGAACAGGAAAATTTCCCGCACCCTCCTATGCAGGACAACTTTGTCGAATTCCCAGAACCCTCGTACATGCGAAAGTTGCCTTTGAAGAGATCCTACTCCGATGCCCCGTTGGCAAGTGAGCGCCCTCTCAAAAAGGCGCGGCAAGACGAGGAAACCACCACAGTCATCCCACAACCCGAAGAAATGCCTGCCATTGAAGATGATGGGAACAAGCCGTCTTACAGCTATGCTCAAATGATCGGCATGGCCATACTTCGAGCACCAAATCGTCGATTGACATTAGCACAAATTTACGATTGGATCTCGACCACCTTTACGTATTATCGCGAGGACACCAAGCAGAGCTGGCACAACAGCATCAGACATAATTTGTCTCTGCACAAGGCATTCAAGAAACAGGAGCGACCAAAAGGAGACGCGGGTAAAGGAAGCTACTGGGTCATAGAACCAGGAATGGAAGGTCAATTCATCAAGGACAAGGACAAGGACAAGCACCGACGTGGCAACAATTTGGCGCACCTTAGCATCCACGCCAGCATCATGCGCTCTGACCCTCACAAGATGGCTCAGCCGTTGTCCGAGGCTTTGATGCCTAGTCCCTTCATGATTCAGTCAAGTGAGGCACCACCATCTCGACCCCAGACGGCTCCTGCACTCCCAGAATTATCTTCTGACGCCACCCTACCGGCATCTGATCCGGCCTTGGAAGAACAAGACGCGGCAGACACTGAGGAACATGTGCTCCCAGCAGCACCGAAATCCTCTCCGCCTGATGCCATCAACTCGTCGCCTCCCGTACGTGCTTCGAGCCATCATCGCAACATCTCGTCACCCACTGCACGCATGAAACGTCCTGCTTCAGCCCATCGACAGAAACGATCTCTTTCCAAGATGGACGACAGTGGGTATTTCTCTTCCATTGAGTCTTCTGTGCTACGGCCAAACAAGAACGCTGTGGTGCTGACATCGGAGCTCGACATCGAGCCGATGAGGAGGAAGACGGGCAGAGCTGAAGAAGAGATTGCTCGAATTCGAGGTTCTTCTCACGATTTGACGCCGAGTCATGCGAGATTCCGTAACGCCGCCATAGACATTGCGCGGTCATCCTCCCCTGTCAGAGTCAGCCCAGCCACGAGATTGAACCCTGTCACGCCGTCGGTTGTCTTCAAGAAACCAATTCGGCCACCTCATTCGATCTCTCCCAATACGCAGCTACACCTCCATCGAAAGGCTATGCGGGACTTTGCGAATTCTCCCATCAAGAGTTTCGGTCAGTTCGAAATGGACACGTACAGTCCTCTCAAGTGGTCAAACTTTACCCCTCTTGGCCCTGCCGAGGACTCATTCGAGATCTTCTCCGATGCGCCGATTGGAATGACACCTGCTACTCCTGCCTTTGCATCATCACCGCTCAAAGCGTCGGTCTCTCGTCCGACATGGGGACGAGCGTCGACCACGGGCAATGTGCTGTCCGAGATGGTTGGAAGTTCTTACAAGCTTAATGCAAAGACACCAACTCGAGGCAGTCTACTTAGACCCGGAGTACGTGCTACTCTGTCTGGATCCCCTCTGAAAGGCTCGATGGAAAGCATCACGGGTCTTGGTGAGCATGAGCTTTTTGACTTCAACTCTTTTGAGAACGAAGTCTCGGATAATGAGGATGGCGTTGATATCCTGAAGGGCTTCGAGAAGATTGGTGGACCTTCGGTGCAGATGTCTGCTGATCACATTCGACGACCTTCACTTGGAGGTCGAAGTTTCACCTCTCGGTTCTAACGTGTTGATGATTGACTTGATACATAATGTTCTCTTGGGATTCAAAGGGCGGACGATGGTTTTCCCGTTCCTTGTGTTAGCGACTGGTTGGATTCTATTGAACAGCGTTTGGACCTGCTGAGCCAGGACATGAATTTTCCTGTCAGCTGGAGTGTGGGCTGCTGAAGTCTAACTCAGCTTGGGCAGAGAAGACATTTTACGATGTCAAGAGCTTATGACTTTTCATACTTGTCTTTTTCATGCCTTTTCTTTTTGACGACGATATGGGCTGTGATGATCAATAGTAATGGATGGGGCCTATCACTTTGGAGAAGCATAACACAGAGTATGTATGTCTTATGCAGTTTGGTTAGAGTGGTTGCGCAGCAATGCAATGACTTGCTCCTCATATCACGGAGCTAATTCTCGACTTGGCTACTGAGAGCATCCATATACTTGAAGCTTTCCTTGTGAAGCATCATCTCAAAGGGTCACAACAGAGCTGGATGAAAGATCGCTGGGTTACCCTCAATCTGTTATCGTAAACGCGGAGTACCGGAAACATTGCTCGATCGCACGCGTGGCCGTGTGCCTTGATTCTGTCGGTAGCTGCTTCGAATTCGCTTATCGAAAGGGGCGTGTAGTGGCTAACACGACGGGTACGCAGGAGATGAGGATGAATACGGGAGTACGAGGCTGAGGAAAGGCTGGGCCACGTGACGTAGGGTGCGTCTCGAAAAAGTTGAAGGTCTTTCTCGCGGACTTTGAATCCAATGGCTTGATTCTCAAGTAACCGCACCACCTCTGAACGATCGACTTTTGCCGACCTCTCCGAGGTATCAACGGCCATCAGCATACAGAGTTGGTTCCAATTGAGCTTTATGTAGCTCGAAGGACTGGATTGCGCCTGCAAGATGTCGGCTCCCCGATGTCTCCGGACAGCTATTGAAGCATGTCGACCGTGCAAGGTACGCCGCCTCTCATCGTGCCTAGCTATCTCGCTCTCCATCGAATCCAGGCACAGTGCATGTACTGAGTTGGAATTATTGAATGGCTCGCCACAAATGTCTCAACTAACACTCTCTGATCCAGCCTTCTACAATCCGCGTTCAACCTCGAATACTTCCTCCACGAAGACGAGATTTCTCCTCCAATGTCCCACGATGTCTTCCCGAAGATATAACAGCAGGATTCCCCATGCCTGAAATCGGATCGCACAAGCTTGACTCCGACGAGCAATCAACCCAAGCCGAACCTGTTCAGTCCCGAGCCGAATCTCAATCTCAATCCCGACCTCAGAAACATGAGCGAACTCAACAACGAACACCTATGGTTCCCGGTGCGACACACACCCTGAAGGAAAAAGTCCCATCCCACAAGCAGACTGCCCGCGCCAGTCGCTCATCGACCAGCCTCCCACTCCCCCAAGAAGTCGTCGTCGACGAATCCCTGCCCTCAGCAGATTCATCAGCTGAAACTACACCACCCCCAGTCCCACCAAATGTCCTCGCGGCATACCGCACACCTCTTCGCCACGCTCCTACGCACGGCATCCCTGTCGCCCAGCTCCAGCTGCACTCTTACTCCGTACGCAACCTGCAATTTTACGCGGACTTTTGCGTCCGTGCTGCATTTTACCTGGGCCTACCATGCTCTGGACCCGCTCCCCTCCCGCGCAAGACAGAGCGCTGGACGGTGTTGAAGAGTAACTTCGTCAATAAGAAAGCGCAGGAAAATTTTGAAAGGATCACGATGAAGAGGCTGATAACGATATACGATGGTGAGGCAAGTGTTGTGGAAACTTGGCTGGCTTTCATCAGGAAGTGGCAGTTCTATGGAGTGGGTTTGAAGGCGAATGTATGGCAGTGGGAGGGCTTGGGTAAGTCTCTTTTCTTTAGACTCGGTCTTGTTGCGACTTGCTAACTTGATGGATAGATGTGGCAGGTAAAATGGACAAGGACTTCAAGTCGCTCGAGCAGGATCTCGACGACAAATTACGCCTGTTTGGATTCAACCAGTCGGCTGCGGAAAAGAATAACTTGCTCAATATCATGGACAGGCAGAAACATAGACATGTTGGCATGGGCATGAGTGAGGTCAGGGAGAAATCGAGGACAACAGATGATCCGTTCTAAGCAGTGGAAACCGCGCATCCAACTCTGTGTACAAAGCGATGCTAAGACCGAGAGGATAGCATATACTGCTGTATCAGTAAGATAACACCGATTCCTACCTTATGTTTCCTGTAAATACCTGGCATTCTCCCACAGGGCACACTGCACGTGAACACGATACGTCTAGGCATTAAGCCCGGTCAATAGGACGTTGCGACATCAACTCCATCTAAGCCTTGAGCCAGCTCTCCTTGAGCAGATCCGCAGCCTTCTCACCGATGCCGTACGCTGGCATTTGTGTATGACCGCCATGCAATATTGGCATCACGCTGCAGTCGGCAACTCTCAATCCTTTGACACCACGGACTTGTAGCTTTTCATCAAGGACGGCGGCCTTGTCGTCTGCTTGTCCCATCTTACAGGTACCAGCAGCATGGTAGCACGTCGTGGCGTGCTGTTTGACGTGGGGAACCCAGTCTTCTCGGGTGGTGAAAGAATGATGTGTCAAGTCTACATGTCTGTCAGCTAGGACTTTTCGGGGATGGTCGTTTACTCACCAGATGGCCACGATCCTTTGACGATATCTTTTGTGCCAGCTCCTTTCATGACGATCTCATTCCCCAGGCGGCAGCCTTCGCTGAGCACCAGTAGATCGAGTGGGTCGGAGAGATAGTTGCAATCTACAACGGGATTTTCGAATGGGTCGGTTGATTTAAGGGTGACGGTGCCCTTGGATCGAGGTGAAAAGAGCTCTGTTATCATTGCAAATGCATGTTTCTTGTCTGGAAAAGCGTCAGCCTTTGCCACGGTCTCAATCCGCATGAGCTCACCGATCGGCAACTGGTCATATTGCTTTGGACCGCCATACAACTATCGCATGGTCAGCGAATGATTCCCCGGCCAGGGGTCGAAGACTTGCCTCTGTGGTGAAAAACTCGATGTTAGGTTGCTTAGGAGTCAAGCCCATCGGATCACGACCGGGTTCTCTCTTCGCTTTCTGCCACAACGGTTCGTTTTGCAGTCGGTCATCGAGCCTTGCGTATGCGAAAGCACCAAAAGGGAACGTTGAAAGTACCCCCTCCTTTTTTTCCTTGTACAGCATGTACGAGGCCATTGCAGCGTCTCCGTGGTATCTGCCAGAAGTCAACGAATTTCTAAACGGACGGAAACACGACTTACACGAGATGGTCATTTGTCAAGCCCTCTTTCTCAGTCTCATAGAAGGTGAAGACTATCTGAGATGTGGTCAGCATCCGGAGAGCCATCCTTTACGAATTGCACTGACAAGGTGATCCAGCAAGTTCTTTCCTACTCCTGGAGAATCCACCAGACATTTGACGCCTAATTGTTTTAATTCCTCCGCTGGACCGATGCCGGATCGAAGAAGAATTGCTGGCGAGCAGTATGCGCCTAGGGACTTGATCAATCTCCTCCGGGACAATCGAGGAAACGAGTACAATTACCTCCGGAAATGATAATCTCTTTTCTCGCCTTTACGTCTCTCTTCGCTCCGGTCTTGTCGACAAGGGTCACACTCGTGGCTTCGAGCTGGCCATTCTTCTCTTCGAAGTTGACCTTATCAACAACCGTGTCGACCACGATATCGATGTTGTCCCTGCGCCGGTCATTTGTTACAAAGTCGGCACCGGTCGTCCTAATGCCCTTGTGCACTGGACGAAAGACTCAGCGAAACTTCCAGACACGAGGCTTCATACCGTACCTGTTCTGGGAGCGTGGCCACAACCCTGAGCAGTCTCGCCGTTACTAAACATGTCAGGTACCAACGGCATGCCTTGAGACTGCATCGATTCCAGCAGCAATTTGGAGATTGGTGCAAGGTCATGTGGCTCGGTGTGAAGAGGACCATCAAAGCCATGAGCACTCTCATCGGCCTCGAACCATGGCTTGTTGTGGAATGTTTCGGCCTGTGGCTCGTTAGTACGAGGATTTCCAGTTCTCCATGACCATGCGGACCTTTCTCATGTATTGGAACATTTCTTCGCCGGACCATCCTGGGAGACTTCAACTTTCAGCCAACCACCCAATAAAATGCCCTGGCAGCCCTTACTTCCAGTCATCATAATCTTGTTTACATCCACGAATACACAACGTCCCATTGACTCCTGATGAGCCACCGAGGAATTTTCCTCGGCTGAGTTTCACCTGGCGTCCGTCGACACCACTGTTCGCCTCGTTAGCACTGGAAAGTTGCATCGGGAACTTGGGGTGCTGCAAAAGCTCCCGTAAAACTGTCACAGGGTCCTGGAGAGCCTTACTTCATGGGGGGAGTAATTAGATTCCAATCGGTTTCTGAGTCGAAGTTCTTGGACCATCCGCCTGCCATATGGACGTTCTCAAGATCTTTGTTGTGAGGTCCGGCCTCAACCAGAAGTATCCTGGCATTGCTGTCCTCGGCCAGGCGGCCTGCTACAACACAGCCAGTTGTGCCGGCACCACTTGGGAAGTCCAGTCAGAGATATCGCGTATCATGACAGGATCCGCAACTCACCATACGACGAAATCGTACTCGTCTTCTTCTGTTAAGCGACCTGGAGACATACTTACGACCGGGTTCTTGAACCTCTACAGCAGACACGAAGAAGGGATAGGAAAAGAAAGCTGGAAAGATGGCATCTTCTCCGGCGATCTCGACATAGATCTCGGGAGCGCGACGATCTTGTACCAAGGAATATTTCCACGCTGCTTAGTCGGGGGTTCTACCGGGTAGGTACAAGTGGTCTGGAATGGGCGCAGGCCTTCGAGGACATCTGGTGCGGGGCGTTCGAGGAGCAGGCCCATCAATGGGCCCAAGATGGGATAAGAGGCGAAAGCTGGGGGTTGACGCTCCATTCCATTGGACGGTTGAGGGACCACCCCGAGAAATCAACCTCTAGCCTCCAGGATGAGCGCAGATGGGGTTCGAGGGCGAGCGGAAATGATTCCTTGGATCTCGGTTTTGGAAGACACTGAGTCTACTGACACGTCTTTGTGCAGCAACAACTGATGATGAGTCGATGAGATAGGCAGATCTTGCTTTACTCGACTCGGACACTGACTGTCAGATGCTGACTCATCGTACTACCCTCTGACTACCCTAGCGATTTCGTTTTGGCAAGGGCTTACCATACCACAGTGGCCAGCATCATCCCCGCCGTTGTTGATCGCCGTGCACCAGTGTTCCGCAGAAAGCAAGTCAATATGCATGGCCATCTTTCATACGGAGACTTGCAGACATGTGATGGTACCGGCATTCCCCCGGTCCACCATGTCCATGTCAGGCTTACATGCTTCGCTCCTGATATGACTAGACCCTCGGTCCTATTACTGCTTCGCGAAGAAGTCTGCGACATGATGATTGGGCAACCTAATCCTCATCCTGGAAATATCTCAACACGCGTATCGAAGCCCTCAAGATGGCATGGGCCGCTTATCCGGCTGCGCTCGAGGGCGCCAGTCCGTCCGTCATCGACCCGGCTGCTCATCTCCCACCCATGGACGGAGCCACGCTCCATAAGGTAATGACATTGTTGTGGTGATACTTGGCTGCGGTAAGTCTCCCATCCCGACTCAGAACATGCTGACAAGGGTCTCTCCTTTTGCAGGCGGACGTCACGGTGCAGAAACCAGCTGATCATGGTACGTTCATACGCCGACTGCATCTCTCGTGCCCGTGACGGATTTGTACCTACCCGCTGCCCATGTGATACTCTCGAGCGTGCCGCTGTTGTTGAGGAAGATTCTCAATTACAATCCAGCTCAACTTAGCGGCCTGCTTTGCGTCGTCCTTTGCTTTCTCGCCGGCCTTCTTTGCCATCTTCTTTTCTCTCTCGCCGGCCTTTTTGGTACGCTCTCTTTCTCTCTTCGCAGCCTTCTTGGGGCTCTGTTTCCGCGGTCTGTCCGACTCCGGATCCGAACTGGAAGACGATTCAGAAGAGCTAAGCAAAGCCAAATCCGCGTCCCCGACCGCGACGCCTTGTTTGCGAGCTGCTTTGACCGCGTCCTTTCGACCCTTTTGGATCTTTCTGTGCACACCTTTAGCCGTCAACCGGCCCATCATATTGCGGCGCTGTTCTGGAGGTGGTACTTCAAAGGTGAGGGGCGCGACAAGGCCTTGCAAGGCGAACAATCTACGCTCCGCGACTGTCACCGCTGCTGGCGAATGACCTGGAGGAGCGATGCGTGGCTGATCCGGGTCTTCACCGAGCATGATGCCCAGCTCTTTGTCCTTCTTGATGGATGCCTTGAGACCTCGTGGAGCGAAGAACTCCTCATTCACCTTGTTCATGAACATTCTCGATCGGCCTGCGCTGAAGGCCGCATTGCCCGCCCCCGCGGCCACGCCGACAGCAGAACTGGCTACCTGAGCCCAGTGATGTGGAACGAAGCCGAGACCCGTGCTGGCCAGCTGTGCCACCTGGAAAGGCGGTGCTGGTGCCAGCGCGATGTCAATGCTGTCGATGAAATGGACAAAGTTCTCGACAGACACAAAGTGCCGAAGGAGGAGATTCGAGTATGCTCGATAGAAGGGCATCGGACCCGACATTATGTTGCTTGGATGGATCTGAGGAATGGCGATGGGCACGGGGAGAGTAGGATACTGTCGCGACGATGAGGGAGGTGGCGGGATCCATGCGAGGGATCGGGAGACGACCTCGCTTTCTTCTTTGGCACTTGTGTAAGGCGGCGGAGGAGGCTCTTCAATGTAGGCACGCGACGGCATCTTGGAGTGGTTATTTAAGGTAGGTCTTTTTGCAGTACTGAGTACGTATAAGTAAGTGAGGAGAAGTATGATTGCAACCAACTCTGCGTTCCCCGTCTACATGCGATGACAGGAAGCCTTCTTTTATATTCCAATTGTTCTGGCACCGTCCGCCATCACAGCCTGGGCACCGGGGCGGTGCATTGGTCGTTGTGACATTCCCACCACATACGGTTCATTTCACGATTTGGCTTTAGGGACGACATGGTCAAGCTGGAAGCCCTGTACGAGTATGGCGAGGACGGGCTTCCCATTCTCCAGTCTTTTATCCCGGTCTGCCTGTATCAAGCCTAGTGACCGGTAAGCCACACTTCCTCTTTGGGCGCATTCTGCGGTAGACTCGTAGTCATTCGTCGAAGTGCCAGCCCCCATCCTCCCACCAGGCCAACTGAGAAACAGACTCGATAAGCCTTGACGCATCATGGTGCATTCAGCGGCGAAGATCCGTAGCACGCCGGATGCCCTAACTATTCACCTTACTAACTTAGCAACGTTCTTGTCGACGACTGTTTTGGCCTTTTCGCTCGCTCGCTCACTCACCCGGTCTTCTTCACCTTGCACCCTTGCGCAGATCGTCTTCAGTACTAGTACCTCATACATGAATACCCAACGCTAGAACACTAGTAGTCGCGCCTTTCGGATGGTCGGTCGCGGCGGGCGGTCCAAAGGCTGCTTGACGTGCCGCAAACGCCATGTCAAATGTGGTGAGTACTGTACCTACTGCTCCTGCCGGTATTTCGTCCGGGGCTTCTAGGAAGAGGAAAAGGACATTCCACTGCCACTGCCGCTGCCGCTGCCGGCCATCCGAGGTGCCATGAATGATATATGCATGCTAGTGTATGACTGACAAGGTTTCATGAAAAACTCCAGATGGAGCGAGACCAACGTGTCTCCGCTGCGAGCAGAGCGGGTTTGGCTGCGACGGCTACAAGGCGACCGAATTCATCAACGAGACCGATCGATTTCAGCGACATCAGCGGTCTTCTGCTTCTGCTGTTGCAAAACGAAGCCAGCTTGATGAGCACTGGCAGTGGTCCGGTGGTACCGCCTCCTCCTCCTCCTCCTCCTTGGTGCCCGTGACACGGGGGACTTTTTCTGGCCTTGGGCTTCAGCAGCCGCGCCTCTGGCCCATGCGCGACGGCATCTGTCTCTCGTACCTCCGAAACACGTTGTTCGAAGTCGATCCGCGAGACAGGCTGCCTCCGTGGGTCGGATTCCGTGCCGCGGACGACGATGCGGGATGGCGATTGCCCTTGTCCCTTCAGTGTCTCCAGGCCCTGGCGAAGGCGTATCTCGGCCAAGTGCAGGGCGCGCCGGCCGTCTCCAGGGAAGGATCGCGCTTGTACGTGGCGTCTCTTGCACGGCTCAATCGCGAGCTTCGTTCGCTACGAGCACCACCACCACCACCGCCGCCACCGCCACCATCGGACCAGGAGCCAGCGGTGCGAAGGAGCAAGAACAGAACCAAAAGTGAAAGCGAAAGCGAAAGCCAAAGCCCAAGCACATGTGAAACCGGCGACGATGACAATGTGCTGGCCATCTTGATTTTGGGAGCTTATGAAGTGAGTAACTTCGCATGGTTGTGTGTCTTGTGAGAATTCGAATCACCACGATTGCTTTATCTCTCACATACAATGTACCGTTATGCATGGAGGACCACCTCGTTTCCTATCCCCAGCCAGTCCAAGTCCAAGCCAAAGCCACCTGGCCTCGCCAGGCCCCATCTCGGTCCATTCTGTCCCTGACTGAACTGACATAACCGCTATCCGACAGATGTTCGTCCTGTCCAGCTCGACCGGCTGGATCGACCACGCACTCGGCCTGGGTAGCGTCCTCGAAATGCGCGGGCCGCACGCTTTCGTCGCCAGCGCCAACAACAGTCTCGCCCACACACTCCTTGAATCCTCCCGCTTCCTCATCATACTCGCCTCCCTCGCCGTGTCAAAGCGCACGTTTCTGTCCCGGGACGAATGGAAAACCATTCCGTGGTGGTGGTGGTCGTCGTCGAACGGCAAAAGCCCTGATGGCCCCCAGGCATCGAAAAGTGCCGCGGACTTGCTTCTCGACATCTTCGCCGACCTGCCGGGCCTGATGGAGCAGCGAGAGCGAGAACGGGAGCGAGCGCGAAAACGAAAACAAGGACGAGGACACGAACGACGCTGCGATGAGGCTGAGGATCTCTACGACCTACGCACGAAAGCATCCAAGGTCCTTAACGACCTCTTAGCCTGGCGACGCGTTTGGGATTCAAGTCCCGAGGGCCAGATCACAACGAAAGATAGCGCAGCAGTTCTATCATCTCGTCGAGCAGCGTCGCCGTCTCAATTCTTCGACTCGACCGTGCTAAGTTTCACCTCCACCCATGCGGCGACGTATACATGTCTGTACGATGCCGCGCTGATCCTGGCCATTGAGCTTTTTCTCACCAGTACTACGCCTGGCGTGTCTCAAGCGTTCCCTCCGCCGCCAACACCACCGTCATCGTCGTCGTCTTCGTCAAGACTCTTTGAAGAGAAGGAGGAGGACGACGATGCACGCATGCGATCCCTCTCCCGCACCGCGGCCGTCGAAATCTGCCGTAGCATCCCCTTCCAACTCTCCCGCACGAGCTCTCTGACGGGCCAGTTTCTAGTGTTGTACCCTCTACGCATGGCGTGGAAAGCGCTCGGCGGGATGCGCGCCGGTGGCACCACCACCACCACCGAGGCGCGCTGGGTGCAAGATCTGCTCGACGAGTTCGGCAAGGATCCGAGGAACCAGTGGGGTGTCCTGAGGCAGACCATCACCCATGGCATTACCAGTCCCAGTCCCGCTTGATGCTACTCAGGAACAGACACTCAGGGTAACCCCTGTCCCACTGGTCCTTGAGGCTGAGATGCACGTCGATACCAACAAGGCGGACTTGATATTCACGAGGAAGTCATCGTCGCCATCGCCACGCGACCAGCCCTGTCCTGCTTAAGCCCCCATGGAGCTCGTCGCCAACATCATGATATACCATTCTAGATGCCAGGAAGAAGGAAGCCAGGTTCAAGAAAATTAGTTTATTACACTTTACAGTTGGGTGCTGTTCGCCCCTGTGGGTATCATATGGAGCCTTGGTTGCTCCAGGAGCCTCTCCTGGGCTCAACGCCCGCTATTTACTCAAAACAAGACCAAGTTCGTCGTACTCATAACAATCATCAAATCGTAAAAACGTACATTCATGCGGCCCTGCCGCTCTTGAGGAGAGCCCCATTGATGAGCTCGGCCACAATCCTCCTCCTCTGGAGCTGGATCAAGCCAGCATTGTAGCTCATGGGCGTGAGCCCAAGCATGATCTGCCTGGCGCTCGTGATAGTAAACACACCACAGTCATCCATGTTCTGCTGTTGTGGTGATTCTCCCTTGAACTCCATCTTCCATTCGTCCTCCTTGTAGGCACTTCCGAGTTCCTGTTGCACCCATTTCTTGACCGTTTCCACGTATTTCCGGCCGTTCCCACTCAAGCTGTTGTAGTGGGTGATTGTCTTGTTCTTGCCTGACACCACACAGAGGGTCCAGTGCATTCCACTGTTGATCGGAATGAAGACGTTCTCTGTCTCCAACAGATTCTTGCCTCCAATCTTGGCTCGATTCGCCCAACGCTTGACACTATCATAGCCTTTGGCTTCGAGGTTGTTGTAGAAGAAGGAGACAAATGCGTGGTGGGTCGGTACTTGTGTGGGTCGGTCATTCTTCTTGCCATGTTCGACAATGAGTTTGAGGTAGCCATTGATGACTTCATCGTTCAACCAGTTGTCTGTACCTCGACCCTGAAGGAGAGGTACGACTCGAGTGAGATCTGTGGCTTTGTAATCGCCGTGTCCACTTCGCAAGGCTGCTTGGATTTTCTTCTCCCATTCCTGCTCAAGTGGCCCGATCTCATAGTGCTGAACTTCTTCCAACAAGGCTAGTCTTTTTGCTTCTGCTCTTGTGACTCTTTGAGTCTTCTCTGCAGAGTGTGGTGATGCTTTCGGTGTTGGAGCATCTGGAGTGTACGGGTCTTCGAGAGTCAGTTTCGCAAGGCTCTGTACTGGGGTTTGTAAGTTCGCAGCGTCAGACGTCGAACTCTCTTGTCCAGTCCTAATAGTTGGCTGTTCAGTTGTCTCTTCTGGGTGACCACGTTTCGGTGTGCTTGGATCAGATGTAGTCTCGTCGGTCGTCGGCTGTGCACTCGAGTCATCCTCGTCTATGGCAACAATATCATTCTGAGCTGGTGCCGTGTCGCTCGTCGGCTGTGCACTCGAGTCATCCTCGTCTATGGCGACAATATCATTCTCAGCTGGTGCCGTGTCGCTCGTCGGCTGTGCACCCGAGTCATCCTCGTTTGTGGAGACATTGTTCTCAGATTTTTGAGCGTCGCTCGAGCTCGTCGACTTCGTGGTATGGCCATTTCCATATCTAGCGGCTGTTTTGCCTACCGGTGTTGGTGATCCACCGATTGTTGCCATGATTCTTGCGAAGAGTCGGGCGTCCTCTTCCTGGTCTGGTGGTGTTCCGACGAACATCGAAGAAATGTCACTCTCGTTGGGTGACTTCGGTTGTGTCGTTGGACGCGGTGTCAAATCCAAATTGCCTGGAGAACATTCACAGGTTGATGAGATGTGACTTTCGCTAGGTGATGTCTCTTGTGCCACAGCACGCGGTGTCAGATCCAAATTTCCTGGAGAACATTCGCAGGTTGAAGAGATGTGGCTTTCGCCAGGTGATGTAGCTTCTGTCGCAGCACGTGGAGTCGAATTGCCTGGCGAACAGTTACAGGTAGAAGAGATCTCTGATCCTGTTGTCTTTGCACTTCCTGGCTCGTCCAAGGTCTTTTTGATCCTCGGTGTGCTAACTCTGCGTTTCTTGACACGCGGTGGTGACAAAAAATCTTCGTCAACAGTGACTTTGGCTTCAGTGGTGACAACGGCTGTCGTTTCTTGGACAACAATGGCCGGGGGCGGTGGTGCACGCGCTTTGGGCGGTACCAAGCTTGGACCAACGGTGTCAGTGCGCACAGTGGCTGCAGCAGTTTTTGTATCGTCTGATTTCTTTGTCCTATGATACCGGAGCCTTAGTTTCTTCGGGCGTAGGTAGTATGATCGTATGGAGGATGTATCCGAGTCGCTACCCTTGTCTGAGCCAGAATGGTCTTGCGAGTGATTGTCGCCAGGTGCAGGGGGAGACTCGGAACTAGCTGTAGGAGGAGACTCGGAAGTAGGTGGAGAGGGCGGTCGAGTACTAAAGGTAGAAGGATCCAATCGAGGTAGAGAGAATAGGGTTCGGGGTTCAGGCGGAAGTACTCGCTGTTGTTTGTTGGGTGTGGCAGAATCTGGTGACTCTCGAGCTGGGGGCGCAAATTGCGGCATACCAGCGAACACCAGTGGAGTCGATGTGTGTGATTTCTGTTCTGTTGTTGCTTCTATGCATCTCTTGCGCTTGGTCGTGGCCACAGCAGTAGGTAGGAGGTGTGGGACATGGTAAAGTCTTCCTTGTGCAGAGGGGTGAGTTATCGTCTTGACTGGAGCCATCTCCTCAAGTGCATTCAGGTGACGATCGTATGCTTCATGTCGTCGAAGGTCTTCTCTCATTTGCATGTGTTCTGCCTCACGAGCAGCAACAGCCCGGTTCCATGGTGACTCTGGCAAAGGCCGGTTTCCTCGCTGCCGTCTTGCACGCTGTCTTCGGCGCTGTCGGACTTGGCGAACAATGGAGTAGGTAGGGATTGTGACGACTGCAGTAGTAGCTTGAACTCCGGACGCGATGGCAGTGCCGAGGCCTTGACAAAGTCTTTTCGCAGCTGGTAGGAAGCCGGACGGTGCTGGTCGGCGGGCAAAAACGCCTGCGGTCGGAGTGAGAGATTCACCAGATTCCTCTGGCCATCCGCCGGGCATGTAGTTGTCTGGGTATGGGTTATGATGAGGTATTGGAGTGGCAGGACTCCAGTCCATGAAGGAAGAAGAGTCAGCCATGGCTGAAGAAGCTGTTCGACTTCAGTCAAGGCATAGAAGAGATGTTTATTGTTGTGAAAGTCGGATTGGAGAAAGTTCAATTGAAATGCGATGCGAACGGCGAAACGCGACTTCATGCGTCACTCGCGCCAAGATAATTTTACTGCCGACTTGCCGAGGATTAGCCAAATCAATTACGGTGCCGCATTTAGACTCAAAGTGCATTACTTCGGAGTACATCCTCATGACGTGCATGACGTAGTAGAGAATAGAAGCCAGACTCGTAAAGCCCATACCAGCACGAGGCTTCTCTTTACGCACAGAAGGGACGTTGCTAGATCACGAGAAATACTTATATTTACGTCTGTGTCCACAGGCGAGAACATCTCTACTGTGAATTCCACAGCCGACGAGCGATGCGGCAAGATCTAAAGATAACACAGTCGCTAGAAACAAGGACCTCTCTACAAACGCCAGTCGACGAGCGATGCGGCACCAGCTGAAAATAATATTGTCGCCAACACGAGGATAACTCGATTGAATAGCCGAAGAGCGACACGGCACCGTCTGAAGATAACATTGTCGCTATAAACGAGGACAACTCGATTGAACAGCCGAAGAGCGGCACGGCACCATCTGAGAACATCACTGTCGCCATGAACGAGGACGCCTCATGTAGCTGACGAGCGACGCGGCAACGTTAGTTTGACATACTGTTGCTACAAATGAGAGCACCTTGACTATGCAGCCGACGAGCGACACGGCACCATTAGATCAAGACACGGTCGCCTCAAACGAGAACACCTCAATTATAGATGGCGAGCGACGCGGCAACATCAGATCCAAAATCGCCACCAACGAAGAACACCTCGATTACAATCGACAAGCGACACGGCAACATCAAATCAAAGCACGATCGCCACGCACGAGAACACCTCGACTGTACAGCCGGTGGCGAGCGAAATGGCTTTTGGACACCACAGAAAATGGTTCTTCTCAGGACGACCGATCCAATATTGCCTGGGGCCAGAAATGAGGTCGTGCGAAGAACGCAACACCGGCACAACAGCCTGCTGATCTGTCATGAGTTGGTGCAATCCTCATCACCTTGGAGGCCACACTGCTGTGACCGAGCAAGGTACGGTTCTCCATGAAGAACCTCAAAGCCCTGCTCCGAAACTTGCTGACAGTCCACAGCGGGCAAAAATACATCGCGACCGTAGGACGCCGGGCTGTGCAAGGACGAGCAGATTGCGCCACTATGAGGATTGATCAATCTCATACACTCACGCTCCCAAGAGGGGCGTGCTTTCTCACATTACATTATACGGCCCATAAGTAGTCGGAGGTGAATACTTAAGAGTACTCGTATACCTGTCTGGGTGCCGTGGCAGGAAGGAATGAAAAACTGGCGCGAGATGTTGTCTTGGAGCTCGAGCAGAGCAGGCATTACCACCAACACAAACATGGGAGGGTTTTCGCTGATTATATGTCTAATGAGGGCGTCAGAGGAGACAAGGCGCTACGTTTCCTGAAAGACATGGAAACGGAATAAACGCTAGCTCTGGCTCAGGCCCAGAAGTCTTCTGCAGCTCTCTCATCCTCATCACTCCGAGTGCCCGCCATGGAAGGCATAGTCATACCATTGTGGCTTTTCCAACACCTCTGGCTGCGGTTGTTTTCTCGCCATCAGTCATGTGGGTGGAGCGGTGGCGAGCTCGTCTTCAGAGCATACCTACCTTAGTATGAGAAGCAGGTCCATCGCTATGGGAGGCACCTAGAGGCATAAATCGCACAAGTATAGCTCTCTACCGCGCTAGGCAATACTGGAGGACATGTACAGAGCTTGGATAGACGTGGAGCAGCATCCTGCAAGAAGACATCACTTCAGTGATATTGATTACACATCTAGTCGACTGCCAGGCCTAGATACTTGAAGAGAATGGGATTGCCCTCGACCGACAGCCAGGCAATGCCCGAATAAACAATCAGCTTCGTCACCACTTCCACATCATATCGCACTCTAGGCCTCTGAATACTGGCAAACAGCCGTCTCTCCTGCAGTAAGTCCATTGCCTGAACTTCTTGAGGACTTGGCGAACGTCCCGCTCCCGGTGTGCTCAGAGGCATGGGCGACAATTGATCCACACCAGCTCCCATCTGTGCGCGGAACATCTCAACGCTGCTCGATCGCTTCCTACCCGAGGCAGGAGAATCTTTTCGCGGCGAGCTGTTCTCCTGAAAGTAACTGGGTTCCGGCGAGGCTTGCTTGACTGGGCTAGGCGAACCCTCAAGGATTCGACTGGCCCTCCTCCTCTTATCGCGATAGGCCAAGGCCTCATATGCATCAGCTTCTGACTGCGGACCAACTGAAATTGCCCTTCTTCTCCTGAATGATGACAATAGATGAGGAATGTCCCTCGCCGGAGGAATGACATTGTCGTCGTTGTCTTGTCGAGGCACCGTCTCGTATTGTGAAGCAGGCTTGAAGAATCTTCGCGGTAGCGTAAGACCGAGGGTTTCGATCACCCGGAAAATCGGCGGGAAAATCCTGAGCAGGGTCGGCTTCATTATTCCACGCCAGGCAAAGATTGTAAGGACCCCCAGCACAATGCGAAGAACAACCACAGTCCAGCCCATTGTGGCTAGGTCAAACGGCACAGTGCCCGGATTAGGCTCTGACCATGCATATGATGTTCGTGAGAAATGCCAGCCTCCGACTTGGATACCGATGAAAACGCCGGCAAAAGCGACGCTATCGTCGAAGCAAGGACAGTCGTCAGCTGGCTCAGGGTGGATCCGTACCAAGACCAACACCGCCAGAACCACAAGTAAGACTCGCGGCAAGTCCCCAGCGTGGACCCACTGGTCAAAGTACTCGCCGTAGAAGCATTGCACCAACGCTACCAAAGCACCAAGAATGGTCCCCCAAATGACGTCGAAAAAGCCATGCATACCACAATAAAGACGGCCCAGAACGATCGAAAAGGCGTAGAGGTAGAACGATATCTGCAGACCCAGCTTCAGGCTCGGACTGATATGGTCGTTGCTATGCAGTAGATAGAGCGAGTAGATTGCGACGGAGACTGAGTTGGTAGAATGGGTCGATGGAAAGCCATATTCGAGCGCAGCTGAGCCGGACATAGTAATTCGTTGCAACGGTGGTGAAAGGGGCCGGGGCAAGCATAGCAAGTCCTTGAAGAACCCGCTCCAGAAACAGCCGGCTGCCAGTACATGTGTCATTCTGTAGAACGTCAGATTCTGGCCTCCCCTTCATGCAGTTCCGCGGCATCACGTACCCTCTTCCAATACCCGTATGGCCGCACCAGAACAGAATCGGCAGCAAGACCATGAAAGCCGTGTGTGTTCCCAAGTTTGCAGAGAAGGCGAAGTATGTGTCCAGAGCTGGTGTCCGCAGACTGTCCTGCAGCCATGCGACGTAAGGAGTTTCCCACCGCACGATCGGGAGGAGTTGTTCTCTGAGGTTGTATCGCCATTTTGGAAGTCTGATTTTATCTGGGCCGCGGTCAGTACAGCCGCAAGATCTCTGTATGGCGACGTACAGTGATCAAGAGATCTCAACCCGGCATCTGGCCTATTTTTCTCCTTGTCCATCTCGAGCCGTTTTTGTCAGGCCGGGCTTCCATGAGTATGGCAGAGGGAGAGGTCGTTGCGGTAGCTCGTCAACCGCGAAAGAGTTATGGAAGCATTCGGATTGTCTAGAGGGGGTTTGACGCAGCGACGAGCAGTACGCTCTTTGTCGTATCTTTTGTGTTCTTGCGAAGCTGGTGTCGAAGTGAATGTGGCGGTGCAATATCTTGGGCTGAAGCGCAGCTTGTCTCAGCTGCCTGCAGATTTTAGTGGGTAGCATGATGACTCAGCAGCGCATGGGGAAGACCGCCTTGTCAACTCCTTTTCGTCTGTACAGAGGACATCCGATATCTCACTGTCACCCACATTACAGCCAACGTCTGGTAGAATTCATTTATGCACATAACAGCCACTAGCGAACATCACAGCTGAGATATGGCTCACTCAGGAAACACCTTGGGCAGCGCAAAACAGGGAGCCTCATCGACTACTCTGCAGTATCACCTACTCCCCACCCGTGCTCCCCATGATTGTATTCACCAGACGGCAACTCATAGGGACTTGAGCGCATTCCATTGCGTAGTGGCTTTTATAGACACCAGAGATGTCCCAGCTTTGCTTGTGTCCTACTCCGCTTCCAAAGGGTACGATTCTGGCGTTCTGTTAACTTGAACGCCTCCTCTCTTCAAGTATTTTGAATCAGCAAAAGGTAACGGCCAACCCCCTTCTTCCTCCGAAGTGGCCAGCCACAGTCTCTGTAACCAGCGCTTCTTCGTCGGATCAGCCGCATCCTGATATTCCGACCGAGCATGCAGATTGTGGGTATTCGTCACAAACTGAATGTCGCCTTGCTCCAGTATCATTTCCAGACAAAGCCGTTGACATGTCTCCTCCATGACTTTTACCGCTTCCCGCTGAGCATCAGTGTATTCTGGGAGCAACCCAGCTTCCCAGAACCTTTGCAATGCGCCGACATAGTACGAATCCCATTTCATGCTCAGCTTGCCCTGATAGTAGTAGTACCCCGGTGTTCGCATCCACTCATTTTCCCCTTCGCTCGTTTCTCCTTTCCTGTCGTAGAACCAATGTGGTATGCACAATTGTTCGAGCACATCAGGCCGTTCGTTCCGCAGGACATTGTATATGTGTTGGGTCGAGACCACTTGCGACTGTCCACCTGACATAGCCTTGTGCAGGCAGAGCAGCCCGACGATATCGCTCTCGTCAGTGTGGTACGTTTGTGCCTTCTGCGTCCGATAGATCCGTCCCTCACCATTGACCTCTTTGCCCTCTGCCAGGTCTTTGACATGACCAAGCATATGTCCCTGACGGTTCTGGCTCACTCGGCGTCCGATATATGAGCCAATTCCAAGGTAAGCAATGGAAGCTTGGCGGGTTGTCCACGATTGAACCGGCAGACCGCGCAGTACAACGAAACCAATACCGTTGATGAGCTCATCTCTGACCTCTGACAGCGTAGCTGCAAGGTCAGCAGGCAGCCTAAAAGTTGAACGGTCTACCTCTGCGAGGGGTAGCTTCTGCTTCTCGACATGTTGAATGGCTTGCTCAATTTGCTTCACCTCGCTGCTATTCCAGCAACGAATCCATCTGCTCGGCTCGTTCTGGAGCTCTTCTTTCGTCCAGATTGAACGCCCGGTCATCTCCTTTGGCATACTTTGAAAGGGTGTCAACAAGTCGTATATGGGTTCTCTCTGACCGGAGCTGAGTCCGAGGCCGTGGCCCCAGCTGTGATTGGAGGCAGACATCTATTCCGAAATTGGACGAAATGCGGTCGGCAGGATGAACTGCACAAGGTCGAAGCAGTAAGAGGGCAATAACAGCACGATCGGCGGGCGAGGGCTTAATATGCCTCTGTCTGCTGCAGGGGGACCATGCTCCATTATCACTACAGCCCCGTCGTCGGATGTCCAGCCTCTAGGTGGTCTCCTTCCAGAAACAAACGGACATCACCGTTATTGCATACTGGTCAGATCCTGGTCGAGAACTGGTCCACGATAACTCTACCGATGCGAATTGTCGCGGACTTGCCGTGCTTTGGAATGAGCCATAGGCCTTGGCACGGATATGGCCTCCCAGGTATTCCTGCTAGGTGCCTGCATGCCGTAGAAATTAGTATCATCATCGTACCGTTCCAACACACTTCTTCTCTCCATCATTGGGTTTTGGTGGACAGGAGAACTCCGACGGATGCGTACCGTGGAACATCAGTATAGGTTGGTGTAGCAGGGATCTCAAGAATATGATCATCATTCAAGCAGTCGGGAGTTCGAGCCTAAACCTGAACGTGAACCAGAACCATCGTGACATCACCCGAAGTGCAGATCGGACAGCAATTGAAAGGAAGTGAGTAGCGACAAGCACTGTCAAACCCGCGCATCATCTTGTCGGATAGTTTGAACAACGACCTTCTCTGCTTGATCTATCTCGGGTCAAGAATGAGCACGGTCATTATAGGAGGAGGCATCATCGGCCTATCAATGGCGTATTATCTCTCCTTAGCTACGCGAGCAACCGGAAATACAGCCATACATATCATCGACTCTTCGCCGGCATTGTTGACTTCGGCGAGCGGTTATGCCGGAGGGTTTCTTGCATCGGATTGGTTCAGTCCAGCTGTCTCGAGTTTGGGCGCGCTCTCATTTAGACTGCACCGTGAATTGGCGGAGGAGCACAACGGTCAGCGGAAATGGGGGTACGCTGGGAGCCACGTTTATAGCCTCAGTGTCGACGACCACGGCATCAGCAGCAAAGGCAGTAAAGGCAGTAAAGGAAGGCGAGAGGACTGGTTACTGGAAGGGACCAGTCGTGCTGGCTTAGTGGAATCGAAGTCGGACGACAAAGGTGCCATGCTCAATGATGACGGGTCTCCAGCTGCGTTCACGCCGCAAGTCGGGGGGAGTCTGGACACGATTGCAAATCCGGAAGATTGCGCACAGGTTGAGCCGAAGGAACTGTGCGAGTTCTTGCTTGAGGAGAGCAAGAACAATGGCGTGCAAGTGCATCTGTCAACCAAAGTCACTGCCGTGTTGACGGATAGCGACGGCACCTTGAAAGGCCTGAAACTGGAGTCGACAGGAGACCACAACAACGACTTGGGGGAAATCGAATGTCACAATGTTGTACTATCTGCAGGTGCGTGGACACCCGGAGTCTTCAAGACGCTGTTTCCACGAAGCAAAACCCGCATTCCTATCAGTCCACTTGCTGGCTACAGTATAGCGGTAAAGTCGCCACGCTACACCGCTCCCTTGGTTGACCCTGAGAAACGACATATTGGCGGAGGAGAGGACAACTGGCAGTGCTATGCGATCTATTGCGCACCCGGTCGATACTGGTCGTATGCCCCCGAAGCTTACGCTCGACTCGCACGCAATGGGCAAACGGAAGTGTGGGTTGGCGGCTTGAATGATAGCACTCTCTCTTTGCCGGAGCTGGCGGTCGACGTGAAGAAATTGATCGATCCGGGAAGCATCGAAAGCCTCCGCAAGACCACCGTTCAACTGACTGGGCTGGCCAAAGAAGGCGCGGAGTTAAATCAAGATGATCTCGAGACTGTCAGAGAGGGCCTCTGCTTTCGGCCGATCACTCATAGTGGCATGCCCTTGATCGGTAGAATATCAGAGAATCATCTTGGCGGATGCAAAGTGAACGATGGTGGTGTCTGGATCGCGGCTGGCCATGGTCCTTGGGGAATCAGTCTAAGTCTGGGGACAGGATTGGTGGTGAGCGAATTGTTGTTGGGCAAGAAACCGAGTGCAGACATCCGAGCGCTGGGGTTAAGGTGACAGCCCAAAAGTAGCTTATTGTATCAAGATGTTGAGCCATCATTGAAAAGCGCAAAGCAGCAGAGGCATCGAGGTCAGAGAGTCGGCTCTCGAGTAATACTACGAGCACTTACGAGATAGCTATGGGCTATGGTGGGCGATGGTCAAGAAGTAAGCTTCGGTACAATATTTCTCCATTCCGATCTCCGGACATAATATGTTAATGGCTTGCAACTTCTCTCGCCAACGTGCCCATGCGCCATCAACTGCAGGGCTATTATCGTCCGCCAGACTGAGTGCTGATGCGTACCGGTCGTGGACATCGCGACTATAGGGACATTTCACTTCTGCCCCAAGTCTACGCCCTCCTCAGTCGGTCACTGAATGCTCGAGACTATGGAAATCCCTTCATCTCGTGGAGCAATGCCTTGCGGCAGCCCGACAAACTGCTTCGTGAAGCGGACAAGCTTCAAAGGATCCACGAAAGTACCAAAGGCTTCCAAAATTTCTGTACGAGATATCTTGCGCGACTGATGTTCCGATCGAAGGCTCACATTCTCTTGCGCAGATAGGCTCAAGTCGCCAAACCATGGGTACACGGTAGTGATCAAGGACAACATTGTGACGACACAACTGCCGACAACATGTGCATCAAAGATCCTGACAGGTTTCCTCCCCTCACAAAACTCGACGGTTGCGGAATTGTTGGAAAGAGCTGGACAGATGGTGCTTGCAAAGACCAACATGGATGAATTTGGTATGGGCTCTCATTCAACGAACTCCGCGTATGGCGAGGTGTTCAATGGCGTAAAGGAAGGCCCAGCCGGTAGAAAAGCACTCTCTGTGGGTGGAAGTTCTGGCGGCAGTGCTCTGGCCGTGGCTTCGGGCCTTGCCCACGTCGGAATTGGGACTGATACAGGAGGCTCGATACGACTTCCCGCAGCTTACATGAGCCTGGTCGGATTCAAACCGTCATACGGCCAGATATCACGCAAAGGAGTGGTTCCGTATGCGAATTCTTTGGATACTGTGGGCATCATCGCAAAGACTGTACATGATATCTGGCTAACATATGGTGCGTCCACTCACCTCATCACTGGTATGTGCTCACTAGTCCAGAAATCCTCCAAAAACCAGACGACAATGATCCAACCTGCCTGACATTCTCATCTCGTGAGCGAATCAAGGTGGCGATGCTCCGCCGAAAGACTGCGGTACTCGACTCGAAATGGCTTCTGGTTCCATCCAACAAGTCTCCCGAGAAGGACCAGGTATTTGTCCCACGTGAAATACGCCAGAAACTTCAGACCAGATTCCTCTCTCAACGGAAGTGGACACGACGCATTGGCGTACCCCTAGAATACAACATTGAGGAAATGCATCCTTTGGTGCGCTGGGCTTGGACGGCTACATTGAGTCACCTCGAGGACCTCGGCTGTGAGATAGTCCCGATATCACTTCCATCAACCAAGCATGCGTTGTCGTCCTATTACATTCTCGCTCCAGCTGAAGCGTCGTCGAATCTCGCCAAGTATGATGGCGTCCGCTATGGAGCCCGACGAGATGATGTAGCTGACGATGCCGGTGGCACTCTGTATTCCCGATTGCGAGCCACGCATCTCGGCCCCGAAGTGAAGAGAAGAATATTGCTGGGGACTTACAGCTTGAGTGCTGGGGCCATGGACAACTACTTCATCCAGGCACAAAAGATTCGGCGGATGGTACAACGAGACTTCGATAGTGTTTTCAGGATGCCAAATCCATTGCGGCAGGATGCTGAAGTCAACATGCATGGCGTCGACTTCATTGTCGTTCCTACTGCGCCGAGTCCTCCGCCACGACTTCGACATGTCAAAACTGCCACTCCCTTAGAGTCTTATGTGAACGATGTCTTCACAGTACCAGCAAGTCTAGCCGGGCTACCTGCGATATCAGTCCCCGGACCACGCCATCCTGATCATCCGTGGCAACCAGAGGTGGCTGTTGGCATGCAGGTCATTGGTCAATATGGTGACGATTACTCTGTCCTCTACCTAGCCGCCAACTTTTTGACGGACTTTCACGACCCCAACACCCTGAGCCGAACACAGCAGACTAAAGTCATTTGAGAGAGCATTGTGTCTAAACTGTCCTCCACCAAAATGAACATCAACTGTATGATCAGTTTCTGACTAGTTGCGCTTGTGAGCCTCTGGAGCATTCTTCGACGTAGTCGGAATCCCAGGCCGCCGGTCGGAGAAATGATTACGGCCAGGTCTTTGGCATCGTGCTGGTATGACAGAAACTGGGGCCCAAAAGAACCAATTCCTCATCGGCTTGGATTTACTGCCATCTCACTGACTCTCAAGTCAGCCGAGTCACGCACCAGCAACAGGTCAACATGCAGGGTGTCACTGTGTAATTTATTCCACACTCCCTGTCATTGGGGGTATTCTACTTGTGGTGATACTGTTTCTAGAGGTCCAGTTATGGCTCAATCGTCGGATCAGAAACAGAATGCCATGACGATATTCCGCCTCGAGCAAATGACGGGATTGACCTGGCGAGCAAGCTTATTCAGACCGAAAAATGCACCACTGACCGGCCGGTGCTGCAGAGTTCCGGAAATGTGCGACCATCTTGAGCTTCGTCATGGCGAAGTGTCGTTTAGGATTGTCGACTTCAATATCTCAATTCTCCGCCAAGGACCTGCGAGCCCCAACCGCTCCGTTCGTCTCCTCGATGTTGAAGAAGTTTTGGGCGGCTATCAATCGGAGATTTCGAATTGTGGCTCAACAAACCTGCCGGGGCGAGGCACTGAAGAATTGTCACTCCAGCAACGCGGACGTCTGCAGATAGGGAGTGCGAGGCGCATAGCATTGTAAATGCTTGTGGACAAGGCGGTGAAACGGAGGAAATAGTGCAGGCAGGAGCGCATCAATGCATGAGGTACGCGCTCTGTATTGTCCTACAGACGGCAGTCGCTCTCGGTGATATCGTTAACCACTCACCGGTATCAATTAAGTTACGTCGTGATGCTTTTCACCCAGATAACTGGGCATGCAAAATTGATGATCGATCCAACGTGATTGAACGACTCTAGTTGAGCCTCGGGCCGGCCCTCGGCCCTGATTGATTGTGACGGTGTGACAGTAGCCAGGAGTTATCTGGAGCATATTATATACCAGTAGTGGCTGACGTTGAAAAATCCCCGGATTCGGATATTATATACACCAGCGTGAGCAGTGCAGTGTTCATTCGCAGCTGGCCAAAGGAGGTTGCACGTGATATCATTTTCTCTTCGAACGATCTTTGACACGATGTGTTTCAGGTCTGAGTTGGGGGCCGAAACTGGCACTACTTTCTTTTTAAGGCATTTCTGCCAGCAATGTGAAGTTAGAATTCTCTTCGTTAGGGAGATGGTGCGCCCTGACGGATGTCGTCGCACTTAAAAGATGAAGCCTATAATTTGATCAGATTTCCGCGTACCGTGATCATACGACTGCTTCTGTCCAGAAGGTCCAAAAGGTCCAAAAGGTCCAAAAATATTCCAGTCGCGAGCACCGACGGTTCCCGGCCCATCGCTAAATCCCCTGGGTGGTCCGGAGTAACCGTCTAACAAAACAGTACCAGTACTACGTACGACACTTGTTGGATTGCCAGCGCCATGGGCTACTAAGTTAGCTACTCACGTGCCACTCATGTCAGGATGAACAGCGAGGTTTTCCGGCACGAACGGCTCTCCCTGTCCGGTCGGTTCATGCGGCTGCTGCAGATCCAAGGCAGTGTGGGTGCGACGAAAAAGGGGGACCGTGTTACGAGTACTAGTATCAGCCTCCGGATCACGCAGTACGCCATCCATCGCCGGCCGCCGTACGTCGCGATCAGTTATACATGGGGCAACGCGGGCGACACGCGCGAGATCCGGGTCAACGGGCGGGCGTTCCGGGTCAGAGTGAACTTGTGGAATTTGTTGTTCCATCTGAGACAGCGCGGGGAAGCGAGGTTTTTGTGGATCGACGCGCTGTGCATCGATCAGCAGAATCTGGAGGAGCGGAATTGGCATGTCCAGCGCATGGCGAGGATTTATGACTCGGCGGAGCGGACGATTGTGTGGTTGGGCATGCCGAGTGAGGATCGACGGCAGGCGAGGGGGTTGGAGTTTGTTGTGGAATTGGCAGCGGCCGCGGCGGCGATGGCCAAAGGGCGGCAACGTGAGGGAGGACCAGGAGGAGGGCAACCAGGTGGTGGTGGAGGAGGAGGAGGAGGAGGAGGAGGAGGAGGAAAGTGGGAAGAGATGGAGGGGATGGAGGCGAGATGGAGGAACTTGCTCGAGTTGTGTAGGGGCGTGTATTGGACAAGGACGTGGATCATACAGGAATTCTTGCGGGCGAGGGAGGTCGAGGTTGTGGTTGGGACGGCGAGTTTGGAATGGACGTTGTTCGAGGACGTGGTGCGCGCGATCAGGGAAAGGGAAGGGGGAAGAAGGGAGAGTGAGGACGTACGGGCGTGGATGGCCGAGTTCATGCATACGCTGCCGGTACGGTTGACGGGTAGACGGATAAGTCATGAGCAATCGACGTTGGAGGAGTTGTTGGCCGAGTTTTATGATTCAAAATGTGCGGAGCGACGGGATAAGATCTATGGGATCCTGGGAATCGCGGATGATTGTGGTGAGGAAGAGACGACCGGGCAGGTGAGAGGGCCACGGCCAGATTACGCGAAGAATATTGTGGAAGTGTACTTCGAGGTGTGCAGATATTTGTGCCAGAAGGGAAAGCTGTCGGTGCAGGCTGTGTATCTGGTACAACGCGCGTTGGAGATCAGTCAGGCTGATGTTGCGGGTTATGTGGCTTCTCTGGGAGAGGGAGGAGAAGGGACCACTAGGTTGGAGGGTGTGCTGGAGGATTCGGCCTGTGCACTCGTACCGGACTATGTGAATGTCATTGATGAGGTGTTGCCAGGGTGGACGAGTATCCGGGATTTGAGGCAGAAGCTCGACCAGGTCGACTGGTCGAGATACGTTGGGCACGAGGTCAAGCGGAAAACATCACGATCCTCGACGCCGTCGCAGCGAAATGGTGCTGGCACGAGCGGCAGACTGACGGAGTACGTTCTCAGTCCGCTGCCCGCGGGAGTGATCGAGAACGTGGTCCAGGCTGCGGCGCATGGTGAGGATCTTCGGCATTTGCACAATTATCCCTCGGCGAAGGAGTGCAGGATCCCGGTGGAGTATGCCTTGCTGCATGAGGAAGACAAACGGATGGCGAACAATCCTGGCCTCGCAAAGCCGTCGATAGTGATTGAGTCGAACCCTGCACTCGGCGTTGATCCTGTCAGGCTTGGGTTTGCATGTTCGGATGTACGTGCGGGCGACCTGATCTGCCAATTCACCAGGGTAGATGTGACGCTCATCGCGAGACGAGTGGCAGGAGGACATGGCGGGTTGAAGATCGTGGGACGTGCGAGGATGATCGGACATTCAGGCTTGAAGGAGAGGGGCCTTCATCCCGGGTGCAGGAGCGGGCAAGGTCCAGGAGGAGGCAAACCATGGTCAGGCTTGACGCTTGCTGAGGGTGAAGATGGACAACGGCCAAGCGGGAACGAGGACAACTGGACGATGGAGACGGATCCCATCAGTCTTTGGGAAGTGCTCGGGATGGGGTGAGTTGCGATGCTCTGGAGAGTGTTGTCAAACTATTGAAACATGCAAGTAAGGCTTGATCATATAGAGCCAGGAACTTAACAGGTGGCGAGGGGTCTTGTCTATTGATTCATCATCTCTACCGGCCTCCAGGACATGGCATATCATAACATTCGTCAATCTCAGCGCGCAGGACCATATCAGCAAGTTACACCGTAACGTCCATGGTATCGTCACCGTCGTCCCTGGCTTCATGGTCAACTACCATAGCTCCGTCACTCTCGCCTGCAGCCGCTCGATTGCGACCAGCTAGAAGCTCACGTCTCACTTCCGGACCAATGTCCTTGTGACCTCTGAGAAGCAGCAAATCAAGCAATGCTTCACGTTGGTCCTCAGTGATCTCGTTCCTGTACGTCTGTGCAAAGATGAGCAGACTTTGATGCCACAGGACGGGCAATTTGGCTTCTTTGCTGGCCAACCCAGCTTCTTCCGAGTTGGGGTCTTTGGAGGCACGGAAGCGGAGGAAGTGGAACACCAGGGCATCCACGACTTTGTATGGCAAGGCGTATTTCTTCGCCAGCAGCACCCTGATGAAGATGTTCGCAGCACCTGCAGCTTCGCTGTTGACATTCGAGGTCTGTTCTGCTGAAAGTTCGCATAGACGTAGTAAAGCCGCCGCGGAGTGCAGGACCGGGATTTTGATCTTGGCTAGCACCGATGAGATGATATGTGCTTCACGCAACGTGCAGCTTGATTGCACGAGTGTGAAGAGAAAGCCCTTGAAGAAAGCCGAGGGTCGGTAGAAAGCTGCTTTGAGGGCATTGTAAAGGTGGACGTTGAGCTTCTTGGTCTCCTGGATATCTTCCCTAACACGATCGAGCAGGACAGTCTCACAAAAATATTGCCCAGTAGTGGATGGGGCAGATATGAATATCTTGGTCGCGCGGTAGACAGCATGAGGAGTCCAGTTTTCAGGCCGTGAGATTGAGAGCAGCTCCGGCCATTGTGGGAGTGTTGGCAATACCTTGAAAGGTTTGGGCAAGGGTCCAGATTTGTAGCGCGATAGAAGTTGGCCGACCTTGGTGAAGGTCTCAACCACTTTCATGGGTATCTCAACTGCTTCATCGGGCGGCCCTGACCCCAAAAACGTCTGGTGTTGTGACCCAGCATTACGTGCGGCCTCGAGTGCTTCTTTTTCAGCAATGCGCTGGAGGATGAGATCTGTCAGGTTTGTGGCTTCTCCTTCTTCGTCGTCTTCCACTGCAGACATTCCTTTCGGCCGTCGGTCTTCGGTCATAAGGTGCGCTATCGAGGGTGTAAAATCTGCCAGCTCTTCACCGTCTTGCAGGAATTTCCTATAGACCGCCATATCCTCAGGGTCCATCTCCTCCTCGGCCACGACCTCTTCTTCCTCGGGAATCCATTCTCCTTCGTCGTCGTCATACCGAGCTGCTAGGCCGGGGTCTTGGTCGTCGGCATCTTCGTCTGTTGCGAATCTGGAATCGAATCCGAAGGCGGCATTTGACTGCGGCCCAGGTTTCGCGGCGGCGAGTTTGCGATCTTCGGCGTCTTCGTCTGCGAGGTCTTGTGCTATCGCCAATATCTTTCTCGACGACTGAGCGTCAATGTACCCGTCTCCTTGCGCATTTTCATCAGATCTAGATTTTCTCTTTCCAGTGATCGACTTTGTCCGCAGTCGGCCACCGGCGGTGGTTATGTCGTCTTCCAAAGGGTTGTGGCGGCGTGCCATGGCCGTTTTGGACATGTTGGCTTGAGGCTGGTGACTATCCCCGTGAAATGCTCTGAATTTGTGAGGATTCTGGAACGATCACTGCACTTTTGTTACAATCCCTGCTCACGTGGATGAACTTCAAAAAATGTTAATGTTCGGAAAGGAAAATTGTTTGAGGGTGGAAGGGAATTTTACGCGGACAATACGCTTAGTCATCCTCGGTAATTCCTGCACCTTGGGGGCTCGACTACATATGGTATCAAAGTGTGTAGATGAGAAAGCCTGGAATTGGATTTATTCACTCTGAAGTCAAACGTGTGGCAACTGTACAGGTAGTAGCATGGAAGTGAGCCTATAGACTGCGGCAATGTTCCCGTGACATCCAGCTGATATCTTCCTCAAGAACCAGTCGGAAGCCCTTGTACAGGATAGTAGGTATCTGCAGTTGATTCATGAACACACATATTGCGACATCTACTCTGCATGTTCCACATAAAGGCCAGGTGTGAGGGATAAGAGGATGGTAGGGGAGACATTCGGCTCGGTGTTGCCATCCGTAGTTCCTAATGGTGCCAACATACCCTGAACCTGAATTACCTCGATTGGAGTGGGAGCCACAGATTCTCCTCCTTTCGAAACATGCCAAAGTCCTGTCAATAGCAGCTTTGGAAAGTGTCTTCAATGAGGAGATTCCTGACAAGCCTTCGGCTCCCATGTGAATGGCAAAGAGGCTCATATACCAGACCCGTGGATTTCTGCTGAACAAAGTCGCCTTGATGGCCACTATTAAGACTCATCACGTCGAATTGCGGCTTTGTCCTAATTGTTTTGGAGGTGGGCCTATTCTTGGAGACCAGTTGCTTAGTGGATTGAACTGGGAGTCTTTCGACAGGTCTCCATAAACTGAGGCTGGTCTAAGTGCGAACAGGAGGGGCGAAAGGTGGTCATAGTCGGAATAGGTAGAAGAGGAGCTACACCAAACTTTTTGCCTCTTGAACCGGTGGAATTTTTGTACGCGGTTTGTGGGCTAGTGAAGGAGGTGAGGCAGAATCCGGTGACCTTGGCTGAGGATACGTTGGTGAGTAACAAATCCGAGGGACTATGGCAGATCGATTAAAACCCTTCTTAATCAAGACAGGATAGAAAAAGGACAGCACATATGTACTCCGCTCATAAGGTCGAGGGCGATCCAGCTGTTCGTCAACGAGTGGAGGTGTTAGTAAATGACATTGAAAGCCTGGCTCTCTGCGGACATATTCTCCGCTGAGCTGCAAATCCAAACGGACATGACACTGGATTGTATAAATGAGTATTGGACGACAATGATGTGTGAATTCCTCAACGGCAAAATCGAATTTCCCCCATTGCTTGACGGGAAGAGCTGGCCCTAAACTGCCCAAGGTCATCAATGCCATTGACTTGCTGTAAGCGAGGTGGCCCGACATTGGATGTGGTACAAGATGGGACCAGCGTGGTCTGGTTATTAACAGGACCAGGAACACAATGATAATAGTCAGTCAAAACAATAGCAGGAGATACAGACAGCCCGGATCCCGGATGACGATATGGCCAGAGCTAGGCATGTTGTCGTCCAAAGCTCAATGATCATCACCGCCAATTCAAGGTTGACATGCATGTACGAGATCGGACCTTGGCCGGGACTTGCCAGGGCTGCATGAAGGCTGCAAGCAACCTAAAAAGGTGTCCATGTCCGCTGTCAGAGAGTGTCAATGAGGGCCAGGCGTGTGGACCAGCGATCAATCCAAGCCAAACCCCCGGGTCAACCATGCTCATGGGCCGAGAGCAAGGATGTATGATGTATCATGATTTCTTGGTTCGGCAGGTCGCAATGCATTGTCGGGGGTATGTCAGGAGCTGCAGAAAAACGCTGAATGCTGGTTGGGTGAGATGGGACAATGTGTCTCGACCTGATATACGACAAGGGAACGACGGTGCACGACCCAACCTCAAAAGGATGCCACTCGGAGGCTACCTAAACAGTGCTCAAATCCGTTTTCTAGTTAGCTGCTATAGTTAAAAAAAGCCCATCATCGCCCATAATGGCCCGGAGCACGCCGAATGATGGCGCTTAGACAGGCTTACTAAGTTACAGTACCAGTAGTGAGACTACCTAGGTCCCTTGGTATGGTACTGTAGTAAGTTTCGACTGCTGGTGCCCGCAACTCCGCGCTGAGCTTCCTCTGATACACCTCCAGTCGTTTTGCTTGCTTTTTTCCAGCGGTTTGGCTTCTGCAACGCTGGAAGAGCTTCGGCTCCATCCTAAACCTCGACTGCTTGCGAACCTTGTTCATCTCTCCTCCTTTTGCTCTAGAAGATCTTCCTCCACGTTGCAACTTCGTGTGGTCACGGTCAAGACTTGGACCCTGGATTTTCAGGATCGAAATTTGCCATCTTTTTAGTCGTTTGACGGAGTTTAGTCGATATCGCGTTGTCTGACCTTTCACGCTTTCCAGCCTCCTGCTCCCCAGTCCCGACTGCATATTATCACTTCCTTGTTCGCTTCCACCCCCTTTATCATTTCTCTCTTTGGTCGAGATTGACCCTCGCACTCGAAGACGCCTCCCAACGCCGCATCCACCAAACAGATCGATCTGGATGGTCCATCTTTACTCCGTACAAATCTACCAATTACTTGTATATCGGCTGCTCCTCCGTCCAGGTGCCAACCCACCATCCCTGTCTCCTCCTCCTACTCCGGTTCATCCGTTCGACTCCGACCGAACCACCTTGTTACCACCCTCTCGATCTGGTCAAACCCACATCATCCTATCTTGTCCCTCCCCTCGATCTTCGAACTTCCTTCGAGCTTCTGTCGAACCCCCGACATACTGCAGCCTCCCTCGAAACCGACCGCCCTTCTACCTCTCTGTTCAAACACAAACGGTCGACCTGCAGCTGCGAACACGCGCGCTTGGATTTGTGCGCTCGCGATTGCTGCGATATCTCGAGTCCGCGCCCTGCTCCTTTTTTTGTTCTGGAACTCGGCCCCTCAAAAACACGCAAACGCCGCATCTCCTTCCTCGGGCGGACACCACCAACTTCGACTCCCTTCCCACACCTCCTTAACCTCCCTGCTCGATCTTACCTCCACACCTGACACCAGATCTTCCGATCCGTCACGGACAAATCTGTTCATCGACCGGGCAACTCTTCGTCATACATCCTCCTTCTTCCGATTTCGCCTGCGCCGACCAGCCTGACCGCCAGCCAACAAGCCAACTAGCCAACTTGGAGTGCATCCCTAAGAAAAACGACCTGTCCCTCGCGCGTATTTGTCCAAATGTGTGGCTTGCTCCACTGGTGGTGCAATGTATTGATGCCTTGCATGATATGAAAATAGGACACCGGCGAACGCGCGACCGCCTCACGAAAATCGTTCTTAAAGAAGCATAATCATGAGTACCCTTTTTCAATCGACTCTGAGAAATCCTTTCGACCCTCCTATCGAACCTTTGTCGAGACCGAGAGCCATGGCTATCCTCCCCCAGAACAACAACACATCGCCCAAGTCGAGTCACGAAGATTCTATGCAGATTTCCTCTCCCGCTCCTCCGAATATGGGCCCTCCAACACAGGGGACAAGTCCAGAACTTGATCCAGGGAACAGTGCCAATGGAAACAGGGATCCGACGGGCGTGAGTCCCACTGCCGGAGCGGTCGGCGCTTCACAAGGGCCCAAGGTGGTCCAGACGGCTTTCATACACAAGCTCTACAGCATGTTGGAGGATAAGACCATACAGCACCTAATATCGTGGAGCAACACGAATGAAAGTTTCGTCATGTCCCCTTCGAATGAGTTCTCAAAAGTATTGGCACAATATTTCAAGCATACAAACATATCCTCCTTTGTTCGCCAGCTGAACATGTATGGCTTTCACAAAGTCAGCGACGTATTTCACACGGGTTCGCCGGAATCTGCACTATGGGAGTTCAAGCATGGGAATGGTAATTTTAAGAAGGGAGATCTGATGGGCTTGAGAGAGATCAAAAGACGAGCCTCGAGACATACTCTGATCCATCGAGATTCATTCTCCAACGCGAAGCCGGGCGTCTCGCAACCAGGAACACCCGCTGAGATCATGCCAGATGCTGATCAACGTCTCGCAGGCCTTGAGCAGGCCTTCTACGACATGCATTCGAGATTACAGAGGACCGAGGAGAGCAACGCTCTAATGAGCTCTAGGTGTCAAGCATTAACAGAAGGAATGGTCCGCGTCCACCAATGGACGCAGAATCTCACCAGCGCAGTCCAGACCTTGTCGTCACCCGAATCGGCGTTATACACTGACATCACCAATATGCAGAAAGAAATAGCGCGCCAACTTGAATTCGTGCGCGCTCTCGAAACCCCTTCGGAGTCGCTACAAACTGGCAGGCAGTCATACTATCCTAGTGGTGGGGCGTTGGAGCCGCCTGTGTCTCCGCGAGGATACAACTATCCTGACAGCCGCAGGTCATCGGTTCAGATTGAACCACAGCATGTCGGCTTGCGACCTCCAGTGCCTCCGTTGCCTCAGTTTTCATCGTCTCCACGACGTTTTGGCTCGGCCAGTATCCCACATCCATCTCCAGGGTTCAGTCGACCTGCTCTGCCTACACAACCACCGCCGAGCGTGCATCCTTTGGCATCTGTGTCCACACCACCGCCTATAAATCTGACCCGCCGGCACACGTCAGCTGATATCCGAGAGCATGGTTGGGCTCCGACCCATGACCATGCAAATGGGTCTCCGTATGCGTCGGGCCACTCGTCTGTGCACTGGCAGCCGTCATCTCCGCAACAAGCCCCACTGGTAGGAGATCGGCTGCTTCAGGATCAACTGGCCCGATACGAGATTAACGGCCCCAAGCGGCATGCAACGACCGCAAACCAGCCGACGCCGCCATTGACATCCTCGTCCGAGGCGGCTCCTGCAGGCCTGGGGGTCGAAAATGTGCCGTGGACGCCCGGAGTGGGAGTCAACAAATTCCCTCGGCCCAACTTTGAGTTACACTCTGCTCCTGCTACACGCCGGGGTAGTATGGCGACGCTACACTCTTTACTCAACCCCGCGGAGACGGCAGAACGAGATAACGAGGACGAGGGCAACGATGATCGAAAGCGGAAACGAATGGTATGATTCAATCTTTTCATCTTATTCTCTTGCTCAAACTATTTGCTGGGCACTGTCTTGTCCACTGTAAATATGGGGAGGCGCTGGAATGAATTTTCATTTTCACATGGAGGCTTTTTGCGGAACAGTTTTTCAGCGTCAATTTCCAAGCCACGTCATGATTGGGCGCAAGGCCGCCAGCATTGGCACAAGATCAGAAAAGATGTAATGATTACACTATGAAACCCTTTGTAAGGAGATGGCATGATTTTTGGTTGGAGGATCTTACGAGACGAAGAGGGCATGGGCGGACTTAATACTCATGTACATGTGTATAAAGGTGATGATGATGATGGGTTTGTACTGCTGGTTAGAGGTGAAGGGCAGGCGAAAAATGCAAAATGCAAATGCAAATGTTCATGTTCATACTTCGATTTGCCGTCGGGTTGCTTTGCACTCGTCACTTGCACCCCATCCTGCTGCTCGGTCCTTCATATGCCTCTTATGATATCCAGATGGGTTGCACACGTGATCACGTGACTACATCTACCAGTCCCGTACATCGGTCTCGAAGATCGCAAGCCCTCATACGCAAGCTGAGGCTGAGACCAACCAATGCTACTGCGCGTTTCTTTATGAACCAAGATCCACCAGATCATAATACGCCTCGGTCCTCGCGGAGAAAGGACTGCCGTAGACTGGACATTGGTGTCTGGGCCTTCTGGATCTCGCTTTCTTGCTTTTTTTGCGGACAGATAGTGGCTCATTATGTCGTACCTATATGTGCGGGCGCTTGACCTGTCGGACCGGGAATGTCCGTTTGAAGAGGTCTCTCCTTTTTCAGTGCTCAGAGCTCGCGGACATGGTGAAATCCCCTCGCAAAAACGGGGACACGCTTCCCAACCCCGACCTCGCCGAAGTTCGATTTCTTGTTTGACTTTTGCCACTAGCAGGACAAGAGCTTATCGCATGGCGACCGGCGAGGATACGATATATGGGGCGTCGAAGGTGCCGCTTTTGGCTGATTGGCGGCTTTCGGATCAAGTCCATTGACGCCGATGTATGGGCTATCTGTCAATCGATGGGGTCGCTGAGGTGCTTTTCGCTTCTTACCGCTTCAAGGGCCGTCTCAGATATATGTGTCGACAAAAGCTGCAGACGGTCATCCATCATTGGCCTTGCCGGATTTCTTTTTCTTCTTCGCCGCTCGAGAGGCTAGGATCTCGTCGAGATAGCTGGAGCCACGCTTCTTGATGGACTTGGGGGCATGAGATCCCTGACCTGACGCTGTATGCTCGACGGACTTGTTACTTGCTGCATTCGTCGTTCCGACACTGGTATCGCCTGGGTGCGTGCGGGACATGTTTGGTGTGCCCGAAGTGTTTTTGATTTGGCCTGCTTTGCTTTTACCGAGGCCGGAACGACCTTCTTCCTCGTCCTCGCTGTCGCGACGTCTATGTGCCGATGAGGCTGCCCCTGGTCGGGATTTCGCAGTCGCGTGGTGATGATGCGGGTTGCCGCGTTGGCTACCACGGCCGAGTAATTGCTTGCGTAGAAATGCGGTTGTCGGGTCTGAGGCACGAGAAGAGTGTGTAGTTGAACTTGAGTCTGTGGGTTGCGTGTAGCCTATACCGCCGCTATGTGGTCGTTAGAATGAGCCCGTCGAGATCGATTGCACTGAGCGCAGGAAGGGCAGGAACGGCGGAGGAGGTGGGCGGTGAGGAGACGTACTTTTCGGAATAGAGAGCTGCATTCTTCGCAAGGTTCGCCTCGAACTCCTCTTGCTCGTCCTCCCTGGCGTTCGAAGTGGAATTGTCACCAAACGCACCGTTTAGCCATGACTTTGCGAGCCGCGAGGCTTCGGCGTGCTGGAGGAGAGCTTCATTGGTGGCTATATCGATTTCGGTGGCTTGGCTCGCGGACCGGTGAGATGATGTTGGTGCTGGCATGATATAGTCTACATCTTCACCGCAGGGGAGCATGGGAATTGTTCTGTGACAACTGGGATGCGTAGGCGAAATGGTATGGGAATTTATTTTCAGGCGAGGAAAGTCAAGCGAGGCATGACTCGAACACTTGGAATAGAGTGGCTGCTCTGACTTAGATGCTCAGCTTATGTCATCCATGTAAAGTCGTGATTTCGCCCATCTCTTCGCTTCTTCTCGTCCTTGACCTTCTCAAATTGCGCTAGACACACCCGTCCTTCGATGGCAAAGACCGTAATACTAAGATTAGCAATGTTCTTGATAGAATAGAACTGTTTTGCTCTCAAGTTCTCAAGAAATTGTCACCCTTGTCATCTCCCGACGGGCATTCCGTGAGCCGAAGACTCTCCCACTCTCTCCGCACATTTCTACACCTTGCAATGTGCCGTCTCTTCCGCACGGATGCACGATTTCATTCACGTCCCTACGGAGCTTCATCAGGCGATATGGATGTGTAACCCACCATACAAGCGACCTCAATGGATCGGGTCGACAACAACGATCTACCGACAAGCCCACCCAAGAGACGCAAGCTCAAACATCCTCGCACAGCCCGAGCTTGTGCCTTCTGCAGAAGGTTTGTTCTCATTGTGTCCAGTTGGTCAACATCCGTCGATCCATGTACATCTTGGCTACAACACCAGCTTTGACGGTTGCGGCTACTTGGGTCTTGCGTGACTGATTTGGTTGAACTAGGCGCAAGGTCCGATGCTCGGGTACTCAACCATGCGACTACTGCCGCGGCGAAGGAGTCCGATGCGAGTATGAGGATAGACTCTCAAGATCTAGTCCTTTCGCTGTGCAAACGACCTCTCGGGTTGCCCCGTCAGCGACACAACAAGAAACCCCAACCTCTGCTGCTAAAAGCGTAGTAGCAACGCCGGGACAACCTTCGACGACACTCCCAGAAATCCAGTCTGGAAACGGTAAATCAAAGACTTCGCGACGTGTATCGTTAGACCCGCCCCAGACATTCGCCGAAGGTCAGCATATCGGACCATCTGCCGGCGTATCATTTCTCTATCATGCTTGGAACCGGACTGGCGCGCCTGAGGAAGAGGCGACGCTGCCAACGGCGCGACTGACATGTCATGGAGACATGCCTCAAGCTCCAGTCACCAAGGACCCGCAATTGCCCACTAGAGAAGAAGCAAGCACGCTTTTGGAACGTTATTTTCAGTTCGCTACGCCTACGTACCGATTCCTTCACCGGCCGACCGTGGAAAAGTGGATGTCCAAGCTAATGGACGGCACTCAGCTGTCAAAGGCAGAGGCAGCTTGTGCTTTGATAGTTTGTTCGCAAGCACTCCTCTACACCACGGTCGGAGACAGGTATCAGAACGGTGGGGACGAGGGGCTCAACCGAAGCAGAGCCTGTGAGTTGCCTCTCCAATGTATGCTCCTTGCTCGTGGGAAGACAGATTATCTGACCCGAATTGACCGCAGACTTTGACAAAGCAAAATCCCTACTCGACGAAGAACCCGGTCCTGCCACAGTTGTTAGCGTGCAAGCACGCTTAGCCATGTGCCTGTATCTCCTGAGCACGTTCCGTATCAACGAATGCCGTTTCTCCTTCAGCCTTGCTTGCACAATCTTGACCTCAATCGGCCTCCAGCGGAAGACACTGAATGCACACAAACTCGACCTTGTCACCCTAGAATCACGCAAGCGAACATTCTGGTGCGCCTACGTGCTGGACGATTATCTAAGCGTCATGCTGGGCCGGCCCCGGATTCTCCACGATGGCGATATCGACCAGGAATACCCCCGAAACATCGACGACAATGACCTGTTATCGTCTGAATCGCCTGAAGACCTGCCTTTGCACGGCAATCTGGAAGCTTTTATCGCCCACGCCGATCTGGCCAAGTTGATGGGCCGCAACAGCCACCTCCTCTACCCGCTTCAGCCGTTGACAGAAGACGAAGTTCTCGAGCGCACGCACGAAATGCTTCACGCACTCGACAACTGGCGGGCCTCACTGCCGGGTTTTCTGAAGCCTCGCAACAAGACGCTCGCCGGACAAAGGACGTTTGAAAGGCAGAACACGGTGCTCAAACTTGCGTACGCACATTTGCGCATACTCGCCACACGACGCTGCTTACTCGCGGATTTCGGCCGTCTGGGACGTAGGGCGCCATCGGTATCGGCAAAGGATGATCGGGCGCTGAAGCCGATCCAAGAGTGCGTCGCTGCTGTATGCACGATTCTCGATGCGGTTTATGACCTGAGCGAAAGGGGCACCATGTATCAAGGGTTCTGGTTTCAGCCTTACATTACCCTCGTCGCGATCTCGACATTGTATGTGTTTGTTATACAAAAGAGTCGGTCGACGCTGCCGGAGGGTTTGTTTGTCCAGCTCAACGAGTACCTTGACAAGGCCAAGTATTGTCAGGAGCTGCTTGCGGCGTTGTCGCCCGCGGGAAGCCAGGCAAGGAGACATCATGTTCTGCTGAATCGGCTAAGGGAGCGAGCGGAGAGAGATGCTTTGAGGACGAGACGGCAAGGTGATGCGAAGAGTGGAGGTGCACACGGAGTGGCAACCAGGCCAGGCTCCGTGGTGAGACAAGTTGAAGATCGGACGGCGTTTGTTGGAGGCGAGAGCCAGTCAGCTGAAAATCCCGGACGCGTTCAACATCAAGCTGACGACGATCAGACGGCGACGGATGGCGCCGCTCACCTGAACCACAATCCGGATGTGATGATGGGTCAATTCACACCGTCAGAAGATGACTTTATGTTCCAAGATCTGAATGGTTGGGGCTGGGAAAGCTTGGACACGGTTGGATTTCTTGCAGATGGCGACTTGTTTGGTCTCCAACCATAGCGTGCCCCTAGTTACATTGATGTCCGCTAATCTGCTTGCTGAAGTCCGGATCTGGGTTATTGTAGCTTCACTCCGACCTCCGCAGTTTCCTGTTCGTTGTTGGATGTTCGTGTGTCGACAACAGTTTACCCTCCATTCAGCAGATCAAACATATTACTGCTCATTCTACTGATCTGTGGAGTGCCTTGCGTAGCTCTCTTCCTCTTGCGTTTGCTTCTCGCTGGCATCCATTCTCCGTCTGTAGCCTGTGTCGTGTTGTTCTGTTGTTGAAGAGTCGCCTTTTCGGCGCCCGTTCTACCGTCGCGATGGCCTGGGAAAATCAAATTGGCCAGGCCTGTGATGGCATTATTCCGAGCTTCGAGGTCCAAATCGGCCGTTTTGGCCCGGAGATCTGGGATGTCGAGAAACAGATCTTCAATATTTGGCATTGATTCGAGTCTAGAATGCAGCTCCCACAGAGTGTTGGAAATCCCAGAATCCATTGAAGACTTGCATTTGAGATTCTTGAGGACATGGCGAGTTAGTTGCTGCAGAATCCGAAATGAGTATAGAACAGCATGCATGTTGGCTAAGAGATGGACATCGTCCCATTGTACCTTGGACCCCAGGGACGCGATTGAGGGCTGGAGGCCTAGAAGCCTGGTCATCTGGGTGACGGATGGAGTGGGTTTGTCTGCTTCGAGTTTTTGCTCGCACACGAGCCGGAAGGCAAGGATGTACCATTGTAGAGCTGTTACTGAACCGAAATTCCCCTCAAATGGTTGGGGTTTCAGTGTTTCTAGCGTTTGGAGCATCATCCTCAGGTGTTCCCGCACCAGGGACTCGTTCACGGGCTGGATTAGGGTCGGGGTGATTCGCTGGCCCTTTCTTGCGTACTCAGTCACCGTCTTCGAGAGTTTAGAGTGGACTGAGGGAGTGAGGAGCAGCGAATACGCGAGTCGTCGAATACTGGCACCGTAGGCCCAAGAGGAGTCCCGTGATGGGTCTTCGACAATAGGGGTTAGGTACATATCGGCCGACTCGTCTGAGGTTACGACTGCTTCGGCAATTCGAGGGTCTAAGCCATCCAAGAGAGCCAGCTCGTCAAGCTGGGTAGTTGGGGCATCTGTGTACTGCTCGCAGAACGCCTCATACTCGGCGTGGAGTTTCTCCAATCTGCTATCGTCTTTTGCTCGCTCTCTAACCACGGCAGCTGAAAGGCTTGGGTCAAGGAATCGCTCGAAGCCGAATCTAAGCAGCGAGGTCACCTGCATTCTTTCAGCGACGTGGCTCGGACTGAGCGCGAATGCAATTATTGATCCATAACTGGCCCCGAGACTGTGCTTCTTCTCAAGGGAGTGCAACAGCACGACGCGGCCAGTAGCTCCGAGGTCGTGCACGGCTAGGTCAGAGTCGTTCGTCAAAATGGCGCCGCCGGTTTCTTTGGCCATCGTGGCACAGAAGACGTCGGCCTCGCCTGGGACTAGTTGCACGCGGTCTTTGAAGGGGCCGCTACGCAAGGACTCAATGGCGCTAGCCACCATGAACGGCGGCGCTGGGAGGGTCGACTTCCTTGTTGACATGACAGGGGTCTCCCATAGCGCCTTCTCAGAGTCGACAGCTGAGATGGAAGCAGAGACTGGAGGAAACTCGGGATAGACTTTCCGATACGCTTCAAGCTGCTGGCGGAGTTTATCCATTCTCTCGAGGCGGACACCATGCTTTGATTCGGGCAGCGCGCCATCGAAGAATAATTTCTGCACCTCGACGTTGTCGGCTTCCAGGTTGGACAGAAACTGGCGTAAGGCCTCGTTTATCTCATGGTAGGTTGGTATTTGAGCGACGAGGGTAGGTGTCCTCAGCGACTTATAAGCCAACAATTTGTGGTAGACGTAATACACCAGAGATGGACCATCGATTACCATGGAGCTGATGACATCGGGATTTTGGTGTGAGCCTTGACTCGACGAGTGGAGAGTGACTCCCTCCGCGTATGGGCGGAGATCTTGGGAAAGCCGTGGGATTCCCATAGCGAAGCTCGGCAAGCCTCCATCCTCGATTGTAGAGTGCTGGGATCACATAGGTTCTGTGAATCAATGCGTCTTTCATCTGTGATGTTGAACATTGATTCGTGTTGGCGCAAATACCCTGCCGCATTGAAGGTACGGCGAAGTAATTGGGCCAACAGCGAAATCTAAGTCTTCTACCGCGATTACCTGCAGTGACATACATCCAACATGCATTTTTTTTTAGCAACATATCAGTCTCCAGTATCAGATATCAGATCCTCACTGAGAACGTCATCAGACCAATGTGCCACTAACAGCTGCACATGAGGCTTCCACATCGTCTTCTGGAGTCTACAGCTTTCGTGCAACAGGCCCTTGGACATCGAAGATGACGTGTTCGGATGATACGCAAACTGAAGGCATCTATTCAAACGTGCGGCTTCTTATCGCTCAAGCACTATGTTCAATGATACATTGCCACTTTGCGAGCGATTCAAAAGCCACAAACGCCATTTCTCCATTGGCCGGGAATAGTGTCTTCTAACCTCATACTTGTTGATTTCTTCCCAGAGGAGCTTCAGGATGGATCGTACACCCATCAGGTCACAGCTGAGCCCGCAGAGGTAGTGTATCTGGTGTTTTCTCAGCCCCTGCGAAATTCACACTCTCTGCAGGCTCAGTGTGTCCCGTTTACCGCAGCCTGTATCTGAGCAAAGTTCTCATCGAACACTTCCTCGGTATGCTTGTCCGCGTCGAAGAAGTGAATCCAGTCTTCACGCGGGAACTGAACCGATTCCGGGTTTTCTTTGACCTTGTCCCAGTCTGCTTTGTGCCACATATCTCGTGTGGTCTCTCCGGTCTTCTGGACCGCTCTGACGCGATCGTATCTGCCACGGCAGTCAGCGAACATCCTAGCTGGTCGTGGATTGCAGGATATGGGCTTACCTAATCCTCTGGTACGTCCGGACGGCATCAGGAACATCCGTCTTCCCTGCACGTCTGAGGCAAATCGCGATTGTCACGCCGTCCTCCATTGCTTGGGTGGCACCTTGTGCGGAAGTCGGCAAGAATGGATGAGCCGAGTCACCGAGTAAAGCGATACGACCGCCTTTGCTGATCCAAGTCGGCAGGGGGTCTCGGTATACCAGCTTCCAGTCAACGAGATGGCTTTCAGGCGTCTTCTCAACAATGGCCTTGCACATGGGATCCCAGCCCTCAAAAACCTTGTATACGTCTTCAAGCTTGCCGGGGAACGACCACGACTCGTCAATATCTGCTTCGTCCTACAACAGCATTGTCAGTCAAGCCTGATCAACTGGGCCCGGAACCTACCCTGTGAGTAAGGACCCAGCAGCAGTCACTTCCGTTCTTGATGGTTGAGAAAAGGAAATGCACGTCCTGACCGATCCACCCGTTGAACGTGTCGCCATTTTCACAAAAATGTTTCGTCCGAGGATCTTTGATCATATCTGTGTTGGGGAACCTAGGGTGAGTCAGACCTACGCCCTCGATCTCGGCCTGTATCCACTCACCAAGCACGAAAGACCGCGTATCCGCTGCTTTTCGGCTTGTCGAAATATCCCAGCACTAATTCGCGGGCTTTTGACCTCACACCATCAGATCCAATGACTAGGTCGCCCCATACCTGCAGAGAATGAGCAAATGTCGCCAGACAACGAGTGGAGCAGGATCCTCGTACCTGTTCGCCAGTTGACAGCTCGATCCCGGCCCTATCTGCTTCCTCCATGTACTTCTCTACCCTTTGGCCAAGGTGGATGGGAATCTTGAGATCGTCCTTGGCATAATTGAAAATAACTTCGTGCAACTCTCCACGATGGCCATTGAAAACGGGAGCGTCGGGATTTTGTGGCGGTGTCGCTTGATTGATGATGAGTTCTCCGGTATATTTGTGAATGTTGAACCCATAATTTGTCAGGTCGATACTCAGCTCTCTCATCTTCTTTGATATGGAACCGTCGACACCCCAGCGCCGGAATATTCTGCCAGCATTGGACCCGAAGGAAATGATGTCGCCCAACGGCTTGAGTTCTGGGAAAGATTCATATATTTCAACCTGGTGGCCTTGTCGGTGGCATTCTATGGCTGCTGTGAGTCCTCCGAAGCCTGTCTCTGGTAAACAAATTGTATCAATATCTCCCGAATGAAGGCCTCCATACCTGCTCCGACAATTATTACCCTGATGCCGGTTTTCGATTTTGCAAATGGTTCTGCCGCTGACATGATCATCGTGTCTACCGTTGCTGTGACCCTTTCTAGCTGCTATTCCTGGTCGATTGACGACTTTTACGAGAATTTGAGCCGGTCAACCAGAGCACGTCAGCTGGCTCTGGGCTCCTCGAATGCTTGGTAAATCTATGGTTGGAGATCCTAGAAACTAAAAGTGATCACTGGTCTTTTTGAACGAAAGTACGACAGCTCGATAGAGCCCCACGGATCATACCGGTCTGCTTTCCACCAGAGTCGAGACTTGAGGCGATCCAGTGGCTTGGAGGCGTCTGGGATTCTCCAATGGAACTGCCGACCCTATGCATTGTACCGAAAGGGACAATGGACGCTGAAATCCAACCATGATTGGACAACCCTCAAGGCTGGATCCTCTCCCCACAGTTACACCCCATCTTTCCCCTCGTTGCCACCGAGTCACCAAGAAGGATACCTGCCTCCCTATCTAACCTGGCACGCCTGGCTTCATAGGCACATGGTTTCTTGCTAGGTGAACGTACTACTGTGGCTTGTGCACTGCACTGTTGCAATCAAACCCGTGGGGTTCGAGGCCGCCTTCCGCCAATGCATTCGCCTACGTGAACGCGATTCAAGAGCCTCCGCCGCACATGCCGGCCACGATAAGACCGTCGATATCTGCCAGATCTTGTTGAGGTCTTTGCCTTTTCTAGGACAATCTATTCAGGAAAAATCATATTCCGTTTTCAGTCGCGACGCACGTGGTAGTCGCATTGGAGGCGAAAAATCTTTGCCCAAAGTGCCCTTTTGGCCATTCTACAAGGGCTGTTGTTGATATACGGTCGGACTTACTTCGAAACTCCGCAACAGCTTGCCACGAATTAGTTTGTTGCATGTCATCCTCACAGCATTATCAGTAGCTCACAATCCTGGTGGTCTGATCTGTCTCCAGGATAGCAACTCCAGCCACGGTGTTTAGTGGTAGCTTTCGGCGACATTTCTTGACCCCTGACAGATTGAGCGCTTCAATTGGCTCAACATGACTTCTAATTCAGACTTCAGCAAAGAAACAGGTGCGACGGAGGTCGCAAAAGCTTATGGTCATGGAGTAAGGGACAAGACGGGTATGAACCCCCAAACAAGGCCTTTGACGCCCAGACGACCAAATTGACAAGCATCTGCAGTGGTCATCATTGGCGTTTCGCCTCAAAGCCTAGGCGAATCTATGGCACTGGCGCTTGCCTCGCAATCGCCCAGCCAGTTGGTGCTGGCCTCGCGGACAATGCTCAAGATCAAGGCTGTAGCTACAAAGATCAAGGCTAAATATCCAGACGTTCAGCTTGAGCTTGTGGAAGTGGATTTGGCCTCTCTTGAATCGGTCCGCGAGGCCGCTGCAGAGATCAATAAGGCCGTGGAGAAGATCGATATCCTGATCAACAACGCGGCTGTTGTGATGCAAGCCCATGCATACACCAAGGAGGGACTCGAACTGCAATTTGGCACTAACCATATTGGCATTTTCCTGTTGACAAATCTCCTGATGCCCAAGATCCTCCAAGCTGCCCAACAGTCACAGTGCAAGGGCTCGACCCGTATCGTCAACTTGACGAGCGCCGGCCACATCATCTCACCGATCCGATACAGCGATTACAATTTTGCAAAAAGGCCCGAAGACATTCCGGAAGATGAACGACCAATGTCGCGCCCTGGAGTCTCTTTTGACCCTCCACCGGGGAAGACGTATGTGCCGTTTGTCGCCTATGGCCAGTCGAAGACAGCAAATATCCTGATGTCGCTGTCGATTTCCGAAAACCTGGCGAGTCAGGGCGTAAGGTCAATAGCCACACATCCCGGGTCGATCTGGACAGACCTGTCCCGCAACCTGGATGAGGAGTACACGGATTTGATCAGCAAGACCGGCAGCTTCTGGAAGACTTTGGATCAAGGGAGCGCGACGACCCTGGTGGCGGCACTTGACCCGAAGCTCGGTGAGGATAGGAGCGTCATCTACCTCTCGGACTGTCAGGTGGCGGAACCTGCAGCACACGCGAGCGATCCCGTTGCAGCTGAGAGGCTGTGGAAATTGAGCGAAGAGATTGTCGGGCAGAAGTTTGATCTGGGCAGTGGGAGTCGCTTGTGAAGTGTTCGCTTCGGAGCCATCAGGTGGCGAGAGGCCTCGATGACTTGCCACCAAGTTACTCGTCCTTTTTTCCCTCTTCCTTTTGAAGATGAGCATATTCCGTCATCGGCTGCATATCTGAACACCTGAAGCCTGGCTTTCTTGGGTTCAGCGCAATTTCGGGAACCCTCCTGCGACAAAACCCGCCGATGCATGGACAGAAACATGCGATGATGATCTGGTTTGCAGCTCAGTATCAATCTTCAAGTTGCCACGACGCCTTTGCTGCCAACTCGCCCAAGCAGAGCTGCTTGTTTCGACTTGGATCGCTTTCTTCAGCGATACGTAGACTCCGAGATCCAGGTATTGGAAGTGTGTTGGTGGTATTTCCGCGATTCTGGTCATAGAGTTGAATGGATTACTAGTAGATGGTTCTAGAAGGTCATTAAGCGGGTCTATGAGATGTGCGTCGCATGAAGAATTCAGCCTTCAGCCTTTTCCCCAATTCATAGTCTCATCACATCTCTGCCGAACAGGAAATTCATTACCATGGCCCAGAAGAGACCAACCCAATTCCGCCATGTTCTGGTCCAAGTCCAGCTGCCGGATCTCCAGCTCAGCCAGGCCTTTTGGCCGGACAACGGCTCGCCTGCTGCCGATCCCTGAATGATCCCATCGTGGGCCCCAATGTATGTCACCAGTCGCTTACTGCTAAAGACGAAAGGCTGGCTGTTCTCATGGCGTCGGTTCAACTGCCGGACCAAGTACTTGGCCTTCTGGACGGCCACCTCGGCAGTAGTTGGCAAAGACTGGCCTTCAATGTCTGCGGCGTCGCCGAGAGCGAAAACATTGGCATAGACGTCGGGAGTTTCCTGGTCGCCTTTCTGGACACGAAGTCTGGCGTCGGTCAATATGCGCACGAGTCCGCGTTCCGTCTTTTTCACGTTCAGTGTGTCGACGAAGGGAATGGACTTGTTGCCCGCGACCCAGAGCAATATGCCGTAGGGCACGGAATCTTGACCCTTGAGGTGCAGAGTTGTGCGGTCGACCTTCTGGATGACAGTGTTGGTGGCGACACGCACACCTCGCTTCACCATTTTCTCGGTCGCATACTCGTACAGCTTCTTGTCGTAGGAGCCCAGGATATGTGAGGCGACATCAAAGATAGTTATATTTATCAACGGCGCTACAGCGGGGTAAAAGTCCTTGAGCTCGTGCTGGGCCATGTCGGAAAGCTCCGCAGTAATCTCGACGCCTGGGAAAAGGTTTCCTTAGTTATTTTTGCTCTGTTGGCGAGCGTGCTGCATGCCTCACCTGTGGGTCCTCCACCAACGATGGCAACGTGAAGTAAGGCGGAGGCCTCTTCAATAGAAGTACAAGGTAGGCTGGCCTTTTCCAGCTGGTCGAAAAGCTTCTTCCTCAAGGCCATGGCGTCGGAGACATGCTTCATGAACAAGGCATGCTCAGCCACCCCAGGAGTGCCGAAGGTGTTCGTTTGACCTTGCCAAAGATTAATATAGCGCCCGCCAATGCTAGGAGTCCCTGGTGGGCTGCGTACATCCTGGACAAACGACCAGTTTATCAAATTTGAGAACAAATCGACGGCTGGGGAATCCGTCGTTCTCCTCGTCAAAAGCCGCCTCGCATTGTACCTGCCTGGCATCGAAGTCCACGTCCAAAGCATTGGCCTTGATGAAGTCGCAATGCCGTCCTTTGGCTCGAATAGACTCTTCGGCCAGGCTGAAGGGGAAGAGTCCACATGCTGCGGAGGCCAGCAGAGGAGTGTAAGCGCTCGTCCTCCTTGGCGACACAATCGAGACCGCATATATGGTTGTGTCAATGTATTGAGCGATGTATAGGCCTACCCAGCCGGACCCGATAACGACAAGCCGTTCTCGGTCGTCGTTTGCCATTGTGGTTAAAACAGAGGCAATCCTGCTTGAAGCACATTGCAGCTGCGATACGAAACGACTTTGGGTGGCTGCCAAGGTATGTGAATGGTATGCTCACTGGCTTGAGTTCTACGTCATGCCTGGAGATGCCGGTTCGTGAGGTCCAGCTGCTGCTTAGCTAATCCGTTTGGATATCGAGGCCAGTGTCACCATCCGATCTTCGCGAGGAGTTCAGCAGGCTCCCCATGATGTGGCAACGGATGGGAAAGCGTCGCGAGGTTCTCATGAAGAGATTGTCGCTGTCACCTGGAGACTGCCCTGTAATCGAATGCTCGCTCCGGTGGTGTCTTCATAGGGCTTTGATTGATTCAGGAAAGCCTTTGACAGTTATGTTACAGGATTGTAGCGTCGAGCCAGCCAGCCCTGAACGGCGGATGGAGTACCACATCGCTGACAGGAAAGATCACAGCAGCCCTGACTAGCAGCTTGTCTTGCAGTGCTGCCGCATAAGGTCCATTTTTCACAAGCATGTCGCGAAGATATTGTCGAACCTCTGCACGAACCTCGGAGGGTAAGCCCGCATATGCAGTTAAGTCAGACTGGTCGAACACAATGAGGTGAGGTTGGATAACCTTTAACTGTGAGAAGCCGCCCCATTTTGCGAGAATGGAGAGATTGAGGGCGCGATCGCCGACAAGGATTGCAGGGCGTGGATCAGGATATGTGAGGGAGGACATGATGCCAAATTTGAAAGTCATCGGAGCGGTGGTAGCAGTTTGTGACAGCCAGGTGGTGGCCTCGTTCTGCGACATTATGCTTAGTCCACTCTGAAGGTTCTTCCCATGTTCCTCGAGAGTGCGTATGACGGGTGTTGACCTTCGGAGCTGAAGGGTTTCAAGGTCGCGTCCTGCAAGAATATGCGCTTGGATTCAACACTCAATATTAGTCAGCACTTCTCTCACACACCACCTACATCTTTACCGGAGCTGAGACTTCAATGACATGAGATAATCATCATTCGAACCCCCGGTCATCGATCATGCCATTGATCTACTTTGGCTCCAAGGTTGCACCACATATACAGATGAAGCCAAGGCTCTTATCTGTTGATGGACGATTCGCGTGCCATGTATCTTTGCGCACTAATAAGGCATATGCGAGAGCCGACCAGATCATCTCGAATCAAGGCAACAAGGATTTCTCCGCAGACTGAAAATGGTTGCATTGAAGATTGATATGACGCCGGGAGGTGTAGTGATCAGCAAACGGACCAGGCTGAGAAAGGCAGCTCAAAGACGCCTCCCTCCAACTCACCAACCACAGATTCACATTTCCTGATGTTCTATCGGTGTCTGTCTCTCGTTCCTGGTATGCTGCATCGGGCACAATAGGCTATCCGGCTCCTCTCTGCACTCCGGGTACGACAGTCGAGAGGGGTTCATCAGGCCTGCCTATATCAATACCGAGCCCCTCAACCTCCCTTCGACTCAATACGAGGGCCACAGTGTACCAGGAGAACTCAAGCGGCGTCAAAATGCTCTTAACGTTTACAGCCCTCGCATGGCTGCTTACCGCGCAGTTATCTCAAGCACAATTTCCTCCGAAGCCAAAAAACACCACAATCCTCAACTCGAGGTTCGGAGATGGGGTCTACATCTCGTACAAAGAGGTAGGATATCTGCTGCCATTTATGACTGAACACAAAAGATGACGATTGTCTTGTAGCCAGGCATTTGCGAGACCACACCAGGAGTCAAGTCGTATGCCGGCTACGTCCATCTTCCAGCTGGCACCTTAGCCGATGTGAACGCGACACAAAACTATCCTATCAACACCTTTCTCTGGTTCTTCGAGGCACGGAATGATCCAGCAAATGCTCCTTTGTCAATCTGGATGAACGGAGGTCCCGGCAGTTCGTCGATGCTGGGTCTTTTGACTGAGAACGGACCTTGCAATGTTAATCCGGACTCGAATTCGACGACCCTGAACCCTTGGTCTTGGAACAACAATGTCAACATGCTGTACCTGGACCAGCCTGTCCAAGTCGGCTTCTCCTACGACACACTCCAGAACATCACTTACGACCTCGTGAGTGGTGACATAACTCTTCTCAACAAGAGCGACCCAATCCCAAAACAGAATCTCACCTTCCAGGTTGGCACATACCCGAGCCAGAAACAAAACTTCACAGCGATCGGCAGTCTCAATGGCGCCCGAGCCCTATGGCACTTTACCCAGACTTGGTTCCAAGAGTTTCCAGCCTATCATCCAAACGACAGCCGTATCTCGATTGCGACAGAATCGTACGGCGGCCGCTACGGGCCTTCATACTCGGCCTACTTCGAGGAGCAAAACCAAAAGATCGAGAACGGCACCTGGAACCACATTGGCGAGACCTACATCATCCACCTGGACACGCTGATGATCATTGTAAGTACTATACTACCTCCTCCGATGCCGGATTCCACGAGCGCTACCTTTCTGCTTCATTGGTGTCTGCTATAATCATTCCTTCTCACATGTCCCAGAATGGCTGCATCGACCGCCAGGTTCAATGGCCCTCATACCCGCACATAGCATACAACAACACCTACGGCATCCAGGCTGTCAACCAGACCATCTACAACCAAATGAACGACGCCTATTATGGCCCCGGCGGATGCCGCGACCAGATCACCCGCTGCCGCACTGTTGCCACACAGTACGACCCGACCCAACAAGGGGTCAACGCCAGCGTCAACCAAATCTGCCAAAGCGCCGAAAACTTCTGTGTGGCCCACGTGCGTGACCCGTACATCGAGTACTCCGGCCGAAACTACTACGACTACGGCACCCTGAACCCGGACCCGTTCCTGCCCAACTGGTACCTTGGCTATCTGAACCAGCCGCACGTTCAATCCGCGCTCGGTGTGCCCCTGAACTTCACATCGAGCAGCTCCGTCGTGGCAGCCGCGTTCCGAGCCATAGGCGACTACCCACGGCCCGGCTGGCTCGAGGACCTGAGCTACCTGCTCGAAAACGGGGTCAAAGTCGCGCTGGTCTACGGCGATCGGGACTACGCGTGCAACTGGATCGGCGGCGAGGCCGTGTCTCTGGCGGTCAATTACACCAACACCACGCACTTCCACGACGCGGGGTACGTGCCCATCCAGACCAACAGCAGTTATTCCGGGGGTCAGGTGCGACAGTACGGCAACTTCAGCTTCAGCCGCGTATACGAGTCCGGCCACGAGGTGCCGGCGTACCAGCCCGAGACGGCGTATCGGATTTTCCAGCGGGCGCTGTTCAACCACGACATCGCGACGGGGAAAGTGGATACAAGTAGTAAAAACACGACGTATACGACGAGTCCCGCGGGCTTGAAGGATACCTGGAGTATCAAGAACAAGGACCCGCCGGAGCCGAAGTGGGTGTGCTACGTGCTGGACCTGGAAGACACGTGTACGACGGAGCAGATCGAGATGGTGGTGAACGGCACTGCCGTGGTGAAGGATTGGATACTCCAGGATGCGAACAGTACGGCACTGTACCCTGGCATTTTCAGTTAGAGGCGCGCTGCGCTGCTGGGACATATCCTCGGAGGTAACTTAGAATAGGGTCAATTCGAGCCGCTGTGTCAGAAAAGAGCGGGGCATTCATTGCTGCCGACTGACGACCTGGATAAGACCTACTGTAGTTAGATCACCGTGAGAGGAAGAGGGAGAGAGACTGTGTAGATGAGTAATCAGCGTGCTCGACCTATTGAGTGACGATGTACTCCGTAGTCCGGTCATTATCAAACAGGAAAAAAGACCAACGAATCGTCTCGGGGGAAAGTGATTGATAATTGACAATTGACAAGTTTCCGTTCTTTTATTCTCTCTTTCTTTTTCTTCTTCATCTTGACTTCAGTCTTTGAAATCCTACCGAGTCAGTCGATACTAGTACTGTCCCCATTCCCATCTGCAATTGCGCATCTACAGTATCCATTGTCTTGGGGGTGATATCTTCACTTCTGGTCAACAGCATGGACGCCCCTTGATTTAAGATTCAACGGGCATGGACGGTCCGGTCCGGTCAGGTCACAGATTGAGCCTTTCATACTCATTACGCATCCTCATCCAACTCGGGATAGTAGCGATAGATGCCCAATCCATACTTCATGCGCCTATCACTTTCCAGGTACGTCTTGATCCTCTCGAGGCCCTTGACGCGGTCATACAGCGCAAAGACCTTGTCGCACTTGCCGCTCTTTCTGAGACTCGCGAGACACTTTGGAAACGCGTACGTCACGCCGTCAAGACACTGGAACAGCACGAGGTCGGCGTACGTCAATTTGCCTCCGTACAGGTATTCGCCGCCACCGCTCGCGGGTCCGGACAGCACGCGGTTGAAGTACTCCAAAAACTTGGGCAGTCGCTGCGCGCGGTAGTCCTTGGCCTTCTTGAGCGCCTCGGGCTTCTGGTCCTCGTAGTACAGGCCGGTGGCGACCGGGTGGTGCACGTCGTGCGTCTCGTTCGACAGGCCGTCGAGCGCCGTCAAGGTCAGCGCGTTGACGTGGTAAGCTCCGAACGGATCCTCGGCGGCGTCGGGCACCAACCCGAGCTTCGGGCCCAGGTACAGCAGGATGTTGGGCGTCTGGGAAATGGTCAGGGCGCCGTGCTCCAGGACCGGAGGGGCCAAGGGCGGCGGGTTGTGCTCGTCGCCGTGGTTCTTGGCGTCGATCTGCGACAGCACGGCCTGGACGCCCTCGTCGGTCTTGTTGGCCACGTCGATGTACGGAGTCCCCGTGGCTTCGAAGGCGAGCCGGATGTGTTCGCCGCGGCCCGGGAGCGTGGGCCAGTAGACCAGGCGGAAGGGGTTGTTGTTGTTGTCGCCGTCGTCGTGGACGGGTTTCTGGCGTTTGCTGGCTCGGGTCGACGACATCTTGACTGGGTTCACACGGGTGGGGTGATAACGGTGATGTGGCAGTGCTGGGATGCCGATGGCACGATGGGGCCTGATGAACAATGGTCTTGAGAAGGATGAGAGCCGAGAGCTGACGATGGAGGTTGGTCTCATCTACCGTTTTGATGTTGGTTGATGAGAGAGAGACAGAGAGAGGAGATGCTCACGGAGGGTTGAAGGGAAAAGCTAAGTTAAAGCCTGATGCTTGCCGGTTACGGGCCAAATTGCCTGCCGGTTACAGGGCTCTGCCAACACACAATTTTGGCGGCAAGCACCAGCCTCTGCTGACCTCATGTACTGTGTAGAACCACAGCATGTCAAGAATGGGGCTTCGTCAATGCAGTGGGCTTGTGGGATGTCACGGATGCGTATGTGGGATGGAGAAACAATGGTTCCGAAGGCTGCCTGTGCCTGTGCCTGTGCCTGTGCCTGTGCCGGTCTCCCGGTTACGCAGTCACGTGGCAGCACCCCGCAACTGCCCGAAGGCCTCGAGGGCCTCTCACCCTGATGTGTTCGGAGTAGTCGTCTTCATACCTACCGAGCTACCTAGCTACCTAGGTATCTTGTAGTAGTGCTCCGTACCTGTAGGAGGCCCGTCGGATGCCCTGGTGGCCCTATCGCTGCTCGCCCCGGCCCTGGAGAAGTAAAGCCGTCAGCCTCACCAGCCGATTGCTTGTCCATCATCAGGCCAACTGCCGATTCGTTCTTTGCGTGCTTATTTGACAGCCCCAGTAAAGACACCTACAGTACTCGTAGCGGTTCGTACACGTCATGAAGCGCATTTGGCAGGCCAGGTAACTCGTACCTGATTGAGGCTCTTCTCAGCAGAAGGAATCTCACGCGACTAACGTTCTCCCAATATTGGTATTTTTTTGCTTACCATAGAATGGTTATCGTCCGATTCCATCGACATTACAACTCACGATTGTACCATTGACCATGACATCGGTCCAAGACTCACTCATCTTCGGCAACATCCTCTCGACGCGCGAATCGGCCGCCGTGTGGTCCGACAAGACACGTACACAATGCTACCTGGCCTTTGAAGGCGCCCTGGCCAAAGCCCAAGCCCGTCTGGGCATCATCCCGCAACGAGCCGCCGACGAGATCATCAAATTCTGTCTGGACATCCGGAACATCGACTTCGACAACCTGCGCAAGCAGACCGAACTCATCGGCTACCCCGTTCTGGGGGTCGTCAAGCAGCTCGTGGCGCACGTCAACGCCATCGAACCGGGCCTGGGCGAATGGGCCCACTGGGGCGCCACGACGCAGGATGTCACCGACACGGCGACCGTGATCCAGCTCTGGGACACGCTGAGCCTGTTTGAGAAGACGCTCGAGTCCATCATCGCGTCGTTGCGCGTGCTCGCCGAACGACACAAGAGCACGCCCATGGCCGCCCGGTCGAATCTGCAGCAGGCCGTGCCCATGTCGTTCGGGTTCAAATTGGCGCGGCTTCTGGCAACGTTCCTGCGTCATCGCGAGAGACTGAAAGACGTCGAGACTCGGTTGACGGTGCTGGAGTTCTCAGGTGCGGCCGGCACACTGGCCACGCTGCCGCCGACGCAGGATCATCCCCTGCTTGGGCTCGAGTGTCAGCGCGAACTGGCCAAGGACTTGAACCTGAAGGTACCCGAGATCGCATGGCATACCGAGCGCGACCGTATCGCGGAGTTTGGATCGCTGTGCGCCATGCTGACGAGTACATGCGCCAAATTCGCTCTCGACGTCAAGTTGATGATGCAGACCGAAGTCGGCGAGGTGTCCGAACCGTATGTCCCGCATCGAGGATCGAGTAGCACGATGCCGCAAAAGCGCAATCCCATTTCCTGCGCCTACATCACCGCCATGGCAGGTACCGTGCGGCAACTCAGCACGAGTCTCTTCGAGGCAATGATTGAAGACCACGAGCGAAGTACCGGGCCATGGGAAATTGAATGGATTGTACTGCCACAAATCTCAACACTGACGCACGCGACGTTGAAGCACACGGCCGACCTGATTGCCGGACTTGAGGTGCACGAAGATGCCATGAAGCGAAATCTTGACATTTCGAGGGGCGGCATCGTGTCCGAAGCTGTCATGATGGGCTTGGGAACGACTCTTGGTCGGCAATATGCGCACGATGTAGTGTATGACTTGTGCCGGCGGTCGCAACAGGAAAACAGGCAATTGCTCGATCTCCTGTGCGAGAACGAAGAGATCAACAAGAAGATGAGCAGGGAAGGACTGGCCAAGCTGTGCGACCCTCGCAATTATCTGGGGTATAGCGAGGCCATGGTCGAAAGGATATTGAAATTGGCCGACGAGCCTCGGGCAGAGCGGAGACCAAGTCTCGTTTGATGCGGGACCTGCTACACAGAATCGACTACTGAATGTGGCAGCCTCTCTATACAGTACTTGGGCACGCAATTGGTTGGGAACAGGGCGACCTGGGATGGGTGGAGATTCTCAGATCTCACAATGTCATAAAATTCGTCGTCAATATATAATACAGAAGGTGAAACTGGTGCAAGATTTCAACATGCGCCGAACACGAGTCAGATGGATCAGAAATTGAAGTTTCCATCCGGTCTCCACCGCGTTGGCAACGATGGCTGGGCTGAGCAGGTACACGTTCGGGAATCAAAGTGCCACTGCGCGGCGACGTGGAAAGCAGTGATTCCTGGGTCATGTCATCGCTTCTTCTCCACCGCTCCTGGTCGAGGAGTCAGTATGGGATGTGAAATTGATCCCTGAGACGGTCCCAGGGAAGCATGCCTGCAGCATTCAACTGAACACTTACAATTTAGAGCCACGGTCATGAGCGGTCCAGGATGTGGGCGGCACTGTTCATAATGCCATCAGGCCCACCCAAGCTCAGAAAGTGACCGGCGATCGCTGAGAAAGTTCCGTGCGGCTCCTCATGGCTGACTTGCCGGATGTCGATGGAATTGGCAACGTCACGACCATGATTCTGGTTGTCATGATAAGTGGCTGCGTGGCGGCGACCATGGTCCTGATTTGTGTGGTATAAAGACACCACTTCTCGTCCGTGGTTTTGATTGTTGTGGTATTTGAGTGGTCTGGCCGACGCTAGATCGAGTCCTGCCGCGAGAAGCAGGGAGATGTAGATGGCGGGCTTCATTTTGGGATTGTATCGTTGATGGCGTAGGCGTCGTTAAGAGTCTGGATTTCTGGAGGACAGAATGGTGTTGTAGTGAAGGAAATCTGGCCCAGGTCGCGGTGGGTAAATGGAGTTCTCCGGGAACAAGAATTGAAGAGCATGAAAGAATGACGATGGTAAAAGAGCGACTTGAAGGGAGGACAACAATGTCGGAGGAAGGGATGAGACATTTATCAATACATAGGACTCACCTTGCCTACGTGACTTACCTGATTCGGGTTCTCGAGGGGTTTGGCAAAGGTGTAACTTTGCTTAAATTCGCGCGAGGGGGCCATTGGCATAAGCAATCTAGGCCAGTTTTGTGCCATCATGCCGTCGGTCGGCAGAAGGAGATGGGTGATGGTTTGATCGAGGGTCTGAGCAATGGTCTCGTATGGCTTGTGGCGCCCGCATGGGGAGCTCGATGGAGCGAACAGATGAGATGTCCTATACCATGGACGCGATAGGAGCAAGGGTGATGTTACCAACAGTAAGCACGCAGATGAGAAAGTGCGGCTAAAGTTGCTGGTGAGCCTCCCAATTGAGGTTGAGGTGGTAGAAGACGATGTGTTGGTGAAATTAAAGGTGGTGGTGATGGGTAAACATGGTGTTCCAAGGGGGAGTTGAAGGGTTTCACTGCTCGCACGTGACGCGTCAATATACGGTGCACGTGACCGTGTAGAGAAATCGTGCAACACTTCCTGTATCACTGTGAGGTGAGCGTTAGATCGCACCAGATGAAACAAGCGCACAGCAAAAATCGTGAAGAAATGGCTTGGGGAATTTATAGATGTGACGCACCGGCTGTTAACTACACCTACCACATCTCTTCGCACAGGCTACTTCTCTGTCCTTGCACTCTCTTCAAACCACCACGATATCAACGGGTTCCTTGGCTCTCGTCTCAATCACAAAAACACTACTCCGTAACCCCTCGATGCTTGCTCGCTCGCTTCATGAATGTCGTGGAAGAAAAATCAAGTCATGTGAGTCATATCCAAAATCAGCGATTCAGACCCTTGCAGTTCTGCCGCTAGACCATTGATTCTGCGCCTCATCTGCCTCCTGCCCCCATCCGTGCGATGCCTTCCATGATACCGCCACTTCTGCCACCATATCCTCCAATCTTAGACGACGGCGCTTTCAGTCCGCTGCCAGGAGCCGGTATCCCAGAATATTTGCCCGCTGTCGGTTTCTGCAGCATGCTCATCGGTCGTGGCCGACTTGGTAAGCCTGACGCCGCACCGTTCATGCTATTCCTAAATTTGTTCGGACTGGCAACGGCAGCCGCCGAGCTTGGTCTGCCATTGCCGTCCTCGCTCCTTGGAGGACTCGCAGGCTGATGTTGTACTTCGATGGCGCGTTGCTCCTCTTGCTGTGCGCTCATGGTCAAGAACAAATCCACCTGGGCGACGAGATCACCCTTCTCGATTCTCTCTTGTTCGACATCCTTGCGCAAGGACTCATTTTCAGCCGTGAGCGACTCGACTTGACTGCGAAGCCCTGCAACCTCTGCTTCGAGCATCTTCTTCTCGGCCGAGTTCTCCTCATTCCACCGTCGTAATTCCTCAATTTGTCCTTCCATTCTGGACATGGCCTCGGTCTGGCCAGGAATCACACCGCTCATTGTGGCTTCCTTCTCGGTCTGTAACTTGACCACTTCATCTTGCGATGCCTTGAGCTCCATGCGAAGTTGCTCGACCTGTTTGATCCAACGCTTTTCATAACTGGTTTTGAGATCAGACACTTTGCGTTCATGTTTGCTCTTGTAAAGAGCATGTAACTCACGCGCCACCTTTTCAGTGGCATCTTTGACAGCAAAGTCGATGTCGGCACTCACACCAGGGGTTGCTGGAGTGGTGTTTTTGTCTGGGCTCGGCGTGGCTCGGACTCGGTCAGACCGCAAAGTCTCGAGCGATGCTTGAAGCTCGAGAACTCGAACTTCGAGCTCTTCAGCCTTTCGATCGGCCTCCTCATTCTGTCGACGGAGCTTCTCTTTCTCTCGTTCCTCGAGGAAAATGTTTTGCTTGACCTCCCTTAACACTTCCTCCATTTCTCGCGATCGCCGTTCGAGGTCGTCCCTTGCATGTTCCAATTCCTCTCGTGATGCACGCTCATTCCGAAGCTCTTCGCTAGTCTTGCCCACTCTAACCTCTGCATCGGTGATAGAGCGTTTCAGAGCCATGACTTCGGCTTCTTTGCCTGACAAGGTGGCTTCGAGTCCTGAAATGCGAGACTGCAATTCCGACCGCAGTGTTTCCAACTCCCTAGGTGTGATGGTGGGGATCGAGCGTGGGGTGGCCATAGGTTCAAGGTCGATGTCGAGAAGATCCATGCCAAAACCACTCGCGGAGTACAGGCTATGTCGCTGACCCGCCGGAGTGGCAGGCACATTTCTGTCCCCAAAGTTGGCGTGGTGTTGCTTCTGAGGTGATCGACCACCAGCTCTTTCACGATCAACAGAGGCCTGCGAACGGTGCATGGGACTCGGATTGATTTTGATCGGAAATGCTCCTCTTCCTGACGGACTCCGTCGCATACTGCGTGGCGCAGAGCCAGGTGGGGGCATCACGATATTTGTTTGTCCGGTGAAATTCAGCAAGTCCGTCGTCGCGTCGCCAGATGCTTTTGGCTTTCGTGGAGTGGGGTCATCGTCTTCGTTCGAGGAAGTACTCCGTCGTGACGAGGATAACAATCGCAGCGGGCGCTGCGCAGTCCCAGGTGTACCGGTAATCACAGATGTGCGCCGTTGTTTGGAAGGCGACCATGCTTCGCAAGGAGGTTTCGAGGGTGAATTGCGCAGGTTAGCGAAGCGAGTCATGTCTGTAGGAATAGCCGAAATGGTGCTGAGATCACCAACTGTCTCATCGTGGACTGTCTTATCATCCAAGCTCAATGTCAAGGTCAACTGATCCAATTCATCGGTTGGGGTGCAATTCTCCCTCTGCTGTTGATCAGGAGACGCTGCACCTTCGTTATCTTGGGAATCGTGTATGCCGAACTTGTCCACATTGTCGGTCTGCGCCTCTTCCTGCAAAGAATTTATCGCTCTTGTTAACCCTTCATTGAATCGTACGGTCGGCTCGGCAGGAGAGCCAGGAGGGGAAGTTGCGACAGCTGCGTCGTCTTGTAGACGGTATTTGATGGGCGAGAATGCTTTTCTGGGGCTAGTTTGTTGACTCGCGGTAAGTGGAGGAGAACGAGGGCGGTCCATGGTCGATAAACGCAGGTTGACGGTGTCTGTTATAGAGGACTGCACGACGGAAAGTGTGGACATGGCAGAAGGTGACCTAGGAGGCGTTGTTGATGGAGTGGGATCGAGTTTCTGGGAGAAGTCGAGCTTGATAGGAGAGGATCTGGAGTTCTGCTTGGCAGGCGACAGTGTAGATAGAGGTTCAGGCATCTTGTCGGTGAGCAGATGTCTCTGCTAGAGGCGGTGTGGTAGTATAGCAATAAAAGGTGTAAAGAGCCATTGAAGTAGAATTGTGTCAACCGGGGAATTTTCTGAGACGATTCTCTGCTGGTGTTGACTGTATGATGATGATGATTGTGTCAAATGTGTCAATCACCCAACGGGCCTCAGGTTGCGGAGGCGACGGCAGCTGGACGGTGGACATTGATTCTCTCTCCTTTGGCTTGAGATTCCTCGACCCCTGCCGCATGTCATTTTGGCACCGTGTCGGTAAACAATGGAATGCGCACTAAGTCCATTAGTGGCAGCCTAGTGGCCCAAACCTTGCCGGAACGGGCCTCGGACTGGTACTAACTCGGTTAGCGTAAATTGTTCCTGAAGCCTAAGACTTGCCAGCCAAATTGACGACTTTGACCCTGCATCTCGTTTCTCGCCATAAAAGACATCAGCAATCACGATTGCATCTCAACCTCACTCCTGCATATTACATGATCTTCTATAAGACAGTTGACCTCGCTTTTCAGGCCCTTATGCATGCACTGTACCGTTGATGCGTCACAGCATTCTGCATCCTCTCTGCTTTCACGGTGAGACTAGTCTACGGAGATACCCTTTTCCGAAAGATCTTGAAGGAATGCCGCGAGATCCTCACTGTCATCGAATCTGGGCACCTCATCTCAATCACATATCTCCTGATGAGCCACGCCATACCACCGAATTGACTCTCATGTCTGTGATGGTCACTGCTGTGCTGGAGCTACGTGCTTTGCCCTCGATTTTCTCCTGTCTTTCCTTCCACAATAGCCGCGCAAGACCATTGGCAGCCAGGCGCGCTCCGTCTTCGCGAGTGCCTCTCCAGATACCCTCTCTCAAGAGTGTCATGTCGGCGTTTCTCTGAAGTTCTGTACCGGATCTTCTGTTCGCTAGGCCGAAGCCTTCTAAGCCCCGCGAGACCCATTGGGGACCCTTCCAAATCACATGCTCAGTCAAGATTGCCTGTTCCATGTTGAAGGACGTTCCGTTCAGGCTCCCAAAACTCTCTACGGTGAGGTCTTGAGGCGTGAAAAGGAAAATCATGCTCCAAAGCTTGGTGGTGCAGACATTGACGGCAGCAATGACTGTTTCCAGGTCTTGCAATGTCATTTGGGTTTTTAGGAAGCGCACACATTTCTCCGACAAAACTTGGTGAGTGAATGTGTCGCCATGGGCAGACGGTGCAAGCACTCCTCCCTGCCTATCCGTGACCGTGGTCGAAGCTTTAAGCAGTTGATGAACGACGTCAAAAAGCAGGAAGCCGCTCCACCTTCCCAACTCCAAATGAGTGCGATTGCTCTCTGTCAATTGATGGATCATGTCGTCTATGTCCGATGCGATGACTCTTATCTCCCGCAGAAAGTTGCCTAGAACCATGACCTGCACTATCCCCGGAGTGGAATGCTCACAGTGCGGCAGGCCAGTGGTCCTTTGAGAGCAAAACAAGTCCCAAACCCGGGGAGCGATTCCTTGGTCAGAGCACAGTTCAATCCGGAATAGACGTTCTTGCTGAAGGCTCAACTCCATGAGGTCCGAACTGCAAAGTCTCAGGTTGCCGATATCACCATTGTGGTTGACATAGCGGAGTATCTGCACCAATACTTCTACTGGTAGGGTCTGGAAAGAGGCCATGCCACTTAGAAGAAACTTCCGGGATCAGAACGAGCCCCAGCCCCGGGAGAGGCGATGCTCGCCTGATATACCGATGCCTGCAACAACGACACGGTTGCTGACTACTCACGGGTCTGCGGCTGATTATATACTCTGACCAATGACCAATCACGCCATCGTCCGGTGTATCAGTTGGCCGTGCCCTGCCTGACGGCATTCTTCTTGTCCAGTGACGCTGTCTGCATAAAGTATCGAGTCCATTGAATCTGAAAAGGTGGGATGTGCTGTTAAGGTCCTCAACTACGGATACCTGCCATCATGCTGCAAACCCAGTGGTCGAATCACCGGAAGCGGAATATATGTCCCTCCGGGCAAGATGCCTAGGGGAATCTGCGCGCTACGATACGAGCGAGAGGAGAACTGACCATCTGCGAGGCGGCTGTAGGCCAAAATTGTACTAGGTCCAGGGACATGAAGGTGTGCAGCAAGGTTCATTTTTCCGTCGTGGTATACACCGACTTATTGACGCTGCCAAATTCACCGGTTTACAATTCATCCTTTTTCCCATCCGCTTCCTCAGCCGAAGCCTTGCCTTTACTTGGGGCTGCCTGCTCACAAACGGCAGCTGTGCCAACTTCCATGCGGTAGACACATTTCTCACTTTCACTGACCTTCCAGATCTCTTCCTTCTCAGCACACGCGAGAATGACTCTGGTCGACCTCGACGGTCCATTCCAGCAATGCTGACCGTTCTCATATTTCATGACCAATCGCTCACCCGAACCAAGCCCCTTTCCATCAGGACCAACGCTCTCGTCGACGAATTCGGTATCGAAGCCAACAAAATTGCCCATGCCCGTGTGACCACCTCCCTTCTTCGACTTCTGTTTCGTTTGGCCCATGAAGCACAGTTCATATTCGTACTCGCCGCTATCACGAGATATGCATGTATCTTTAAGCGCGCGGAAAATGCCATTGTCCGGACCGCAGTCCTTCTCAAGGTCTTCCCTGTGGCGCTTGAGATCGTTCTCCGTGTTGCGGACGTCGCGCTCTGCATCACTGAGGCCCTTCTTTGCATCCTGCACGGCTTTGCTCTCCGCAGCCTGAGATGCTGCATCAGAGTTGTCGGCCAGAATCCCGTTCTCCACAAGGGTCTTCCGGATCAAAGTCATCTTCTCATCCAGCCAGAGTTTGACGCCATCCGGCAGGTACGCGCTGAAGCTGTACAACGCTGCAACATCAGACTCGGCCCCTGACGGTTCATTCTCGAATTCAGCCCAGTTGATTCCATTCGTCTCCGTGTCTTCCTGCAGAACCGCAGCCAGATCTCGATCCTCGGCCTCAGTCCAATTGTCGTCAGTCTCTCGAGCTGCATAGTCTTCCCAACCGCGAACAGCCCGTTTGACGCCTTCGTCGTTGAAGTTGGGGTTGTGCTCGTCTTTCAGGGCTGCCAGGAGGCTTTCCAGTTCCGTGACTCGGCTCAACATGGCATCCCTCTGTGCTTGCGTCTTTTCGAGCTGGGCCCGCAGCTCGTTGACTCGAGTCTTAGCGAGACCGACCAGGACACCCAGCTTGCCGCCTCCTCTGCCTGCTGCGTCTCCCCGGACAACCCTCAATTTCTCTCTTCGTTCAACATCCATGAGCATGTCGTTCGCACTCTGAACTCTGAGCTGTTGTGCCTTTAGAGTTGTCTCGAGAGTCTGAATGCGGTCCTCCACTTCCCGTCTCAGCCTCTCAGCGTCTGCGCTCAACGAGCTCTTCCGTTTCAACGCCGCTCTGAGAGCTTTTTGCTGTATTTCCTCCTTCTTCTTGTACTCCTTCCCAATCTCTTTGCACTTATCTTCACATTTGGTGCCGCCAACATGTGCCCATTCATCTGAGCCGTCACAACATAAGTCGTAGTCACACTTGCCGTCGTTCACGCTCTCGAACCGTAGGTAAGATGGGATATGGCCCTTGTTCTTGCAGTAGTACCCAGGAAGTGCTAGGGTTGTGTTTAATGACGCAGAGGCTGTGTCCGGACCGGGATGATATTGTTGAGGCGAAAGAGGTGAAAGATAAGAGCATGCCGCCGTTCCCGGTTCATCTGAGCCGTCAGGACAGTCGCAGAAGTCATCATTGACTCGAGAGAACGGAATGGTTATGGAGGGGTTCGAAATGCATGTGAATGTATCTGATGCAGATTTCTTGTAGAACTTGGCAACTGTAAGACCCCATTAGCACACAGGGACATATTCATAGCGAATAACAACATATTGATTCATGCAGCCAATTGAGAATGCAGTGGGGAGGTATTCTTACACTCAGGCCCGACGCCTCGAGGCCGTGAGGACTCCGAGGCTCGAGTTTCTGCTGTCCATGCGGGAGAAAGGAGCAGAGGAATCAGAAGCAGCAGCTCCGACCGTAGGATCATGACTGAGAGGCTATAGACGGTCTGTCCGTCTGTTCATGGAATCGTGCTCCAAGTCATTGAACATGAAACTTGTCCGCAACGAGTTCGGCTGACCTTCCTCGAGATGGCCTTCAGGGGTCAGCCACAGGCTTGTGCTGATATTCAGCCTTGCAGGAGCTTCATTATCGGCAAGGAAAGCTCTCATCTTCATGTTCTCTCCATCTCGATCCGGAATACTGTGCCTCTGGCAGCCTCGTTTCATTGTTAGAATCGATCCCATTTGCTTTTTGCTTCCTTTCCACGGGCCTTTTGCTATACGATATAATAGTCGCGGCCGCGTTAGGTAGGTGGGCGCTTCCCTCCTCCCGACAACTCCAAGTCCAGATTATCTGTCGAGCCTCTCCAGCAGCCGGACAGGCTTTTCATCCTTACAATACTCCTGAAGAAATGCCGCACAGAGCTCATCAAGGGCCGTACCAGATTTTGTAAGTGCAGATCTTAGCCGTACCAAAGATGCTCGTAGGGAGTGGACCCTAGCTAGCGGTGAGGACCTGCAGAGTTCACAAACAATTGCGAGTCAAATACGCTCGATATGAGAGGGTGCCATTATGCACACTGACCTTAGCACTCTGCTGTTCTATCTCTATCCCTCGTTACGCTCCTGGTGACCGCCGGCTGTATCGATCGCTTCTTCTGAGTTCGCCAGATATGTCCCTCGATGACGACCGAGCATGGCTTCTTTAGCTGCAGATAATGAGCTGTCCGCCGTCATTGTCAACATGACATTCTTGACTCTGGATGACACGCGCATTTGGTTTGACACGACCTCCATAGATTCAGTAATGCAAGGTGCTCCTGAGACGGCCTTCATCTTCACTAGAACCGACACCGGGCAAGAACGCGTCCCGTCCAACAAACGCACTTTTGGAATGGCTTTCGGCTCGCCCTACACCACGGAACCAAGCACTGCGAAAAAGGTTGTAGTTGGCCACCCGCGACAAGACGATGCCAACGTGGCTTTGTCTCTGAAAACCTCCTCACTTACAACCACCTGCTCTGAGGCGACTTCCATCTTGAAGTCCACAACCCTGAAAAGCTGCCTTCGGAAAGGTAATCCACCTGGCTCCAATGCCCGTCCTTCCTCCATTAGACCCAGGAAGCACGTCCGGTTTATGGATGGTACCTCTCTAGCGTCTTAGGTTGACTGGTGGTGTGTCCCCTTCGTTGAGGACATTGCAAACTACATGAGGCTAGGGAACGGCAAGATGAGCATCGAATCCGGGCTTGGACTGGAGCCAGGAGTTATCCTCCAACCTAAGAAGATTTAATGTGCGAATAGCATAGATATACGATGGAAGCACAAACGCTGGAATACAAAAACAAGTATCTCCATCTTTAGGGAGATCACTATCACCAAAATCAATCCCACCGGAGACCCTGAACGCACGAAATACAGGTCGTACAATTCGATACCTCTTGTACTTTCAGAGCTTATAACTTGAAGGAAGCCTCGGAGAGATGTAAAATTGGGCCCGTTCGCCTGCAAGAGGGCCAGGGGGTTTTGCCAACCCCAAGTCACTGTGCACCTCGTTCATGAGCAGGGCGAAGGACGTTTTGTCGAGATAAATGTACCTGCGCAGCAATCTACCCGCCAACCACGAGCGACGATTGCCGTCTTCAGAGAGCACGAGGACAAACCCAAGAGTCGGGAAACTTGCTCAGCGGAGTAGTGCCCAGAAGCAAAACAAGTGAGGCGGGTGATCCAACTGATGGAGGGCATTAAACAGTTTGTACCACCATAAGATCGCTATTCGGAAGTATCTGGACTAAGCGGGAATGCCGTGGCGGAGATCAAAGACCTGGTCAGACTGAGATATCTGGAACATATGGACCTGTTCGTGGACATCGGAGTTGATGAGAACGGGGACAGAGATGAGGTAGGGCTCGAGCAGCCGCCGCGTGAAGGCTCTTGGCTCGATAGCCAGTGCGGGTGTGTATGGGATGAGCGACTCGGGAAGAATGTCCTCCTTGCCGCCAACAACCTGTTCAGCAAAGTTGCTACATATCAGCATGATGCCAGTCTAAGCGGCATCAGCACTGTTTGCGCAGAGTATGTTGCTATGCAAAGGAGACAGGATCGAACAGAGCAATATTGAAGACATGAACTGCCGATCCAAACTGGATGACACCGTTTCCTATGCTTTGTTTACATTCGCGAGACCTGCTGGACCACCAGCAAGCCCATCCACATTTAGCTCTGTCGGGTCGAATACCACTATGACACTCTTATCTAGGGCTTCACCGGCTGCCTTTCGATAATCTCTCCGCCTCGAGCTCTCGCTCAGCTTGTTGATAGTACTTTGCGGTGTCGACACCATGCTTTGACACAAACCATTAACTTCCGAACAAGACGGGGAATGTCCTCTACTCACCTGATTGTGGTTCACAAAGTTTGCCCAAGGCACCACGTTGGCCATCAGGGCACTGAATCTGCTGTTTCGCGCAGCAACACCTTGCATGTAGGGTGTGAGGTCGGTCGTTCCGTACAGTGGCTCCCCCTTCTTCACCTTATCTACCATCTCTCTCATGTCCAGCTTGACTTCTCGTTCATTCTCCGTCCAGCCATAGAATCTCACTGCATGCAACAATATGTCAGTCCACTATTTGGAGCATTCTCTTTCCACGTGCGCGCACATACAGCAGCTTCTTTGATATACCAAGCCAGCACCCGCTAATAATCCCACCGCGCAGCTGAGTCTGAAGACGGGTCCGAAAGCGCCTCTGCCGGAGAATGATGGAGCGTATCGTTCGGTAACCAGCATAAAGGCCGGTCCTACCGCAGCCATACCGGCACCATATGTCCAATCCTCAGCTCTTGCATATCGAAAAGCTCGTCTCCAGTGTCTGGGAAAAGTTCGTCCATCAGCTAGCGGCCTTCGACAAGGGGAATGCTACATGAATGAGGACGTACGGATCTGTGTCAATGACCTGTTCAAGGCATATTGTCAGCTCTACTTTCGCGCTTGCTCAACAATGGGACTTACGGGATAGTCTGTGTTCACCCGCTTCGGCGGGATAAACACCTTCTGTTCATCCGCCATGGCTGCAGTTGCTGACTCGCCTTCAGGACTTCAGTACTTCGGTACTCACCCAGGATTGAATCGTGAGGTCCCCTGCGGAGCTTCCTCTGCCAAGCGCGACTTTTGAAGCTAGATGTTTTAGGGACTAGCTTGCCAAGTCAGTCAGAAATGACGTAGCCAGTCGGAGCACTTTCTTTGGAACCGCCGACGCGTCGGGAGAATTCGACGCGTCTTCCAGACAGCAAAGGAGCAGCGTCACCATCAAACACCCTACTTCAACTGAACAATATCTCAGCTATAAACGACGAGATGGCAGCGGACCCCATAACACAGGCAGCCGTCGACGATGTTTTCAACTTCGACTCCACAGACGACGAAGACCCATTCAATGATAACAAAAAGCCCTTACGCGCTGGCCGAGACGATAAACCGACATTGAGTCCTCGTCACAAACGCAAAGCTGGGGACAACGAAGAAACTGGCGCAGATCTCGGTCTTGATGAAGAAGTCAAAATCACAAAAAAGCGTAAACCTATTGCCAAACTCGATGAAGCACGGTAAGTCAGCTTCAATGTCTCTGGCCCGGAAGACAACTCACAAAAGTCAGACTCCTCTCAGCACCTGGCATACCCAAACTACGCGCCCTGGCAAGATCAGGCAAGTTCAACAAAAAGTTGCGCTTGAAAGGAAAAGGACACGAGTTCTCCGATGTTGCTCGGCTCTTGAACTACTACCAGCTATGGCTGGACAATTTGTATCCGCGAGCGAAGTTCGCAGACGGTCTACAGCTGGTCGAAAAAGTCGGACATAGCAAGCGCATGCAGATCATGCGAAAAGAGTGGATCGACGAAGGGAAGCCTGGGTATATCCGAGACAAGGGCAGAAACAGAGACGATCACGAGCAGGAGAAAGACACGGATGATTTGTACGCCGGAGACAAGCCAGCTGAGGACAAGAACACGTCCAGTACCGCTGCGCAAGCAGAAGAGGAGGGAGACTCGCTATTCATTCCAGACTCGCGACGCAGTGGGAAGGATGTCAACAATGAGAACGACTTACCAGAAGATGATGAACTTGACGCATTGCTTGCCGAGCAGGATGCTTCCATTTCGACCGTTCAGCCCCGATTATCGAATAACAAGACAGGAATGGATGTTGATGTTGAGTTTGAGAGCGAAGACGATCTCGACGCACTGCTTGCAGAGCAAGAAACACGGAGACCCGCGCCAACGGCGTCGGCGCCGTCATGGGCACCAAAATCCAAGGCCAAACCTAAGTCCTCTCCGTTCGATGAGAACGAGGGCGACGACGAGGGAATGGATGACAATGACGACCTTGACGCCTTTCTCGCCGAGCAAGAGGCTCGCTCGAAGCCAAAGACTACTCAACTTACCACAATGCAACATGAGCCTGCCGATTTGCTACTTAACGACAACGAAGACGAAGACCTAATGGATAATGATGACCTGGACGCTCTCCTCGCCGAGCAGGAAGCACGACAAGCGACTTCCCAGCCGCGACCTTCTGGCGAAGACAGAGCCGCTACTCCTCCACCAGCAGCTGCCGTGTCCAATGCCGTTGCGCAGGGAGAAGCTGCCGGCGACGAAATGTTCTCATCTTCGCCTGTGCGGACTACGCAGCAATCCGGAGTTGCTGCGCCAGGAGCAGAAGCGGAAGTCGACGTCAACGAAGGAAAGCAGCAGGAGGAAGATGGAGCTCCAGACGGCGCGGAAGTGGGTTTGGAAGCAGGCGATATGTTCTCGTCCTCGCCCGTCCAGAACGACAAGATAGACGTGTCTTTCTGATACGGAGAATTCATAGCTATGATACCAGCTCTGTAAGAACTCTGACTTCCATCGGCAGCCACTTAGCCTTCACCAGAGATTCGGACTGTCTCTTCACTTCGAACCGTGCCCCCTTCGTGCTGTTGTTATGACACTGTCCTCAATACTTGCATTTCGCAAGAGAGCTTCCTCGTTCTTCAGAAGAAAGCACACCACCCAATGTACATCCTACATAGATTCCGCACATCGGTCGCGCGGGCCACCATCTCCTGGACATAGCCGCCCACGCTCAATGGCACACTTTCGCCGGGCAACATCCCACGCACTTTCCCCCTTACCCCATCGAGCACTTCGACCGGCGTACTCGGCACGCCATTGACGCTCTTCTTCTTCCTACCGGCCTTGTCAATGAAATCCGTCGTCGGATCATGCAAGAACGTCTCGAGGATGGTCATCAACGCATCCTCGTTGCCCCTCAACAAGCCCAGCGTGATCTCACAGCACCGCCGAAACGGCCCTTCGTACCCATAGGTCCCCATCGCATCGACCATATTGTGCGTAAGCCGGAACGGAACCATCTCCGGCTTCTCGAACGTCAAGCCCTTGTCGAAAAGACAGTTGAAATCCACATGCATGACACCGCCATTGTCCTCCTCGAACAGAATATTCTCGCCGTGCCGGTCGCCCAAGCCCAGCACATGCCCGACGATCGACATCACCGCCGCACTGCGGGTGTACCGCAATCGCGCGTCAAACCACGCGCTTGGATCCGGGAAACTCTCGACGAACCACTCGTGGAAGACGGGTGGGAATTTGGTCAACACTTTGTTCGGGAAAATCTTGACTTTTTCGGGATCCCCGGAGCACGATTCGTCTAGTAGATTCCGGATTTCAACGTAGTTCGGCTGAATTGATTTATCCTTGTACAGCTTGAGAATAATGTCGCGGAAAGTTTTGAGGTTGTCGACCCACTCGATCAGCCCGCATTCTTCGTTCAGTGGGATGACAGCATAAGTCCGTATATACAATCTTCGTTTCGCAGCGTCGACATCGCGTTTCAGAGAGCGGTTGATCATGGTGTTGAACTCCATCAGGCGCTGGTCCTTTCGCAGATCGTCCTTTGGTTTAGCTAGAACGTTGTACAAATTCCCGTCGGATCCTCTGATGGTGAGTTTCCGAGGCTTCTGTAGCGATGACAGGACAAGAGCGTCGTCAGCGAAAGCTGTGATTGTGATGGGCTCTTTTGCAAATGGTCGGAACGCCTTCAGCGCTGGAGGCTCGAAATTCGTGGGCATGCTGGGTATAAGACATGCTTGGATAGGCACCACCAGTTTCGAGGGTGCGATCTTGTGATTGAACCCTAGGTCTCTGGACAGACTGACTTTTGAGACCTTACCTTCGATAGGGAAATCCGAGACACGGAGCAACTCTTTGACAAATTTTTGGCCGCTGTTGAACATGTTTCGGAGCTCGCTGGCAGAGAGGCTCCTCTTCTCCTTTTCCTTGTCCTCTTTCTTGTCCACACAGATCTTGCTGACAAGCCCGAGCCCTTTGACTGCACGATCCTTTTGCTGGGATTCCACAACGGCCAGGAGTGACCAAAAGGCCTGCTGTGGGAACGCTTTTACCACTTTCACGATAATGGTACCAAGAAGTTCCGAGATTGTTTTGTTTCCATGGCAGATTCGAGCAATCACTTGCGGGAGGATGGTGTAGAAGAGCACCGCTTGTACGACGACTATGTACTTCTTGATCTGGGTGTTCGTCTCTTCTATAACGCGTTTTCGTTGAGTTGCGTTATGGGCATGGAATTGAGCATTGCCACGCCGAGGATCGTGTGGCATCTCGGCCCCGTCCACCAATTCCAGCCAAAGGGTAAGGACTTTAGGCAAAGTCTGGAACACATATTTGCTGCCATTTCCGAGCGACCGAAGGTAATTCTCGATGACCAGTTTGGCAGTCTCTCCGGTGAGGAAAGATTGGCTTTCTTTGCCCGGAGGCATTGTCATTTCCGAATCCAGAATCTTGTTGTAGAAGCGGCCAAGGTGGTAGTAGGCCCGTTCCCATTTTCTAAAGTGCTTGGTGGCTTCTCGAAACGTCTCTCTGATCACATCTGACTGTGTCTGCCCGGCTTGGTCCAGCCATTTGCCAAGTAGCACGTACGCTTTGGCCTTGATCTCGTTTTGAGGACGTTGTGTGACGGAGCCATTTTCGACAACATAGTCATGCTCGGAAAATACCCCTGACTCAATGGCTCCTTCAAGCATCTGAATTGCTTTTCTGTGATGGCCTTCAATCCACATTAGCTTGGCTTGTTGGATTGAAGCAGCTTTGTCGCCCAGTGCTGATGCTTTTAGTACCGCGTTAAAAGCCTGCCCGGTTGACCGAGCTTTCCGAGCCAGCTGCGCAGTGGACAGCCAGGCGGCAGCGACATCACTAGGTCTAAACATGTCAGAACGCAAAGACATCACGGCACGTCGAACTCCAAGTAGATATTGCTTATCAGCAACATTCGACCCAAGGATATCCAGGCGACCTCGAAGATTCTCCAGTACCGCAGTGCGGTCTTCGGCGGGACTTGACGCGATGAGCTGGACTTCACTGAGCACGTGCAGTCTCATAAGGGTATCATGCCCTGCTTGGAAGGAAGTTATGGCATTGGGCGTAAGCTCAGCCGCTGTGATCCCGTAGAGTTCCTCAATCAGAGTGAGTGCTTTTGCTTTGTCGTTTTCGTGGATTGCAACCATGATTTGTCCGATATGAGAGGCGAAATCGTGTCCGCTGCTGCCAGTCACGTAGCTGGAGAGCCGACTCCACTGCTCTGTGGCCCAAGCAGCCTCCATTGCGTAGGGAGCAATTGTAACAAGGGATGTCGTGCTTCGACTTCTCATCCCCTCAAAATGATGGAGAAGTACGTCGTATTGTCCAGATTCCTTCAGGCAGTCCATCAGATTCTTCTGAACTTCTGTGTCATTGGGATGAGCGACAAGTTGCATTTCGTACCAGCTTTGGACAGCTGGCCATCGGCCTGCCTTCCTATGCTCGAGGACTTGCTGCTCAATGTCAAGCACATGCATACGGGAGGAGATGCCTTCAATTCCATCTGGCTCGTCGATCTGGGCGTAGATGTCCTGCAGTCTCTGCAACTCCGATTGGACGTTATCTGTCTCCAGTTTGCGGATGTGCTGCTCCCAATGGAACAGCGCCCTAGCATAGGATCTGCATTCAAGAGCTCTTTGAGCCAAGATATCTGGTGCAATCTGTTCCAAGACTCGCTCGATGCTTTTTATTTGTTCCGCAGCAGCTCCGAGGAGCAGGTCGTTGTAGCCGCGATCGGATTTTGCCATACCCAAAGCATGTTGCTTTCGTTTGTGTTGATGCCAGCTAGACATATAGTCTAGAACCTCAAACACGGTTTGACTGCACAGTCTGATGTCGTCCTGGACGCGTCTATCCTGGCCCTCAAGGGACAGACTAAGAATCGACGTGATTTCTGCCACTATATCCTGACTGTTTTGCTCAATGCCACTGACGATCAGATTGACAACCGCAAAAGGCAAGAGAAAAGCAGGAATAGAGGTATCTTGACCATGGATAATGCGGCAGGCTATTCCAAAAACAATGTCAACGTTCTCCCCAGATCCTCGGTGAAGAAAATCAAGGGTGATGGTGCGAAGCCACTCTCGATGCTTCATGCCAGGTTTAAAAAGTGGATACTGGCCTTTCTCCGGCGGACGAAGCTCTTGTACAAGATACTTCGAATTTATGAATGGAGTGAGGGTGTTCTGAATCGACTCTGGAAGCTTTCCCCATAATTGAGAGGCGAGATTGTCGGTGCCGGATCTTGAAGGATTCTCTTGTTCGCAGGATTTCAGGTATTCCTGAATTGCCCAGCCAAGGAACCCTTGCCCTCTCGTGGTACTGGCAGACAGAAATGCTTTCACCAGGACGTGTTGTATGAAGAAGAAAATCCATTCGATAACTTCGTCAGCCTTCCCGAAATTTGCCAGGACTATTATTGACTTGCGATCCACCACGCTTTCGATCTTGCTTGAGTCGAGGCAGCCTATGCGTCCCAAACACCGACCACACTGTCTTGTAACCTCAGTGCTTGAGTTGTGTCTAACGCAGCAATCGAGCAGCGAACGAGTCAAGTCTGTAACAAACTCATCTGGCTGCTCTCGGAGTATTGAACGTTGGAGCAAGTCTTGCTTCTGCTCCAGGAGGGGCGCCAGTTCAAGCAACGCCTGCTCAACCACAGCAAGGTTCTCATCGTTCAACCTGTCCACGTAGGCTATGAGCTGGTGTCTCTCGTCCATTTGACGTTTGAGGGTTGTAATGTCGTTCTCGAACTTAGCCATGAGAGGAATTGATGCCAACGATGGCATCGTACCGAAGCGCTGTCGAACTAGCTCCGTATGGTTTTTAAGGAGGTCGCCGACAAGCTCGTATGCTTGCTGCTGTGAGGAGCTGTCGAGTATCTGCCACTTCTGGACGATGATAGCCAGAGTCTGATCAATAAGCGAACCAAGATCGTCTTTCTTCAGAGATTTGATCATTATAGCCCATGCGGAAAACGCAGCATCACACAAATCTTTGTCGTCGAGCCCGGACCTCAGACAAGCACAGATCTGAGGCAATGCGCGCACAACGCGACTCTTTCCCAGTTTTGCAACCTCGCCTAACGCAGCAAGGCATCTTCGCTTCTCAACTTTGGATTCTCTGACTTCCAAGTCGTTCAAAAGGACAGTGAAATGAGTGACAATTGCGAGAACATTATTCTCCAGGAAAGGCCCAACACTGTCACTCCGCCGGGAACCAGAAGGCGGCCCGCGCTGACGCGCCACCAATTGTGCTAGGAGCTGCAATGCCTGATAGATGCGAGACGACTTGCCTTGACCACTATCACCGATCGCTTTAAGAAGCTCACATGTGATTTGGATCGGATGAAGAGCAACCCAGTCTCCAAGATCAGTCTTCCCGAAATCCTCGGATACTTCAGTCAAAGTCGACATAATAGAATGTTCTGCATCTGGGAATGGTTGAACGAGCAAGAAAGACAGGATGGCGATCAGATTCTGCGTCTGAGTGCATAATTCGAAGGCTGTAGTTGACGGCCCACTCGCCACAGCAAAGCGTCTGATAGCCTCGTGGTCCTTCCGCAAGACCAGGTAGGGTAGAGCGTACTCAGCGGTGTGGCCAATCAGCCCGGTAAGGTCCATCCCCAAAAGATCGCACAAATGGTGTGCCATATTGGGCTTGGCAGACATGGATTTGGCAAAGACCACTCCCAGTGTACGCCAGAATGGTCGAAAGAGTAGCCATACAGATACTTGCATCGACTGTGCAAGACGCTGGATCTCGGCATACAGGACACCCACGAGATATGGGTTATTGTGACCTAGATAATCGACCAGCCGAACAAGGATGATGTTAAGCTCTTCATCGCCGACCACTTGAGCTATTCGGCTAAGGGTGAGCACGCAGGTTTCTTGGAGAGCAACCTCTCCTTTCTGCCAAAGTGTCTGAAGAAAGTCCAGAGCCCTGATTCTGTTCTCGCGCGTAATAGCGACATCCGCAGACTTTCTCCTCATGAGGTACGCCTGGAGGGTCCTAGCTGCAACGATACGAAGGTCTCGCGAGGAACTCTTGAGGGACTGTAGACACCAGTCGCCAGCAGGCGTCTCCCTTAATTTCAAATCTTCGTTAGAGTCGCTATGCATCAAAATGCGACGGAGAGCGGACATTGCCACAATGCGTGCCTTTGACTGGCGTGAGATGCTTTGGACAAGTCCCACAAGAGTCGTCAGTAGCTCCCCAGTCGCCCGTGTAGTTAGATCCATGTTTGGATTGCCCGGCTCGAAATCTTCCCCGCAGCACCGGCACGGCGCGCCGTGGCAGGCGAGGCGGCAAGCACCTGCACCCAGGAGTTCCAGGGCAGCACATTGTTCGTCCTCTGTGAGTTTTTGGAAGTGTCCGGACGCTGTCTTGCTGAGACCGTCAAGATCCGACACTGCACTTCCGGTCAAGCTGAATGTAATCTTGCGACATGCGTTCTGTTGGATGGTCTCAGTGAACCCATCTTCGTGATCCGTCGATAACCGAGGACGCTTGCTGGCGCGATCAGTGTCATGGCGCGCTTCGAAGAACGGGTCTTTGGGCGGAAAAGGGAGTGTTTTGGTATGACGGACGCTCAAAGCACGTATTTCATGCAATAGCGCCTCATTCTGGTCATCGTCAAGGAGACTTTCGGCATCTTCCGAAAAATCACGAAACCGAGTAAAGAGCTTCCAGAATTGTGTTCTGCTCGTTGGTGAATGTGAGTGCGCAGAGACGACTCGTAGGATGCGGACGGTTGCAGTAATGTGGTGGTAGAACGAGGGGAATTTGAGGGTTGGAATGGCGACATGGATGCCTGAAACGGCCGAAAGGTTGGCGGCAAAGGCGTCGGGGTCTATGACGACTGTCTTTCGAGGCTGAAAACTGTATGTAGAGGCAAAAGCAAGCAGAGCTGGAACCATTAGCTGAGACCAACAACGGCTCCAGACACAGTGCAGCTTACCTGAAGCGTTAGCCAGAAGGTATGCCAAAACGTGACCACGTGAGTTGGCTTTGAAGAACTTGCTGTCGCCCTGGAGCATCGTATCGAGGACCTGCTGGACAGTGTCTCGAAGGCCATCATATGTGAGCAACGGTATGAGTCTTGGGATAAGCCAGCAATATAGTACGCTTCCTTGTCCTAAGACATCATTGTCTTCCGACTTGACGAACAGCACTTGTGGCGATCTTTCGATGGCCAGTTGAAGGACTTCAAGGCACGTTCTTAGTTGAGGAGCGGCCTTACCTGCAACGGCTGCAGACTGAAAAGGGTTCTCTTCGAGAGCACGGTCGATTCCAACTTGGAATATGATGCATATTAGTTTGTGATTAACCGCAACGTCAGCGCCCAAATTTGACCGGCCTTGCTCGTCTGACCCGAGTGCCTCTGCCAGCAGTTGACTGAAACTGTCTCGGTCAAACTCGGGCACCCCGTTTCCTTGAACGACATGAGTGGCCAGCATCGAAGACGGCGGTGGCTCGAAGCCATTTGTCGGTCGCACAGCGAGGACCGGCGCCATCACCTCTTTTTTTTGACATTGGGGCGATATCAGAATTGAAGACGCGTTGAGAAGACAAGACAAAGTCTCGAGGGAAAACGCCACTGAAGTGTGCTTACACTTTACCGTAGGTATCACGTGACTTCAACTGCAGTCGACCGTACTAGTTCAACGACGAGAACGACCAGTCTCGAAATATCTATCATAAACTTTGCCACATCATCGTGCAAACCGCGTGCTGGATCTCGTGTGACCACCCACAAGCAATCTTCGAGCGAACTCAAGCAAGAGCTGAAGCAGTGTTCAGTGTCACGGAAGGAGCATAGACTTGGCGCCTTGGCACACCAGGCAGCTTCTCCGGCACGGATTCTCCGGCACGGATTCTCTTTCTCTCTCTTCCTCATACGAGAATCATCGTCGTGTTTCATCAGCATTCCCCCGATCCTCAGTATTCATGCAGAAGGATAGTACGCTTTGTAGACCTGCAGAGCACCTTCGACGCATGCAATGATCGACAGGAGAGATACGGCGATGGCAATCCAGAACGTCCACCATTGCACTTGGTTCCGGCTATCTCGCCAAACTTGAAGTATGCCTCTTGGCTGATGCTCGTCAAACACCTCCTTGACGATCACCAATCGCTCTCCCCAGAAGCTGAAATTTCGAACATGACGCTTGGAGGCCTGCAGGTGATGGCAGGACGCGCAGAGCGGGTCGAGTTTCGACTTCTGTTGCTTTGATTTCATCCACGACTTTGCCTTGTCGTCGGCAATGGGAAGTAACAAAGACAAGGTTCGGCGAGTCTCCTCGATAAACCTGTCAGGAAACAGCGGCGCCAGCTCAGATTGCTCATAGAGGTCAAGAACGGTGACACAGTGGAATACTGCGATGACGTTGTCACTTTCCCCGACCTCCAGATGGCACGACAATTCCCGGGTCCATTGAATGTTGATTCCAGCAACTTCCGCAAAGGTCCTCAGGTTGAATGAGCGAGGCATCCGGAAATCCACTGCCTGTTTTGTCCTGCAAGCGATTCTCCGCGCTAAAAACTGCTCAAAGGTTTCTTGGTCTCGCCATTCGCTCAAGTCGATGAACAGAATTGCCTTTCCTGCAAATTCAATACATTCCTTAGCCAAGCTTCTGGAAGAACCCGCAGGGAGTATCTTGACAACCGCCTCTTCACAAGCTTCTCTGTTTCCCCCTTTAACATGTTGAATGCTCTGGCACAAGTGTCTGTGGGTGCATGTTTTCAACTCATCGGGCACTTTATGACAGTACTGATGATAGTGATGGAAGTAAAATTCAAACGGTCTGTGGTCCCAAGGTCGTCCCGGATGGAACTGTGTTCCCCAGCATAGATTCAGTAGCTGTTGCTGGCTCTCACATGAAAGCCGGAGGAGAGAAGAGAGATGTGAGTCCAGAAGCCCCGTCAGTGGCGTGTCCTGCTGAGCGTGCGAACGAGTCCAGTGCATCTTGGTGTTGGCGTGCTTGACCGCTGTAATCTTCGAGCTTGAGGCAGGTTTTCGGCTACAACGGTCTAGGTTGGGAGACTCCAGAATGCGGGGTCGAATAGCCATATAACAGCCTCGTCCTCTCTTGGACTTTGGAAAGAGGCTGGCAACTGTACTTTGTCTGCCGCTCTCCTGCGTGGTCTCTTTGAGGCGCCGGCTGTGCAAACGCCACGGTCCAAACGTGTCGCATGCCGGCTTCTGATTTGCCGCCATATCGCAAACAGGCGCAGACCCATGTCGGCTGCTGCACTCACTGCGCCACGGCGGCAGCAGAAAGCGTGGCTTGGACTTCTTCTGGAGCAAGGCGCACCTCAACGTGTCCGGATCTAACTTCCTTCACATCCTCACCGATTTATATGCTGTTGACTATTCCTCCCAAATCCTGATGCACTGAAAGAAATGGGAAGGCTCTTTGCCGACAGCAATTACGATGAACACAAGCTGGACATCGACAGCCTTACTGATGCAATCTGCGCTGTCTCTGCCACCGAAAACGCAGTGGCCGAACCCTGAGCTTTCAATCGACTCCAACCTACCAAGAATTTCCATCCGCAGAAGCGCCACCTTGCGAACTTATTCCTTTTGGGCCGTGAAAGGGCCGGCCTTGGATGCGTACAACTCGGTCAGAAACTCAATAAAGGATTGCCTACGCGACAGGGATGATTTGTTTGAGAAATCGAAAGAAGCAGGCCTGCCTTATAGCATCGAGTGTTATATGGTAGGCAAGCGATCGAAACAAGCGAGGCCCTGCATTGCTATCCTCTGTGAATGTCCGCTTTTCTGCCGCAAAGCCATCAATGGCATCCGAGAAACTATATGGTGGAGTCGATTCATTGAGTATCATCCGGCTTTCACAATGGTCAGTCTTCCTAACAGTCCTGGTCCGGTGAGGATGGCTGGTGGCAGTGGCGGTCAGTATCTCATCCAGGGACCTTCCGTGTACACAACTTTGTCTGAAGGGGTTTCAAACACTGCCCTTCCCTTGTTCTATTTGGATGAAGAAATCGCAAGTGATGAGGGCATCTTCACTTATATTACGTCCAATGTTGCCAGTCAGCCACACGCGGTTATGGGAGGTTCATTCCCCTTTGATCAGAAACGTTATGGTCTGACTGTTGCGCACGCTTGGAAGCATAGAGCATTGTGCCCCCAATCTCAGCCGATGCCTCAAGCCATTGCACGTCAATCGCCAACCTTCAGCTTTATAGACGATTTCGGCGAAGCATCCCAGGTTAATTCTGAGGCCGGATCCGACGATGAAACCGCGCGAATACACATTGGAGCTGGAGGGGAGCTCCCGGATTTTCCAGAAGTTCCCACAAACAACGATGGCATTGGTCTGGGACAGACCGGGAGGACGCTCGTAAGAAAGTTAGGCCGCATTCGATACTCATCAAGTGGAGAGCCTGGGGACGAGCTCGATTGGGCAGTCATTGAGTTCGATGATAGCTGGCTTGAGTCCCAGGACTATGAGAATTTTGAGATCGCAATAAACCCTGACATTTTCGAGGAAAAGGAACAGGGATTCTACGATATCATTCCTGAGAATAATCTCTTTCCTGGCCCGTCAGTCCTCGAGAACTCAAGGCCAATCTCCATTATTGGCCGCGAGGAGACGATTGTCTCCGGTGTCATCAAAGCGGGCTCAGCCTTGCTCAGCTTGAGTGAAAGTGACCAATTGTCGTTGGCTCAATTTGTTGTAATGGAGGAATCATTGACCTTTGGTGACTGTGGGAGGTGGATCTTCGACACTAATGGTATTTGGTATGGGCATATCGTCGCCGGCTGTCCGGGCACAGGTTCCGCTTACATTGCTCCAGCTTGGAGGATCATGGCAGATATAGAAGCCACTACTGACCTGACGATGAAGGTAGATCGAGTGATCATGGACAAAAACCACTATACTATTCCCCCGGTAACCCAAAAAGATCAGGGCATAGGAACGACCCAAGATAGGAAGGGAAAACACAGAAGCGTCCGAGAAACTCAGATAACGCGCGGAGTCAGAAGAACAAGTTGCTTTGCACATTGGAATGCCATCTCCGAGGGCGACGCATCCAAGCTCACCTCGGAGAAGGAAGTTTTCTTCAACCGAGGCAGAGCTGTACAGGTTTTTAGCCAAATTAACCGCTGAATCATCCGATGAGCATTTGTCGCTGGCCCGAACGTGGAAAAGGAGGATGTCACCAATGTCGCCTTCAGCAGATAGCCAAAGTTTCAGCAGTTCGGCAACAGGAAAGCGAGCCTCGCAAGGTCTCACAGATACAACGAAGATTCGCAATGTCGACCGGTCCGACCACGAGGTGGACGCTGAGGCGGAAGACGACTAAGCCTCCAACCAGATTCGATGGCCCCGATTCCCTACTACGGTCCCAGATTACCGCCAGCAGGAAGTCGATCTTTCCCAGTTCATTTAGGCAAAATATCTTTGTTGGCTCTTTAGGAAGGTAAGGAGTTTCCCACCGTCAGTGCACTACTTCCTCGTGCAGACACTGTCAATGACAACTTCAGAAGATCTCTTCCATCTTCTGATCATCATCCACAATTTCTTCTACTTTTGGCGGCTGCTCCTCGTCTCTCATCAGAATCTGGACCAGCCTGTCGCAGGCCTCTTTGACTGCCTCATCATCCACGTGGTTGTGGGTCTCCCGAACTAGCGGGTAGACCTGGACGCTCCTCAACTTGTCTCTGCCCTCCCTTGTTGTACACAAGAGCAAGAGGGTCTCCAAATGTGTCACTAGTATCTCCGCGTCGCTCTCTCTCGCTTTGTCTGGCGGAAGCAGCTGTAAGTCAGGCAGCATGTTGGCCGACTCCTCCTCGGAATACTCTTCTGAGCCGGCGAGAGGCAGTAAGATGTATGGTAGTACATTAACTCCCGGAGTGCCGTCGATGCTTTCAGAATCATCGGCGAGAAGCAGGGGATGTTTGTCCACCTCGAACGCGACGTTCTTAATAGTGCTCGCCACACCTCTTCTTCGGATATCACTTTTATGCTCCGTAAAAACCATCAATTTGCTGACTGGGACCACACCGTCGTACTCTCTTTTGCTCAGGAAGTGATCACGTCCAGCTTTGTGTTTCGACATGTCTGCGAGAAGATATGCGAGGTAGTCGAAATTGGCGCTCTTGTTGAGAGTGCCATCAGCACCTTTCACAAAGCAATCGAACAATTGATCCAAGGCATAGGGCGAGGTTGACACTGATTTCTCGGGCACTGCTCGCTTCAAAGTGATCAGTCTTTCTAGACGTTCCGATTTGGCCAGATTCGAGAGAAGCATGGCAATCTCATCGGCGGTTGGTTCTTTGGGATTCTAGGCTACAAGGTTAGCATTGACAAGAAGCACCCACAGTCAAGAGCACGGCAAGCGGTGCGCCCACATACGGTTATCTTTTTGAGCAAGGTCTCGACGAACGCCTCGTCGGCTGCGAGGTCTTCGAGGATTTCTGTGTCATGGCTGATGTTGACGAGGATCGTCAAAGCGTTTTTGGCGATCAGCTAGAAGTTAGAATATATGTGGTCAGCTCAATGCACTCGATGAGACTGCTTTGCCCACTTACAGGGTAATCTCGAACCAGGAGTTTGAGATCCTGAACAGGTACTAACTGAGGCTTCTTAAAGATGGATGGATCTGAAGAATGTCCCACCAAATGCTCACAGGCTAACATGGCACCATCAGCATGAGTCCAGCTAAAATCGCATTGCTGGCAGGGAGGAGTGAAAGCAATTCATGCAATGGCGCCTTCGAATGGTCTTGATGTAGTAGTGAAGGCTTACCAAGTTGTCGGATCTGGGTATTGCCATGATGGAGGAACTCGACCAGCTGCGAAGAGTTAGTCCAAGCCCAGTACCTTGAAGGTTGTCCCCGGGAAAGAGTCAACGTACCTCCTCCAGCTCCGTCTGCATTCTTAGGGTTTGTCTTCGTAGGACCGTCGTCTAGAAAAGTTGTCGAATGCACTCGAATAATATATTTTATTGTCTGGAAAGAGCCTAGTGTTAAATGACAGAGAATGACGTCGATTAAATTTCTGTACTGGCGTTCCCATCGAGCCATTCACCCAATTGTCGCCCATCACACCCATTCTCTCTACTCCGTACCACGGAAGAACTACTGCACATTGTTTCCTGCATGTTTCCTGCGTGTCCCCGTCAACCACTCACACTGTGTGGCGAGGGCCTGTCAACCCCGCGATGGCCGGCTTATCAGGCAGCCTACATTGCCGACCTACTTCTCGTGTAACGAACTGCATGAAGGCGTTGTTTGGCGTGCTAACTGCAGGCGGCCGCCGTTGGACCTTTTGTCGGACTTTTGGCGCCGCCTTCAATCGTCGCGCGAAACAGACTAACCTAGTACACCCTGCACTACCATGGTGAGAAGCTCAGCTGCTTGCGCAACCTTCAGCCATTCCAGATGCATCGTGACCCTCCACTAGCATGACATGAGAGGCAGGCTGAACGTTTTCAATTCGATGTCCTTTGCACTCCCATTATATCCCATTCATTTTTTGATGGACGATCGTGCTCTTGCGCTAACAGTCATCCAACGAAAGGAGTGACTTGACGCCATAGACGGCCAAAAGTGTGGTCACAAGGCTCAGATCCAGCCCGGACTATGACTTGTCGCTCCTTCAGGCTCGAAACAGTATAAAGCTACGACCGTCTACCAGCTGTTCGTCTCTGAGAAGACCATTCTATCACAATCGTAACTATGGCGGTCGTCCTTGATCCCATCGACCTGCCTCCGCCTCCCGAGCCGATCACTATCCCACAAGCTATAGATGACCTTCTAATCACACTGGCTCGAATCCGACACAAACTCAGGACTCTGATCGACTGGTACATCTACCCGGACATTGTGCCGAACGAAATCAAAGCGTACGATCCGCGTCTCTTGATCTTGCAAGCACGGCTCGAGTCTCTCGGGGCATTATCCTACGATCATCTGCCCTACATCACAGACAGTTCAGACGCTATGGCTGCGCATTACCTGGACCAGGCCGTTGAACAGATGCTCAACTCCGTGCACGGCATTCAAAAGATCTTTGTGAATCACTACGACCGCGACCTTGAAGATAAGAGGCCCTTCGCCGCTATCTGGGAGACCCTGACTTACCGCAGCCTGCAACTCAAAGAAGTCCCCAAACTTAGTCCCAGCAACCCCCGGCACGCGAGACCCGAAGATCTGCGCCCGAACGAGCTGGGCAAATTTTGCCGTGGTGCGTTGCAGCTCAGCAACAGACGCGACAAAGGGCGCATCTCGTTTGTCGAGAGGAAAGACCTATCTGAGGAAAATCGTCAGAAACTCAAGGCTTTCGGAGGAGCCTTCCTGAACTGGGAGTGTCCGGAGTGCTCCTACAAGGTCAGATATCATGTCGCCAACAGCGCAACGTCCAACATCCACACCACCGACGAGATTCGCGAGCACAGCGGGCTGAGGATCCAATACCGCAGCTCGTTCCTGGCGAAGTGCCATCTGTACCTGCCTTTGTCGGACAAAAAGTCCGCCTCGCCGTCAGCAATCAAGTACGGCTGTGTGTTCTGCTTCGCAGGCGGGAAAGATCTGGAACGAGATAAGACTGCTTTCACCAATCCACAAGCTTTTGCTGAGCACATAGACCACAAGCATAAGAAGTCGCCGCTCCCAGCCTTGCTGCTGCATCGCTACGACGTAGCCATTGCCGGTAGGACGGACGACCCTAGGAAGCGATGGGACGTCAACCTGCTTTGAGCAGGAAGGGTACATCAGTGGGTGGTCATGCAACTGGGGCAGCTGAGATCCCTCGAGTGCCTGCTTTTTACCTTTTTCATTCACTGATTGATAACGGCGGTTCTGTCATGCGAATGGTTTTTTGGGGAGTGGGCGTCTCAGAATGTTATCACTGGACTGGTTGAGTTCCATATGAACCATAGTAATATTTCTCGAGAATTGTATCTCGATGCTACTGAGGAAAAGGATCCGGAACCATCAGGTAGTTTACTCACCGCCGACCATCAAGGCGGTAAGTGCAGCGCGTTGATTATTCTGCCGGCATTTTCCCAAGGGTTTGTTCGCCAACAGTTGCATACGCGTTACCTGCGTTTCCGTTGACAAGTACATCCCCAAACTTTGTCGAACAATATTTTGCTGGTGCCTTTTCGAGCTCACCATACATCTTCGAAGCTTATGTTGATGAGACAACCTCGAGAAGCCGATGCTGATGGGAGATTCGGCCTGCCAATGTAGGTGTCCATCCTACAGAGATGCCTCCATACCGTGCTATAAAGGAGGATTGGTCCGACTATGATGACGAGAGCGATTTGGAAATCTACGAACCAGAACAGGAGCGGGTGCCAGGCTCTTCAGCTCAAAATCATGTGGACGACAGATCGGATGACCATCGATCGGATCACGATGTCGAAGGCAAGGTGCAGGAACCGATACACGAATCCCTCGAGCAAGCCTCCAGCGACGAATCGATCGATTCTACCGGTATGAGGTCCTGGAGTGGAGGGCGAGATGTTTGTTTCGAACAAGGGCCTGCCAAAGATGAAGATCATAGGTCGCAACACAGTCTACAAAGGAAGTGTCAGGACGGACTGCCTGCGAAAACAGAGGAATGGATAGAATTGAGTGGCAGTGATGAGGAGGCGCCAGATGTACAGGATATGGCCCAGAAATCCGTTTCTTGGGTGGAAGCTGCAAAGTTGCAGACTGATGTCGGGAAAGTCTACTCGGTCGGTGTTTTGAGCCTGCATCAGACAAGAGGACCTACTTACCTGCTATCAGATCATCCGCCGGGATGTGCCTGTTCTTGAGATGCGAGTCCGTGGGAGGAAAGTGATGCGTCGTCAAATAGATTCGTGGCTCAACGCGGGACAAATTCTTCGGGTAGCTGAACTTACAGATGGTGACAGAAACAAAGCCATCCGCACTTTAAGAGCAGCGATGCCCGGCGGATTTGAAACGGTGAACGGTGGTGACTGGCTATATCAAGGTACTTGGGTTCCCTATGAGAGCGGAAGAGAGCTGGCCAGACAATTTGGTGTCGAGCAGATTCTTCTACCGCTGTTGGAATGCGAATACAGCTCAGGTGCAGTACGGGGAACAGGCCAACGTGTGAAAAGTTCAGCCAACAGTGGAAAGGACTCTGTTCGGAAACAAAGGATGCGAAAGATCTATTCGACGGGCAGACAACAGAAGATGAGAAAGAGCAAGTCCCAAACCTTCCTGTTGCAAAGGCTAGTCAACATGAGTGGCCCAGCAGCAGCGACAGTGAAGACGAGATTCCTGCCGTCCGTCCTGTTCGCGTGCACTTAAAATCATCAATACCGATCCTTGTATCCGACATACATCATCCGGCGCAGCCTCGTGTACACATGAACAGCAAGAGAAAAAGACATCCCGAACCACTATATCGTTCTGCCAGTCGCTCGCCCAAGAAGCCCAGACGGATAAGACCGAAGCCTTCTCTTTTGCAAGCCTCTGAAACGATAACGCCTATGCCAGACTTCACGCAGTTCACAGCGCGAGATATCTCACGAACCATCAGAGACGCAGTATCATACTCGGACATATCCGATATCAATTCGCGTTTACGGTATAATGAAGCCCCCGGCACTTTCAACAGTGGGATCGGTCCACTTCGTGGCAACAAAGGCGGCCAAACAGAACCATCGAAATGGTTTCACCGGAGAGACGTGGCCGATTACGTGGCTGTATATCGAGCCATGGGAAAGGCGAAAGGTGAGATCCCGTTCAATAAATCAATCCCACAAGAAGCCGATCAAATGCAAACGGATGAGCGACGGAGACTCTTGGATCAGCGCTTTCGAGAGGGCAAGTCGTCTGGATACTTCATATCGCAGCTGATGGGCCTGGCAAATCAATCTGGCGTCAGCGACAGGGCGATGTTGGGACTGTTGTTGCAAGAGCGAGCGGCACGAGAAACATTCATCAATGTCTTTTCTGACACCATAGGCGTCGATGATAGTGGAAACTTGTCAGTTGTTGATGACAATATGGCAGGGGATTTGGAGGCAGACTAGCTGGACGCAAAGGGATGGGATTTCGACCACGAGTGAGGTATGTGGTCTGTGTCAGGAATCTGTTTGATCATAGCTCCATGCGTCACGCCTGGATATACCACGTTGTAGGTAGCTCGATAGATACTCGGAGACTGTCCAGGTCCGTGAGGAGAAGTCTTCGGTTATAGAAGAGTACCTAGCATTACCTTGGTACCTACTCCGTAGAGTATCGTCCTCTACAGGCGACACCCGATATCGGCAGCATGTCGGTTGTGCAACCGCATCGTGAGGGGAAGACAACAGCCGTGATGGGCCTTTGACAGCCTTCCTGTGTCTCGGCATCACACCGAAAGAAAATATATACCTACCTTACCTACCTGTAGGTAGGTACTTACACTCTGCTGAATTTGATGCTTCGATCATAGTATGGGGATTTGCCCGGTAAAGAGATTCTTGGCTGCAGCAGAAACGAGGGAGTAGAGAAAAAGCTGGAAATGACACTCAAGCTCCCGTGCCAGTTGTCCCGGGCATGGGGCCACGATGGAATCCTCGCAAGTCTCCCAATAAACCCTTCGAGGTCGATGGTCAGAACCTATCGAACATCAAGGATATCCACGGTCAATGCAAGGCACGCTCGCAATGTATCAGCTCTGCTCCCTGGCGTTACAGCCTCCAGTACGATGTCAATACGACGACCTCACGCTAGACCGAGGCACATCAGCTGCTCGACTGCTCGGCGATCGTCGTCTGACGAGGCCTTCACATACAACGCTCCCTCGAACCGACCACTGAGCGGCATCACCATCGTGGCCCTGGAACAAGTCATCTCCATGCCTCTGGCCACGCGCCACCTCGCCGACCTCGGTGCGAGGGTGATCAAGATCGAGCGACCTGGCAGCGGCGACTTTGTGCGACACCACGACTCCCGCGTGCGAGGCAAACTATGCAGCCACTTTGTCTGGACGAACCGCAACAAAGAGTCTCTCGCGCTGGACATCAAGAATCCGCGGGACATGGAGATTCTGAAGACCCTGGTAGTTGAGAAGGCCGATGTGTTTGTGCAAAACCTCCGTCCAGGAGACGCCGAGAAGATGGGGCTAGGCTACAAAGCACTGAAGGGCATGATGAATGCTAGGTCCAAACCTGGTGAGAAGAGAGGCGACAAGCTGATCTACGCTTCCATCAGTGGATATGGATCCAACGGCCCCTACGCGCACAAGAAAGCCTATGACCTGCTCATCCAGGCCGAGGCGGGCGTGCTCAGCATCACCGGCACCGAAGGAGACGACGGGATGGCCAAGGTCGGCTGCTCAATCGCAGATACGGCGGCGGGTATGTATGCGTACTGCAACATTCTAAGCGCCATCATCCAACGCCAAAAGACGGGGCAGGGGTGTGAGCTCGACATCTCGATGCTCGAATCTCTGGTCGAGTGGATGGGCTTCCCGATGTACTATGCTCACGAGGGACAGTCTGGGCCCAAGCGGGCCGGGGCAAGCCACGCCAGCATCTATCCGTACGGACCCTTCTCGACTGGCGGTGGCGGGAAAGTCATGCTGGGCGTGCAGAATGAGCGGGAGTGGAAGATCCTGGCCACACAGGTCTTGGAGAGAGTCGACTTGACCGAGGACCCGAAGTTCCAGAGCACCGCTTCTCGCAGCGACAACCGCGACGAGCTGGAGTCGATCATCAGCGGCATCTTCTCGCAGTGGGATGCTGATGAAGTCACGAGACGTCTCGAGGAGGCGGGTATTGCGAATGCCAAAGTCAATGATATGCAAGGCGTTTGGGAGCACCCCCAGCTCGAGGCCAGACGGAGATGGAGAGAGGTAGACACGGAGGTTGGAAAGATCAAGGCACTACTGGCACCTGGCATGAGTCCTGATGTCGAAGCTAGAATGGACAAGATACCCGCGGTGGGCGAGCACAATGACAGTATCCTCAAGGAGTTGGGCATGCAATGACAGCGGCGACCACATGTCGAGTAATGTTGTCGTTCTTGCATCGCCGACTCAGGGGGCCTGATGTGCCTGTTGTAGGCATCCTGGTAGAGTATATGCGGCGAGCTCCCTGAAGGCAAATGTAATGGTCCTGGCTTTGGCAGACCCAGGCTAGCGTGAGAGTGACATAGTACGTACTCATACTCGTAGTCGCTGGGGGTTCTTTGGGAGTCGTGGCTTGCAACGAGCGAGACAGGGATGTTTCCATGAACAGCAGTTATCCCTGGGCTGCGAGCCACGTAAGAGCAGAGGCAGGCCAACACAAGACGTGACGAGTACTACTGTGTTACTGTTGTTGGACAATAATCTCTCCATTCCTTGCCATTGCTTTCATTTTTCGATATTTTCAATATGCGTGGGTGCACCAATCGGACCTGCAAATCGTGCCATGGAAAAACATCACCAGCAGACACGTTGTTGACGTCTTTTCGCTTGTGCAACGGTGATCTCGAAGGTGCCAAAATAAGCAGCCAGTAAGAACTGCCACCGGGCGATTTTGATCGATGCCGTCAACAAGGTGGCATTACTTTTACGGCAGGGTATCGGGGGTATCGTAACTTCGTAACAAGGGTCTGTGGTGGCGCCGTGCAAGGTGTTTGAAGCTGGTCGGTTTCAGGGGGGGAAACCGAAGTCAACCGAACTCGCCTAGAAGGACCAGGATGGATGGATGGAGGGATCGAGGAGATTGCAGGGTAACACCAACGAAACTCTGTGACGAGGTAAGCAGTGAAGCACAGTGGCACACTGTTGAGCGGCAAAAGCAGTAAAACTCGAAGTTGTTGTTGTTGTTGTTGTTGGACGAGAAGAGGAACCCAGGACCATCAAGGGAAGCCATGATATACTGTACACTCCTCTTCCTCAATCTTTGACATGTACAGGTGACATGTACGGACAATCCTTTGGCACATTCCCCCCTGCTCCTTGTCCTTGCCATCCGGAAGATTTCAACCCCATGTCGAGATGCGACAGGCCGCCACGCGAGAGACTAAGAGAAATCTGAAGCACGCCAGTCGGTCGACCCTGGTAATATCCTGGTAACATCCTGGTCAGCCACGATGACTGTGAGTGGTGGTTTCAACGTCTCCTTCTCCATCCTCCCCATATTCTCATGCTTGCCCGTTTCCAACCCATCAACCTGTGACCGACTACCTCCGTATTGTTCCAGCCAGCCGCGGGTTCCTTGCGTGGCCTTGATCTCTTCAACAGACTGATCAAAGGTCTGCCTCGATGGCGGTCTTTCGACGATGCTCATTTGCCGACCAAGGCACAACATGGCTGCAGTGGTGGCCATCAAGATCCAACTTCCGATATGCAGGCTCGTCCCATGCAAGTCATGCTCATGCCAGATCCCAGTCTGTGTCTGCTGAGTTCGCAAGGTCTGGCCCCGATTTTTGAAGGTTCATCCACTGGGTTATTATGTTGCAATCTGTGCATCGAATCTGGATAGCTTTTGCTTTCTCTAACAGTCCCCTCCTACTCCGCCTCTCGTGACGAGAATCAAGGCTCAAGACGGCGGCCAAGAAGTCGGGTGATGGCCTGCCCTTGAACGATGTCAACCTTGTGACAGTTTCACTCTGCGATAGCTCTCCCGCCTCTATCGAGCTCGCTTTCTAAGACACCCGTTATCGACATTTCCCTTCCCGTCATCCTTTCATTTGTCACTACTTGTCCCTCTGGCTGGTCCGGAATCTTAATCATGCCCAGCAGATGGTTGTCACTTCGACTTCGAGATCTTTCTCAACACGACACTTCTCATTTTGATGCCGCTGCAAGACAGCCAGAGTTTGATTTTGCCTTCCCCGAGCCAACCTCCCCGCTTCACGACCCGACAGGCAAGCCTCTCCGGACCGCAAGACCTGTCAATCTTCGTCCTGCCACATCCGGAGGTGCGACGGGGAAGAGAAAACCACGAATCCAACTGCCATCGACCAGACCCCAAACATCCGAGAATCATAAACACCAAGAACCGAAGAACACCAATGCTACCGCGAAACCCGAAAACAACCTGATAGGTCTGGCATTCGGCAGCCCGAGCCATCCCCCTCCGGCTTTTGGCATCCCTCCGTCCGACCAGCACAGTAGCGAGTACAGCACACCTTGCCGGCATCGTTCGCGACTTAACAACAGGTCACTCCAAATGCAGAGTAAGAAATGGAGGAAGATCGGCACACTATTCAGATCTCGCCAAGTAGAGATCAAGCGAGAAGAGGTGCCTCCAGGCCCAACCATAGGCCTTCCGACCGGCTTGATGGTGCTAGACAAGAGCCCGACAAGTCAAAGCAGTGGATTTGCAGAGCACAAGCCACGACCAATTGGGGAGCTGGGCCAGTCGCATCGAGATCCTCCCACGCCACCAAAAGAAGGTCATCGACATCTTATTCAGAGGCATACGAACAAAACCGGTCAAAAGCCGGAGGACGATATGTTCTCGCGACCCTCCACAGCAACCGATGCCAGTATATGGAGCGAAACGTACACCAGGCCGCCAGTGCCGAAGCTGGAAATCGATATCCCAGGCCCTCCACTCGATCGATACAGTGTCATGTTCCGCAATCTACCGGCGGCGACACGATCTTCGTCACTGCTTGCAAGGAGAAGCAAGACTTTGGAGAGTTTACGGTCTTTTGACGATAGTCGACCAAACACCAAAGCCGGCGAAGAGGAAGACTCGAAGACCGACCCTGGCACATTAACTCCTCTCATGCCACCTAGATTCCTGGGTACACCAACCTCAACCCGTTCACCTGCGGCAACCAAATACTCTCTTTTTCCAAACACATCTCCAGCTCCAGTCAAGATCCATGGTCGAGCTTCAGACCACGATCGTCACCCACTCAAGCGAACAGCGAGCTCACCAGCACGACTGTCGCCCATGCAAGATCGCTTTTCCATGGCCAAGCCTGAACCGCTCAACCCGAAAAGGGTCGATTCGAATGAGCAAATGGTCAACAGCCCGGACGACAATACCGCTTCGACTGATCGGGAAGCGCCATGGAGTGCTGCTCACTCTTTCCAGTCGTCGATATCCTCCGCCACCACCACGGACGAGATCTTCTTCGACATCAAGTCGTTCCGAGACTCGAAGGGCGTCGAGGACGGGCACTTCGTCATGACAAGACCAGATTCGGCGGCTGTCGAGCTAGTACGGACTAGATCAAAGAAAGTCGTTGCGACTAGCAAGCTACGACAAGCCGAGACTGCTCAGTCAGACCAGGTTGAACAACCGACAACACCTATACCACCACCTGCGCCTACCTCGATCTCGAACCTACCTTCGGCGGCCACTACAAAGCACACGTCGGTCAACACGGCGTATTTCGACGAAGCCATTGCTGCGGTAGAGAGGCTGACTTCACCTACTACCATGCCTCAAGAGAGTCTGCCACCAATCACTTTTACCATTCCAACCGTTACAGTAGCGACTCATTCCGATGATAGACCTGCGCAGCCAACTAGCTCGAGCTCATTCCACTCAGCACGACCTTCTGATATCCACATCACTCGGCTCACGAGCAGATCACGAGAAGAGATTAGTCGACTCATTCCATCTCCCGTCACGGAAGTCAAAGAAGACCTCTCTCCGAAATCCGATACCACCATCACCAAAGCTCCATCCCCATCACCTCAACCACAAGCCGGGAAGACCATCCTGTCTCCTCGAATTGCCGCCGTCAGGCGCGTTGACCGACCCATCGACGACTCTCCCACCATTCCTCAAGGCCCTCCAAGCCCAACTCGAAGAACTCCCGCTTCCGTTTCTGCTTCTGCTTCCTCTCCGGCTCCCGCTCCTGCCCCTGCTAAGCCACAAGCACCACCTCCTGCCAACAATAGCAGTGATCAGGACGATAAACCACCACCGGTCCCAAAAAAGGACGCCAAGTTCATCCCCCTTTCCAAGTACGCCGCCAAAAGCACCGTCAGCAAAATCGAACAAGCCGGCATAATCCCCACCCGCCCCAGCCGTGCCAATACCGACAACAGCCTCAGCCTCCCCCCGCGCTCCGCATCAATCTCAGTCCGCACCACCCCCAAAGAGCGTTCAGCGACCCTGCCTTCGTCCCTCCAGGGCCTCGAGAAAACCGTGCCGCCCGCACCCGCCGCCGCCGCCAAAGTCAACCCAATGGCCTTGAACCCTGTCACCTCCACCTCCACCACCGGCACAACGGCCGCCGCCGAAGTGGCCGTCGCCCGAACAGTGTCATTGTCCCGCAAACAAAGCGCAAGGGTCAACGTCCCTCCACCGAGACTACTCGCTTCCGCTCCGAGACGGGCGGAAGCGGCGGCGCATGCAGGAGCGGCAGCGTCTTCAGCCTCGACAACAACGACAACACAAACCGCTAGTGCTCCCGCTAATGCTAGTAGTCGTTCAGGAGGTGGAGGTCAAGGTCATGAACGGACCGTAAGCAAGTCGGGCATGGGCATGGGCATCCTGCAGGGCCACCGCCACCGGCGCAGCGCGTCCAAGTCATCGCAGTCGCAGTCCAAGGATAATATGAAAGTGAAAATCACCAAGCGCGAGCCCGACACCAAAAAGATCAAGGACGTCGAAAGGCAGATGGTCAGGGAGGCGAAAAAGTGGGAGATCCTCGAAAAGAAGGCTTATTCGCCCGTCGTCGTGCAGGCGGAACGGGGGCACAAGCCGGGCCTGAGTGTCGGCTTGGTTGTCGAGAGTATTTAAACAACTTTGCATACGTTTTTTGGGAGGGGCTGCATGGTGTTTTCCGCTGGGGGGCGATGGTTGGGCATGGTAGGGCATCGCGCCATCGAATCTGCATATGCACTCATATGGTCCGGTCCATTTGCGGGAGTTATTCTACCTTTTTTTTGGAGGTTTCGGTTCTGTGGAGCCCTCTTTTTGGTCTATCAGCAGGTTTGCCTTGTTCATGTTCATATTCATGTTCTTGTTCAAGGCTGGAGATCGACATGCACATGCGCATGTTTTGTACAGTACTCATACGATGAGCGATGAGCGGGTTGCCACAGCGGTGTACCCCGGCCGGGGACCGGTACGGGGGATATACCTAGGTATATAACCGGGTTGTGTGTGCATACGTTTTCCCATTTCTTTACGTGGTAGGTCCGGGCACTTGTACTGGTATCACCCAGGGTACCACGATTCGTGGCTTTTGCTTTTCTTTTTGTCAATGATGTGGCCTGTTCGGCCTTGTACAGTGTACAGCGGACAGTTGTATGAGCAGTTCATTTGACTTGGGACCTCGCTTTTTGGGGAACACTGGACGCTGGTTACAAAGCTACGAGCTACAAGATACAAGCTACATACTGTGTACGTAGTATCTCCCTCCCTCCCTCCCTGGCGGACGTTGGAACGAGGGATGGGTATAGGTATGCCTTACGAGTCGGACTCGTAAGGGCGCTCGGCTGTATAATTTTCACTTGGACATACGGGGTAGTTAGAGCTGGTCTTGTGTGGTCTTGTGTGGTCTTGTGTGGTCTTGTGTGGTCTTGTGTGGTCTTGTGTGGTCTTGTGTGGTCTTGTGTGGTCTCATCAGGTCTTGTCTGGTCTGTCAGGTCAGGTCATGCCGGTTCTGGTCATGCCGGTTCTGGTCATGCCGGTTCTGGTCAGGTCGGTTCTGGTCAGGTCGGTTCAGGTCTTGTCAGGTCTACTCTCAAGAAAACCGACCACCAATCCAACCCATAACATACTCTTGTCATATGAACAAAGAATGATATCCCAAAATCTTTGGTTCCATTTGGGAGTGCCATGCCACGAGCGTTCACCAGGGCATGTGCTACTAGTATCACTTCCGCTTTGCTATTTGATTCAATTGCATCTACATACTAGTAGTATTGTTGTCGCTATCGCCCAGCCACCTACGTGCCAGGCTCGTTCTGGTTTCTCTTTCTCTACTTTTGAAACCTCAACTCCCTCTCTTCTTCGTCAAAGTGTCATCTGCTTTCCCTTTTTCTACCTTTCACACCTTAAACCCCCTTCTTCTTCGTCAAAGTCTCATCGACATTGACCTTGACGGTCTGCACAACAGCCTTCGACTGGGCCACAGGCACAACCACATTCTCCAACCACCACTCCATACCAGGATAAGCATCACTCATCACCAGAACGTCCACCTTCACTTCTCCGCCATCCGTCCCCTCCAGTACTGGCACCTTGAGCTTCGTATGGCTGACCTCCCGAGCCCTACTCTGGCCTTGCTTGTTGTTCATCATCGACCAATTCGCCCTCTTCAACGCAAGAATATCCGCTCTGGCACCTTCTCCTGCCCCCTTTGATCCCGCAGGCATCACGAGCACGAAATAGCCTTCTGTCTGCGGTTTGGGGAACTTCGGCGCATAAATTCGTGCCTGTGCATCTTGCAGCCGATTCCCCCTCTTCATCGTAACCTGCAGATTATCCGAATCGCCACCGGCAGTTAACGTGATATCCGGCAACAAGTTGACTGCCTTGACAAATTGTGCACGAACGCCCTGCGCCTTCACGCCAAGCACATTCATCAGGCCATCGATCGTCTTGCCGCCGTGCCTGCTCGCCAGCGTCGCAGTCGTGACGAGATCGCTGGGCACTTTGCCCTCGGCCTTGGGATCAAACACCTCGTGCACTCCCGGCAGAATGCTCAATGCATAATCCTCCGGCCACCTTGCGCTCTTGATACACTGCAGCAACCTGACCATCTGCACCACGGCATCAAACCGGTTCAACTCGGTCATGACATCGATGGCCGCCTGGATGATGCGAATGCCCTGATCCAGCACCGAGGTCTGATCACCCACGTAATCGCTGATCGGCAATTCCACCCTGCTCATAAACGCCTGGATCAGCAGGAACGCCTTGACATGCGGGTCCCACATGGGCAGGCCATCCAGCAAGCCCTCGACATGCAAGGGCAAATTCTTCGCCAGCTCCGCATTGATCAGATCCTCATTATGCCGGACGGGCAACTCATCGAACTCGGTCGCCAGGCTGACCCAGCTCAACGCATCGGCAAAAGTGGCGCGTGGCGTCCTTCTCGCCTTGGTCAAAAACTGCCGCACCGTCAAATGACTCAGGTAGTAATAACTCATAATCTTGCCGAACGGCGTGGCGTCCACGTCGCCATTGCTATGCACGAGTACGCAATCGCTCTCCGCCAGATCGTCCAGACTCTTGTCCACAAGACTGACCATGTACTCGGACGCCATCTGCCGCGCGACGAGTTGCGACTCACGGTGCTCCTCGGCACCAATCTCGAGCCCGTAGTATGTCGGGTTTTTGTGAAGTCTCCTAAAGAAGAAAGTCCACGTCAAGTAATCCAGAGCATCCTGCTTCGTAGTGATGACGCCCGCAGACACCTCGGCGCCCAGATGGTTATCCAGGACCTTATGCAGGGAGCTCTCGACCGGAAAGCCCCTGTGCAGGAAGTGCTTGTAGAACGCCTTTTTGGCATCTTGCGTGAATATTCGCGCGATGCCGCTCGTGTCGAACTGCGGCCGGCCCGCCCGGCCGAGCATCTGCAGCACGTCCGTCAGGTCCATGTCCTTGTAGCCTTCGATCTTGGCGTCGAAGAACTGCGTGCCCTTGACGACGACCAGATGTGCGGGAAGATTGATGCCCCATGCCAGCGTGCTCGTCGCGACGAGAATCTGGATCTTGTTCGCGGCAAAGAGTTGTTCGGATAAAGTGCGATCCGACTCGACCAGACCGGCGTGGTGCAGGCCGATGCCGAAACTGAGCGCTTCTTTGAGCGCGGCGTCCTTGACAGCCGACAATGTGGCTTGGAGGTCGTCTTCGGTATCGAAGTGCAAGAAGCGCCGTGGGTCTTCTTCCATGCCGCAGAAGTTGATCAGGTCTTTTGCGGTCAGGCGCGTTTGGCGTCGCGACGCGACGAACACGATGACGGGCTTGTCGGGGCTGTGGTTCTTGATGGCTAGATACGTTGGCCGGTTCATGCTCTGCATGAGTGGGCAGAAACCGCGCTGCTCGGGGAAGCCGTCGATGTAGATTTCCAAGGGCACAGGCCGGACGCTGTGCCGGAAGTTGAAGAGGCCTTGGTTGTTACCTGGCTTGACGCCCAGCCAGTTGGCCAGGTCGGTTGCGTTCGCACAGGCAGTGGACATGCCGATCAATCGAATCGAGCCGGACTCGGCTTGTGAGGCAATGTAGTTCATTCGAGAGACGATGATTTCGAGGATAGGACCACGGTCGCTGCCGAGGAGGTGGATTTCATCGATGATGACGAGCGACACTTGGCGCACGTAGGATCTAGTCTGCCAGGATCGGGATATACCGTCCCATTTCTCGGGCGTGGTGATGATGATGTCGGCATCCCGGATCGTTCGGGTGTCAGGCGTATTGTCACCGGTCAATTCGACCAACTTCAAGCCCATGGGGCCAGTCAGCCGTTTGCGCCAGTCTTGCACTCTTTCTCGGACCAACGCTTTCATGGGCGCGATGTAGACCACTTTGCTTCCCGGGTGTTCGCGGAATGCCCACCACATTGCGAGTTCTGCTGCAATAGTTTTGCCAGACCCGGTCGGTGATCCTAGGAGGACGTTGTTCGACGTGTGGTACAGTGTATGAAATATTTGTGTCTGCATAGGGTTGAAGAATTGGAAACGCTGTCCGTACAGCTCTTCGAGTAATGGATTCTTCAAAGCACTGATAGGAAGCGGTTGCAGATCGAGAAGGTCGGTATAGACGCTCTCGGTGTCTGGCCGGATCAGGTGCTGGAATGAGACTGGTTGAACTGTCTCTGCACCTAGCCAGCGATCGGAGATGACCCGAACGTATATTTGCGAGGGAAGAGGATCAGCCAAGGGGATTGTGAAATTGAGTTCGTGGCTATCGTGTATCTTCTTCCTGCTGAGAATGAAATACTCGTGATGGTAGATTTCTGAGCTGTCAGAGTTTTCAACCCAGACCCAATATGACTCGGAAGTGCCGTGGTGGCGATCGTTCCAGACGAATTCAGGATAAAGGTACAACTGCATCCGAAGCACGTCGCGGTTGAGAGGAGCCATCTCGACTTCGACAGACAAGGTCGGGAAATTGTCGAGCAACTTGGAGATGGTGTTGCCCATCTTCTGGTTGTGAACAAGGCTGCCAATCTCAGCTGGTTCCATCTCGCGCAGGCTTTCAATGTTCGATGAGGGTGCTTTGTCGTCCAGATTCTTGAGAACTGGAAGGGGGAGGTCGAATTGGTGGAAAGGGTGCTGGAATGGCCACATCTGTTTCTCAATTGCCTTGCACATGGAAAGTAATACCTGGCATTGGTAACCCCAACCTCTGTTCAGGGCAATCATGAAAAGAGCACGACAGATTCTGGCGGCATTTTGTGCAACATATGCCAGATCAGAGACCAAAGCAAAATCTTCCAGCTTCGCCCTTGAAATGTGGGATTGGAGCAGGATATTCGTCTTTGCATGGTTCTCAATGACTTTCTGTTCTTTCTTGTCTTCTGAGGTAATTGGTGCGCTCTTTGGCTCCTCGACCTGGCATACGACAGCTTCTTGGCGAAGCCGATGTAGTTCTTGAGCTTCGTTCTCCCTGGATTGAATATTATCAAACTCACTACTCATGCTGATCATTTTGAGGACGTCTGCATCACTAGCTCGAGGCCTCATCATAGTATTGAAGATCTCAATGCTGTTCTGCAGCACGTAATACTGACTGGCTATCCGCCCAACGTCCTTGGAACGGAGTTCGTCTGTTCTCTCGTTGAAAATGATCATTTGGCTTCTATGCAAGGTTCGAGCTGCATCGACGATCAATTTCCGTCTTCGTTGCCCGAGTTGAGGGTCGTCCAGAGACTCGGCGACGTCGATGCCGTAGGCTGCAGGATTTTTCCGCATGCGAACGAAAAGATAAGAATATCCGAGCCAGGTCACAGCTTCCACGACGGTAGTGACAGTGCCCAAGCTGATCTCAGCGTTGAGATTGTCAACCAATCGATGGGAGAACCTTGATTCGATCGGCTGTTGTTGAGTCACGGCAGATAGATAGTGTTGCAATTTGTCCTGAGTTGTGCAAATGTAGCCGATACCACTGTCTTGGAATTGAGGACGGCCTGCACGACCAAAAATCTGAAGCACGTCCAGAATGCCCAGATCGACGAATTTACCAGCTTCGGCACTGTAAAGCTGCGTTCCTTTGATAATGACGGCCGCGGCGGGCAAGTTGACACCCCATGCCAGTGTTGCTGTACAGCAAAGCACCTTGATAGCGCCTTCGGAGAAGATCCTCTCCACGAAGTTCCGGTCGGTACGAGGCATGCCCGCATTGTGACAACCAAATCCCTTGGGAACGATATCCCGAAGCTCACGGCCTCGAGTCGACTTCAGATCAGACAATGCTCTGACATACGCCGGATGGTCCGGCTCAGGCATGAAAAGCGAGTCACAGCCATCGTCGATAGCCATTTGATAGAGGGTTCGAGCAGTCAGAACAGTGTCTTTTCTGGAATGAACGAACACCATGACTTGCTTGTCCTGCTTCAAGAGCTCTTTGATCTTCTCAAAGGTAACATGATCAAGGTTATCTCGCTGGGTCTTGCTGCCAACCTTGCCCTTGACACCGATGAAGTGTTGTTCGAGGGGTACCGGGCGGAACGAGGCGTCAAAATAAAAGAGACCATTGTTCCGATTGACTTTGAGAAAGTCGGCAACATCGACATAATTCGGGAGCGTGGCCGAAAGGCCCACGATTCTGATAAGCGATTGTGTGCTTTCTACCTGTCTCTGTGTTCTTGCGACGAGTGATTCGATAACAGCACCACGATCGTCATGAAGCATGTGGACCTCGTCGATAATCAAGAGCCGAACCTTCTGTACAAGCTCAGTGTCGCCGGTGCTCTTTCGAGTGACCACATCCCATTTTTCAGGTGTTGTCACTATGATTTGTGTGGCCGCAATCTCTCGCTTCGTCAATTGCATGTCGCCAGTCAATTCACGTACTTGGACTCCGAGCCAAGCAAGACGCTTGCCCAACTTGTCTGTGATTTCCGCTGCAAGGGCTTTCATTGGCGCAACATACACCACCTTGAAGTCGTCGGCCATCAGGACAAAGTCTGTAGCATCAGGCTCGTCAATTGGGTTCGGAATGACGTTCTTCGAGATGGTTTGGAGGATGGTGAGCATGGCAGCATCAGTCTTGCCAGCACCGGTAGGGGCACAGACAAGCATATTCTCCGATGTGGTATAGGCAACAGGATAGAGAAGGCTTTGCATCCGATTGAGCGAGCTGTACCCTCTGAATGTACGTTGACACAAGCCATCCATATCTGCGATATTGACCAGTTTCTGACCCGCGGCCAGCGTGCCCACCTTGGCTGCAGGGATACTGTATTCCTCATACTTGGCATAGTCATTTCTGGTGCTGTTTAGAGGAAGGCCATATCTTTTCCCAGAGACGTCCAGAATGTTACCGGAGGCAGCCGAATCAGACTTGTAGACATGTGCATACTTTGGCGCACCTCGATCGAAAGCTGGGGCTAGTGCAGCACTCTTGTGTTCATAGTCTTGCTGTCTCAGCCCCGTTTCTCGTTCCTGGCGAGTCTGTAGCTGTCCGAAAAGGCCGTCTGTCTGACGACTTGTGGCGTTCGGTGCGGTCAAGACCTCTTTGCGGTGTGAGATGAGCTCAATCACAAAGTCCAGGTCATCGTAACCGATAATATCGGCCAAAGACATCTGCAGTTCATCTTCAGAATTATCGGAGGCAAGAAGGGCAGTAATCTGCTGTTCAAGATCGGAGGCATCAATGCCCGTTCTTGACCTGGCGAAAGCAGCACATTTGCTTTGCAACCATGTTTTGTTGAACACACCATCCGTGACATGATCCGGAGTCTTGAAGCCATTGACAGCATCATCATAACTTTCGCTTGGAGGACTCTCATCCAATTCACTTTCGACATCCCAGATGTCGTCTTGAGTGTCTTCACTGAGGTCTCCTTCCAGGTCTAGATCTGCGCCGTACATCTGAGATTCGTCGTTCCACGGTGGCAACTTCAATTCGGCGATTGCCTGCCTCATGGCAGTCATCTGGGCGAGCCATTGCGACTCGGCCTGGAAAGTCGGCTCAGCCATGCTGATAGTATCTCACAGAATGTCGTTTCTGTGCGAGCCTGTCCTGGCGCAGGAAATGAAACGACGTATGATGACGAGATGATGGAAAAAGAGGTGAAAAGCTAAGACGATCGTGGATATTGTCACCAAGCGGCGGCCACTTGTTGTGACTCGGCTGCCAAGACTTGCAAGACTAGAGTCAGAGTACCAGCTACTTAGTACAGTATTCACTTCGTGCACAGGATGTTCATTCACTTCGAGTTTCTCGATTACGCCTACGTCTTTACACAAACCACCTGACTATCTTATCATTCAGCTATGGGTAGAACATACAGACGGAAGAGTTTGGAGTTCCAGTCAATGCAGCCCTTCCTAGATAGCTGGACCGGCTCCTATCCATGTTCTGTAACTTCTGAACGGACCTCTTCTGTTGTCCGTGTTATTGTACTGAAAGCGAGGGCTGAGTTCCAGCTGATTTGTACAGAAATAAAACCAGCCATCCAGGATCGCCGCGCTATCAGCATGTTGGATGAGACCGCTTCTCACCAACGTCTTGACGACATAATTGTCTGCCGGCACCGGTACCTTCGCAGGCCCGCCAGGAGGCAATCCATTCACCGTCTGATTCACCTGGCTTTGCAATGTATCGACATAGAATATCGCATTGTGCTCGCTCGCAAGGATATACACCCTGCCGTTGTTGTCGGCAGTGAAGCCCGCCTGCTCGGTCCCACATTGACCTGGATCCTGCACAGCTGCAAGCACCTCGTCGTCGCTCAACGAATTGTCAATCAGCACATCCTGGCTCACCTAGTAGAAACGACGACTCGACAAGACACCCCAGTAGACATTGCCACTGGCGAGAGCAATGCCGTCGCTACCGATGCTACCAGAATTCCGCATCGTTCCATTCCAGGCATAGATCGGACGGCCATTGTAGACCCCAACGTAGCCTTGATCAGGCTTAACAACACTCGTATTGAATAAGCGTCTGTTCGCAGAGCCATTCTCAAGGTTGATGCTGAGAATGCTGCCGCTGCTGCTCTCATCCGTGATGAAAGCGTAGCCTTTGCCGCCACCGACTGTGTTATTGATTCGTACGTCATTGGCGTTCATGTTGTCATGTAGCAGACTCGAAGGGATGATATATGTCTCAAGGTGGACGCCTGATAGGTCGAAGCTCATGATCTTTGCGCCACCGGGTGTGGCACTCTTGTTGCCTGGAAATATCCCAGAATCGACAATCCATAGCTGATTCAGGCTGTCAAGCACCACATTCTGCACATTGATGAAGCAGGTGCTGGGATCCTGTGTAGCGGTACAATTTTGAATGGTCGCATTAGGCCAAGGTGCCTCGTCCGTGAATGAAGTAGCAATGACTACGTTGATAGGCGTTGGACCGCTGTTTCGTGGATATGTCAGGTAGATGTTGAGCGCTGGGTCGACGGCGAACCCTGTCGGTGCTTGTGCCGATTCATGGACAGGCTCTAGAGCTGGTCCGATGATGGTGAAGTCCTGTGGGCAAATCCCTAAAGTACCATTTGGCCCAGCACTCACGGCTGCAGGGCAAGTCGTGGGAAATTGGCTCAATACAGGTAACACCAGCGTCGAAAGGCAGAGCAGGTTCGACCACATGGCGGCAAGGTATTTCAAGCACTCGTGGTTCGAAGAACCTCTTTGTAACAACCACTCGAGGCTTTTCTGAGGTTTAGAGAGCTCTCACTTTCAATAGGTACAGCGAGCGCTTATGGCAATAGCAGGTCTTCAGAGTACGGAAGTCATGGAGTCTCAAGGTTGTGTCTACTCACCCAATACCTAGTGCATCGTGACCGCTATTACTCAGGCTTGCAACCTGCAACCTTCTCCGCATTCTAGCACGTCATGAAGACAATGTGCAACGCCCGGTGGAAGCGGCAACTGAACTGGTCCCAGTCATTACTCTCTCATTTGTAGCTTCCAACACGATTGCCGACCAGAAAGGAGTCTAGCCGTCGGAGAATCGCCGTAGATTTTTGGACAATCTGGAGCTCTGGAGATTTCGAACCTGGGGATCAGGGCAACAGGAAAAGTGGCTGAGAACAGCCGAGGCCTATACGGTTGGCCCATCTGTTGGCTTGTCTGTCATCAGGCAACTGCGACCATGAGGCCGCATAATTTAGTCTCGCCCAAAAAACTACAAAAAGTCCATCAGAACCATTTCTTGATCCAGTTCATCATCAATTCTTTGAAAAAGACAAAAAACAATCAACAATGAGGATTCGCTGCTCGTCACCGACGCAACTACTAACTCATCGGCATGCGGCTTAAGTACGGCTGAGCGGACGGGAAGCCCTGTAGTACGCATCCTGTGGTCGATTGCGGAAGTAAATGTGTTAAAGTGATAGATGTAGCACATTAAAGAGTGCTAGTAGGCTTAAACAGCGGTGTTTAGGTAAGCTTCCCAAAGGCAGAAGGATAATCGAGGCCCGGCCAGCACAAGTACATGTGACGTCCTTCAGGCTCCTTACAATCATTGAAGACAGTGCCAGCAACACTTGCTGTTTCATAGCAACTTCTTCTTCCTTCTTGCTGACGGCGAGTCCATAACTACTGTTTGCATACTCTCCAACCGTTGTTTCCTCACGAATTGATCCCAGTCACTCTGCATCACTCACCGCCACCATGAAGATCTTCTACATCGGAGTAAGCCAACAGCAACTACGACAACCCTCCGCAGGCCAAGGCACGAGACAACCCCTACTGACACCGCCATCAGATCCTACGGAATGACCCTGCTCCCACCGCCGAACTCGCCGTCGAACGAGACTTGTCCTCCTTCTCCCGCTTCACCCGCGACAGGTTCGTCACCAACTACCCCCTTATCAAACCCCTGCCAGACTGACCGCCCTCTGCAGCTATGGCGAGTTCATGACAATGTTCTCAAAGACAGTCGCCGAACGTACCAAACCCGGTGTCCGACAGGACATTGAAGAAAAATCATACACATTCCACGCCTACGGCTCGAGCCAGGGCGTGGCAGGCATCATCATTAGCGACGCCGAATACCCAGCCCTAGTCGCCCATCAACTCCTCTCCAAGATCATCGATGAATTCACATCCCAGAACCCGCGATCGAGCTACTCCAGTCCCAGTGTCACGAGTCGGCCGTTCCCACAGTTGAAAGAGTACATTGTGAAATACCAGAACCCCAATGAGGCGGACAGTATAATGCGGGTGCAGCGGGAACTGGACGAGACCAAGATCGTCCTGCACAAAACGATTGAAAGCGTGCTGGAACGAGGAGAGAAGATTGACAGTCTAGTGGCCAAATCTGACGGACTGAGTGCACAGAGTAAGATGTTCTATCAACAGGCGAAGAAGCAGAATTCGTGCTGTGTTGTTATGTGAGGCTGTTGATGTACCTGGCTGTCATGTCCCCGTAAAAGAATGCGGTAGCGAGTAATTGAGCAGGTAGGATATGACATGGATATGAGTCTTTTGGGTCAAGGCAAGCAGGCGTTATGGTGTTTGGTGAAGACCTCGTCAAGGATACCTTCAACATTTCGTCCGTTTCTACCTATCTTTACTTCATACACCGAGGCTTCTGCAGAAGATGTCTCCGTATGGGGCTGCAATGATACCAACAATGTCCTGTTCGCTGCGACGTCCCACAAGCAGCCTTTCAGATGTGATCTAGCAATGTCTTTCAACGAGTCATTCATGGTCGGGCGAGACAGTCTTTGAAGAATCATGGACACAGGACTCCATCCATCTATCTTGCTAACATTCCGCCCATCTCACGCCTCCCCCAGACCTTTCCTCGCCAACTCTTCAAGCCTCTCCCCATCCACCCTCATCCCCATCCACTCGTCCATACGTTTGGCGCCTATATTGGCGCCCTCGTAGAACTTGATGCTCGGCTCATTCCACTTCAACACGCTCCAATCAAGCCTTTTGCACCCGAGCCGTACACACTCTCGCGCGAGAGCCTGGATCAGCGCCCCGCCGAAACCCTTCCCACGATACCCCGGCCGCACGAACAAGTCCTCCAAGTAGATGCCCGGTGCAGATGTCCACGTGCTGTAGTTGTGGAAGAAGAGGGCCATACCCGCGATCTCGGCGGCGCCGGGCGTCGACGAGGCACCCTCAGAAGAAGACGTGGGCAGGATCAACAATGTCTTCGCATAGCCCCTTGTGAAACCCCCCGGAGAACTTGGGTCGGGAAAACTCAACGTCTCGCGCAGCGATTGTTCCGTCGCAAGGACTTCGTGCAGCGCCTTTTCGTACGAGGCGAGTTCTTGGATGAGCTGGAGAATCACCGGGACGTCGGACGGTGTGGCGTAGCGGATTGTATAACTGGATGTGGTGGTTTCCGCCATGGTACTGTAACCGGCGTCCAAGAAAGACCTAACTTCGATCTTCTGTCCGCGCACGGGGAGGAGTGATCGGGGTTGACGGACAAGAACAGAATGATTGAGGTCGGTTGGAGTTGAGACTGTCCCTTTTCTTCGAGAATCTAAGAGCTTCGGTTGTACAGACGATTGCGTGTGTACCTTTGGCGTGGTGATGTAGCGTGGTCGAGGTGTGATATATACAAAATTTCCAACCTGGAAAATATGCAGTATTTTTGCGGGAATGGAGTTGCAGATCGAAGGGGTCTCATACAAGTGAGTCTTGGAAGCTGATCGTTAAGGATCTTGGAGACGATAAGCAAAGATCTAAGATCTCTCACAGTAGTAGGATGGAGGTATGTACACAGTCTTGACAGTACTCGGTTTGGTGACCGTGGAAGGCGAAGAGAAAAAGAACCTTGGAACAAGTGTCAAATTGTAACGAAAGGGCGTGAAACACTGGGTTTGGGTCACAGCCATTAGGTAACAAACACTCGACGAGGCTGCATCAGGCTGAGGTCGGGAATTGGTGGTGGCGAGGTGGACAGAATCGACTACCTACCTTACCGATGGAGTTAAAGTTGCTTGTCTCGATGAACTCTGCCCGCTGCGGCGGCCTTGTTTACAACCACCCTCCATCCACGACGCAAGGGGGGTGATGTTCTACGACACAAGCCCTCCACATTGCCAGTACTTTAACTTATGCAGGGTTCGTACAGTAACGGGCTGGCGTTGGTACGGTCTGCCAACCTTCACTTGAACGATAGTTGTTCGGTATGACCTTAGGTACCTAGGTATGTTCGCGTCACGCCATGAGTGTCGGAAGTCGAGCGCCTCGATGCCCGTTCGACAGTCCGAAGCCCCAGTGGCCGTTACGAATCTGATTATCATCCTCCTTCCACGGTGCAAAGGAGCATATAGGAGGCGAGCAGCCTGGAATCTGATCCTGACTTCGCCTGCCGACGCTCAAAATTTGCATAGGTGCCTAAGATAACTTTCTTGCCAGGTCGCTTGACACTTTGTTATCCGTCTCCTTTCGGTCAGGCGCTTCACCGCGCCCTCAAGTTCTTCCCCGCGTATTGGCCCTGTGGCGCTGGCGATGATTGGTGCTTTTCCCACGAGTCGAAGCGATTCGGCCGAGTGAAGAGTCTTGTGAATGAGCACGCCATCGTCCAGATGGGAGGGGAAGAGCACGAGAAAGGACTATCCAAGAGCTCCTTGCCGCCGTCCAAAAATATGTCAGGATTGGGATTGGGATTGTTGTTCTTACAAATCCAGAGGCTCTCGATTTAGTCCTATCTACCTTAGTTGCCAGCGGATCATACTGGTTTTAAGGGGCCAGTTTCTCTCGCCATCAGAGTGTTTGCTAAGAAATCTGGGCTCCCTTTACAAAACAACACACAACAATGTCTTTGTCTGCCATACAGAAGAACGTCGAAGCAGCGTCGGCAAAGTACTCCTCGTCCTTCACCAAGGGACATCTCGCCCTCCCACCAGCGAAGAAGTATCTTGTTCTGACATGCATGGACGCACGAATCGACCCTGCACAAGCATTTGGTATCGAGCTTGGTGATGCTCATGTCATTCGGAATGTAAGAGCCCTTGATGATTCCTCAGCCTGCCTCCCTCTGGATTTTCGGCGAAGAACGATGGGAATCCCCTGCAAAACTATCCAGATATGCTGACGGATCGACGTTGTAGGCTGGAGCCTCGGCACATGTTGCGTTGCGCAGCATCGTCATCTCGGAGCAGCTCCTGGGGACGCAGGAGATAGTCCTTGTCAAGCATACTGGCTGCGGCATGTTGACGTTCGATAATGAGGATGCGTATGGCTTGGTCGAGAAGAACCTTGGGTAGGGCGGATTTTCTGTGATTCTCGTGATGGCAACCAAAAAGCTTATCTGAACGACTCGCAGACCGGATGCAGCGGCTGAACTCAAAGCGCGCGGACTGGACTTTCTCCCTTTCGCGGAGTTGGAGCAAGCGGTGAAGGATGACGTGAAGTATCTGGGAGATACAAAGCTGGTGCCAGACAATGTGACTGTCAGCGGGTGGATATATGAGGTCGAGACCGGTAAAACTCGCAGAGTATTGTAAGCGAGTGTTCCATCGGTGGAAGCTCGATCGGTGGGTGGAAAGTTCTCCTGACCCAGGACGGACACGGGGCGAGTGCTCCTCGAGGGGAGCGTTGTCGGTATGCTTTGTCACGACCCTGGCTGAGCGGGCATACTGTGGTAGACTCTCAAGAGTTCCAAGGATACAGATCTGTCGTATAACTCTCTCCACCCGAGCCTGGCTGCCAGATCCCCCACATTTCCAGATTCAAGTCATCGTGCAGATTCGAGTCGAGCCACTGATCGCAGAATGTTAGCATCAAAGATCTCGGGTCAGGAGATTGTGTTCATCATACCTGGTCAGTATTATTATCATCCATCGCTGGCTCGCAGACTGGGTCCAGGCTTGGAAGTGCAGGATTCATCGTCGATGTGCTCTCAGGTTGCTGCGCGATAAGACCAGGATGCCGACTGAGATTTCCCACCGCATTTCTGGCAATGGTCGCAGTATCCTTGACAAGCGGCACCGACCACTGCGAATCGGTGGTATACTCCAGGCGTGCAAAATATCCGCTGGCCACGTCCATCAAACGGAGGTCCGACTGGGCCGCAGCGCCAGAAGGATCGCACAGGATATTAATAAAGACGTTGACGACGGCGTACAACGGAGAATAGTATGCGACCCTTAGCGACGTGTCAGTATGATGAACTCTTGACAGATTTGACTGTCCTCGACTCTCAAGTTGGAGTTACTCACGGCATTGGACAACTCGCATCAAGCTGGATAAACCTGGAATCAAGGATTGTCGCCCTCGATGTTTCTGCCACCATCGCGCATGATTGACTGATCTGGACTTGGAAATCTGGATGTCGGTCAAGTCCGGTAACACCGCGGAACCACGGATGCGCCAGCGTTGTATGAATATCCCAGACCAAGTTGTAGTAAAGAAACTGTATGAACAGGGCTTGCTGCATGTTGAGGCCCGCTGGCGGCTTCGTGATGTTCATTGGCAGGTCGATCTGGCATTGATGTTTCAAGCTAGCTCGGAGTTCCTCGAGCTTCATTTGAAGCATTGTAACGTTGTTGACCAGATGTTCGGGCGCCTGGCGCCATGCCGATGCTTTGAAGAGCATTTTGCGAGTCACGGAGGAAAGATGGTTGATTTTGATGCACGCTTGTGTATATCGGACATTGACCGAGCCATCCGAACGGTCCGAAGTTGGAAGTTGACAGTTGATCTCTTCATCATCAATCAACTGTTGAAAAAGTGAGCTTGCTGGTCTCATATGCGAATTGGAAAATGACTCTTCAAAGTCATAGGGTCATACGAACCGAAGGACGCCCGGACCGAACGGCGATTTGTTTGTCGAGGCAGTAGATGGCCCAAAACACGCATTGCCGCAGAGACTTCTCTTCCTCTGGTAAGTTCCAGGATGGTGCCGGCTGTACGTGCAATCCTTGCCCACATGCAAGACGATATGCGTTGGAGACGAGCATATATTGTAACATCGTGCATGAGACGGCCTCAGCAAAGTATGCCTGGAAAATGAATGGTATGTTAGCTCTACCAAACCAAAAACTTGTCCGAGGGGAAGAGTCCATAAGATTACCATGAGTGTCAGAGCCTGTACGCCCATGACGGAGCTGCGGAAGTATAGGAGCTCCGCGTGCACCGAGAGGGCATTCTCGAAATAAGACCATGATTCTCGGTGAGCCTCGGTATACCCCTTCTCACCGGACCGTACCAAGCGACATCCCGATGCGAAAACGACATTTCGCAGGGCGTACCAACACGGGTCATCTTCATCCTCTGAGCTGGCCCAAAACGAACGAAGTCTAGCCTCGAAGCACGAGCGCCGCACGATCCCAAGCGCCGCATCGGGGGCTTCCTCGAAATATGCATGAGTGAATCGGAGCGAGTCGGTGAGCCCCGGTTCCTCTTTTCGCTCCTTCGTGGGCCGCTTCTCCAGCTTTAACCGTCGTGCGACATCCTGCGTGAATCTGTTTGCGCTGACTCGGAAATCGGGCTGTTTCACCCGTTCCCTGACCCAGGCTATACCAGCCTGCGAGCAGATGGCCATGCTGGTTCGGGGGCCCCAGTACTCGATGTCGTCTTGGAATGTGTGATAGCCGCCCATGTCTCCGCGATCATCTATGGACGCCGATTGGCTGGGACTCTCAAGGCGCTCCCAGGGTGCCTCGTTGGAATCAGGCTGGGACGGGGTCTTCGTGACGGGGCATGGCAATTGGCTCCGTGACGGATGCCCTGCATGATGCTGCAAGGGGTCGAAGGCGTCACTGGCTGGTCCTGGAGGCTCGCCGGCACAAACTATGGCTTGGGGACGTTGTTCTTGCTGACTGATTTCTGCAGGACTTTGCTGTGGTTGGTCTGAGCCCAATGCTAGTATTGAATGCGGAAGTTCTGGTACTTTGGCCCCGAGAAGGTCTGAAAGCTGACCGCCATCGTCGCTAGATATCCTTGCTGCTTCCAACAGGTCCTTGAAACGAGCAAGCCGACGTGCCAATGAAGGCAAGCCCTTGGGATTCCCTTTCCGGCGGCGCTGGCGTGGGCTGAAAATGCATTCTGCTCCATGCTCGACGCAATTGCTGCAAGGGTCGTCGCCGACACACCTGATCTTCTTCGTCCTGCATAGATCGCACGCAATGAGTCTCTTTGCAAGTACGATTGACTGAGGAACATCATGCTGGGGCGGCTCCATGGCCGAGTACGACGAGGAACGTACGATTTCCCACCGTGTCGGGGTTTTCGTGGTAGACAATGCCGGCTGCAATCTTTGCGTTTCTCCTGAAGTCGGTTCTATCATGGGGATGCTTAATGCGCCCCCTAATTAGCCACGCGGTGAGCCTCAAGCAAGATTCGAGGACAGGTGGCTGACTGTGTGGCTGGGAGAAACCTTGGGGTATGCGTCCTCGCTTGCGAATTCGAATCTGGGGTCACTAGTAATCAATTCTGGGGTTCCGGAGAAGTAACCGAACAAAAGGGTGTGCGATGGTTGCTACAAAGCGCCTTTCCGATCTTTGCCATTGGTCGTGCTTGGACTGTCTTGACCGGACTGCCAATGACACCCAATCCAGTACGGCGTTTAGCGAGCCCCCATTGGTACTCGTATTGCATTGGTGATAGCAAAGGACATCGTTGTCACGTTTCGGAGCTTCCAACATTTTCACTCAGCTCCGGCCGAAGCTCCGGGCTCCGGACGATTTGCAAAAAGTTGGGGGTTCTAACTATCGGTCACCCTGTTCATGAGGTGGTCAGAACTGTTGGCTTCTTCGAGCACAGATATTCCGCGTCCGTCCACATCATCCAGGGGTCTGAAAGTTAGCTGGGGAAAGCACTGCGCTCAAGTCTGCCCCCCCAGACAGACATGGTTAACTTCGTACAGGTGCCAGCCGAACCCCATGTCAGGTTTGGGCTTGGAGCTTTCTGAGACTGGAGATCTGGGATTGGATCCCAGGCGACGGAGCTCAAAGGGTAAGCCACCATTGCCATGTATGGACTCCCCGGATTGCTGTGCGTCCTGGTTCCAGCGCCGCCTGCATGGCGCAGTGTCCAGGGCCCCGTCAGCTCGGAATGAGGCCAGCGGCACCTCGGGCCTACCGAATCAACCAAACGGCTAGCTTTCCTGCCAATTCTTCAGTGAGGACTTGCTTTATAGCAAACCCATCCATATCTGGATCGAGCAATATGCGCTGTCCAAGAGAAAACCAAACTTAAAGTTTCCACCACAATCTCCAGGACCCGACAATGGGATTCTCACTCAGCACATGGATTTTCTTGGCCGCCGTCCTCGGCCTGCTGTTTCGATCACTGTATCTACATGTCTCTTCACCGCTCTCAAGAGTGCCCGGTCCCTTCATTGCCAGGTTCAGCCGATGGTGGCTTGCCTACCACGGCTGGCGAGGAGACTTCCACCAGCTCTTGACAAGCCTGCACGAGCGATATGGAGAGGTCGTCCGGATCGGGCCTAACGAAGTCATCACCATTTCTCCAGACGCGGTCAAGAAGATATACGGTAAGACAGAGAAAGACTCCTTTCGACAAACAGAAAGGCTCTGTGGAAGGAAATACTAGTACTAGTACTTACGTTGATGTTTTCATGTTTTTATCTAGGCGCCGGTTCTCAATTTCGAAAGAGCGAATGGTATCTTCCTCAACAAGGCGAGCGGAAGTTCGACCTATTTGCCGAGAGAGACATCATCGTTCACCGCAATCACCGCCGACTCGTGAACAATGCTTACGCCACCAGTTCGTTAATGGAGTTGGAGCCATACATGGACAGTGCCATTGCGTATTTCATGACGACCCTGCACCATGTCCAAGGCCAGCGCATCGACTTTGGCCTTTGGCTCCAGCTGTTCGCTTTCGGTACGTTCTGCGCGCTGTTTCCCATTGGGAAATCAAATTTCCAAACAATTGCACATGCATACGCACACATGCATCCACAGAAGGGGAGAGAGGTGTGGGAGAGAGAGACAGAGCAAAAGCTGACGCCCAAATCCCAGACGTTATCGGCGAAGTGACCTTCTCCCAGCGCTTCGGCCTGATGGACGCCGGGCGGGAATCCGAAGCACTCAAGCAGATCAAAAAGGTGCTTAGGTCGACATCGTGGGTGGGCCAAGTGCCCTACGTCTACAAACTGCACCAGGTCTTACGCCCGATCATCGGCAACCGCCTGGCCCTCACAGCACGCAACGGGAGTCTCCGCCAATTCGCCATGGACCAAGTCCAGTCCCGGATTCTACGCGGAAGTGACCACCGCGACATGCTGGGCCGGTTCGTCGAGATCAACAAGGCCAAGCCGCTCGAGTTCGACGAGGCCGCCCTCATCTCCATGACGGCCAGCAACATCGCTGCCGGCAGCGACACCACGGCCATCTCTCTCCGGTCGATGATCTATTACCTGCTCAAGAACCCCGGATGCCTGTCGAAGCTTGTCACCGAGATCGACGCGGTAACAGCGACAGAAGGAACATCCCGCCGTACTGTGGTGACATACGAGCAGGCCAACAGGATGCCGTATCTCCAGGCCGTCATGAACGAGGCTCTGCGCATACACTCCATCGTAGGCCACAGCATGCAGCGAGTCGTGCCTAGCGACGGGATTCAAATTGCCGAATACTACATTCCCAGCGGTGTATGTGTGCTTTTGCACTCCCACTCCCACTCCCACTTGCACTTGCCGCCTTCAATCTTTCAATCTTTCAAATGAACCGTCCTGCAAGTTTGAGTTTTGGCTGACCAGGCCATCATCCACAGACCATAATAGGAACAAGCCCCTACGTCCTAGGTCGGTCCGAAGCCATCTATGGGCATGACGCGAAGACCTTTCGTCCCGAAAGGTGGCTCGAAGATGGAGACAAATATGACCTTTGTAAGTTCTATTTACCTCCTCATCGTCCGGACCCCCCTTCTATAGGGCCCCGGAATGTTGCACTGACCATTTGAACTATTATCTCCCCCAGGGTCGGGCTACCTTGCATTTGGAGGCGCTTCGAGGCTTTGTATCGGCAAAAGTAAGTCCACCATTTCAGAATCTCTTGTGAAGTCAGTCCAAGGGCCTTAAACGACGCTAACAATCTCCGAAACTACAGACATCAGCTGGATGGAAATGTCCAAAGTAGGCACGGCACACACACACCCCATCCACCCCAATTGCTTCTTGATGCGATGGATGGACAAAACCGACTCATTTGGAAACCACAGGTACTTGCGACTCTGCTGCGGAACTTTGTGATTGAATTCGCCGACGCGGACACCGATTGGCAAGAGATTTGCTAGTAAGTGGCTGCCCTGTGCCCTGTGCCCTGGCCCTGGCCCTGTCAAGGTCTCGCGAGCAAGGGAAAGCTGATGCATGCATGTATAGTGTGTTCGTGCACCAGACCGGGCTGAATGTTAGGCTGCGTCCCCGAGAGCTTACCAAGTAGGGGGGTCTGCATTAGGAGGTACGGTAGTTGCCCCAACAGAAATTCGGTGATTGAAATCGTTCTCCTGAGTACTACTAGTACTGGATTAGCTTGACGTGTCATCGATGGAATGGTCCAGTGGCCCAGTGGCGGCTCAAATCAAAGGAACTTGAAGATTGCTTGGACAGTGATACCGCAAATCAGGAACAATGAATTTATATTATTTTCTGAGAACTCCTGACCGATAGGTGCAAACCACCGGACCTAGAGAGCTCCCATACACTCCCGATCACTTCCAAACCAATGCCACCGGTCCTTGATTTCCTGCAGTATCTGCCGTAATAGCTCGCGTTTCACGTTTTTGCCTCAAAAAGATAGCATCGTATTTCCTTTTCTAGGCCGAAAAATCATTCATGAAGCTCAGCAGCACATCACTGTTGAATTGATTGGTGCCTTGCGAGAAAGGCATGCGATTCATTTCCGGAAGCGCAAGAGATGAGAAATTCTGGTTGTTGGAGCCCGGATACTGAAAGGTGTTACCACTCGGCAGCCCATCGTACGGCGGGAAGTTGGACCAATTCCAGCCTGACAAGTCCTGCGAAGGGAAAACTTCCAATGGCTGCAGCCGCTCAGAGTTGATCACGGAGTGACAATCTTCCATTGACGGGTCAGAATGAGCGCCTCCCACTCTGGTCTGGTTGTCGGTCCCTGACAAGGAGAATCCTAGACGTTGCAACAGGCTTGCGATTTTCTTTGACAGACGCTGCGATGAGCGCGATAGCGAGTATGATCGTAGCAGTTTCAACCCCCTTTCAATTCCTTGTTGCACAGCCATGCCCGTCTCAGGAAGATGGTCAGATCTGGCCAGCGTTCCACGACCGGGAGAACTGTGTACGTAGATCAGGAGCAATGTAGACAGTGCGGACGACAAGAAAAGGTTGAAAAGAGGCTGCTGCGTCGCATACAGGCCGTACGTCCTGTCCGCTGTGACGATCATTTCGATACTATCATTTGCGAGCTGGGTCATATGCTTCACCTGCTCGATGTTGGTGTTGAAGGTTTGCGTGGAAAACAACAGGGGCCGCATGATGACAATCTTGAACTGATTCGCACGCAAGTATAGGACGAACCGTAGCAGCAGCGTGCCCCGGTTCAGCGACGCTTGAGGATCGATTTGGTCGGCCACGGGGCTGTCTCGTCGGATACGCAGCTCTCTGGGCAGGTTCTCCTCCCAGCGCCGTACTTGGAAATCAATAAATTCATAATCTTCGTTGTTGATCCGGCCTTTCAGTTGGCCACGCTCATCCGTCACGGCAGCCCAGGCCCTGGGCCCCATTCTCATGTAAGAGGTCATCGCTTTCAGGTATGGAGGCATTGTTTCCTTCAATCACAACTGTAAGTATAGCTGTTCTCAGGAGGATTGTTAAGGCAACGCACCATTTCGGGAATGTCGATATCGGTATCTTTCAAACTCAGAGGCAGTCCGGCGTTGAAGTTTAGTTGGCGATCAAGATACATGCAGGTGAAAAGCACAACAAGCACCCTCGCGTACTCGGAGTCACAAGGGAAGTATCGCCGTCGTATCTCTTTCAGATGTAGCCCAGCTTCGACCATAATACGTGATGCGATGACAACATAACGAGACGCAAGGCGAGAATCGTCTTGGAACAGGTGGTAGAACGCCTGGGTAGTGTAGTTAGCTTCAGAACCAGATCGGAGACTGACCACTGGAAAACACTCACTGTGAGAAGCAGGAGGATTTGACCCCCCAAGGTAAATGTTCGTCCCAATATGTGATTAGTGATGATTGGGATCAGATCGTTGTGGATTTTCCTCGCTACTGGACTATAACCTCCGCCTTCAGCAAGCAAAGCGATCGCAATTGCCATCTCTAGATGCGCAATGTCCACGCCTGCTGACAAGGGGGCTGCATCGGGCGCTGCAGCATGACCCTCATTGGGGAAGAGCGTGCTCGCGAGCCGCTGTAATGACTCTGTGTTCACCAGTGGATGCAGAATGTCAATAGACTCGTGGTAAACTTGGATCAATCGAAGCGCATCCTGCAGCTGTAGCCCATGTAAGGATGACGAGGTTGTCGTGAGTTGCAAACGTTCAGAGTTGTCTCCATCTTCGTCGTCACTGACCGAAGCCGCCAAATCTGCATTCACCCAAGACCTTCCAGCCTCTGTTCCACTCTCTCGCTGAAGGATGATATCTGCCACACGGAAGCTGAAATCTGCACTGGTGGGACCCGCGAAAACAGGCGATGCTGCTTGAGTGGCGCTGTGGTTGTTCTGCTCTGGGCCGGCAATATCTTGAACGAGCAAATTATCGTGGTGCGGTTCGATCGTGGCCTCGCTTGTCGACTCCTGCTGTTGTCGTTCCAGCACGGCAATCTTTCTCTGAAGCTGTGTCACGATGCCTATAAGCTCGGAGAGGCCACTGTGGAGTACATTAGCGAGAAGACTCTGGTGGCCACGGTTGGGTATAGTACACTTGACTCGAAGGCTTTGAGACCCGGCCTTCTGCTGTGGAGTTTGATTGCCCATCGACCCCACGTGGAGCTTGACCATGACTTTTGGCGTATCGGCAATCGTATGAACGCCGCTCGCATGGTGTGCATGGTAATTGACCGTCACAGCGGATCTTTCGGCTTTTGCAAGAGAGGCATGCCTCCTCCACGTACACCGCCCTCTTCCGGGCGGATGGGGTTTTGGCGCGAGAGCGTCTAGGGGCAGAAAAGTGTCCAGCTCTGCCTTCGGAACACCCAACCGCAGCGTGTGACAGTTCAGCGCTTGTTCTGAGCATTGTTTTGTTGCGGGATTCAATGTCTCTACGGAAAGCGGTCTGGGGTAGAGGAAGGAGGCAGCAATAAGAATGGGTCGTTCCGGATATTCGGAAGAGAATAAGTCTCCCACTTCCCCGTTCCCTCCGCATTGGAGCGGGCGCACATGGCAGGGTTCCCCCAATATCCGGGTGGATGCAAGGGCGAGCCAGCCTTGTTTGGCCGGGCCACTCTTAGTCAGAAAGTTTGACGGAATGCTACAACGGAACGGGACACCGTCGTGTGGCCAAGCGGTTGTGCGGTGGTTCGCTCACAAGAGACATCGTCCCATGCGTGACATTCTAGAAGCTATCGACAAATAAGTGTTCCCGTGAGCGAAAGGCTGTAACTGCCCTTACATATCTGCACCAAAAGCCAAGAGACTTGCACCGGTGTCCGTATCTGTAGGCAAAACTTAGTATCACAATCATTTCAAAGGCATATAGAAAACACTACATCAGATGGAGCCTTGTAACGGAGAAACAAATGTAAAGAATACTAGATTCAGCGTCAGAATTGGAGAATACTGACTCCTGTGCTTCCAGAAACAGGCTCCTTATCCGCTCCACATTGTCGTCGTAGGAGCTGGAATCGGTGGCCTCGCCTGCGCAATCGCCTGTCGAAGATCAAGTCCGCCGCTGGAGGTGACCGTTGTCGAGCGGGCTCCAGAGATCCTTACGATCGGTGCAGGAATCCATATCCCCCCGAATGCCTGCCGGATCGTCAAACATCTCGATCTGGTCCCGGCATTGAAGCAAGCACAAGCATATTCCGTGGAAGGCTTCACCTTGAGAAGATACGAGGATGGGCGCGTCCTTGCCGAGAAGCCGATGGGAGAAAGAATGGAAAAGGAATACGGGGCCGAATGGTTGTAAGTGCGCGAAGATAAACCCATTTCCCAAGTCGAGGGTCGCCACCGCTGCTGCTGCGAGCTGATCAGAAAGCAGAGCCATCCACAGAGGAGACTATCAGAACGTCCTACTTGAGGCTGCCCGAAAGAATGGTGCCACAATACTTCTGAATGCCGAGGTGACTGGCGTCGAACCGGGCACTGGAGAAGTTCTAGGCAAGCAGATTGTTCTGATAAAAGATCAAAATTCCATAACGGCAGATGTCGTGGTTGGCGCCGATGGTAAGCAAGCCGCCCCCACCAAAAGGACACCCTCACGATACCAGCCTGACCGTTGATGTGTCATTGCAGGACTCTGGTCCGGATTACGAGAATACATTCTGGGCCGTCCCATGCCGCCACTTGAAACGGGCGACCTGGCCTATCGAGGGACTTTCACCCGAGAACAGCTCAAGGCGTTCAAGGACGAAAGAGTCGACGAAATCATGGAAGCGGCAAATGTGCAGGTTTGGCTAGGTTCGAACCGGCATGCGGTGTTCTACCCCTTAAGGGACAAGACAGAGTACAATCTGGTCCTACTGTGAGTTGCTTCAGTATCAGTACTACTTGGATCGAACAGCACAAGAACTGACGAAAGTTCAAAGTGTTGCCGACGACCTCCCGCCTGGTGTGCGCACTTTGCAAGGTAATCTGGGTGAAATGGCGGCCAACTTCGAAGGATGGGATCCAGCGTATTACCGAAGGCTCTTTGTACTTGTGTTGTTATCGTGGCTGACTGACATTATAGCTTGAACATGATCATTTCGTGCCTCAAATCTGCTCTGAAATGGAAGCTTCTTCATTTCAAGGAGCTCGACCAATGGACAAAGGTGTGTTTCTCAGAAAGCAGACGTGGAGAGCCGGTTATGGCTGACTACAAGACGTAGGGAACAGTTGCCCTCCTTGGTGACGCTTCCCACCCTACTCTTCCATACCAGGGGCAGGGGGCTGCAATGGCTGTGGAGGTAATTACTTTTCTATTCCGATCCTAGTATCGTCCGCTCTTTCTACCCAAATACTAAACCCCGAGCAGGATGGCGCAATCTTGGGATTACTTCTCTCCAAGCTGCAAAATAGCGGTATATCGCCGGACCCTGAAAAGAGGTATGCGCAATTGGCCGACCTTCTACATTTGTACGAGGATTTGCGGAAGAAGAGAACCGAAGTCAACGTGGCCGGGGCCGTGGATACCCGTCATTACTACCACTTGTCTGATGGAGATGAGCAAGTGAAACGAGATCAGGAGCTGGCTGAACTTCCCGCAGCCAACTGGCAGGGGCCCTGCAATTTCAATTGGGGCGACGCGGCCTACCAGAAGAGTTTGCTGGGGTTTGACTCTCTAGCTGATGCCGAGCGAAACTTCGACATCTGGTTGCGGAGAAGACGGACGCAGGCCAATATCTGAGTCACTATCGGTAGGGTGGAAAAGCTATTTCAACTGCCTTTTACGAGGCTTCGACACTCCTCGTAGACATGATTAGAACTTCACTACATCAGAATACTTGACGCCACATTGCACCTTTCACGTGCTCAGGGGGGGATTGTAGCTTGCGTATGTACTCTGGAGCATCTGTGTATCGCAAGCATAGAAAGCATAGTCAATCTTTTTTGGAAAAGGAACGTTGTTGAAGACTAAAAGCACAATCTTTACAACCAAGAGCAAGTCTCGACCCGCAATATTCATTCCTCCAAACTAAGCTTCAAGCGTCGTCGCCTCCACGTGCTTTGACTCTCCTGTCGTTCCGGAATCCACAGACTTCACCTCGATGCGATCAAGAGGTGCATCGATCTTGGCATTAAATTCTTTCCTTGGATCCTTCAGAAAGATCGTAGCTGTTTTCTTGTTAGCCAATCTGCGACTTGTAGCAATGGAAAAATGGAAAAACTTACCCACAAGGCCAAGGGCTGCAAATGCAGCGGCACATATGTAGACATCACGGAACCCGACCACGTAGGCCGACTTCAGGGCTTCGCCTGCCGCCGCCAAAACATTGACAGTAACACCAGGTAGCTTGAGTGCAGCTTCGGCGGAACCAGCGCTCAAATCGGCGATCAATGGGCCGACAGTCTCCTCAGAAACACCCAAGGGGATGACGGCGTTCGCCACCTTGGGGAAAAGGTTCTTCGAGAGCCCTTGGCTGAACAGGGCTCCGTAGATGGCAACCGCAACCGAGCCGCCTGTACTTCTGATTGAGCCCATAAGACCTGAAGTGACGGCAATGAGCTCCGGTGGGGTGGACAGTTGGGCGGTGGTATAGAGCGTTATGACACCGCACCCTAGACCAGAGCCGTAGAACGTGACATAGCCCCAAAAATGAGACTCGGGTGTGCTCGCGGTGACTGAAGCCATGAGCGCGGCGTATACGACGAAGGCAGCATTCGAAGCTATCGCTGTAGGTCGCACCGTCTTGGTTCGATAGATGTAGCCTCCGATGAGGAACGACATGGCAAAGAGGCAGATGAATGCAATGCTGTAGCAGACCAGGACGCGGAAGGTCGAGATCCCCGTAACGACAATCTCCATTGCGTAGGGGAAGTAGATGTTGGCAGACATAAAGATGTACCCCTCGATGAAGACCGCCACCAGCGCAATGGGGAAGTTCCGGTTCTGGAACAACCCGTGGTGGAAAAGTCCATCTTTCTTGATCTTCCACTCGTAACCGATGAGGATGAGGATGAAGACCACTCCAATGAGAAACGGGGCCAGGATATGGGCATTGGGCCAGTCGAATGGATTTTGAGAATAAGACAAACCCAAACAGAAGAGCACCAGGCCGGCGATGTACAAGAAGAAACCAATCCAGTCAAGGCTGCGAATCTTCTCGCCGAAAGTGAAGGATATCTGCTCTTCTCTCGGTGGTGGGTTGTAGAGAGTCGCCAGCATGAGGGTTGAGAGAGCGTAGATACCGGCACAGATGTACCAGTAAGTCCGGAATCCCTCGGGATTGTTGTTGGTCAAGGCTCCGCCAACGAGCAGACTGAAGAGAGAGCCACAAGCAATAGCAGCATTACAGGCACCCTGGGCGAAAGACCGGAACTTGCGGGGCATGGTTTCGGAAGCGACAGCATGGACAAGCGGCTGAGCACCGAAAGATGCGCCGCCCAAAACGAAGCCTGCAATCGCCATCTGCATGGAAGACGCTCTGGAGACGATGATACTCCCAACGAAACCCAGTGAAGTCGGCACAACCAAGAACCATTTGCGTCCCCAGAGATCAGCAGCTCGTGCGATGGGAGGGATTGTGGCAGCGGTGAGGATATTTATGGCCGTTGCAGGCCAGGAGGAGATCGCTTCTCCTCCAACGACGGCTGCAATGGATCGGGCGTAGACGCCGGCACCCACGATGAACAGCATTTGGCAAAAGTACTGAGAGCACAGAGCCTGTCATCGCGAACTTGTAAGTACATGCTCACTTTGCAGCAAATAGGACGACCGACCAAGAGGAGCGCGAACTCCTTTTTGTGGTTCCATACGACAATCTCCTCGTCAAGCGGTTCCATGGCTGAGGCAGGTTGCTGGATGTCTTCTCGAGACTTGCCCATTGTGAAATCTGTATATGTCGTAGGCCTGATGTATGGCACTTTGGCATCGACGGGCCTCAAGTTCAGACACTTCTCGTCCTGGGAATTGAACAGACCTTAAGAATTCCTGTACGTCCGGATGGGGTATACTGCTAGGAAGCCTTCGGCTCCCCAGGTCCAAGGAGGCCAAGAAACAGATTCTAGATTCTATTATCAGTGTTAGTCCGGGGTTAGTGGGGTTTGTTCCCATTATCGAGGAAGCGAACGGCGCTTGGACCAACTCGAAGTCAGGAACTCGTACTTGTTCCGGACACTGTTCCGTCGGTAGCCCATCCAGGCAAAGTCTTGCGAATACGCGAGTTTCGCTTGCAGAACGCAGGTACCCCTTCCGGGACACAGAGACCTGGGCAGATTCTGGGGTAACCGCCAGGATTGAGCTTTGTGGTATAGGCTAGGTGTAGGCCTCGAATAATGTCTTTGACAGCAGAGTTTATTCCCATACCACCCGTAGACACACAATGCCGCCATGGCTGGGTATTCCAATTCATGATAGCGTACTCAATTTTACTGTGATAAGATAGTGTTATCTGATCGTGAACCCAAGTTCGTGTGACAGCAGGAGAAGAACCCTACGAGGCTTTTCCAAGGGAGAATTTGTCGTTCATGTCGTACCTCGATGCATTGCTCAACACGAACACTACCAAGCAAGAATTGGCTTGATCACCTGAGTGGCATTAGAAACAGTAGCCAAGCAGGGTTGGAGGCAAATCGTACCTTTCCCGACTTCATATCGTCGATTGCCTGATCTATCTCCATTGGGGGGTAAGTCTTAGACAGTCCGTCGATGGGGAACGATCCCTCCTGAAACATCTTCACAAGGCGCGGTATAAGCTGAAGCAGTAGTCAACATCGCAAGTTCTCGCTGGAAGAAGAAGAGAGAGTAAAAGCTCACCTCCTGGGGGTTAGCATAGGCACCTGTAACTCCAATGATCTTCTTGCAGTGAATGAGCATATCCATCCCTTCAACGCTGAGATGTTCTCCTGGCACAGGGGTTCCCACAATGGCAAACGTCCCCTGCTGAGCCAGCGCCCTGATGCCACTGTTGATCATGGCCGTCACGCCCGTAGTATCCACTATGCAATCAGCACCTAGAGCAGAGGCCTCGCGAATGGCAGCTTCAACGTCCTTGTACTTTTTCCCGTTCAACGCATGAGTTGCTCCCAGAGATTTCGCCAACTCCAACCTCGACTCAACAATATCGATGGCGATGATGTCAGCCACGTTCAGGCTTTTGGCGGCCATGAGAGCAGAAAGGCCCACCGCACCGAGCCCCAGGATGGCAATACTGTTGTTCGACTTCGGTTTCAGGACTTCCAACACTGTGCCGGCGCCCGTCATAAACCCGCAGCCCAGGGGAGCCAGAAATGACAAGTCTTCTACTGGGCCAGGATACTTGACCGCAACTCTGGCGTCGCAAATCGCCAGCTTGGAGAAGGACGACTGACCAAACACGGGACCTCTTATGAAATCGCCGTTGGGACGGCGGATAGAAGTATCCTCGAGGCCTCTTGTTCCCCCGAAGTTGGTGAGGGCGATATTGTCACAAGCTCCTTTGCTGCCTTCCTGGCATCCTCTGCAGGTCATGCAAGAGGCAAAGCCGAGCAACACTCGATCACCCACTTTTAGTCCTGAGCTCTCAAGCCCACTGCCGAGCTCGAGGATGACTCCAGCACCTTCATGGCCAGCTACCACGGGAAACCCGCCAATCGGCATCTTGCCATGCTGTATGACGAGGTCCTGAGAGAGTTGTAAGAGTCGAGGTCAGTACCGAGCGAGGGGGAGGACTTACAGTGTGGCATAGCCCAGAGTACTTGATGTCGACCAGAAGCTCGTTGTTGCGTAGCTTGTCCAAAACGACGTCCTCCAGGACGAAAGGGGCACCAGGCTTGTCAACAACAAGTGCTTTGGTTGTGATGGGTTTCCCTGACAAGGAGCCCATGACCTTGTAGTTTGCTTCTCTGACGACTTGAAGCTTTGCGTAGATGTCGACCGCCTGAAGAATTTGTCTTTTGAAGATTGGCAAGCCGAGTGCAGAATGCTTCTTCTGAACAAATACACAATCCCGTGGGCGCCAGTTATCGAAGTCTGATCACCAGGTGCAAGTTCGATGCTGACATAACAAGGCTCCGGCCGGAACGATCAACGGAATAGAAATCATGAGGGTTGGAAGCACCTCAAAATCAGGCCGTGATCCACCCACCTCAGCCACTCCCGCCTCTTCATTCTTGCTGTCTGCACCCGAAGCTCCGTACTTTTACTTCCAGCTCGACCGGGCGGAGGATTGTGCGGTCCCTCACCTCGGAGCACTTCAATCCTTTATTGCAAACAGCACACTAGTCGCTCTACCATTTCCCTCCGTAGGCAGCACAAGCACATTGTAGTCTGGCAGTCAAGCAATGCATAGGTACTCGAATCTCCGAAGACTCACAGACATTGAAACAGGGGGCCAGCGCAGTACCATTTCCATGCTATTTGTAGTTGTTTGCATCTCATTTCCTCTGACGTCCCATGCGGCCGCCTCTACAACGCGATAAACACGCTCTTCAACTCGGTCCAGTAGTCAGTACAATGCCTGGACAGCTCTCGTCCATCCCCACTCTGCTTCCATCCACCAAATGGCATATCAACAGCCATACTCGGTGACGAGCAGTTGACGCCCACGCTTCCCGCCTCGAGGGCCTTCACTACCCTCAAGGCGCGGCTGATATCTTTTGTAAAGACACTAGCATATAGACCGAACTCGGTGTCATTCGCACGCTTCAGCACCTCCGCCTCATCGGTAAAGGTATTGACGCACAAGACAGGTCCGAAGATCTCCTCTTTCATAACCCTAGAATCTTCAGGCGGATTTGCGATAATAGTAGGCTCGACGAAATACCCGGTTGTTCCTTGGCGGCCACCGCCTACCGGCATACTGATGTTATTCTCCCTGGCATAGTCAAGGAAGGACATAACCCGCTCGAATTGGGCCTTGTCGACTTGCGGCCCACGACCGGTATTTGGTAAGAGCGGATTGGCGGCTGGTAAGAGCTCCACCATAGCAGTCTTCATAGCATCAAGGAATTGCGTGGCGATAGCCTCGTGGACATAGACACGCGAGGTGGCGACGCAGGACTGTCCGCTGTTCACTAGGATACTGAATGCGGCCGCAGGGACGGCTCTAGCGATATCTGCGTCGTCAAAGATTATCAGCGGAGACTTGCCGCCAAGCTCAAGCGTCACGTTTTTGAGATTGGACTCGGCGGCAGCTTTTTTGATAGCACGTCCTGCGATAACGCTGCCCGTGAAGCTGATCTTCCGGATGTCCATGTGCTTGGCGATGGCTTCGCCACAGGGTCGGCCAAAGCCAGAAAGGATATTGAGTACACCTCGGGGTAGGCCAATCTCTTGAGCCAACCGACCAACGGCGAGGGACGAAAGAGGGGATTTCTCGGAGGATTTGACCACAAGTGTATTGCCCGTCGCAAGAGCCGGGCCGAGCTTGTTGACCAGCATGAGTAGTGGTACATTCCAGGGCGTAATGGCTCCACAGACGCCAAATGGCTGTCGCAACGAGAGTGTTACGAAGCCAGTAGAGTTGAGGCTCGAATCTCCAGCTACATCGATCGCTTTTCCTGCGAAGTATCGCAGATTTTGCACGGAGAATTTGATCGAGACTGGTCGAAGAGAAGTTGTTAGCGGCGAGCCTCAGACTTTGGCAAGATTTGCAGCAGGAAACTCACAATCATCGACATATGGCTTGCCCATGGTAATAGCCTCAAGATAGGCAAGCTCGTCGGCATTTCGCTCGATAGCATCCGCAAGTTTGTTCAGGTAGCCAGTCCGCTCAGCGGCGGACAGCGCTGACCATGCCGGAAACGCTTCTTTCGCAGCCTTGACGGCAAGGTCGACATCTTCGCCACCAGCTTCGTAAACTGAGGCAGCGAGTTTCTCGGTCGTAGGGTTGTAGATGTCGAATTTCTTGCCGGATACTGAAGGCACGAACTCTCCATCAATGAAAAGCTTGTCCTCAATATGCTTGGGGGTATACGCGGACTCTGAATGAGCGGCATCGTCGGTGGCGACGGGTGCCATCTTGATCGATAGGTAGCTTGGTGATATGTTCAAGAAAATGTCGCCGTGTTTGCCTCGGCAGAAAACTGCAAGCTGAGATCCCAATCTCTTATATCAGGGGTAGCCGAAGTATGTTAGCGGTCGGGAGCATGAAAGCCTCGCTTCGTCCGTGTCACACGCTCACCGGACTTACGAGCTCGGCAACAGTGGTCTCAAAAAGACAAGGTTTTGACGGAGTTGTTCGTGTGGCGCGGATAAACTCAACAGCCCATGTCTCTTGCCAAGCAGTGGCCACGAGATATCACATCCAGTTCATCGATTGACCAGCAGTACGGCGGCAGGGGACAAACCTCCAGTCCATGTGGGCTCCGAATCGACATTTGCGGGACGATGTTCGGGGTAACAGGAAGGGAGGGAACCCGGAACCGAAGGCAGAGTTCGTTCCGTGACTGGTTCCGCGTCCGGTGCGCTTTGCACTAACTTACACTTCCCATGCTCGAAGGAGCTCGGGCGGCCTGAGAAGTACGAGTTACATGTGTCCAATGTCATCCGCTAGGGCGAGCAAGATGGGAATAATGAGTGAAGAGATAGATATTAAGATATGGCATTGATTGTGATTGATGTACCGCAGTAAGTTCGCGAGAAAGTCGAGGAAGTGTAGACAGTCATCACGTGCCGTGGTCTAGGCGCCAAGGCGAGGCTGATCACGTGGCCGGCAATTTCCTAGCAGCCAAGGTGCCAACAAAGTTTCTGCCGCCATGTTTGCCCTTTTAGGCAATTCTACCTACCTGATCCGGCTGACCGCCTTTGTTTTCATCAGCCAGCAACGCCCTTTGTTTGGTATTATATTTACTTTCGCAGTCACGTGAGATGCTCGATTTCTCTCTTGTATTGTATTTTGCTCGCCTGGTCGATGATGCCACTGTTTCTGCCGATAGGACCCTAGTCGTTACACTGATAGAAGCTCGATATCACGACCTTGCGGCCACGTCAGCCCTGGTCATACCGTTCTCAACGGGAATTCTCTCGCGCATAAAATCGTGCGGTGAAACATTGGCCTCACGTTGATGAGTCTCGATTGGTATGCTGCCTAACTTCAGAATCGCCGTGACTCCTCGCAGAACGTGCACATCGCCACAGCTCAGGCTCGCCAAGCGAATGACAATCACTTTGGTACCATCATAACCATGAGACACTTGCCAGGTTCGTCCAAGCCATCTTTCGGGCCGAATAATGGGATTCAATCTGCTCCGAAGGTCCGCAGTCCCATCCGGGGGAACCATCGACTCAACTCCTTTGTAGCCCTAGCTTTCCCCAGATTCTCCCGGGCATCCCCCAAACTACTGCCATGCTTTGCTCCGGATTTGTTCCCCCGTTCCGAGAGTGAACCTGCCATACTATTATTACCAGGAAATCGTTCAGCTCCCAGCTGGCATCAACACTTGACAAAGTCAGTTCCCATTGAGAACAAGAACAGGACCAAAGCACACCAGAGGCGGAAACACGGACGGTCCTTTTCATTCAATCTTTTTCGAGCCTTCTCATCATGGCTGCCTCATCAACGGCCATGACTCAACTGCAGAACAACATCCCGTGGTCTACAGCCTTGTGGACGCTACCGTTGTTGTATCTGGTCGCTAAGATCGTATACAACATCTACTTCCACCCATTGGCGAAATTCCCGGGCCCATTCCTGGCCAAGTTCACGTCCATATTACCCATGCTGTCGATGTTCAAGATGAACCGAATTCGATGGCAGCACGAAATGCTCCAGAAGTACGGCAGTCCAGTACGTGTGGGGACGAACGAGCTGTACTTCTCAGACATGAAATCATGGCAGGACATTTACGGGCAATCCTCCAACCCCTGCCCAAAAGAGAAGGTCTTTTACGACATGTTTACTGCTACTGGGGCAATAAGTATTCTCACCGAAAGGAACAAAGCGGCGCACGCCCGCTTGAGACGCTTGATCTCTCACGCCTGTTCCCTGAAAGGACTCCTCCAGGACGAGCCTATGATCCATCAAAAAGTGAAAACCCTCCTGGATGTCGTCTTTGCTCCGGCAGCCGCAAAGAAAGAATCCGTCGACATCTTTCAAAAGTTGTTGGACCATTACCTTGACATAACAACGTATTTGAGTTTTGGGGTATCTTTCGACTGCGTCTCCGGCAAAGGCACCCTGAACCACGACGACCTGGATGCTTTTATGGTCGTGGTGCCCACCCAGGCCTTCTTTCCTCAGCTACGCTATGTCCCCATCAAGGCGATACAGGACGGCTACAAGGGCCTTGACAGGCTGATCAAGTTTGCCGAGAAGTCGGTCAGGGACTTCCACGACAAGATCGAGAGGAACGGGGATGACTATGCCAAAGGGACTTTCCTGAGGAATCTGGTCGATGCAGTCGACCCCGAGACCGGCAGCAAGCTGACGTTTCCGGAATTGGTCGAGAACACCATCCTGTTCCTAGTCGCAGGAAGTGACACCACGGCAGTGACAACCATGTACACCATCTGGGAAATCGGCAGGAGACCTGACGTGAGGAAGAAGCTCCTCGACGAGATTCGCACGGCATTCCCCGACCCCAAACACGAACCAACGTACGAGGAGACCTCTAAGCTGGTAAGGGACCGACTCTGATAATGGCGGGAGCGACCGTCGTTTTGGACTCTTGATAAGCTAACCTGGTCTTTTCTAGGAGTATTTAAATTCATGCATTGAGGAAACTCTTCGGATCTGGGGACCCCTCAGCGCCGGCTTCCCTCGTGTATCGCCAGGCAAAGTCATCGGTGACCACTTCATTCCCAAGGGCGTGCAAGTGGCGACCCCCGCGTACGTGACCGCCCGTGATCCGAAGGTCTTCCCCAACCCAACCGAGTATATCCCGGAGAGATGGTTGAACGCCACCCCTGAGATGAGGAACATGTCCAGGCCTTTCAGCTATGGGCCCCGGAATTGCATCGGGAAACATCTAGCCGACATCGGGCTTCACTTGACCCTCACTCGGCTGTACCAGCTTTACGACATCGAGATTGATCCTAGCATGACGGACGCGATGATGTTGCAAAAAGATCGCGGTGTTTGCGCTCCGTGGGACGAGAAGTTGATTGTGCGGCCAACTTTTGTTCATGAGGGTGTCGGGTCGTGAAGACCAGAAGATTAGTATATGGGAGTCGGATTTACGTCTGCTTTGCTCTTTCATGGCGGCGGATGATGTCCGCTAAACCACAAATATGTAGAATGCGTTGTGACAATAGTTGAAGGGACAACCCAATAACAAGGCTTTATTTCTGACCTCTGTGAAACGGGTTGACAGGTATCACCAGCCTTGCCAGGTCGAAAATCGCAGCCTCGTGAGCCTCACCATATGCCCATATCGGTTGTGCTTGGCGCTAACGTGATTGTCATCGAGATCTGTTGATTGGCCGAGGCTGACGAGGCTGTCATGACGTCGAGAATGTCTCTTGCCAGGATTTGGTGGGTCAAAGCACAGCCCAGAAAAAGATGGCGCAAGATGCAACATCAGAAGCGAAGAGAAATGTCAATGATCGGCATTTGGCGTCGTCCAAGAATTCCAAGACCATTCTGGAACTCAATTGCCAACCATCGTAGACATCATGATAAATTCTCCTGAACGAAACTTCTGTTTCCTTCTTCAGGGTTGAAGATACACCAAGTGGAAGCCAAGTGACTATGGCAGGCAATATCCAAGTTGGGCAGCCGGAAAGGAAGTCCGCCCCTCAGAAGAAGTCATCGAGAACAGCAGGTAGCCCAAGAGAGGTTGAACATGTTACACCACCTCCGGGCGCTTCAACGACGACCAGCTCTCGTGAGAAGTCGAGGCTGTCAATGATGGCTGGCCTCCCCGAGTCCAAGTCCGAAAGATTCAGCGCATTGGTCCATGGCGACAGAAGATCACGCTTGGACGGTCCGCCGCCTCTGCCATTCGACCTCCGAGACCACAAACTTTCAATAACGATTTTCACCATCCTTGGTCTTGCGGAGTGCTGCTTCATTCCCATCGCTCTTTATTATGGTCTGACGTATGGCACGAACATGAGGTCCGGTAAGTACAGGGAGATAATTGTCGATGAGCCGCGGCACGTCTGATGATTTGCGGTAGGGATAATTTTTGCCATCATCACCAGCTTGTTCGGATTTGTGAGCGGTTATGAGTTCGCCATGCGGTCGTGGCGCATCATCCGATACGGCGATGATTTCAGACCGCTATACGGCAGTCAATATTTCCGGGGATTCGACGCGACCCAAAACGTGCTGCTGACGCCCTTTACCGTCATGACAATCATCCAAATCGTGTTCAGCATCCCTCACCATCCGTCTGTTAAAGCATTGGCTATGCCTATGCCGGTTGGAATGGTCATTCTGGGCTTGATGTTCATAGTGAACGGCATAGCAGCGCAGCGTCGTTGGAGACTGATTCATTTCAGGCTCAGCTCCCATGTCAGGAATTCAGTTTGTCCTCCACTCACATTCGTCTTCATGGAAGATGTGTGTGCAGTCGACGGGAAGGGTGGAAAGAAATACAGAAAGGCAGCCATGGCCAGGTACAATGCCTCACCACGTTTCAGAGCCTTGCTCATGCAACTGCTCTGGTCGTGGTCCATTTCTGCTACAATCATCGGCGCAGCCTTGATAGCAGTGATATGGGTCGTCAGTGACGATGTTGCTTACGGCATCGGATGGAGTGTGCCTTCAGTATGGGCTGCTGTGTGGACATGGTGGACAATAATCTGGGTTCAGAGGGCTCTTCGCATTGAGAAAGTAACATGGGTCACAGACCGGGTGAGCTCGGCGTGACGACTCAATCTCTGTACATAATGCGCACAAGCACTGAAAATTGAAGATACTTCAGCCAGGTGTAGTTGCCTTTGGATGTCGGCCTGTGTCCACTTGCTGAATCCATTCAAGCGCTCTCTTAACATATTTGTCCTCTTTAGACTCCGCCACGTCAGCTGAGTCGACCTTCGAGAATGGCTGAATGACCGACTCGACGACCTCTATTGTTAGAGCACGAGCTTCGCCTGCCTTTTTCAAGCAGAGCTCAAGATCACCCAGGTACATGCCTTCGGCAGATTCGTCAATCAGTTCGGAGATGTGACGGTTCTGTCTGAGTATCATGTCCAATTGAGTCATATCTGTCGACGATGCTGGTTTAGTCACATCAATCTTCTCTAGCCTCTGCTTGATGACGACGTGGATGCTCTGTGGAATGCGGTTGAGGACTTTGAGCGCTTGCTCCTTCACACCGGCAGAAATGGCGGCTCGGTCGCTGTCATCCGCCTCGTCTGACTCATCATTACCATCATCATCGCTGAGTCTCTCGCCAAACGGGTCGTCTTCATCCACGTTCTCCTCGGGATCCCACTCTTCGAATTCTTTGACAGCGTCCTTCATCAAGTCGAGCCATTGCTTTGACTTTCTGACAACGTAGCCTGGCACGCCTTCTTTCGCCAACGGCGCGAGCTTGTCACAATCGTCCCACACACGTCCAGTGGCCTCGGTGAATGCCTTCTTTTGTGTCTCAGATACCTCTGCTCTTGGCCTTTTGTCTCGACTCCGCGTTTCGACTAGTCGTAGCAGTACTTGTAAGTCACGTAAGGCAGCAGCCGTAAGCGAGCGGCATTCGGTAGAGAAAGAGGTGGTGAACAACTCTGGCGTTGTCAACAGAGCCGCGGTGACAAGAGAGGTTAGGATGGATTCGTTGAGAGGGTTGAGGCATGTCGTGATCGCGGAGGGAGTAAATGGGGCTGTAATGGCCAATAAGGACAACTTGGTCACTTGAGATCTTAATGATGCGGCCGCAGCATTCAGCAGAATTAGAGGAGAGGGTGAGTCTTGATTCGTAGAAGGCAGTTGGACAGGAGCATTCGGCGCAAGCGAAGATGCAAAACGTTCGGAGAGGACGATCGAGGTTTGCAGGATGGCAGCCAGCGATCCCGGTATCTGTGGTGCCATTGTGGCTGGTTGTACTATTCGGTAGAGAAAGTGAAAAAAAAAGACTTATGGGCAACTGGAACCTCTGAGCACAGGCATCATGTCCCAAAGAACGATATTGGAATTACTACGAGTACTCGATGGGCACAATAAATTTCCACGGTTAAATTCCGGAAGCGCAGTAAATATCGACTTACACAAGGCTACGAGGCTACGAGGCTACGAGGCTACGAGGCTACGAGGCTGCAAGGCTGAGGCTGTGGTAGTACGCGCGAAGCACCGCCAGGGATGTTGGAAAAAGGATCCACCCTCTTCTCAGATATCCCAAGCCCACTTCTGCGAAATATCAAATGCACCGCCGTACTTTTCCCGTCGTTGGGGACATGATCAACATGGGAAAAAGGCCCATCATGACCGAAACTCGATCAGGATCGCGCTCAGTTCCGAAGCGGATATCAACGAGTACCGAGACGACTTGATAGGAGATTCGCTCGATATCAGTCCTTCCGCCCCCAGTCATGGGAAGCAAAAAAAAGGATCCCTTGTGCGCCCCTCACCCTTGTGATCAGGAGCATATGTTACAAATATCGCAAGGGCTGTGACATAGCGCATCAATCGACCTGTGCGACGCACAAGATCTCAACCCCAGCTAACTCCCACCCGGGGCGTCTTTGCACTTGTCATTCTTGCCGACACTCCTCGCGCGCCACCATGGCCGCGACCTGGCAAACTATCTCGTCAGATGCCCAAGCGGCACTTCTCAATTCCATCCCCTCGAAGTGGCGTCTTTCGAGCCCCATTGACCCGTCCATGACCGACGTCCGCTCGATTCCTCGGACATGTGGCTTACTCACGCCCAAACAGCTTGAGATCACCGAGCAAACCGCGAGCCAACTGTTGCCACAGCTCAAAGAAGGCAAGCTGTCATCCGTCGAGGTAACGGAAGCATTCTGTGCCAGGGCAGCTATTGCGCATCAATGTGTACGCTGCCGCCCCAGTCAGGACCCGAGGGGAGAGGGGCCCACCGTCCTGAAGCGTCGCGCAAACTAATTTGGCCATTCTGATCCTTCCAGGTAAACTGTCTCACAGCCTTCTTCGCCGACGAGGCTCTCGCTCGCGCAAAAGCGCTGGATGAAATCCTCACAAAGACGGGAATCCCAGTCGGACCTCTTCACGGTCTTCCTGTTGGCATCAAAGTATCAAAAGGGCACACGGGCATAGTCAACGCGCTCTCAGACACTAACCTCTCAAACAGGACATCTTCCACATGAAAGGCAAAAGCCTAACGATGGGCTATGTCTCTTGGCACGACAATAAATCCATGGCCGACGCATCTGTGGTCCAGATCCTCAGAAATGCTGGCGGTATGTACGTACTAGTATCAATCACCCCTTAACTCAGCCTTCTCCCACAACCCCAGCCCTCAACCCTCAGCCTGACCAACCTTTGACCAATATGACAGCCGTTTTCTTTGTCCGCACCGCGATGCCACAGACCGGCATGTTCCTCGAAACGTGGAGCAACCTCTGGGGCCGGACAAAGAACCCATTCAACACCGACTTCTCCGCAGGCGGCTCCTCCGGCGGCGATGGCGCACTTATAGCTATGCGTGGGGCGCCCTTTTGTCCCTCGACCGACATTGGCGGCAGCATTCGAGCGCCCGCCACATTCAACGGCCTTTATGCCATCCGGCCCACGGCAGAGCGAACCGCAAAGCGAGGCATGGGCACGGCTGCGCCGGGCCAAATCTCCATCAAAGTCTCTTGTGGACCGAATTGTCACAGCATGTCGGACCTGAAACTCGTCACGGAGATTTTGCTTACACACTACGGTCTGCCTTTCGAGCCTACTGCTGTTCGTATGCCCTGGAAGAAGCAGCTCGGCCCGAAACAAGGAAAGTTGTGCTTCGGTCTGATGACAACGGACGGCTGTGTCACGCCTCAGCCACCTGTTGCTCGAGCGTTGCAGGAGACCGCCGCAAAACTGAGGCACGCGGGACATGAAGGTGCGTCAAGTCGTGCTCCTCATCTATCATCGGCTCTTCGAGGGCTAATCTAGGGATTTCCAAAAGTGATCGAGTTCAACCCACCGTTCGACTGCTGGGAAGTGGCTCAGGCAACGGTATTTTTTCGTATTGCTTGCATTCCTACACGCTTCTGACAACCTTCACAGTGGCGGCTCTGGTTCCAGACCGGCGCCAAAGAGACAAATGCATTAGTCGAGTCTTCGGGAGAGCCGATCTACCCGACTTTCAAGTGGTATCTGGAGACCTTCAACATCAAGGAAGTGACCGTCCCGGAGCTGTTCAAGGTATGTTCGAGCAACCCATTGTCGGAGTTACTCTACGAGGACTTTACTTACGTATTCGATGATGCCAGCTCAACACGAAACTGGCCGAATGGAGATATGAATTCGCAGACGCATGGCACAAAACAAGCGGCCAGACAGGCACAGGCCGGCCAATCGACGCTCTCATCTGTCCTTGCGCACCGTCCGCCAGTTTCCCACACGGCCACCCTGTGTGGTGGGGATATTTCAGCCTGTGGAATCTGCTCGACTATCCCAGTGTGGTCATGCCCTTCAAGAACATGCATGTTGACGTCAAAAAGGACGCCAAAGACATGCAATACGTCCCAAAGGACAATGTGTTTGACCAGATGAATTGGGAAATATGTAAGTACTTCTCGAGTACATCTCGGGGTTTGGTTTCCTTGGAGGCTGACAACTGGTGGGCGGCAGACGACCCGGAGCTCTGGAAGAACCAGCCTCTCACAGTGCAGATTGTTCGCCCACAGCATAGTGATGAAGAGCTCATTTCCATGGCAGAGAGCATGGACCAAATATGCAATGCATAGCACGGAGAAAATCGTCGGTTTCGATGAGTAGTACCTGACAAGAGCAAAGCTTCCACCAGAATTGAGGCGCTTCGCTCTCTGGCCAAATAATGTACGGCATCGTTGCCGGAGCAGGAACAGGATCTCCTACCACAGTTACTCGTTTGTGCCAAAGTGGCCATCGTTCATTTCTGTTCCAGGATCCTCATTGTGACATTTTTAGGGGCGTACGGTCCTTGACAGCAACTCTCTTCGACCGCTGTCGACCTAGCCTCACACCAATGAACAATTTCGGACGTCCACGTCGCGCAAGTCAAACACCTCACCATTCATAACTCCATGGACATAGCATTCGCCAATTGACGTGGATTAACCGGAAGCATGCCGTCGCACCATGAATGAATGGCTGAGACTAGCGGCGCAAAGACCATATCCCCAGCCTGCGTACTTGAGGGCACCTGGCCTACATATCCGGGCTGCTGAGTCGTTCGGGACACTCGTCTGCAAGTATGTCCTCAATATACACCAAATACATTACCAGTACCTTATACGGTCAATATACCCTATTCACCCGATATTCCATGGATTGAAGCCATGTCTTGCATCACCGGAGTCGTCATGTTTGCTATAAATTGGGGCGCGCATTTAACACCCATCCGTCAACGAATGTACCCCTTAGGTATTCAGCTGTGGGCTGACCGATCGACGAGCCTTTCCTTTTCGCGAAGAACAGCGTCACCGTTGCTCAGTGTCATGTTTGCAAGCCTGCGCCCAACATCTCTCTCAACGCTGAGAAGCTGCTTGATCCTCCCTGGCCTTCCTCATTCTCTCCACACCGCGCGCGTGCTCATTCTCGACTTCCGGTCGCACATCAGCCTGTCCGCCTATGTAGCGGCAGTGAAGAAGCACACTTTAATGATCGGCCCTTAGTTCTCTAGAGCTGCGAGGGGTTCTCGGATAGGGTATTCACAAATAAAAGAACCACCGCCCCTAGGCCGCTCCACTTACTGTAAATCTCAAACTCATTCTCTAGAGCTGCCCAATCTTCATGCACAAATAGCAGAGTAGCTCGCTCAGCAGTGCCCTGAGGTAGATAGATAGTCCGCCTTTTACCGTCGCCTTCACTACCTTTGGGCGTATATGTCATGGAATCAGGGTGTCGCTGGGGAGGAGGTGGGCAGTCGCTCCAAGGAGAAAACTGAGAGAGTGCCTTCCAGTCTTGCTTTTCGTGAAGACGGAGGACTTCTTCGTAGCGGCTGGCTGGCACGAATATCTCGCGGAGAGTGCCGTTGCCGTCCTGGTATGATAGCATTGGTGGAGGTGGAACGCTGTTGAGGCCAGTCGGGCTTGAATCTTCGGGATTCGAACACATCGTGGATGTCGAGGTCTTAGACGAAGTAACGACTACAGATATATCTTGAGGCCCATAAACGCATCGACAGCGCACGCAATAGTAAGACGGATTCTGTGTGGTCTCGGGAAAATACCTACAATGGGTATGATGAAAAGCAAAGTAAGTTGCAACGATGGCGTACGATGGCTTTAATATGGGAGACAGAGCAGAATAACTCTTAGGCAACGGCGACTCATCTTTGGCCGCTAAGCAGGACACTTCTGGGGTGACGGGAGGCGCTCCTTACTTACCTAAGGTAAAGTGATTTGCGACCGACCCCATCATCAGTGCGTAGTTTGTCTGGTACTTAGACATACCTAGTAAGTTCTACAGCGCTGCAAATACTAGTATGAAAGCGACATGCGCAGTGATTAGGGTACTTAGGTAAAGAAGGCCATCGTCATTGTCTATTCTGCGTTCATCAAGCTGAGCGGCAAGCACATCCCAGTGGCAGCCTTCCTGGAGTGTCCAGCGATTGCCATTTTCTAGTCCACGAGCCTGGCTCACTCGGCCTTTGTAGTTATCGCAGTCTCAATCACAGTATCCTGATTCGGGTGCTTTAAATCTCAAATGATTCTCCCCTTGACTGATCGGTTGACCAGACGACGACCAGTATGCGAACCACAGGGTTCACCCTTCGTCACAGCCATCCTCATCGCAAAGCAGGCTCATCTCGTCGGGAGTCAGATATCCATCACCATTGCGATCATGCATTTGGAACTTGCGAAGCACGTTCTGCCCGCGTTGACTTCCAGCCTGCGCATTCGAGAGATCGAAATAGCCTAGATACTCCTCTTTTGAAACGACGCTGGCACCGTCGACTTTCAGTCCTCCACTCAGATTGTGGAACATGTCATTGAAGTTCCCATCGAAGTGGGGAGACATCTTGCGATAGTCCGGGACTTTTGTGGTGACCGTCTCCAAGGTCGGCATGGGCGCACCGTTGACGGCAGCCATTGTGGTCGTGGCACTGAGAGCACGAGGGTCTACAGCATCACGCTTAGAAGTCGAACTCGGTGGCGGCAGTATCCAAGTCGTGATATGGCTCGCTCGACATGTCCAGATCGTACCTGACGGTGCTGTGATGACGGAAGTGAACGACGTAGAATCGAGTTCGACAGGCTCGCGGATGATGGTGACTGCGACGAGGGTTCAGTGAAATAGTCTTCCGGGTAAGATAGATATCGGCTTACCTCCTGGACAGGCACAGCAGAAGCCATTGCACTTGTTGTAGCCGCAGCAGGGCGTACCTGCACTGTTGTCACCACAATCACCGCCCACATCAGCAAGGCAGCATTTGGCATAGACCGCTGGGAGATTGAACTGCAGACACAAGAAGATGATATTTAGAAGTATGAGAATGAGCATCGTGACGGATAGGTTGAAGGATGAGTGCGTAAAGAGCCTGGAGCGGACGGACCAAGATACACTGGCAATGCTGGTGGGTGTGGAGGAAGGAATGATGAAGATCGATTTTAAGTAGGCAAGAAGGTGGCGCTCGTTTACCTTCACTGACGGCCATGCATGCACATGCTTGTTTGCCGTCGGAAAGGCGGTCGTCTTGGAGTGAAGCGGTATCGACTTCCCATGAACAGTGACATGCTGTCGACCAGTATGCGATAAACGCAAGTAGCCTCCTTCGTTCACTTGACAAATCGGACTTGTGATGGAACGGGCAAAGAGTGAGAGAATCCAATGTCCTTGTCTCCGTCACACTCCTCACAACGTGGCTTCACCATGTAGTATCTGCCTCATTGAATACGACTCTCATTCTTCAATGCCAGGCCAATCATTCGTCCAATCATCAGGCCCAAATGACTGCTGTGGATATGGATAGGCGAAGATGTCTTCCCAGTTGATATCATTCAGAGTGTTGATGTCGAAGTCTTCCTGCTGTGCGGGAGGCTGCTGCTGATTCACAACCAGCGATTTGAACTTGTCAGTGAGGTTCGAGAACAATTTCAGCACCCCATCTGCGTTCGGCCAGTACTCAGACAGTGCTGTCGCAATAGGAAATATGCGCTCGAGGTCTTGGACGTGATTCAGAGCCACTAAAATCGCTCCGCTCGTGATTGACCGCTGAATCTCCTTTGACAAGTGTATTGCCGACGCCGTCAGGGCCATGATGCTGGTGGAGCAGCACTGGTTGATCACGTTCGTAGCCAACATCGTCTCGAAGATTGCGATGATCGCCCGGGTGGCACCACTGGATAGTTCCCTGGAATTGGCCGAACTGAAAGCGAAATCTGCCGTTCCACTGTGCAGACGAAACAAATGTAGTACAATACAATGATAATGTAGCTGCAATTGTAGGGACCAGAAGTCGGTGCTCATGGGCATACCGATAGCCCAGTTTGCGAGTCTCGATTGAAACGATTCCAAGTCTAGTAGGGATTCCCGTCGTGCCAGCCCAGGCGAGGTCAATCTTAAGATGTCGAGTACGATGTAGCACAACTCTATGTTCCTTGCACAGTATAGGAAGTTCGAACCGGAGTTTGCGATGCCTTGAGCTTCTTCGAAATCCCGCAACTCAAGCGGTGCTTGGTCAAAGTCTTCCTGGCGGATCATAGAAGGCCGACCGTGCTCGAGCGCTGACATGACTTCGACCTGGAACAGCGTCCACCATGTACGGCGGTATAGCCTCCTGTCTCTCCAAGGCATCCGGTCCGGCGTATTGGGGTCGGAGAGGATATTACGATGCATGCCAATGCCGTAGGCTATGCGACATGCCGCGCCTGACCAGTAATAACCATTCATGCTGACGGTATCTGCATTTTCCAGATGCCATGTGAATAGTAATGCTGCGGCAACAAGGTGCTGGCGGTCATTCTCATGCCGTAAGTCAAACAGCCATTTCCCCCGTTTGAAGAGCATCGATTTGAACATGGCTCTCGATTTCTTGACCTTGGGATGCTGTGAGACATGCGCCCCGACGAGCAAGATTGCATAGAGCAACAGTAGTGGTGTCGTGGTCTCGGCGTCGTTGTACCGAGAACGGAAGAATGATTCTTCGGTGACTGGAAAAGCAGGATGAACTTTTGCAAAGAATGATTGGACAAGATCATCACGCAGCTCCTTGCTGAACGGCGTATAAATGTCACGAAGATTGTCCTGAGGGTCGAACGGGTTGCGCAGATGAACCTGCAATGGTGGCGTTGGATGTACTTCAGGATGCGGGTAGACCAGAAAATGTTTTGATGTCTGGTCGAGATTGATGAGATGGCTGAGGTTGGACACTTGAGTTCCGATGTAGACTATTCTCATCCGGTCAATTGTAGCAAAGACATCCCATTTCGACGAAGGGAGGCCATGCTGGAAGAATTGGGACAGACTTGTACGAGCCAGACCCTGTGAAGCCGAGACTTCGTTCTCAAGTCCCTCCTGCGAGTCTTGAGATCGATCTCGGTCAGGTCCAGTCTGAGTCGAGCTCGTGGCAGCATTCCGAGAACCATGGTGGCTTTCCTGCTGATCACTGCTCATCCTACGGCGTATTGGACGCTTCCATGCTATCGTAAACCTGAGCGGTCTGTAGTCAGTAGAGACCAGGGTCTAATGAACATTCCCGTGTGAGGGTTGCGTTTACCTGCATTCAATTTTGGTGCGTTTGCAGGCGCTGCATGGGGCTTCATTGATAGAGTCACATTTTATCTTACGGCGCCGACAGGTGTCGCATGAATGCATCTGCTGCCGCCTGGGCGAGGCCAAGGGAGACGTAGGCTTTTGCATTCTTCAATATTGGGGGCCGTCAGTTCTGTAAAGATATATAGTATTGGGAAGAGATGGAAGTTCTGTTCCGGTCAAGAAGATAAGAAGATCTCGTCAAACGCGCCAAGAGAAAGCAACTACTTGTTCAAGGACGCCATCATATGCCATTCTATCGAGACCATACCATAGGCTTCCTCGAGGTCTACATTGTTAACAAGCCTTTGTTCCCACCCGCGTCAGTTGATGATCCGATCATTTGAGCTGGGCCGATGGGAATTGCTTTCGCCAAAGCCAACTGATCCATCGTCCACTGGTGCTTTCTTTCGTCGGCTTGCGACCTGTGATCGATCATCTTACGTTCTTCATGCCCAATCTGCTGTCGAGAATCGACTTCGATCCTCTTTTGCTCCTTGTAAGCCGCTGTGGTAAGGGCCAGCCGCCCACTTACTCCTGCCGTCTCGATAGCCTCTCGTTCCCTCTTCCCAGCCGTTTCAATGGTTTGTCTAGTTCTCACCCCTGCCGTCTCTGCATTCTGCCTCGCCCAAGCCGCTGCTGTGCTCATATCGTGTAGACTGTGTTGATGGCGCTCCACATCGCGGCGATCACTTCGACGCAGTTGGCGCTGTCCCTCTTCGGCCCTGTAGCTTTCATCGTTGAGCCGACGTTGATGACTGAGAGTGACTGCATTCGCTTGTTGGGTAAGGGCAAGTTTTTGCTCTGCAACCTCCCGTTCGTGCGCCAATGCCAACAGATGCCTGCCCTGTTCGATCTCTTGTCGACGGGCTTCCTCGTCATTCATCCGTCTTATCAGCCGCTCGTGGGCCTCCTGTTCCTGTCGTATGCGGTCTTCTTCTGCTTGCCGTTGTACTTCCTGTTCCGCAATGTGCAGTGGCATGCCCACGGCATCTGCAGGTTGGGGGCCTTCGAGATGGTAGAAGACGTCCTTTTTCGAGCCATAGGTCTTCAGAACCTGTACGAGCCTCTTCCAGTCGGGCAAGTGACGACGGGCCAGTACTTTGGACAAATAGCAGACGGGTGAGTACACCTTACCGGCTTCCTCACAGAGGTTAAAAGGCTCATCGATGTGTTCGGATAGATAGGCAGACATGATCACGGTCACCATTGCCACAGGCTTCTGGTTGGCAAATGCTAGGAGGATCAATGGCCGCCGCTCGACACTTTGCTGGACATTTGCGCCACATCGGCACAGCTCCGTGATGACGTCCTCGGCCACTACTCCTTTGGATCCAGAGGCGTCTCCGTTCAGATAAAGTTCTGCCAAAGGAGTCCTCCCACCATGTGCCGGAGACCGGTAGTTTGCGTTTGCGTTATGCTTCAGCAGGAGCCTCACAACACTTAAGTGGAGGCCTCTTACGGCTTGATGAAGGCTTCCGTCATTGAGTCTGGCTCCAGCATCAACAAGTTGTCGAACAGCCACGTCATTACCCATCTCGCTGGCAGCGCGCAAAGGAGACAATTGTTCATTGCCTGCGGAAGGGTCAGCACCATGGCTGAGCAGTAGATCTAGTAGCGCCGCTCGTCCAGTCCGTAATGCAAGTAGAAGCACAGTATCACCCGCGGAAGGGTCTCTGTACTTTACGTTGGCTAATTCAGCTCTGTGTCAGAACAAATAGTCTCTAGTGGAGGGCTATGCTAACCTCCAGCCTCGATTAGAACACGCAAGCATTCACTCCGGACTCTGATGTCCATCTGCGTCATGCACCAAAATATGAGATCTTTCTCTGGCTTTGTGGTTACCTACGAGGGTGTAAGCAGTCTCCCCAACATCACATCAAAACCTACACTGCACCCATATTCCAAGAGTTTTTTTAGGGCCCGAGAGTCTCCAGGTCTGTTCCTGAGAAGGACACGTATGGCAGAATCATAATCCTTTTGGTATTCACTGAAACCTGGTAAGGGCTCTGCAAGGGTCCTGGGGTCGTCGTTGCGAGAAGATCCGATGAGAGAGTCTAGCATGCTGCAGAAGGCACTTGATGGGCTATCGCACTTCACCAGGTGATGGAGTGCACGGGCTCTTGTGCTTTTGCTAGGCCTCAGTGCCAGAATGATCGTGGCGGCATCAAATCTTCCAATCTCGCATACATGGCACAGCGCCTGTCCTTGAGCAAAGTCGGGGTTTGCACCATGGTCGGCAAGGAGTTGTACCATTGGCAAGCCACCTGGAGGCGTCGCTCCCAGATTGTTCGCTGCTATCAGAAGGGCTTCGTCGCGAGGCGTTTGATTCACACCCTTCTCCAGCAGAAATTTGAGCACCCGAATCTCGTGTTCCTGTATCAATCCTGCTGCCATGCAAGCCTCAAAGCAACGAGAAGCAGTATTTGAAAGGTGGACCCGGGTAAACAGAAGCTGCAGAACGTCTCGTTGTTTCGAGGTAGCAGCCAGGATAGGGCCACGACTCGCATGTGCATGTACTGACGCTTGGTAGTCTAGCAATAAACTGACCTCATCGAGCGGCGCGTTCTGCAATTCCACAAGTTGAATCAGGTACTGGTCAATAATGTCACCACAAAGGCCAGCCTCGAGGATGGCCCTCAGATGACCGAGCCGCACCTCAGAGTCTGGCAGGCGAGTAGCCTCCACAAAGGCGGCCGAAAGGGTGTCTCGGGCATTTCTTCCAAAGCGCAATAATACGTTCAGACAAGCAGGATCAGTTGACGAGGCTGCGATACGAACAGCAGCATAGTTATCCATGTTCAGTCGACCTCCGTCGCGAAGAAGTTGTTCCAAGACATCGGGATATCCGTGTCGGCTAGCTTTGATGAGAGCACATGAAACCCCGTCACTGGATGGGTGGCTCTCAAGCAACATGCGAGTGATGCCGACTCTGTCTTGGCTACCTTCAAGTGCGACGGATCGCAACAACCCCTTGTCAATCACAGCTTGGTCGAGGCTCTGAGAAGCCAAAACAGCACTTATCAGCGATATTGCTCCATTCTTGACTATCTTATCGATTTCTGCCCCGTTGTCAGAATTGAGATCAGGGTGTGAAGCAAGGAGCATCAAAAACGGCTTTAGAGGCCAGTCTCGGCCATGTGAGAACATTTTTGCGCAGTAGTCGGTGTAGGCCGAGAAACCTTCGGTTGCAATCGCATCAACAGGCGGCCGGGAAAGAAGCGTTTTAGCCCTCTGAGCCTTTTGCTCATCGGCCAGCTTGTCACATGTGAGCACCTTGCGAAGGGCTCCGGCCAGGGTTTGGCTTGAGATCTTGGAGGATGCTACCGTGACATCTAAGATGCTCTCATCTGCTTGAAGTGCAGCAAGCTTCAAGATTCGGCCAGCATCACGGTCCACGTCTGCTTTGCCTCGATTAAGCAACAAGGCAATCATGCTGGTGTCCGGGCTCGAGATGCCAAGCTCGACAATCAGGGCGTCCGAAATACTGGCCTTATTAGCACCTGCCTCGACGGCGAGCTGCATCATATGGTAGCGAGCGATGCGATCGTGCATCATAATAATGTCAGCCACAAGCATTGACACGATATCTGGTAAGGACTGAACTCGAGATCTCAGCAACTGTTTGAAAACATCAACGTTGGCTTCACTGATGGTCTGACGCAGACTTCGGGCATCCTTATTTGTTGGGTCTGCTCCGGCTTGAATTAGTGCATCAATGAGTCTTGGATCCTTCCGGTCAACGGGATCGGCAACAGCATGTGTGAGCACAGCATCAACCGCATCACCAGATGCACCGGCGCGTAGAAAGGCGACAGCCATCTCCAGGCGTGGTTCCATTCCGGCACAACAAACATGAGGCAATACTCTTTGCACGGGGTACGAAGTTGTGGTATATCTTAGCATGGCCTCCAACAGGGCAACGTGCTCATCTTGGACCGCCTGGATTAGAGCCTGCCCATTGTTGTGATCCAAAGAGGCGCCTTTCTGAAGCAACATTGTTACTGAAGCTTCGTCGTTGTTTCTGACTGCTACTACAAGCTCTTGATCGACAGCGTGACCCTGCGCGCCTGCATTGAGGAACATCGAGTTTATAAGTCGTCGTTCATCGTTGTGGAGACTCGTGGGTAGACATTGCATAGCCTTGGAAGCATTCTCTGGCAACAGCGTGCCACTCGCCAATACCGTCTCGACCAATTCCTTTCGCCCTGTCTGAGCAGCCGCGACAATCGCACTCCCATTATCCCAGTTGATCCCAACATGGTGCCGTGCAAAGAGCTCGATAAAGGTCGTTCTATTCGATTGCACAGCACGTGCGAAGGCTTTTTGGGTCGTCTCACCATATGCGCCCGAGTACAGAAGCACCTCGGTGAGTTGGAGCCTCCGATCCGAACTGGCTGAGGACAATCGATAGGCTGTCATCACCAGAGGGTCAAGCTTTCGTGGGTCGAGAGACGGAGCGCATCGTGCAATGGTCAGTAGCATGTCCAATCGAGCCTCTTTAACGGCTCCGTGAAGAGCAGGGATATCTCGAGCGCTTCGCAAGTCCGAGGCTTGGGTAAGGATAGAAACCAAGTGCATTGATCCACCCTCCACAGCTTGAGCCAAGGCTTCGATTAACGTCTCGTTCTGGATTGGAGTAGGGGCGCGGAGGAGCATGGACACAAGTGTATGGTCAGATTCCAGCGAGGCCTTCTTGAACTCCTCCGTGCACACATTCGGATCTGCTCCATAGGCGAGTAACTTCTGCACGACAGCTTCATGGCGACGTCTGACAGCGGCAACAAGGGCAGCATTTCGCTGAGCCTCGGAGGCGGAAGGCGCAAGTAGCCAGACGAAATCAACATTCCCCTTTATGGCAGCAGCTTTCAGCATTGAATCCCGTCTCTCATTCTGACTTTCTCTTTTCGACCGGTCTCTCACAACATTCGATGCCTGGCGCAGAAGAGGTTGGACGATACCAGGGTCAGCGTTCTGCTCGAGCAAGTCCGGCAATATTTCAGTGATGGTCTGGAACTCGTGACTCTCGCGGCTTCTCTTGGTTTTGAAGAATGGTTTCCGAACGGTGCCTTTGTAGCTAGCAAGCAGCGCAGCGACGTCCTTCGTGTGATCAGATGCCTCGTAGCTTGGGACGTCATTCTGGGATAACCTGGCCAGCCTTTGAGGCAGGTCAAATTCTGGTATCTGGTACAACTGACAGAGTTCCTCTAGCTTGGCAACGTCGTATGACGGAGCCATGACGAGATCCAGTGCTGTGGATCGGCCATAAGAGCATAGTTACGGTGTTGACTTTGCGCTGGGTTCCAGACAAGAGACGCTCTTGATGGGTGGAGATGTTGACCCGGTGGTGAGGCTGAAATCTTGGGTGAACACGCTAAGGTCTGGCAGGCAACAATACGACGAGCTTCGGGCACATCGGCTGTAGGGTCATGTCATCAAACGATCATTGAGACCAAGTCCGTGAAGGTCAACTTCACATCGTGACCTGGCTGTGAACCTCGGCTAGGTGTTTTGTAGCTGTAAGTTGAAAGAAAAGGCAGAAGTTTTCAATCCATTTCTGCATGCCGCCAACGATCCCGGCGCCGCCCACGGCCAGCCACGACTGAATACGACCTTGGCAGACCTCTAGGTCCCGTGTGATAGTGAGAAAATGGCGATGCTCATTGGACCGGCAAAGCGAGGAGAAGTGAGACGGGTCAAAAAGGCAACCAGGCAGAAGTCCGCCATGACTATTTAGGCACCTACCAGGTAGGAGTGTGATGGCGTTGATGGTGTGGTAGGTAGGATGGTTGGGTGGTTACGGTAGGTGGTCAAGTGGCATGCAAGGCCCATTTCGCAAGAGAAAAGAGAAAAGAGAAAAGAGACAAGTCTGACGAAACTTGGATTGAAGACTTTGCAGGCAAGATGCCAAGTGATCTGGATTTAAAGACGTGTCTGACAGCAAAGTCTGCCTTGCGCCCCGTCACCGTCACAGTCTCCCAACTTGGGCGAGCTGGTCGCTTCTGTGGCCAACAAAATGCGGCGGTGAACAACAACCTGGTTCAGCCTTTGTTATCATTTCAGATGAGAGCCCATGGCAGTGAATTGCACGACCAGTCAAAAGAGCACTCGTGTTTTGAAAGGCTTCAACCCCGACGACAGCTTCCAGCCGAAGCCGTGCTGAGGCTCTCCTCAAGACGGCAGCCCGACCCGTTGGACCGACATGTTCGGTGTGATTGAAGCCTTCACCGTCATTGGGACCATTTCAGCATTGGTATCTGCCTACAAGCAGGCAGGTGGACGCTTTCGACTTTGGAAATCAAAAAAGCAAAAGACCAAGATCGGAGAACAAGAGGTGCCTCTCGAAAATTCCCTTCAACAGGTCCCTCACCGTTTTCAGCGTCGATACGACAAAGGCTGCTCCTGTCTTGGGCCTGCTTTTGCCAAAGGAGACGGTTGGTCCCCGTGACTTGCAAATCCCCTCCAGTGTCTAATGATCCTTCCAGGTATTGCAAAGGAGTCCCTGTACAAGACCTTGCTCAAATTCAACAAGACACTGCTCGAGTGCTTGAGGTTGGCCATCTCCAGTAATGGTGAGCCAGACCTCGCTCACCTCTTGCGCATTTCCGAAACGACTGGCCAGTATACCAATTCTGTTCTCCGAGACCTTTATCAGCGAGTCTCACAGGCAAAGGAGATCCCTCGCAGCCCTCCACTGCACGGAAGTTCTCAGAAGAACTTCTTGAGTGAACATTCTCGGCGAAATATTCGAAATGTCTTCCCGAACGCAGCCGAACTTCCAGCCGACTCACCCCAGCAACTGCCGTCACCGGCAGGACAAGAAATGTATGATAAGTTCTGGAAGGGCCGGGATGACGGTGGCTTTCAGATGGAATCGAGAACCTCACCTGGTCCGCTTCCTGGCACGTCGCGGAGGGTTTCCAGGCCGTCTTCTTGCGTGTCTTCCACAAGCCAGCATGTACTCGAGGCGAACCTTGATCGGTTGATCCAGCATTCACGTGAAAATGCACCCTCGACATTTGCAAGCTCGAGTGCACTTAGACATAGCTCCGTCAGCCTGTCGACCAGCGCCAGCATCGTTCAACTTAACAGAGAGTCTCTTTCAAGATGGAAGAGCATCTAAAGGGTATGCTTTCAAAGGAAGACTTTGCTCGTTTTCCAACGCTCAGCTTTGTCGCACACATATTCGCGTTGCGCGTGAGGAAAACAGTTGAGGCGCCTCGTCCTGTCCATCTGGGCCTAAGCAAGGCCTAATGGCCAGCTCCGGGAGACATCTGTTGTTATCTTATCACACCCTGTAATGCCCGAGGTTGTCGAAAGTCGGATTACAACTCCCTTTAGACGGCAAGCATCATTATTCCGGAGGCAAGTAATGGCGGGTATTGCTCTCACAAGACTTCCCCGACACATCACAGCGATTCTCGGCCCTGGATCTGTCGACACTCGCATCTCGGAAACGAGGGGTCATTAGGCTTATCAATGAGTTCCGAGCTCGACCAACAGCCCATCTCCGCATTTCACAGGACTTGATTGGTAGAGGTCCAAGAGACGGTAGAATCGACCCTTATGCTGGCAGAGGGAAAGTGTTAGCGGGGCGAGATCGTTCAAATCCGTGATCATTAAGAACCGTCGCAATTCTTCGAGGCTTTTCAATTGCTCGTGGCCGATACAGTCAACGTTTTCGAGGGTCTCACAGCGAAGTAAGGCAATACTAATAGTTCACGATGTCTCCGCAAACCAAGAAGGAGCCCAGCGTGGACACAATCGACCCCCACGGGCTGTTTGATTCCCGACCAGTGTTCTCGCATGTCGCGACTTCGACAGGGCCAGCTCGCGTCGTCGCGACGGCTGGACAAGTCGGCACTGATGAGACTGGCATGGTCCCCAAGGACATCGATGAGCAGATTTCGCTTGCCATGAAGAACCTAGGCCGCTGCCTCGAAGCCGCCGGCGCAACCGTGACCGACGTCTACAAGCTGGTGTACTACATTGTGGATTACGACCCGAAGAAGCGACGACATACAAAACATGTCAAAGCCTTCCTGAACGGGCATCGACCAGCAACAACATTGGTGCCCGTGCCGGCGCTCGCCAATCCAGAATACAAGTTCGAGATCGAGGCCTACGCCGCTGTCAAACAAGAGCCATGTGAGACTGTTGAGGTGGTTATTGTGGGCGCCGGCCTCTCCGGTCTCAAGGCAGCCTATGACCTCCAAAGGGCCGGCATCTCCTGCGCCGTGGTAGAAGCACGAGATCGTGTTGGCGGCAAGACCTGGTCTGTCGATCCACTTGGGCAAGGCAAATTCCTCGACGTCGGCGCCGCTTGGATCAACGACACCAATCAGAGCGAGGTCTATGCTTTGGCCAAGTCTTTGGACCTGGAGCTTGTCGTGCAGAGAACAAAAGGCAATATCATCCAGGAAGACATTGGAGGTGGTCTCGGGCTTTTCGAGTATGGTGGAACTCCCAAGGCCATGGCCGAGCCAAACGGGGTGGAGAGCCTTGTATATGTTCGCGAACTCTTTGAGAAGTTGTGCCAACAACTGGACATCCACGACCCTGTTGGCACAGGTGGTCAATATGATAAGATGACACTGGAGGAATGGTGCAAATCCGAGTCGAAGTCCGAGACCGCGCTGGCATCAGTGAAGTTGTGGACAAGAGCAATGCTGGGGCTCGAGCCATCCGAGATGAGCGCCCTTTACTTCTTGAATTATTGCAAGAGTGGCGGTGGGCTGTTGCTGATGAGGTCGGATTTTAGGCATGGTGGCCAACATCTCAGGTTTGTCAGAGGTAAGTGAAAGCCGAGCCAAAACTGTGGAAGATCGAGCTTCTTAACTCTGTCACACAGGAACGCAGTCGATGTCCATTGAGCTGGCGAAGCTATTGAAGCCCGGCTCTGTGGTCTTGAACTCACCGGTCCGCCGCATCTCGCAGTCTCCTGATGGTATCTACGTGTCGGCTGGTCGAGGAGACTTTAGATGTCAGCGAGTCATCGTTTCTGTGCCGACGCCTCTGTACAAAGAAATCACATTTGACCCTCCATTACCTGAAGCCAAGGCCGAATTGGGCAAGAACAATGTCCTCGGCTACACCTTGAAGGTCATGGTCATGTATTCGGAGCCGTGGTGGCGCAAGGCAGGACTTGCGGGGGCCGTCATGTCGTTCAAGGGGCCCATCACCACCTGTCGCGACTCCAGCAACGACAAATACGGCTCATACTCACTGACTTGCTTCACCAACGGCAAGTTCGGCCGTGAGATGTCCCTTCTCTCACAGCAGGAGAGATTCAACGCCGTCCTGGCCCATATCAAGCGCATGTATGGACCTTATGTCGACGTCCCAGAGCCAATTGCCGTGACAGAGCACGAATGGGCCAAGGATCAGTGGGCTCAGGGCTGTCCTTGTCCTGCTTCACCTCCGGGCATCATGACAAAATATGATCATGCTTTGAGGTCCGCGCATGGGAAAGTCCACTTCATCGGCACCGAGACGGCATATGAATGGAAGGGATACATGGATGGAGCGATTCGGTCGGGCGAGAGGGGCGCGAAGGAAGTCATCTCTGGTCTTGGGAGGGCAAAGCTATAAATCCTTGTGTTTACTGTAGTACTGTGCATGGTGAACTCGACCAGGCAGTAAGGAGTAACTCGATAGCTACTAGTACGCATGTTCCCGTTCATGAAATCATGGAGATAAGTTTTCTGGCACCCCAAGGCGTACTACATGAATGTACTCTTCTGATGCCAGGTGTTGCTTACCACTGGTCATGATGTGATTGGATAGGCGTCACAGGCGTGCAGCAATTGCGGATCTCAGGGGATCATCTTGTCATGCATTGGCGTCGCGCACCTCAATCGGACTCCGCCATTAGTGTGTGTAGCTTCTACCCATGCAGCCCTCGCGTCTCACTCCTCCTTTTTGCTAAATATACACCTCGCACGACCTCGACACTTTCCAACCGAACCGACATTCGTTTTCTCATTTTCTTCACTTCCCAACTTGATTTGCTTTTCTTTACATCTTGCGCAAAGGGCGTTCGAGCTTTACAGCGAAAAAGAAAGGACCTAAACACTGCAGTCAAGATGGTCTATTCAACCACCGTGCAGAGCAAGTTCGCTCACAAGGTCGGCGAGCCTGTACCTGAATTCAACACCGAGTAAGCCCACGTCCCTTTCTCCTGCCCTTGCCCTTGCCCTTGCCCTTGCCCTCTTCGAAAAATACAGCAGCACGCCGGGCTGTTTCTACCCCTTCATTACATAGATGCAGTCCAGTAGTACTGGGGTTTGGAAAACTCTCCCAACTGACTCTTCTGTCTGCAATTAAAGCCACCCCGTGCACCCGGCCATCGTCCACTTCCCGATCGCCTTCAACACGCTTGCCTGGGGCCTCGACATCCTCTATGCCTTGACCACGATCTGGGTCAAGCCGGCGTTCCTGACCAGCCGCTTCGGCTCGGCCTCGACCCTCGTCGACATCACGCGGCTGTCGTATTTCCTCCTGTGCGCCGGCCTGATCACGACGGTGCCGGCCATCATGTCCGGCAACAAGCAACTGATCGGGATGATCAGCAAGAACGGCGGGCCCTGGGAGAAGGACGCCCAGGGCAAAGCAAAGAGCACCATGGTGCCTCGGATCAAGGCCGGTATCACACACGCCATCATCAATGACTTGGTATTCGTCGCAAACTTGTACAGCTGGTACATCCGCAAGGACAAGGAGGGTGCACTCAACCCCGGCAAGACGCCCAACCAGACAAACTTGATCATCAGCATGGTCCTGCTGCCGTTCCTGCTCATGTCTGCGAAGATCGGTGGCACGCTCGTGTTCAACCACGGTGTGGGCTTGAACCTGGGCAGGAAGAAGTTTGAGTAAAGATTCAAGGTCTATCTACATCTACCATCAGAGAAGGGGTGGGCACACAATAGCGCGGATAGGGACTGAGCGGGAAAGGCGCTTGAGAAAGAAGTAGTGAGAGTATGGATAAGAAGCTGAGTCCCGGCAGAATTCAGTCATCGTGCGTATGGGGAGTTGGAAAAGAAGCGAAGCTTGTGGACTGAAGGTCGATGAGGCTGGAGAGCCGACGGGGAGGTGATTCACGTTGCGCAACCAAGAATATTCCAAGAACCAGGGTGCATCTTAGTGTGAGCCAGAGTTGGAAAACAGTCTTCTATATGTGTATTCATTAGATTATGCGTTCTAATGCGAGTATATTAGTCCCCGGAGCGACGGTGACGACATGTTGACCATAGGTGGTTGCTACTCTTTTACCAGGTCGACTAATAATCCTTCAGAGGACAACCTTTCTCGACACTTAGACTTCCAAACTTCTCCCTCACAACCTCTCTCGTCAACTTCATCAATTGCTCACCCAACTCGGCGTTTTGTGCCAGCTCGCTTCCGGGTTCTGCAATCGCTGGTGGACAGACATATTCGCCAGACTTTGTCGTCGCAGACGCCGCATACACTGTACTGACGCCGCCCATCCAGATGTCCTTCTTGATCGGCTTCATGCCGGCAGACATGATGTATCCGGCTCTGGGGTATGGCTCGTGGATCTCGTCCACAGACATTTTCGTTTCGACGACACCCGGATGTGTTGCGTTGATGAGTATGTTCGGATGCTCCTTGTGCAGATGTGCGTCGAGATACCGTGCGTATAAGATCCCGGCGAGTTTTGCCCGGCCGTATTGACTTTGAGGCCCGAGATCTGTGTTGAGTTCGTTCAGAGACGCGAACTTGACGTCCTCGGGCGCCGACTGGTGTGCATTGGAGGCCTGTATCTGGATGCGGACCGTGTCCTGGTTGCTGGTCTTTTTGAGAAGAGGCAGAAGATGAGATGTCAGCGTCACATGGCCGATGTGGTTGGTGGCCATGTGTCGATCAACCCCGTAGTCGGTGAGCTTGTAAGTCATAATCCCTCGAGCCGCGTTCATGCACAGAATGTCCAGTCGGTCCGTCTGCTCTCGGACTTGCTTCGCAATGTCCGCTACAGCTTTGAGGTCGGCCATATCGCACTGAAGCCAGATGATTTTGGACGAGTATTCCGAGCCCAGGTTCTTCTTGACTTCCTCAACAGCATGATCTATCACGTCTTCGGAGACTGAGACAATGAAGATTTTGGAAAGATTGGCTTTCAGCAGGGTATACACAGTGGCATACCCGATACCCTCACTGCCGCCTGTGATCAGAGCCACCTTGCCTGTCTGGTCAGGTACGTCCTTGCTGAGGTCAAACTGGTCCTCCTTATTGGCCAGGTTGTGGGCAATGCCGCCCATGTTCTCCGCAATAGTTGATTTAATGGTGTCCATGGTTGTTGGCCGTGTTCGAGAACTGTAATGAGTCGTTTTGCTGCAAAAGAGGACACGAGGGACAGGTGACAATATCTTGAACGTAGAGATAGAGGGATAGATAGTATGGATACTTAATCTCGACTGCAGTATTGACCGTGAGAGATTGAGGCTGCTCATATAACGTACACCGCGTGGGAGAAACATGAGAATAGGTAATGACCAGAGATCTCCTTACCTAGGTCTAAAATGTACTTTCCCACCCTATTAGAACTTACAAAACCTCGTTCGTTGCCATCTGCCCGGGCGGTGTTGGATCGGTTCAGGGCAGAGATGGTCACGTCACGACGAGGTAACTCTCCACGTTTTGGAAACTCGGCCATCTGGTAGCTCTTGGGAGGATTCAATGAATGATTCGAAAAGAAGGGCTGCCTCGATTGAGCGGATCATTGAGTAGAGTCATGATGTAGATACTCTAAGCAGATCGTTAATTCAGCTACGCTCATTGGGCGTCGTCCCCAATGTTCCTTTGACGTTGCATATGGACAAGCTCGCAATAGGGAGGCTGTAAATCGAGGTTCGTCACTGGTGCAGGTCTGAGAGTAGCTTTACTGCGTACTGTGCAATGTGCAAAAGGACAGCTCGCTCAGAAAAATGGCCAAACACTGGGAAGCAGAAGAAGATCTGACAACTCACCCCAGTTGGTGGAGAGGATGATGCCGCCCTGTGCTCCAACGTTTAGGATAGTGAGGCCTCACTCGGGAGGTGAGGCGAAAGAGCGGCCACGTGACATTGCTTGTGGTGCCAAGACAATGTCTCTGGAAGGAAGTGAGAAAGGTCTGCACGATTTTGCCGATCTACCACCCACCTACCACTTGTTGGAACGATTCCCTTCTGAGCAGTTTTGTTCCTGTTCGTATCGACATCGTCGCTGAGATGATAACCGCATCAGCGACATCACCGCACGAAGTTTGCGCCAGGCAAATGTAGCAAGAGATGTTCAAGGACGCGGCGAGGAAACAGGGCAAGCGCAGGTCGGTAGGTAAACATGACTGGAAGCATGCTACGGCATCTTGACGAGCGAAAGATCAAGAAATATCCAACGAATGGTAAGGTGCCAACGCTCTCCCATTGCCCTGGAATCCGATCCATAGTCCTGTCGACAAAGATCTCCGGTCATGTCTCTCTTTTCTCCATTTCAACGGCTTGCGAGACAAAATCTACCACCGAATCCCGGAACTTCTTATATGTGATGCCCAAGTCGCGTGCAGCTTTCTGACCGTCAAGATCATGAGACTCCTCGATTTCCTGACGATGTCCCGATTTCGCAACTCGGCCTTTACCCCATTCGAATTCCTCGGCAATGATGTCTGCAGCAAGCTGATGGGTATATTGCTCCGGTGCAGCTAGTGTGTATCTCTTGTTTCCGCATTCAGGTCTGAGTAGCGCCTCGACATGAGCTTGAGCTAGATCCCGAACGTCAATCCAAAAGGTGATTCCTTGGGGGGATTCTTGACCGCTGGCAACCTTCCACAACGCGGAATTCGACTCATTGAGCTCCGATAGCCTTGCGACAGGATGCCTGACAGGACCGAACACCATCGGCGGACATAATGTGACAATGTCAAAGTGAGGCTTCTGATCCCGCACAAAGTTCCAGGCCTCAAGCTCGGCAAACTTCTTGGACCCACGATAGGCGATGACGGGGTTCGAGTTTGGGTCGATCGAGTCTTCGTACGATTGTGGATTCCAATCCTTCTCCGTGTACGTGAATTTCGTTGGCTCCTCGCGATTCATATCATAGACTGCAGCAAATGAGGATGTGATGACAATCCGCCTGATCGATGGCTCTTTCGCAGCTGCATGCAGTACTGACTTGACACCTTGGATGGCGGGAAGCACTACGTCCTTCTCGTTATCCTTGGCGTTGAAGTTCAAGGGACTGGCAAGATGAATGATGCTGTCGACGCCTTCCACTGCGTCTGCGAGCGAGGACCCTTGCGTGAAGTCTGCAATCTGAACGAAATCGAGCCGATCTGCCTGACTGCCTCGACCCTGTCGCATCTCCTCTGCCTTCTTCATATTCCTTGCCGCCCCTCTAACCCTACAGCCTCGCTCGAGGAGGATGTCTACTACATGGGCGCCCACAAAACCCGTCGCACCCGTAACCAGGACGTAAGGCTGACTGGCACTCATCTTGCCAGGTTTTACGGGTTCAAACTGGTCATGAGCCTTCCAACTCTGCGCAGCAGTCACTCAGTATTGTGCGCAAAGAGACCATGGCCGAAAGGTATTTATAGCTCCATGCAATCTTCTCATTTCGTGGGGCATTCACTGGGCATTCTCTGGTGTTTTCAACTCGGCATTCTCCCCAAGTGGAGGACGTGGGGTTCGGGGGGGACGCTTATATAAGCAGGGGGCCAAAGTGGCTGCTCTGGTGATACGCCACGAAAGGCGTCACTGCCACAGTGGCGTTTTGTCAGCGTTGCTTCCGCGGAAGGTGAGCAAGCCAAATACTATTAACTAGTACATTGCCTGGTGTTCTCCCCCGCTGAATTGTAACGTCCATGGAGTCAATTTCACAGGTAAGATGCTGCAACACAAAGCTCGGAAGGTTCGTCTTACAGCGATTCTTATTTTGACTGCCACCGCTTGCTGTACCCGAGGACTAACATCCTGACCAGGCGTGCGACTTTTGCTATCGCAGGAGGATCAAATGCGACGCACAAAAACCCCAATGCTCTAATTGTATACTGCATGGCTCAGTCTGTGCTTTTGGGGCCACAAGCCGCAAAGCGCGGCCTAGGCATCAGGAATCGGGCGAAGACATTGGAGTTCTGCGATTGCAGGTAGAGCGTCTCGAATCAAATCTTGGCCACGCTTTAAAGAGGATCGACGAGCTTCAAAGCCTTGTACCGAGATGGGACAATGCTCCAGACCTTCTAGCTGCCTCAGCCCACACTGCTAACCTCCATGAAGATCAGGTCGACTTGGTCCAAAAAGAGCTTAGTGATGCACGTATGGAACTGCCACCGCTTCAGCAAGTCCTGTCTGCGACAGAGGTTTACCTCATAACGCTGAACGCGGTTCTTCCGCTGTTCCACCCCGGTCGGTTACTGCAATCGATCAACAACTGGTACGCACATCCTGGTCGAAGAGAGCGTACAACATGGGCTGCAATTAACGTGGTTCTCGCGCTGGCTCATCGTCACATAACCCCCAATGAAGCGACACTGAGTGAGAGCGCGGCGTACTACCTGCACAATGCCCAGACAGTACTCTCTGATGTGATCATGGGTGACGTTGATCTTCTCAACGTCCAGATCGTCATCGGAATGGTCATGCTCTTTCAAGGCACGCGAGACCTCAAGCCCGCGACGATGCTAATCGCCATTGCTTTACGTCTGGCGCACGAGTTGGGGCTACATACTCGAAGAGATGGGTACCTCGACACTTCCCAGGTATTGGAACGGGACCGGGTCTTTTGGATAGCGTACCTCCTTGATAGAGATATTAGCTTGCGCACAAGTCGGCCGCCTGTACAACGCGAGGCCGATATCGACCTTGAGTGGCCGTCAGCCGAGCCTGAAGATGGAGCTGGAAACGTGACCGATGCCGACGGTATTTTTGGATTCAACTTTCTTCGATGCCGCGTACGGCTTGCTCGGATCCAAGGTGAAGTCTACGACTTCCTGGTTGCAACTCGTGCCGGGACGATGGACGACTACCAGCGACACGAGAACATAGTTCGGCTAAACCATATGCTGGACGATTGGATCTCTGATATACCGCCACCCTTCCGACCCAGCGCCGTGCTACAAGCTGGACAGCCAAATCTGTGCAGAAGCTTTGCAGTCCTCTACTCCACTCATCTTGCCTGTCGGACTCTGGTTTACCGGGCTCATGCCATGGAGTCGCGCTGGATGCAGAGCCTGCGGAGTTTTGGTAGAACAGTTACGCAACAAGGATATATTGTTCCAGCACCGCTGCCAACACCCTCATTGCAAGATTGGGAGACACTTGTTGACGAGACACGTGGGTGTATGCGGCTATTTTGGGGTGTAGAACGAAGAGACCAGGCGTTCATCTGGTCAGAGAACTCCTTATATCATTGACGTTAGGATGGCAGCTGACTTTCTACATTGTCCAGGATGACCGCGTGCACAATTACCTCTGGATCAGTCTGTTTGACAGCCAACATCATGTTTGAGCCATGCCACGCGAGTGTGGAACACGACCGGTCACTGGTGAACCTGTCCGTTTCCCTCGTGGAAGATCTGTTTCAGCAAACAGGGCACGAGCCTCTGAAAGATCTCCGAGATGCATGCGAAGAGCTCTTGCGTTATGCTCGTGCATTATCGCCTGCGGGCATCACTGAATTCAACTCTAATTGCCTGGTATGTATCTCACGGGGTCAGAAACACAAACTTCCAAGCGTCCGCACAATAATGGTGAAGAAGCTGATGCGAAATCATCTAATCAGTTTCTTTAGTGGGCAACATACAACGAAAGTGATATGTCTGCAATATAGCCGAACCCATCCTATCCCCGGTCACTGCCTCAAGCTCGATCAGCTTATTGGACGACAACGTGGTCCTGACTACATATCGACGCCGTTCAGAGATACTCTCAGTAGAGATGATGTCTGGATCTCTTCCGCCCGAGTCTTGAGTTCTTCCACATCCCAGTTCGCCCAGACGAACTTGTTCCTCAGAAATGCAGCTTCATCCGATGCAATCCACACGAGAAAGTGTGCAGGCAACTCCACTGTAAGGTGTGTTAGTATCTTACGCAGCGCATCTATCCGCCTGATGGCATGAAAAAAGAAGGAGCATATACCTGTGTCTGGCCCCACGGGGATATTTGGGTTGATCTCCGTGCCAACGATACCTGGGTGGATTCCTACGACGTGAATCTTCGGGTTTTCAGAAGCATAGTACTCGATCATCTTCAGCGCCGCTGCTTTTGCGGCTGCGTAGCTCCACACTCCTGGCACTTCCGGAAGAGGAGAAAAGTGACTGATGGCAGTACCTATGTTGAGGAGCTTTGCGCCGGAAGCCGCCCGCGGAGTAAATACCTGCAGGGCGTTGAAAGAGCCCATGAGGTTGACCTCGAAAGATCGCCGGACCTCTGACTCGGGGTAGTCGATTACCGCAGCCTCCTTTGGAAGCATGCCGGCGTTGTTAACGAATATGTCAATCTTGGCGCCGGTTTTTGCCACGATGGCACCCAGAGCGGCCTCGATGGACGTGCGGTTGGTGACGTCGCCCGTCTGCAGGACCACATGAGTCGAAGGGTTGGCTTCCGTGATGGCCGCCCCAGCAGTCTGGAGGCGGTCGAGCCTACGTCCTATGATGGAAACCGATTTGGCGCCGGCTTCGGCGAAGGCAATGGCAGCGGCCTTTCCGATGCCAGTGCCTCCCCCCGTAATGACGACGCTCTTCCCAGCCGCTGAAAGCTCCGGCCTCGTGGGTAAGATGGCCGGGTAAGGCGTATTGTGCCATGTTTCGGTGAATGAGACGAAACTTTTTATAGGAGGTGACGCCATGGTGAGTGTTGCATGCGCAGCGGAACTATTGGGGAGAGTGTTCTGTCTGGAAGATGGCCACGCTCATCGTCCATGCGGATTGTTAGCTCTTTATATATGTCTGTAAAAGGCTTGCTCTTGCGAACCCATACGGATTGCTAAGCTGCTCCTTAATCTATGCTTCCGCGGAAGGGGATTAAGATTAGTGTTAGTAAAGACGCAGCGAGGGAGTCTCAAAATGAATTGGCCATCATGATCCCTCCGCGGAATGTTACGACCAAAGGTCGAAGAGGATCGTTCATGGGAGTTATTGCCGAAGGCCATGCTCTAGAGTCCGCGTCCTCAGCGAATGATGAGGGCTGTCGGCCCAAAATAAAGCAACTTCGTTGATGGTGGTTAAAGCATATAATTGCACGTGGCACGGGTGCGTGGGGCCCCAGGCTTCTGGAATACTCCGTTCTCCAGATACAACTCCTACGAGTACCATAGCAAGTGTTGTCATATCTGCTAAGGTAGGCTCCCACGGAAATATTCTGCTTTGGACACAAGACAGGTGCCTCGGGGCGAACGGAGGTGAGAGAAGGAAAAAGCAGGTTGGAAGAGAGGGAGAGAGGGATGGTGAGGGAGATGATGATGGGAGACGGGGTTCTTATAGCCGTCAAAAGCGGCGGCCCACCCAGCCCGCGACCATGCCCGAAGCGGGTGGGCCGCCTCGCCGCCTAAACCGAAGGCGGATTTCCCGGCAACAAATTTACCTACACAGTATTACCTCGATATCCATTGAATCTGACTCGTACGGTTTAACCTTTAATCCCTTTCCACAACTCCGTCATGGTACAATTGTCAGCTCCGAAGTCCGACAACGCAGACGAGCAAAGTTGACAAGCGAGTCTCGACGACGGCGTCTTTGATGTACGCAGAATCGACAGACATGGAGGATCCTCCTTTCGTAGCGCCGCCTCCTGGGCCGCCACCACTCTTATCTGACCAACAGCTACTCTGTCTGGCTCGACAAGGCTGGCTCTGCGTTGACCTGCCGGATGCTTTATCGAACAGTATCGATGAGGTATTACAATGCTCACTAGAATTCTTTCGCGACGCTACTCAGCCCAAAGCTGAACTGTATCCGAGCAAGCTAGGAACAGAATTCGGCTACTACCATGTTGAAGACGAAAAGGAGTACGTGACTTTCCGCTGTCACGTCCATGGCGGTACCAAGCCGGCTGCAAACAGTACGGTGTCGGTGTCTCCAGCGGCTAAACTTGAGGGGAAGGTTGCCCAAGCATGGCGTGAGGCCGGACTATTCTTGTTCCGCATCCTCTGCGACATCTCTCGAGCTAGCGATCTTGACCTCTCAGCCTGGAGTGATATCTTGGATGGCACTTTGTCGATGCCCGAAACCGAACAAGAAATGACGTACACCCTGATGCGGCTGTTCCGATATCTGCCCACGACCGGCGTCGCTGATCCACATACTGATCTGGGCCTGCTCACGTTGTGCGTCGGCGATGGCGAAGGGCTACAAGCTCTGGATCGATTGGAGTCGTCAAGAGACACTCCGGTATGGGTGAACGCTCCTTTTGGGACTCGTAAGGGTACGGTCTTGATTGGGGAAACTATGAAAGCACTATCGTCTGGTACAGTCAATACTGGATTTCACAGAGTGGTCGGCAACCCTAACGGCAGAAGCAGTGTGGTGTTCGCGCTCAGACCGTCCAATCGACATGACATCGATTTCGCCCTGTTCGGAGGCGAAGGCGTGGTTAGTGCGACTGATTTATGGAAGAGTGTGCAGGCTGGTAAAGTCAACATCAACAGCATCAAGGAGCTTCGGGACAAGCAGCGCGCGAAATTTCGCCCCACGCCACCGAAAGCTGCAAACACTGAAACTGTGACGATGGGTCAGGGATAGTCGACACAGGCCCCAGGACCAACAGGAGTATCGGATACACAGACCAGAGTGAATGCAGAGGGTGCCCTTTGGTCATTGCCCTGGAACAGCTGCTCTCCTGCCAGTGAGAAGAAAAGGATCATTGTGGTGTTCCTCACCCAAGATGGCTCTGCTGGTTGCTGCGAGAAAAGTCAGCTGTACGCTATGCTCCCAGTCGAGGCACAGGGCGAGACAATCGGCAGCACGCCCACACCGAATGCAGGTTCGGAGGTACAGTATTCTGGGGTCGTTCGAGCGACTTGGGCTCCTGGGCGGCGAGGCGAGTCAAGGTTCTCACAAGCATCCCGGTGGCTCACCGGCCTAGATACGAGGGAGCCCCGACGGTAGAAAGAAACTTCGGGCTGCATAGTATCCTCTAGTCTAATGGGTACATCACTGTGATCATTCCACCCGTTCTGACATCGATTTCTATAATTTCTCTCTCTGCACGCTCACAAACAATCCCTCGGCCTTTGCCAGCACGACTCCCTGTTCGTTGACGATCTCTGCATTGGCAAAATTCTTCCTCCTTTCTATCTTGTGGATCTTGCCCTTGACCAGCAGCACGCCGGGCGTCGGCACGGGCTTGACGTACGTAATGTTCAAGTATGCCGTTACATTGTCTCCGTGCCGACCTTGCGCGCGCCGGCACACAGACACCAAAATACTCAATACCTCGTCCAAGATGGTCGCGACGATGCCTCCGTGACAGACTCGCGGGTAGCCGTTCAAGCCGGGACTCAGGCTGAGCAACGCGCGTACCTCGTCCTTCAAGGGCTGTGATTCCGTCGGTCGGCGGTACAAAGAGACCCAGCCTTTGATGGTGTCGTCTGTTTTCAGTGTCTCGGCGAGCAGAGCATCTTCTCGCGTATTGTGCTTGTATATACGAGATGATGTCGATTCAATCTCGTAATTCGGATCCTGAAGAAACGATTGGCACCAGGGGATGGACTGAAAGACTTCGACTTCCGGGACTTGGTCGCACATTCTTCTACGGAGTACACCCCGGTGTACTGCGGTAAATGTAAAACTTTTGGATTATCGCCTGCACAGAGTCGGTAGTAGTTGATCCCGCCAGCACTTTCTGAATGACTTTCGCGCAGAGATTGCCGCGGTTTCGTGCTGCTTGTCCGCCAGCTCAATCTTTGACTGCGAATCTCGGAGCGGACGATGTCTTGCGACCGAGCTCTGTACATATCGAGTTGCCTGGACCTCGGCTCACTACCTCTCCGTACCTAAAGGTAACTAACTTAGGCTATTATGGGGCTCTCTAACTGTCTACTTAGGCTCGCTAAGTTAGCCGTGGTTAGGCTTACTAGGCTTGTGGCTAAGTAACGTAGTGGCTGGCGAGGCTATTATCTGGCGGTGGTTCTTACCTAAGCACACCTGCACCGTACCACCCGCACCCGCCAACCCGAGCTGCAAGCATCAGGCAGCTTATTGAGGTCGTTGATTCCTTCTTCCTTCGAACAGAGGTTCTTTTCCCCTTTATCTTCACTCAACACTTTTGACGTATCTCCTTACTCTAAGCAGATTTCCATGGAAATGATGTTCACATGCTATCGTCTGCTTACCGAGGACGATGACAAACGGGTGATCAGGGCTGATGGCCGTCGAGCCCGTGAAACGTCATGCCTGAGATCTCTGGAACGAAAGATCCTCTTCCGAACTTGTCTAGCACTTGTTCTTTTGTCTTCTTTGAAGTTATTCATCTATTTGGGAAAACCTTTACCAAAAGCTGCGAGGATTGGTACACCCTGCAGCTTCGTCTCGTGTCCGAGTCAGCCGCATCACCCTGGTCACACTGTCATTGGGCTGCTTTGGCCTGGGCACGAGATGCCTTGAACGCCTCACCGCCCAGCCTCGTATTCTATCTCAACATCCTTCCCGAGGACGCCATGTCCGTCGCCTTACCACAGTCTGTGTAACATCTGCTCCAAAGATGCTGCTGTTCGTTGGCATGTGAAATTTCGGAGAACCGAAGGCGTGAGCTGTCAGCCTCTCTTTTTGGATCTTCCTAGGATGCCAATGTTCTCTGGGAATTTGTTGCTTTAAAAGTGCACTGGTACTCTCCTTCGTCAGCAATTGTCGCAATTATCTCGTTGAGATTGGGCCTTCATATCTGGTACGATACCTTGGATATTCTTTACATCATCATGGAGCCAACAACACCGCGCCCATACACGGCAAACCCGTTGCTTCTCATGCTCAGCGACCTAGGTCTCTTTGCCAGCATAACTTTTACAAGGTCCTGGTCGGCCGGACTTCCAAGCATCGTCTTGCCAATATCGTCTACCAATCACCTTGACGAACTCGCGGTGACTCCAGGAAATCTCTGGGCTATATTGTTGCACGGTACCCTCATAATCGGCCAAACACTGTTTTTATTCTCTCTTTTCCCGTTAGCATTCGGGTTGTTGCCTAGCGTATACTTTCTGTACATTGTTGGTTTCGTGGCTGGGAATCAAGCGGTATCTGTTCTCTTGAATGGTTGGCGACAGCATACTCTCATTACTTCAGATCCTCAATGCGTCGAGGGCTGGGCCGCTCATCCAAACGAAAAATGGGTGCTCATCAATGGTGTTGCTGTCGGGTAAGTGTGCAGACCGATTGTCACGTTTTGCTCCTCAAAGCAGGTTTTGCGGTCTACCTCTCAGCTAACAAGGCCGTAGACGCCATTGGTTGCGATCCAATCTGAATCGCCTCGCGATGACTTTCAGACGCCCAGTCCACGCGATACATAACCAGACGTAAGTACATCCACGTCCGCTGGAGTTCCAGCAATTTCCCTGGTATATCCCGTCCGAGCTTGCCTTCTCTCTACTGTTTCCGTTCCTTCTGCATGTCTGACTTTTGTCTTCATCACCACAGAAGAGGCATCATATTCGACGTCTTGGAATGTATCGTACAGCGAGATTTGAACTACGCTACACTGGACATCCGACAGGCCTACTCTGCCTTGATCAATATTCTTTCCGACGACCAGGTGCACAAGGTTGTCCTAATCCTTCACAGCCAAGGTGCTATTGAAGGTGGAATGGTACTCGATTGGCTCTATGCGACAGTATCGGCCAAAGACATCCGCAAGCTTGAAATCTACACATTCGGCAACGCGGCAAACCACTGGAATGCGCCCGCGAATGGAGGCGGAAGCAACAGTTCGCTGTCGACCGCTTTAGATTCGTCAAACGGAGTGCTGCAAGACAACCAGAGTCAACGACTGGTCAAGTATATTGAGCACTACGCCAACACAGGCGACTACGTCTCTCGTTTCGGTATTCTCCATTTCAGGCCTGACCACGCACGGCCTAACTCTGCTGTTTCTGGTATGAGAATCTTCCGTGAAGCCGCCATATGCCGTGGTCCACAGTCACTAAAATGGCAAACAGGCACGACACCGGCACGCCGGACACCCTCGGCGAACATTGATCCCAGAATCGAAGACAAGAACCGCTTTATTGGACGGCTATTCAAGCGCGAGGGTTCTGGCCATCAACTCAACCAGCATTATCTTGACAACATTTTCGAAATGAAAAACGTCGACACTTCGGTCCTGAAGAAGGGCAGGGTGAAGGACGGCAACCCATATATGGACTCGCAGGTGGACGTTGCTGCCATTGAATGGGACACCGTGCAATCTATCGATTCTACTATAGACGGCTCTGGAAATGGCCGTGCAGCCAACGCTGGCACAGGTGGCCCGACCAAACAGATCAAACAGGAGAGTCGCTTGTGGGGCTACAGGAATGGTGGCGATCCGGATCAAGATGCCCAAAAGGCAAGATGAATTCCGATGTGAGCGAAATCAAAGAGACATGTCAGTTTTGAAGTTGTCTTGCCAGGTCGGAGTATATATCTCCCTAATATACGTCCTGGAGCATGACATCAGAAGTCTGCTATCTACTTACTATCCATCCTCTCATTATCACATTGCAGACATTCTCCTGCCCGGCTTGCTCCAATTTTTTGGGCATGTTGCCTCTCGTCACCGATCAGACAAATCCCGCAACCCCGTTCGCATACTTCCCGAATAAAGTCAAATCAAACGAGTCTGTCAACAATTGATACCCAGCCTCGTTCGGATGCAAATAGTCGCCCGACTGCAGCGCATCCGCCAACTGACTTGGCACAGTCTGGTTCCTCAAGACCGCGTCGAAATCCAGAACCGCATCAAAGGTGCCCGAGTTGCGAATGAAGTCATTGACTTTCTGCCGCGTCTGCTCCCGCAAACTGCTCGTGTACGGCTGGAGCGTGGTGTTGCCGCCGGGAGCCGAAAAGGGCGTGATGGTCGCTGCGAACAGCGGGATGTTGAACGCGTGGATCCGCGTCGCGATCTGCTTGTACGCGGAGATGAGGCGGTCGTACGTGACTGTCTGGTTGGCGATGGTTTCGTCCGCAGTGCCGATGTCGTTGACGCCTTCGAAGATCATGGCGTATTTGACGCCCACGTGCGCAAGGACGTCTCGGTCGATGCGGGATAGGACGCTGGGTCCCAGACCGTCTTCGAGGATGCGGTTGCCGCCCGCGGCTTGGTTGTTCACGGCGAGGGAGGTGAGCGTGGGGTCGCCGCTGGATTGGAGGCGGGAGAGAAGAAGATCGGTCCATCTTTTGCCGTTGAATGGTTAACTTAGTTTGAGCAATTCCCTAAGGGGGTCCCGCGGCCTGGGCAGGTGAGGGGGGAAAGGGGAGAATTAGGGGCTGGAAGATGGTATGGCAAACCTGTTATTCTTGTCCGTGTCGCTGCCTCGGCCATCTGTGATGCTGTCCCCGATGATTGAAAAGGCTCGATAAGATGGTGGGGACCATGCTTCGACGGCGGAGAGGAAGTACCTTGTGCAGCAATGGCATTAGCATTTTTGCCTTTTTCGAGCACTGAGCATTGAGCAGTCGCCAGATATGGCCTCCCTTCTTCGTCGGGCACAGTACTTCAGCAGGAGAAAAGGAGAGGCAGCACCCACCAGTGAGCAGTACTGTTCAGCGACGGTCCGGTCAGATTCGTCGCAGCAACCTGATTACCCAGCGTCATCCACGATGTGGTCCGGCTGCCGGGGTGACTGGTGATGTATGTGCCTTCCTGCCCTGTGGCGAGGTACATTGTCACCGTGACCATGGACTGTGGTTCGACGGGGAAGTCCAATGGATCCGAGACCGCTAGGGCGCCGTCGGGGATGATTATGGAGGTCTCACCGCCACTGAATGTCACGGTCTGCAGAGTGGACGGTTGGATCGCGCTGACGCCAGCTGAGCCGTTGTACGGTAGAGCTATCGACACGCCGGTGACGGGCAGGTCGGTCAGGCCAAATGCGTTGGAGATGCGGATCCGGATCTGCGAGGCTCCCGTCGACGTGTGCAGTGTCTGGCGGATGGTGCTGTTGTAGAAGATCACGGTGGAAGTGTTCTTGAATTATAGTACTCTCGTCAGCTCACGTATTGCGCCGAGAGATACCCAAAGAGGTCGTCGCTGTGCAGATGCAGATGCAGGATGCAGGATGCAGGATGCAGGATGCGAAAGGGGTCGTACGCACATATGGAGATGGGGGAAGGTTGGTGTACTCTGTCAATTGCGGCATGGCCGTCCACGTGTCGACCCAGTGGCCATCTGGGATGCTCGGGGTCGTGACGACCTGTCTTTTGCTGAGTGCATCACACCGTGACAGCGTCAAGACGTACAAGCACAGGATGGCAAGGACGGAGGTAGAGCGACGAAGGAACGCCATTGGTGTTTGTGCACACGCTGGTGTTATTATCCCAGGTTGTTACTTCTTTTCCTTTGAGGGAAGGGTTCCCCCGCCACGAGGGCGAGCGAAAGCTTCGAATGTGTCGTTTTATATGCATCGTTTGTAAGCCTAGCATTTTGTGTAGAGAGGTGTAGCCGTGCTCGTTGGCGAACTTGCGTGACGTCTCCATGGAGGACAGGTTTGGAAGGTGATGGTGGTATTTTTAGGCTAAATTGCCCCCCTGAAGGACATGATGAAGTGGGATACCAGTAGCAGTACTTTATTGAACGCGCTGGAACAAGAACTTTGCGTCTTTGGCGATTCCCTAAGTAGAGGTCGTTTAGGAAGCATTTGCAGATCTTCGAGGCATGACATGCTTCGCGAGCCCCGTCCGGTCAATGCTTTCATCGCATCTACCATTCACTCCAGACGGCGGGACGAGGCTGAGATGTGGTTATGGAGGGCTGGAGTTACCCGAAGATCGACACACGGTCGACAACCTGCAGGAGTCCGGCAATTATCCGTGAGGAGACTGGCCATTGAGCCTCATATATATGCCGAAAAGACACTAGGGAGTACATACCACAGTCAAGTAAGTAGATCAGTTGCTCCTTTTGGTACGCGTACTTTGCGAAGCTAGGAGATACGGCACGATACGGTTAAAGCTCCATGATGCTTCTCTCCCTAAGCGACTCCAGAATCTGCGGGGGCATACTCCATGCACTCCGTCGTAGATTCACGGTTTCTCCGCGCTCTCAGGCCGGTTTTGGAGGGAATTTCGCTTTGACGTAGCTTGCCTTGTACAAGGACCGGAAGCAGAGGAGGAACATTTTCATTTCTTTATGGGCTTGCATGGAAATGGCAGGACACGCAAAGGAGCGACTTATATTTGCCGATGATTTTCATCAAAGTCGAGCACAGACTGGAGCAAGTGTACGTTCCTTTAGTGGTAATATCAACAGTTTTCGGCACAAACACGGTAACCAGAACAAGCTCCACGCGTCGTCCAGCTGACCTCCTATCATCCCGGGTGCCATGGTCGAGGGTCTCTCATGTTCACGAGCCAATCCAGGAGCCTGCACACCTCATTCACACATCCTCCTTGTGCATATACCGCTCTTGATCAATGTCCCCTGGTTCCGTCTTTCCTTCATAGTCTTCCTGTTCACGATGTCTTGCCGTAGCCAAGTGCATATGCCTGGCCATGGCACCAGACTCGCTCATGCCAACCTTGCTACTACGTCTGAAAGCCAATGGATCAGCCGAAGATGCTCTCCTGACCTCTTCCTCCTCCCTGATCCTGTATTTCTCCGGCCTCTTGCTGCACGTTACGTCTTTGTCGCGGAAGACAAGCAAAGGCGGGTTCGTCCGGTAGTACTCGTCGATATCTTCGAGCGAACGATCAGCGGTTTCCGGGTAGATGAAGTATAGTATCGGGACGAATGAAGCATTCAAAACGGTCCAGATGATGTAGAATTTCCACGCAAGATTCTGGATTCCAATCGGCGTGATCTCGACCACCATGAAGTTCTTCCCGACTGTCAGAAACAAACCATGTGAGAGTAAGAAGGGTGACTGAAGGAACTTACGAATATCCAGTTCGTTGCAGTCCCAACGGCTGCACCCTTGGTACGCATTGCCAGGGAATTGATTTCGGTAGGATACACTATCGTCATGTTTAGCTTATGCAAGGCACACTGTACACACGTTTGCCCTTACACCAGGGAACACCTTGCATTCCGATACCTGAGGACGCGTTAGTGGCTGCATTTCTCAACCGAACACCATTCCACTTACCAAAAAACACATAGTACAGGAAGAAGAATCCTACGCTAGCGCTCGCCACCTCATGCGCATGGGGATAGCCGGGTTTCTCGTTGAATCGGAGTAGGACCGTAATAATAAAATAGCAGAAACATTGCCCGGAAGCCGCGAAAATCATCATGTTGCGACGACCCCATCTTTCAACATTAGGGATGCCGATCAGGGAGAAAAGGAGGTAAGACACGCTGTTGCAGGCTGCAAGCAGTCTTGCCATCTTTTCCCCTAGTCCGACCGACTTGATGAGCACGGTAGGCAGGTAATAGCTGGTCACTGCGGGAGAAGACGTTAGCACATGCAATTATATGAGTGGGCGCAGGCAGAAAGCCGAGAAGCGCTGAGGTTTCTTACCATTTATACCAGCCAATTGTTGCATGGCTTGAGTACCGGCACCGAGGAGCAGACGACGAATCGTCTTCGTGCCTCCTTTATCCCCCGTCTTCCCGCGGAGGAGTTTGGACCAGGGCACGGCATTTTCACGTTCGTACTGGACAGTGTAGACGATTTCTTTATGCTGAGCGAGGATGAAGGGATCGTCTTCTGATTTGTTTTCGAGGTCGGCGAGGATCTTGAACGCCTCATCTTCGTAGTCATGGGCGATGAGCCATCTGCATCGGGTCAGCGGGATTATGCCTGAATGTGATAGATCCCTTACCGAGGTGACTCTGGCAGCCACGGTACTGTGCTGAAGAGGATGAAGATGAAGAGAAACTGGAAGGCAAGAGGGAGGCGCCATGCTATTCCTCCTGGCACAAAGGAGAAGCCATAGGTCACCCAATTAGACAATGAGAAGCCTGCGATGTTGAGAATGAGCTCGATGACGACGAGTTTGCCTCTCCATTTGATTGCAGAAGTCTCTGTCTGCCATACAGGGGCTGTAGCAGTATTGATGCCATTTCCTATGCCCGCAACAATACGGCCAACGATCATTTGAGCAGTACTGAAGGAAGCGATTTGGAGGATAGCGCCGATACTCATGACGGTAGTCCCCACCAGGACAGATCTTCTTCGTCCCAGCTTCTCTCCCAGCCAGACAGCAGTGACAGCGCCGAAGAAACAGCCGATGTCATAGATCGCAGTAACCGTGCCTGGAGAAGGTATGAGCCTGAGTACTGGCTCTAAGGGGCTGTACAAACCTAAGAGTGATGTTTTCGAATCGCCTCCAAGGTTGTGAACCTTGAGAAAATCAGGAGTCACGATAACACCACCTGCAACATTGTTAGAAGTGTACTCCCCGACGCATGAACTCCGTATTCACCGAAGACGCCCTAGAGTTCCCGTTAGAATTGAGACGACGTTAAGGAAACCCAAGTCGACGACTTACCTGGTCGTAGCCGAACCTAAAAGCAAGATAACTGTCAATGCCATCCTCGTGTCACCAAACCACCCACGGGAACTCAACATACAGCGTCATATCCGTTGCACAAGCAACCTAGGACTCGTCACTGGATATTCGCTGCTCGTGGAACTCGACTTACAGAAATCCAGAATGTCAGCCATCCACCCTTCAAGCCGAAGTAGGGCTGCTTAGGCCCTAGTTTGAAGCCCATGTTGTATATTGCGACAATGGCCTTTTACGTGTCTAGGTACTCAGATGTCGAGGTGGTCGATGGACCTGAAGGACTGTCAAATAGACCACGTATTGAATCTGAAAGAGAGAGAAGTTAATGACCAACCTTGACAATATGAAGTCTGTCCTCGTAAGCGACGTCATATCCATTGGGTGGTTGCAACAGCAGTCGCTTGTCTGCAGACGTGGTTCGTCCATGTGTGCTTGATCGACAATGGGCCGCTCTTTCGCTGCGGCTTTTAGCCCTTTGCGGGACGTAATGTGGGAGGCATTCAGAGGCCGTAGTGGCAATCGCGGTAGATCACGTTGCTGAAGCGCAATCTCATGTGTTCAACTCAATAGCCGTGCTCAATCAGCGAAGCCGGGTCTGATCCTTGGGGCTCCATCGCCACAATATCGTGGTTTGGTACGAGCCATGCCGGGAGGACAGTGGTGCAAAGTAACCGACCCGTGCCCGAGGAGTCGTGGGGAATACAAGCATTTCTCCATGGGGAGGGCAGGGGTGGACCAGACAATGACGAAGTGGCTTGATCTCAAAATCCTGGAGGCACAGTCTCATTTGTTGCTGTGCAAATTCTCCGATCGCTCCATCACGCATCGGCTTGCGTTTGCCAGTTTCAGTTGCTCGCACGCGACATCTCCGAGTAGCCCTGGGTGTCTCAGACGACAATTCGGCACGAATGATGTGCATCAGATATATAGTGAACATTTCATGATATATGGCATTCAATCATCCAGCATCCCCAAGACTTTCCCAAGCCTGTAATAACACCAATAAATGTCGTGCCGGTCGTTGCCGCAGAGTTCTCACCCAGCTGGCATGTTCTATAGAAAACCTTCTAACCTTTATCTCGTAAAATAAAAATATCGCGTGACAAAATTCGTTCAAGCATAGCCACGTCGGTCAACTGAGCGATTGTGCATCTCGTAACCTTGGCTTCGTGGACGAGGCTTCTCGCCCAAGTTGCTATTCGAGACGTTCCTCCTTGCTGCGAGTCTCGGCATGATGACGATGACAGCAATGTAAAGCAGGAAGACGACCACAGTAACGATGCTGTAGACGACGACCGAGTAGGTCGGTACATTGTCACTCCCCACTGTGCCAGCTTGCTTGAAGCCCAGACCGCCGTTGACAATACCCAACAGGATGAAGGCACGACCAAGCCATCGGTGACCATGACCCATAGGGCTGCGGGTACCCTTCTTGCGGAATTGAAGATGCTGCCACAGCCCCAGTGCTGGTTGGAAGAACACCATCCACGCTACAACGATGTAACCAATGACTTGATGGTACTCGTCGACCTTGTTGAGTTTGTTGGCTAGCTTGACACCAAGTCCAAGGCCTACAAGCATCAAGATGACACTCACAACCTGGAGAGGAGCATGAATGTGTCGGACTTTCTCGTTGTATGGGAGGTAGATAGTCAAGGCGGACAGAGGGAAAAGGATTACAAACACAAGAGGCATGACAATAGCATGGGCGACTCTCGTGGCTTGATTCGGATCGCTGACACTGTGGCTGGAGCCGGACCCGGATGTGGATGGGTTTGAGCTTGCCACAGGATTAGAAACACCCCCGGTCGCGGTTGCAACAGCAGGAATAGTTGCGGCAGACCCGGCGTCGGTAGCAGTAGCCTGCCCATTGCTAGCCGTTTGGGTCGCAGATCCTGAGGCGGAAGCAGAGCCGTCAGAAGAGCCTGAGGACGCAACGAAAGGATTAGATGAGCTGCCGCCGGTTCCTGTCGTCAGATCAAGACTGAACTGGCCAGTGCCGTCGTGCTGAGAGATGGATTCATCTGTGCTAGTGCTGTCCAAAGCATCCCCGGACTTGTAGGCGTAGATCCAAGAGCTGGAGGAGTCTGTGGGGTCCATGCTGCCGCCACTCCAGTTCAGGCAGGAGTCACAACGGACATTTGCAACAAGAGATCCATCTGAAGCAATGCCGGTGCCCTCCAATACAGATATCTGGGCGTCACCGTTGACCTGTGGTTGGGTGTGACCAGTGCCCAATCTAGGCGACACAGTCACATTTGTGCTGTCTGCAGCATACACGACGAACATGTTTGCTCCAGACATTTGAGATCCCTGGCCGAAACCAATCCATTCTGTGCCACTTGGAGCGCTGATCTGGACATAGATAGAGCCACTTCCAGATGAGGCTGTATCTGAGGGGACATTGACCGAGATGCCATATCCGGAGTCCGAGAATTGTGCGAATTGTGCTGCTGAACCGGCCACTGGAGACACATTAGCGATATTGCGATTACTATGTACGGTTCACGCAATGAACGCACCAAGCGCGGCAGTAGCCAAGGCTCTTCTGAAAGCCATCTTGTTTCGAGAAGACTCCTTATCGGAAATCTCTTGGCCAAGTTTCCCAGTCTGCTATAGTATGAGAAAGTGTTTCTGGGCAGAGAACAAAATCCTTGTTTGCTGTGGCAGTGTGAGCAGCCGTTGAATCTCAAATCTTAGAAGAAGAGTGCACGCGATTGACGACCGAGCGACCAGTCCGGGTGATTTATCAGAATCGACTCTATGGCGCGAGCTCTGGCAGAGCACGCCAAACCTTGTTCAAATTGCATGGTGGGTGTACGTGTCTGGTGGCTTGCCAAGGGGGCTTCAGGGGAGGCACAAGCCTTGATGGAGCTCGGCCCCTGTACGTCCGTTTGAAGGGTGGACTTGAGACACAAGCAGCTTCAGGATGGCTTACGACGTGTCGCATTGACGTGTTCATTGACCAGGAACCAGTGGTAACCTGTCCGCTCAGGAGATAGTACATATGCTGCTGAATTCCGCGGCAGCATTTCATGCTGGCAACTACCTCAATCAGAACGGAGTCACCCCGGACTGCGAGGCTGTCGAAGTATGACAGGAAATAAATAGCATCAAGGGGATGCGGCAGGATCGAGAATTGGGGGAAAAAGCACACATGCCAAACCCTTTTGAGGTTTAGAGTGGCTGTAGGATTTCCGGTTCCTGCTGAACAAGGGGCTAACAGGGAGGATTTGGCCGAAGGAGCTCCACTGATTGCCCTCAGCATGATTGAAGGGATCCTGATTGGCCATTTTAATCGTGTTTCGACTTCGCTCGCAGGATACCTGGCGAAATCTAGACAAGTCGTTCAGGTCCGCCCTATCGCAGAGCTGAAATGCGCAGATCGCTTGCGACGCAGTTGGTGCTGGAAGCCTGGAAACACTACAACCACCTGCTTCGCCCAGGTCTTGTCAAGGTACGGAGGTAGCCTCACACAATTATCGTCTTCGTGCATACAGTAGTGTACTGCCCGAGGGAGGCGCGGTAGATAATAAGCACACGTAAGTAGCGCCTTGTCGACATGTCGGGGGTTTTGTCTGGCCAATGGGTACGTTGCATGTGGCTGGGCATCACAACTGCTGTCAATTCTAATTGCACGATATCTTCTGATAACATCTCTGGGTCCGTGGCGAAGGTTCCTGCCCAGAGACCTCAAGGCTTGGTCTCACGTACTTTGCTGCCGCGCCGCGGCCACAATGCGGATTATTTTCGTACCACAGACTGCCCAAATCCCCAATTCGGCATGGTTAACGACGCCGGTTGCCCTTGTCCGTGACGTATCCGATGTCGACGACCATGAAAGCTGGCTTATACTCGTCGTAGGCATGTCCAGGAATGGCACACGATTCGAAAGGGCCAATATTGAAATGATGATTCGTTCAGAATGCGAGTTCTCCGAAGCTTGACCCATTACTGGATCAAGCCGAGCTTTCGGTGGGAAGGTTCCTGGTATATCTGCGCTTCGATTCCTCTTCTTACTGGGTGGTCAGATGAGGTATCATTGCTTCGTTCTCGTCATGATTTCCTTGATCATCTCGTTGCCAAGTCTGACTGCTTCGGGGAATCTCGGAGCAAAGTACTGCTGAATGTTCTCGAATCGAGCGCGATATGCATCGAAAGCACCAAACGAGACACATTCAGACCATGCCTGGAGACCAATATTAGCCAGACGGTCCAATACCATGCACAGTGCTCTCCACCCAGGGAAGAGGGCAAAGCGGACACATGGCTATGTTGAAGTTCAATCCACGCCCAGAAGCAAATGCCCGGTGATACGCTGCAAAAAGCTGTTTTCTGTCATCCACTTACCCTAGCAGCAAAGGTGAACTCGAGATCATCCGATCGAAAAGTATTATCTCCGACGGCTGTTTTGATCACCTCGTCCAGCAAAGTTTCATTCCGGAAGAGATATTCTGTCACGCCCAGCCAAATACGGAACAGCTGCAGGAAGTCAGAAATAGCAACCAGCCTGCCGCAGAAACGACTTACAGGCGTAGAGCAAATCATGTGGTCGTACGGCACGATTCCAAGTTTCCACCAACAGTCGACGATACCCAATAAACTAAGGTGATTGTTGGGGGTCCTTTCGTTTGGCCTCTTCGAAAGTGAAAACTTGTCCAGGACTTCATCTCCAAGGAGGAGGTTGTGGTGGACAGTATCCGTCGAGAAAACCGCAGCACCGGCGGTTTTGATCCTCTGAGCGAGCTCTTCGCGATGGCCACCCAGCATGAGCTTATATAGCTCCGTCACAGATTGGGCGTATTGCCGAATCTGCTCCTTGGCAGCGGGATTGAGAATGGCAAGACCGGCATAAACGTGCCATTTGTTGGCATATATGCGCAAGGTGATATTGATCTTGACGTTCTCAATGCCGCCGACGTAACGATCAATTTCCCAGGGGAATTGTTGGTTCGCTGCCCATGCAGTTCCCATACTCAAGAAAGCGGCATGAGTGACGGCCTGCGTATCAGCTGTAATTCTGTCATGCTTCTCTCCAGACAGAAAGACCATCTTCGAATTGAGACAAGAAAGGATTCGAACACAGAGGTCAACACTTTTCTGCGAGGCTCGATGTTGGATGACGACGAGTGGTTGACCTGTAGGATCTACAGCAGGTCCATGCAATGAATGGCACGAGACAATTTCGACGTCCTCTGGCAGATATTTCTCGAAAGCGGCCAGTTCTGGGGCTTTACACGAGGTTTGTCCACCCACGATGGCACCCACTTTGGTTGATGGGCCATACTCTGCGACGACCTTAGCAATGACTTCGGCTTCCACGCTGTAGATTATCCAGTCGCTAGCTCTCGAAACAAGATGCCCATTGGGTAAGATATTTATTCTTTTCTAATCTTGGTCAATCATGCTCATCAAGTTTGCTGACGACACAAACCTCATTCTCGAACTCAGTCCGGAGTGTCTGGAATTTGTCTGGTCGGTCGCAAGCATTGACTCTGCATGGCTCCTATCAGCTCAGGTTCTATGTATTGCAGTCACACAGAACGCAAAGGGCGCCTATAAGGTAATCGGTCAGAATATTTTCATATACCAGTGAGAAGCAGAATGGTGACTGTGATTGGAAAATCTTCAGACAAAAAAAAGTAAGGTAGCGAGGTTTTTACATCAGTGACAGCCCACATGATTGAACGCAACACCAGAATGGTGAAGCAATATCATGATGACCATGCTCGAGCCAAATGCACTCAGAGTCATCCTTGAAACGCGGAAAGAAGATGGGAAGGAAAGATAATAAACGAACCTTGCAGAAATGAACGATCCCGTGTGGACCATCCTCGCTCCGGCGATCAGAATGTACGGTGTCCTACCTCCATCCAGCCTGACTAAACCTCCTCGCATACATGCGGCCCATGTCCCCCATACCAATAATTCCTACTGCAGCATCCTCCATCGTGGTCAAAAGCTGTCTGGAACAGTAAAATGCCCAATAGGTTGAGGAACAAGAAGGTCCTAGAGGTTAGTGACACAGCAAATCATGAACCTTGTAATACTCAATACGCTCAGGTAACAGATCAAGCCATACATCAGGCTGTTGAGACAAATGGTAAACAGTCAGGTTCGAAAAGGTGACTCGAAAAACTTCGAAAGTTTTGTCGGAGGTCTCGCCAAGACCACTGTCCGAATTAGGCTTAGACTACCATCGGAGCTTGTCACTTTCCTTTACCGAACGCCCACAGTGCGATTTTCGACAATTTTTGATATCCCCTCTGCCAACGACCTACGACAAGTCAAACACCAGCACTTTACTGTCCAGCTGTCTCTATCAAAATGGCTCCCAAGAAGAAGGTCGATCGTCCCGCCAACGAGAACATCTCGCTCGGCCCTCAAGTCCGTGAAGGTGAGTTGCGAAAAAGAGCATTATGCTGCCGGCCATAGTCTAACAGGTATTGTGCACAGGCGAACTCGTCTTCGGCGTTGCACGTATCTTTGCTTCCTTCAACGATACCTTCGTCCATGTCACCGATCTCTCGTAAGTCAAGAATGACAAATTACATTGCGCAATATAAAGATGGCGAGGCTAATGTTCTGGGTGATTTCCAGTGGCCGCGAAACCATCTGCCGTGTTACTGGAGGCATGAAAGTCAAGGCCGACCGTGACGAATCCTCTCCCTACGCTGCCATGTTGGCTGCTCAAGACGTCGCTCAACGATGCAAGGAACTCGGCATCAACGCTCTGCACATCAAGATCCGAGCCACTGGCGGTAACGGCACGAAGACTCCAGGCCCAGGTGCCCAGTCTGCTCTGCGCGCCTTGGCCCGTTCAGGAATGAAGATTGGCAGAATCGAGGACGTCACTCCTACACCGTCCGACAGCACCAGACGCAAGGGTGGTCGTCGTGGTCGTCGTCTGTGAGTGTGCGCGTTGGAAAGGTTGCGCGGAATTATCATATCCTTCGGAAAATCAATGGCGAGCATACTGCTGGACCAACAGAGTCTGCGAAGGAGCACGGTGGTGGCGGTCACAAATACGCGAAGAACGGCATTTTCTGCCTGGTCTTCAAAATGCTGCCTATTATGAAAATGATGTAGTTGGCATGAAATAAATTCAAAAAAACTTCTTGTGACTCCGGAAATCTCCCTGCACCATATCTCTATCGCGCAAATTCATCCGCATTAGCCAGCTAGTTCGTTGTTCGTTGTCATGGATGCGCCGACTATACTCATCGTTTCCCTCCCAGCCAAAACCTTCCTTGGCCTGGACCTCGTCTCATTCACCTCCTCACCCAACTTCCACGGCATCACCAAGGTTCCGCCGGGCCTACACTTTCTGTACACTGGCACCGACGCCTCGCTTTCCATCCGCCATGGCCGCTGGCTTCACATAGTCCCAAGTACCCCGCCGCAGGTCCTACAATGGGACCCTGCCACCGAGACACTCGACCTCCTCGACCCAAACTGCGCACCCGCACGGAGCGCGATCAATTCACTCTCGTCGCGCGGGCTGGTTGATTACACAGCCCTGCAAGATGCGACTAGTGACCTCGCCTCGCGTGATGCTTCTGCCAATTCGCCTGCACCCGATGCCGAAACTGGGGACGAGAGGGCAGATAGCACAGACTGGCCGTCTCTAATATCGCACATCTCCCCACATCTCTTAACCCGTGTGTTGTCTACGAATTGGGCTATATCGAGCATATCCTCCGCCCCCTCTGATACGGAGAGCATCCCCGGACTGTCGCATCTCGAGGCAAGCAATGCTCTGCACCAATCCCCGCTTAATCTTGTCCCGGTCAATCTCAAGCAGACATGGGCGGACGCTGATATCGGTCGGACACGCACCGACCGCGCTAGAGACAGAAGCTGGTACCTCTCTCACCTCGTTGATACGGTCACACTGGCAGGGAAGGACAAGGCGGTCGGCGCGAGGGAAATACTGGGCGAAGTGCAATTCTGCTTCCTCATGGTCCTTACGCTTGCGAATTACAGCTGTCTCGAGCAGTGGAAGCGACTGCTGAGCGTATTATTGACATGTCAAGCCGCGCTGGACGAGGTCCAGGGTTACTTCGTGGAGGTCGTCAGGGTGCTTGCGATGCAGGTGCGGCATTTTGACGATGTGGAGGGCGGAATGTTTGAGATGAGGGAAGAAGGCGGGAGTGCATGGTTGAGAAGCGTCTGGGGACGGTTGAGGGCCGTAGTGGAGGATGCCTTCAGTAGGGGGGAGGACGAGGCCGAGGGAAAAGGAAAGGGAAAGGGAACAAGCAAGGTGGGAGAGCAAGGCTTGAAGAAGGAAGTCGAGAATCTGCAGAAATTGTTCGAGGATAAGTATGGGTGGACAAGTGAGAAGGATGTACTACGAAGAGGTATGCTAGAGTTGGAAGACGGAGAGAGGATTGAGGTTAGTATGGCTGGTGTCGATGAGGATGAAGAGACTGGGGAGTATGCGCCTGTCATTGTTGATACGTGATGGGCAAGTTCACGTAGTCGATGCAGCACATAACGAGGCTCAGAAGTAGCTGCCAAAAGGAATGGACCATGTCCTTGAGTCGGATCAGCTCGAGAGATAGGAAACCTGGTTTTGAACAGTGAATTTATTCTTTCGCTTTTCAACCATGCAGACGCTTGAAGTAGTGCATGTCCAGCAATTGACACCCGCGTTGACTCCGCCTGATTGAAAATAGCCTCGTTTGGACTACATCAACCAGGAGTTTTTCCTTCATGCTGATGGAAGATAGCAGCCGTCCACCTCTACCAGGGGATCGACTCCCATATCACTTCTGCGAGTATTTCCGTGGCCGCGAAGGTCCCGCTGCCTATCAGCACAACACCGCCAACCAAACCAATCGTAATCCCTTTAACGGTATGATTTCTGGTATCTGGCTCTGGCACCCGGACCACCGAATTTCTTGGGTTCGCACCGTCGGTTGTCGGCAACGAGCAGTGTGCGGTCGTATTGGACAAGCGCTTGCTTCAACTGGTTCTTGGTGTATTCATCGACATATTTCTGATAGTAAGCGACGATTGACTTGGAGATTGCCTGTCGGATAGCATAGATCTGAGAAGTGTGACCACCACCGGTGACTCGAACGCGGATATCGACCTCGGCGAATTTGTCCAGACCAACAATCAAGAGGGGTTCGTAGACCTATTTATCTCGTATTAGATACTGTCTTCCTACAACTAACCCGGCAGCTGGCGCGGGTTCTCATCCCAAACGCACCTTGTATCGAAGGATCTCAGGCTGGACAAGGGAGAGCGGTCGGCCGTTGACCTTGATCAGGCCTTTTCCTTTCTGTTGGGATTGTTAGCTTCGCATCCTCCAATACGTTGTGTGTTTCGAACCTTGCAGTGAGCGACTGCAGTGGCCGTCTTCTTCTTGCCGAAGCACTGCACACTCTGAGGGGCCGACATCTTGAGCTGGCGGCAAATGACAGAGGAATGCAGTTGAGGAATGGTCGTGGGAAAGTTGTCGTTGGTATATTTGCGGCGTGAAGTGGCTTCGGCCTCAAAGTTCGTTGTGCGAAATTTTGCCAAGGTCACAGTCAACTAGTCCCAAAAAGGTATAGCTCTATTTCCGCTGAAGGTCAATCGCGGAAGTCAGTTCTGTGCGAGATTGTTTCTGCGGTCATTATCAACCCGCACAGCCAACCTTACGGACGAGAGGTGTGCTCTCTAGACGCCTACGCAAGACAAGAGAAAGCTAGAGGGGATTTCCATGCAAAGATAGCACTGATCTGCCATGTCTCAAACGTTAGGCAAGGTATGCGGCGAGTCTTTTTGTTGCCAATACACCTGTTCTAACTCGAGCGATAGACTCGTCTTGCCTACTCCCGGACATGGCATTATATCGATGTCGGAAGTGACACACGCTCCCTAGGTCGAGTCGCAACCTCAATAGCGACGTTCCTGATGGGCAAGCACAAGCCGATATGGGATCCGTCAACAGACTGCGGCGACTATGTGGTCGCAATCGGGTGCCACGATTTGCACGTCACCGGCAAGAAAAGAGAACAGAAACAGTACTACACACACAACACACGGCCAGGTAGTCTGAAACAGATGAGCATGGAGCGGATGATTCAGAAATGGGGAGGTGGAGAAGTGCTGAAGAAGGCGGTCCGAGGTATGCTACCGAAGAACAGACTTAGGGATAAGAGGTTGGCACGATTAAAGGTCTTCGAGGGTACGGCGCATCCCTACAAGCAGAACATCGTCAGGTTTGCCGGGAAACCGCATATACCAGGTAAAGTCATGGAGGCAATCGAGGCGACCAAATCAGCGGCGCCTCCGTCATGACGAGCAGGAAACCACCTTTGGCGTTCAAGCGAAATGAAGGATTCTGAGAGGTGTTTGAATATGATTGTACATTACGCTGTCTACATACGTCGGAGCGACGTTTCCATCTACAGATCTCCAGCAAACTCCATTCATCGTCTTCGTGATTTGGTATATGGCGCATATCTGGAGAAACCAAAAACATGTTACAACTTGTGCTTCACGTTTTCGCGTGAGACAGTGCACTTTATCAGGCCGTTGGGGTCTGATTGTGGCGCATAGACTTCGGCGTCTTTGCCGGTGTTCTTCAATCCGTGATGCCAGCTCAGGTCGATTTCGAAGTAGTGCTTGTTTGGCAAGGAGTAATCGACAGCGGCAACCAGCGGCTGAGCAGCGAGGATTTCCTGGCACATCTTATACATGGTATTCTGCACACTCGGGGACTCCTCAGTCGCAAAGAGCCGGAAGGTAATTTCTCTGGCCTTGGTCCAGGTCTCGTCGAATTTGGCAGACTCCTTTTTCACGGCATCGAGGCCGGAGAAGGTCGACCATTTCCAGCCAGCGTCCACCGATGTGCTCAGGATGCGGTCATAGACGTCTGGAAGGGTGGTGAAGTCGTCACGGACGAAATGATGGAACTCTGAGCCAGTACTCTTGAGCACGAGCAGTTCTGAGATCCCGGATCTAATCTCGATGCCTTTACCCTCATAGATGTCTGCTTGCACCACTCTCTTTTCATTGCTGTCCCGAAAGAAGGAGTGTGGGTGCGGCTTTCCGTCGACGGTCATGCGTGCCCACCGGTGCTGGACAATGCTAATGTGGGCGGCGTGGATATGCTTGTATTTCTGGACGAAGTGTGTTCCGAGTGTAGAAGCGAAGAGCTCAGGAGGATGGACTGGATTTTGCTTTGCCATGATGTAGGTGGTGTTCTTCATCGAGTCGGTTGCGACAACGACGCTGTTGTCTGCTTCCGTGTATCTGTCCATTGTCAGTTGCTGTGGTATGTGCTTTGTGTGGGAGGCACATACGATGTGTCAATCTCTCCTTCTAGCAGGACGCAGACAGTCATTTCATAGACGGTATGTGTCTTGGTAGCTTCATCTCGCTCGACCTTGTAGACGCGGACATTGTCCTTGCCGTAGCGTGCCGCTGAAAGGTATCCCATGTTTGAGCCGGATAGAATAGTATAGATAAAATTGGTTTCTGTTTTGGAGTAGGTTTTACCTCAACGGGCTTCCTGGCTGTTGCTGTAGGAATACAGGTGTCTATATGTGACGATTGAAGCTGGGAAGACGGGAGACTTTATACCAGATTGCTTATCAGGGTCAGGGTGTTGAGAGGAAATTTCAACCACGACCAACACCAATTGCACACACGCACGGCTGCAAGATCTGGTAAAAACGGTGATCAGGACCCTTTTCGAAAAGGTACTGAGATGCCTCTATCGTAGGCGATTGGCCTATCGAACAAGCTGTGTGTCTGGAGGTGAGCGGATCGTACAATGAAAGGTATCACGGAGCTCGCCGAAGACCACGCTTGCACATGGAATTCCCCAGCCGCTGCTTGTTTGACGGCCTCAGAAATTGTCTGTATTATCACCTGATGACTGGGATGAGCGTTGAAGGCGGTACAGTGCTTATTTTCGTACAAAGCCAGTACATTTCCTCTCGTTTTCGGAAATTGTAGACAGCACCCCTATGGAGAAGCCTCGAAAAGTGGCCAGCAGTTATGATGTCAACCGATGCCAATTTACCTAGGACAGCAGGTAAGGCTGTGGCTTGCAAGTTTGTGAGGCTCGATTGGATCATGCTAGCGTTTAGGTAGGGTTGGTTATCACACTCGATCTGAGGCAGAGCGTGCAGAGATAAGTTGGCCTTGCTGGCCCGACAACGATGAGCATAAGGTAAAGTATTTCAGAACAGTCGGAAAGCAGGAGTAGCCCTAGCTAATATTCCTTAATGTAACCTTACTTTTGAGCCCATTCCAAGTTGGACATGCAACAAGCCTGGGTGAACACGATAGCAACAATGCATTGGAGGTTCTCTACCGCCTACTGCACCTGTTTAGGCTCACTAGGCTCACTAAGTAGGCGTGGGGGGCGCGCCATGATGCCGCCTAAAAGTGATGTGCGGGGGAATTGATTGCTTGATTTGATGGCCCAAAATTTGGCCCGATTTCGCGAATCTGAACTTGACTGCGCTCACTCCGTTCGTCGCTCCTGAACTATCATAAAGGACCAATCCAAACAAAACATACTCTTGATTGCACCGCTGCACGTCTGAAGCACAAGGCTTTGCACAGTTACACGAGGCACTACTTTAAAAAGACCACTTGTGACTGCTGCGCTGTAGTCGACACCATGGATCACCCGTAAGCCTATGTTGGCGGCCGATCGGTACACTCTTTGACGAGCCTGATGAACAACACTCGAGTCAACATCCTTTCACGACGGTTAATCCTCCCTCCCTCACTTTAGGCGATTCTTCAATCTCCCTTGCTTTCGTTCCGCTACACCTGGCCTCCGTTTCATGAACGTGTGCACCGCACTCATCCAATCCGATACTCCAGCGGGAGGAAGGTACACTCCATGGCCCATAGATGGCCTCTTCAGATCAAGGGTTGGGGTACTCGGTGACGCCTACCCAAGGAAAGGGCTTTACATTTCGACACGCTTCCAGGAAAAGCGATGATCTTTCGGCCTCACGACGACCGTCCATGAAAGATGGCCGCTCGCTCTCGGGTGGCAGCAGCCAGTATGGACCAAAGGCGTTCATGGCCGCCATGACATCTGCTAACCCGCCGGGCTCCTTCAGTACGGATTTAAAGAGTGCCATGCAGTCAGGAAGGACCACACCGCAAAGCGAACTGGCCAACGTCCAGTTCTCTCGACTACAACCACAATACAAAGAGGGAGATGCTCTCACCACTTCCGAGCAACGGCAGGCTGCGGTGCGGGATAAGATTGCAAAGGAGATGAAGATCAAGCTGGGGACAGAGAACATGTTGGAAGCACTTCTGAGCAAGAACAACAAGCAGACCAAGGAACAGCGCCAAAGAGTCGAGATGGAGCTGGGCTCGTCAAACAGGAAACTTGCCGAGCTGAAGCAAGAACTCGACCAGGAGATCATGCGCTGTCAATCTCCTACAACTCCTCCCAGCAAGAGGATGTCCAGCTATATCCGAGGCAGCCCCCTCAGATCACCTCCTTTGCCTCAAATGCAGGAAAATGTTTTGACAGACCCGATCGAAAGTGAGTCGCCTACCGTCGTACTTACCGAGACACTCCAGCAATTGGAAGCGGATGGGATGCCGCCGGATTATTATATTGAACGAGCGAATACGTTGGTCAATCTTCTGAAGCGGAACCCGACCCTGAAGTATGATCTCGCCTGGTCCGTCTTCAGCCTACGTGTACAGTTGATGCTGCTCAGCGAGAGCTCCGATGTGGTCGCAGCGGGTTACAGGCTCACTAGGCACGCCATTGCAGATACCAAGTCGTTGCAGACGATCAGGGCGCTGCACACGGATGAACTTGTTATACTGTCCATGGTCAAGAAGGATAAAGCAGTATTGGAACGAGAGCAGGCCGTCAAGTTTGTACGCGCCTTCTTGGATGTCAAAGATGGAGTCTACGAGATATCCCGTGCCGTGGTCCGAAGCTTGGTGGCTGTCGCCGAGAACCCCGACGACAGGCTCAAGGACATTTGCCTCTTGACTTTAGCAGAATTGTTGACGAAACATACCGCACTGGTCGTTTCGGCCAATGGCATGACGACGCTCACCGAAGCATTGGCCGATGGCTCGTTCCCGGCCCCAGAAGGTCTTGTTGCCAGCTTCCTCCAGATTCTCGATCATCCGCTACAGCGTCGATATCTGCATACCGGCAGAGAGTTTGAAGCGATGTTTGCTCCATTCACTGACCCCTTATTGTTGAGTGGCAATGAAGAAAAGCTTAAGACATGCGCCCAAGCCATCTCTGCTATGCTCAAGATCTGGCCTGGCTTCTTGCTCTTGTCAATGAATGGAGCTGCACCTCTTCGATCACTGATTGACTCGCTGGTTTACCCAATTCCTCAGTCACGGGATACAGTGTTAGAGCTTCTCTTCGATATACTTCGCATCAAACCACCTTCCTGGTCCACCTCGTTCTTAGCAGGCAGGCGACTTACGACCTACGGCAGAGTCAACACTGCGCCGGTTGAACAACCTTCTCAGAGACAATTGGCAGAGTATAATGCAGAGGGCAGGTTCGATCTAACGTATCATTTTTCCGCGTTTGTTCTGGCTGCCCTGGTCAAAGCCGGTCTCATTCCTTCGCTTGTCCAACTCATTCGGGTCGAAGAGGACCTCATGCTCAAAAGAAAGGCTGCGCTTCTGCTGACTGAGGTCCTGAAGCTGGCCCATCATACTTTGCCTGAATCCATCAGTGCTGGTATACAGGTCTTGGGTGACCTTGTGCCGTCACTTAAGGAGTACGGATCTGAGACTTCGGCCACGAATATGAGCTTGATATACCAGATGGAAAGCATCAATCGCACTCTGAATCGAACAATGACCACGGCGTATGGCCGGCCCGTGCGTGATGATGAGCTGGCTGTTGCTCCACAGGCTCTCGAGAGGTCGAAATACACAGCGCTGATGGACCCGGACCAATTTCGTCAAGCAATGGTCGACAGTCAGATCACAAACCACTCCCAGTACATCAAATGGAAGTGGGACCTCATACATGGCCTAGTCGAAGGCCCTTTGACTAACCCTAGACGACTGGAGGAAGCCATCAAGTCACCGAAATTTCTCAAGCGACTTGTGGGATTCTACCGGCCGTTCAAATACAGATTCTCAATCATCCGGAACACCAGGCCGAACCAGCGTTACGTTAGGACAGGTTGTGCTCTCATGAGGACACTGACTCAGACAAGCTTGGGTGTAGAGTATCTTGCCGAGAATAAGCTTCTCCGGCAGGTCGCTGAGTGTCTTGCTCAAGTTTCTCCGCATAGTGGCATTACTTCTGCGAGCCCGCTATTTGACCGCCATCACATGGCTGAAACGCTCAGTGGAGGCTACTTTGCCATTCTCGGAGCCTTGAGTCATTCTCTTGAGGGTTTGCGACTGATGGAGCGATGGCACATCATGGACATTTTCTACCACCTGGTTGAATTGAGGGGCCGTGATGATCTCGTAAAAGCCCTGCTTGGAAACATGGACTATACCCTGGACTCACATCTCCGGGTCATCCTATCCAAAGCACTCACTTCCGGGGTCAAAGACATTCGGATATTTGCGACGAGACTGCTGCGACGATATGCTGTTGGTCGAGTCCAGTATACCTCCGGGATGCAAGACCGTTCCAGCTCACACTGGGCACTCCGTTTGGTTCTGACACAATTATATGACCCTGATATTGAGGTGTGCGAAATCGCAGTCAAGATACTGGAAGAGGCTTGTAATCAACGCAGTCACCTGGAGTATGTGGTGAAATGCAGGCCGTCGTTGGACCATCTAGGCGAGATTGGCGCGCCGCTTTTGCTACGCTTCTTGTCGACCTCGGTCGGCTACCGGTACCTCAGCGGCCTGGACTATATCACGCAAGAAATGGATGACTGGTTCCTGGGACGCAACGATGCCTACGTAGCCTTGGTGGAAGCCTCCATTCTTCGGGCTTACATGGAAGGAGCCACCAACAAGATACATTTCAGCGAGGACCCGACTGTTGACGGGAACGAGCCTGGCATAGCCCCTCCCCACTTTTACCGGGAGCTCGCACGCACACAGGAAGGATGCAAGCTTCTAAGACAGTCTGGTCATTTCTACGAATTCGCCTCCACCATCCGAGATTTCCGGCTTGATGAGGAAGACACCGAAACATTGACCAAGGTGAAAGGGTGCATGTGGGCAGTCGGAAATATCGGCTCGATGGATCTCGGTGCCCCGTTTCTTGAGGAAGCGGACGTGGTGAACGCGATTGTCCGTATCGCAGAGGGGGCCCAAGTCCTGTCCATGCGTGGCACTGCCTGTTTCGTGCTAGGACTAATATCGAGGACTCTACATGGCTTTGAGATGCTCGCCGAAAGCGGTTGGGACACCACAGTGGACCATCGAGGACGTTCATTGGGCCTCTGTCTGCCGCGGAACCTTGAGATGTTGTGCCTGGTAAGTGCAAGGTGTGACACTCGACCAGATATGTTGGTGCTAACAGTGCAACAGAAGTCCGTGGGCTCCAACGCTGTGCCAAACGTTGCGACTCCAGAAGAAGATGCTGAGTACAAGGCGGCCGTGACGGAGAACGATCCAATCCGCGCCAAGATTCTCAAGCATATTGTTGAAATGGGCAATTCAGTCATGTACAAGAAAGCTGCAGGCGATCTGCATGCACTGAAAGCTAAGCAGCCTACCTATTTTGCCGAGCCCGATATGTTCAGAAGGACCCTGGTCATTCTGCAAAGTCATCACTATCGTCTACAAGCGCGGCATTTCATATTGAACCTCTTCAACAAGGGGCTGATGAGACGAATCATCTTCGATGAAGAAATGGGCGAGGAGGACACCACCGGATCAGACACGGGATAGGGGGTTTGGATCTCCTCAGGACTATAGAGGCGAGCGTCCCTTCGCCTCAAAGTCGCGTATAACATCGCTTACACCGAGATTTCGGCGGCGTACTTGGAGTCCGAGGGTCAATTTTCTTTCGAGTCTCTTTGGAAGCATGGGCGCGAACGAGCTGGGCAATGAGGCCAAGCGGAATGTGGTCGGACAATTGAGTTTCTCGACGTGCGATGTGGACACGGAAAATTAACGATAGCAATGATCTTTGCCGCTGATGGCAGGCTTCTAGAACGCTTCAATGGTACCTCTGTACCAAGTGTTTTGCCGTGTCCAGTCCCAATTCTGTGAATGCAGATGTCACACATCGTCTCGAATTGGAGAGCTGGGGGCTTCCAAGGGCCGAACTAGGGCAGAGCTCCGTTTGTGTGCAGCTGAGATCTGAGGTACCAAGCGTTCAAGGTCCAGGCGTTGCAGTGTATGACACGTACAATGGCCGTTCAGCCAACGAAAAGTGGGTCACTGGTGCTAGATCAGAGAGCCTCGTGGCTGTATGGGCCCCCTTCCAAGATGTCTCTCACGAGAAAGCTCGCTAGGCCTTGATAGGGTAGCAGGCTCGCCAAATTTGAGTGGTCGGGGGCGTCCAAAATCATTGATGAAGAGAGCGACTGTAGGCGGCACTAATTCCACAGTGTGACGCCTATAGGCTTGGAGGACCTGGAAGGACGCCCACGACGCCCACGACGCCCCTCTGTTGGCCGCTCCACGAAAATGAGCCACTTGTCTACCTGCTCGGTGCCTCCTTCTGATCCCTGCGCCGGCCTCCATCTTCGTCCATTCTCGTCCAGTCGTTCGATCCTTCGGCTGTTTCTCAGATCTCAGTTTTCCTCGACATCGCACGCTCATCGAGAATCAAGTGCGACATGTGTGGCAAACCATCATCTACTGTTCCCACCACACCCCCGGTAGCTGTCATCAATGGCTGTCGTTCTGCTGTCTCCCACCCACCACTGGAACCAGAGTGTTGGTGCCCTCCCTTTTGCTCGCTTGTTGGCTCTATGCCCGAACTGTTCCTGATGATAATGTGCAGATCATCGTCCTCGTGCCTTGCGACTCCCCAGATCCATAACCACCTCTAATTGCTTTTGCAAAAGTCTACACGTCGTTGATCTTGATATTCGACCTCCTTCAAGTTGTTGACCAGTCTCTACTGTGAACCTTGTTTCCTCCTGTCCGTCTACTTGTTCCGAATTTGTCGCAATATCTAGACCGTTCGTCACGATCTCTTACCGGGTTTTTGCGTCCTTTAATTCTTCGGTCTCGAGATGTTACAGCAACCCTTTTGAACTTGACCGAGACTGTTTCCGATTCACAGCAACCGTCAACTGTGAACACTCTTCCTAGTACACCGTTGAAGGATACAACCTCGGCCACGGCCGCATCATTGGATGATAAGAGAGCGGAATAAATGCAAGCCTTCATCACATGGAGACGAGACATCCTCGAACCTGAATGGTACCCCGAAGCATACGAGAGAGGAGGACCCGTCGGGACCACGAAAACGATCACATCATAGTCTCCCTTCACCATTCGCGCAAATGAGTGGTGATGGAGACCCTTCCGAGACGAAGGCCGGTGCGTACGACGCTCACGACGATGCTCGAGCCATTGTCAAGTTATTCCAATGCTCTCAGTGCTCTTACCCTTTGAGAGACCCCATGACCTTACCCTGTGGCAATTCACTTTGCAAGCCATGTTTACCGCCGCTATATAGACGAGAAAACATCACATATCCTTTGGTGGAGGGGCGGTCGGAGGGGTTTTTGTGCCCGTTCAAAGGTTGCGGCTTGGAGCACTCGGTGGGAGATTGCGGAACAGACGTGACACTGAACAAGATCATGCATGTCATCAAAACCTACATTGCCAACTACAAGACGGACTCGACTGTACTACCGCTGCTGCTGGAAGAGAAGTTGCAATGGCCAAGTGTGAGGGACAGCGCGATGGACGTCATGCCTCGATCACGTGTTCTTAATGGCGGACGTATCGTTGCAACATATGTTCTGGCAGATATGGGTGAACTGCATTATCATTCCGACGTCGCTTACATCCCGATCGATGTGACTACCGAAGAAGATTCGATAAGAGCATTGGACGTGGCGAGCTTAGCGACCATGAAGGAGCTGATCCAAGGCGAACTGGAGTGTCAAGTCTGTTATCAGGTTATGCTGGATCCACTGACAACGACCTGCGGACACACTTTCTGCCGGAAGTGCTTCGCCCGCGCAATGGACCATGCCAATTATTGTCCAATGTGTCGTCGTCGACTACCATTGTTGCCAAGTGTTGTTGGCGAACCGAGCAACAAGAGAATTAGTTTCCTCCTTCAGCACATACTGACCGATCAGCTGGCTGCACGAATGGTTATTGCCGAGCAGGAAGATGCGATTGACGAAGAGGCACAACTTCCACTGTTTCCCTGCACGTTGGCCTACCCGCAGATGCCAACTTTCCTGCACATCTTCGAGCCACGCTATCGGCTTATGATAAGAAGGGCCATGGCTAGTGGTTCAAGGAAATTCGGAATGCTCATGTACAGACAATATGGCGTGGCTCCCGGAGAACCTCCCTTCATGCCGTTTGGTACTGTCTTGTTCATCGAGCGTATCGAATTGCTACCCGATGGCCGCAGTATGATTGAAACTCGTGGCCTGTACAAGTTCCGCGTCATTGAAGCTTCCATGCACGATGGCTATCTCGTCGGCCGAGTACAACGAATTGATGATATTCCTGTACACGAAGAAGAATTCATTGAATCTCAAGAGACGAGCACAACAGTACCCCCGGACGCAGACGAGCACGTCCAAATTCAACACATGCCGACACAAGGTCTGCTGGATATGGTTCTGGAATTTGTGGAACGAGCCCGGGACCAGTCGGCACGATGGCTTCACCAAAGAGTGCTGGCCGCCTATGGTCAACCTCCGATAGATCCGGCAGTGTTTCCCTATTGGCTTGCAAGTGTGCTGCCAATAGCAGAGATGGAGAAATATCTGCTACTACCGGCAACCAGCGTGAGGGAACGGTTAAAAATCACGGCGGGGTGGGTGCAGAGATTGGAAGAAGCAAGGCAGTAAGTTTACCATCTCTTTACCCCCCTTTCTTCTGGGAGTTGGAAGGCCATGTCGCCTGACGTCGTATGCCTGAAGCGAATTCGAAGCGGACCAGCTGGCAGCAGCCAGACCTCGTGAAGAAGATGCGAACACCGACGAGCATAACTCGTCAGAACAAGAACACTGACTATGACCGGCCCGATTTGCCTCGGCGACATCCACTGAGACGAATCAAATTTCACCATGACTGACAGGCGAATGTGGAGTGGTGGCTGCGCAAGACACAGATCAACAACTAACTTCTTCTCACTCTGACAGGCAGCAACCTTCCTCATGTATTGTTTTATGACTAGCCGTGGTCATCGGCATTGTGGTGTCATCACTTTTCTTGTGCAGGATACGGCCATTATTGTTTCTCTACGAAACCTCGGTTATTCGGCCTCGTGTCATTAGCAAGGGCGACGAGCAAGCGAGTCCATTTGTTGTCTACATTTCCAAGGCGTTCGTATCTGGGGACTTGTGGTTCTGGGCGGCCTAAGGGTGATGATACCCCGAATGATTTGAATGTATACACCCAAGACGCGCTATCAGGCACATCGCATATGGTGGAGCTGGGCAGACGTGAGCGAAAGAGATTTGTTCTCGTCATCACGCTAGAAATATGCCTTTTGATTTTATTATGAACCGTTCGTCTCGAACACCTGACTCTATGCTGGATGACCCCAGCTGGGCTTCATCCTGCGTCGTCGTACTTCGGGAGCAGATGGAATAACCCGCAAGGCTGCGCAAGGCTGAGGATTAAATGACGTCAGATGTTGATGTTGATGTTCCTGCGATTTTCGGCTTCTCTCCAGTCTTCACAGTGTCTAATTTTCACTTCACGCAAACTTGCAAAGCAGAGACGCGGAAATCCTCATACAGCGCTTCACGCGGCCATCGCTGTGTCTCGTTCCTAAGCAGCTGATCAATCCATACAATGGGCCCATCCAAACCCTCCACGCGGCTACTCCTCTCACTCCTGGCCAAGGACCTTCAGACGGCAGCTCAGTTACAACGCAGTTTTCTCCAGGAGTGCAAGAAATCCAAAGTCCCTTCTTATCTGGCACAAAATAAACGTCGCGCTACCTCGAGATCATTCAGTACCTCCCCGTTACTGCGCCAACAGAACCGCATTCTCAACTCCTTCCGCACTCCGTCGCAATTCCGCGACGCCATCCGTCTCTGCTCGGCGAACAACACCCTCCTCCTGGCACTGTTTACGACGTCGGCATGCACTCCGTGCCGGACGATCACGCCGCTGCTGACGAGCCTGGTCGAGACGCGCCCGCCGGCCGTGGATGATAAATTCTCCGGGTTGGCGTTCGCGGAGGTTGAATTGGACAGTCCGGACATGAGTGATGGGAGCATGATGAATCTAGGGGTGGAATGGGGCGTAACGAGTATGCCGACATTGATGGGATTTGGTGGGCGGAGGGCGGATCGGGTCACGGATAGAGTCACTGATACGAGGATGATGAGTGACAGCCGGAGGATGGGCGAATGGGTGGATGAGCAGATGAGGAGAGGGGATCCATTTGCCGTGGGCAGTGGAGGGAAAGCGGGAGGGGGTGGTGAAGGGTTGCTGGGACGGATCTTTGGGAGATAGAAGAGGAGGATGGGGATGTCTGCATTGCTAATGTCTGGCTAATGAATTCGTCTGGCTAATGCATTCGTCTGGCTAATGCATTCGTCTGGCTAATGCATTCGTCTGGCTAATGCATTCGTCTGGCTAATGCATTCGTCTGGCTAATGCATTCGTCTACCACACCGACGGCAGCCAACAGACAACGTTGATAAAGAATCATCTGGCCCTGTCAGGCTGTCAAGATCAACCTCTCGATTTGAAGGACTCTGAGCGTCTGAGCCTGCTGGATGAGCGACGAAAGTGCGGCTGCCCGTCCCCTTCGAAAACAAAACAGGCTTGCGAAAGATAACGCACCCACAAGCAAGAGTTCGGCCGACGCCTGCTTGCAATTGCCAGCTGCACTGGAAGATTTGGAGTGGCAAGATCACGATCGTCCAGAAGATTTCCTCAGTAGGGGACGACGATCCAGGCCACTCAACGCACGACGGTCTCAACCGCTATTTCGTGTCTATTTGTCCGCTGGCCAGGCCGCCGTAGAGCATGAGTGGCAAATTCAACGACTCAATCCATATACGACTGTGTCCAGGCTTTGCATTCTCGGGTTCTCCCATACGCGGCCCTGCGGTACTTGCTTCAACTGCAGCAGGAACAGTGTCGGATGGATCTTGAACCTGCCAGCATTGCACTTCTCCGCTGCTCGAAGAGGCAAGTGTTGTTAGGCGATGTTCGTGCAAATTGCACTTCGACATGGCGCTTTTTGTCGCGGCCCACCTGAGACAAATTCTTGCGTCTCGTCCTAGCAATGTATAGCGCATTCTGCTCGAGCGGAGCCATGCTTGCTCAAATGACATCAAGCGATCCAGACGTCCAGTCAGCCATACCATCGCTGGGCGACGTTTTGGAGCCATATCTCACTGACTCCTAGTTTCGGATCAACGATGGAGTCGTGATTGACACCCTTCATGATCTTGGCGTGGTAGCTGACGGCCGATTGAGCGATAGCACTAGCCCAACAGTCATCGAAGTGTTTTGCTCCACTGGCGCCAGACATGATGTCCTTTTCGGAATGCAGGACGTCGATTTGCAGCTTTTCAGAGTCGACAGTGTCATGGCCGGAGCGTTTCTCCTGCTTGGCAATGGCTTTAGCAATAGTCCGATAGTCAAGCCAGTCCTTTCCTTCTACGATGCCCAGGTCCTTGGTGGCAGTTATTGGATTAATGTGCTTTCGTAGAAACAAAAGGGCATCTTCGGAGGAACCCTGTATGTTCTCGGCGAACATGTATTTAGGGGCCAAATGATCCATTTCGGCCTGCACAGCTTTCTGCAAGTCCTTCTCGTTACCGTGTGGCTCATCGGTCTCTCCTGTCTGAGACGGCGCAACAGTGGTGGGTTTGTCGGAAGGCCCAACGGGGTTGCCTAGTCCCGAGACCTTGAAAGCGAACGTGCGATTGATGACTGTCGCCAGGGAATGGAACCTGCCGATGGCCTGGGGCGGGAGTGCCGCAGTTAGCCTCATCAACGGCGCGCCGCTCTCTTTGGGGTGAACAAAAGGTGCAAGCAAGACGACATGAGGCCTCTTTGGGTGCAGCAAGCCACGATGCGCCAGGAGCGTCGCCAACACATAAGGCGCGCCTCCAGAATGGGATGCCAGCGTGACATGTTTGATTCCCAGGTGATTCAACAGGGCAGGCGCGGCGGCAAGCTGCACCGCAAGACGTTGCTCGATGGGGACCGGGGTTGAGCCACCAAGACTGGGCCTGTCGATGGATATGACGCGGATCTTGAGACGCTGGGCGATGCTTGCCGAGCGACAAAGCGTCCAACGACCACCTAAGAGGCCACTGATGAAAAGGACGACGCACGGGTCCGATGAATTCGAATCTGATGCTGAATCGGTGACCCCGTTATTTTGCTGGTCGTCGGCTGTGGAGTCTGCGACTTTGTCTTGCTTTGGATCTGGATGGTATCCGAGGTCAGAGTATGTGATCCGTAGAGGTCGGGCAATACCAGCATTGGGCAGAGCCGATGCAGGTAACAAGAACGACTTGTGCAGACCGATATCACATAATGTTTCAATGGCGATGGTGCGAGCAACGTCGGTCATTGTTTCTCGCTTCGAGTGAGATGGCATGCGGCGTGCTATACGATGCGGGACTGTGTCCGTTTCGAAGACCTTTACCAAAAGGAATCCTCGGGTGTTGTTTTATGTGTTTCGTCTGATCAGGCAGCCATATAAACTTAGAGATAGCACATTGTAAGTTAGTGGTGCCACTCCTGTCCCACGGGCACGTTCACCCAACGAAGAGTATCCCCCGTCACCTATGATGGGAGAACCGACTAAGATACTTTCTCGTCCAGTTACATCCCTTGATGGGATCTTGTAACGCGCCTCGATGTAAAGGAAGGACGAACGCCGAAGTGAGGTGCTAGTACGGACGAGAGGGACAACTGGCGCAATGCGCATGCTGTCTCTATGGCGCGCGGTACAACGTCCATGCGGCCGTCGGCCAGCATCTCCAGCATATTTACTCCGTTGATTCTCTGATATATTTGTGTATATCCTCGGCAAGCTCGTGAAAGTATTCTTTGAAAAAAAGGAAAGAGAGAGAGACTTTCAGGGCAAAGGCGAACCAAGAGAGAGTCGCTCACTTGGAAGCAGCAGCAGTGAACCATTTCAGCCGTGCATACTCGGGACTCTTCTGTGACCCAGTCTTCTTCGTTGGTGGTGTCTCTCGAAGAAACCGGGAAAGCGTCCGACGCAGACACAGACGGGAGCGCATGATGGCCACCGCCGCAGCGGGTACGAGTACGCCGACCAAGGAGCATTGGGATCAGCTCTGTCGAGATGTCAAGAGTAATTTGTTGGCAGAGATGGGCGAGGAGAGCTGGTATCTGATCATTGTAAGCTCACTCTTGGCCTTCTCTGCTTGTTCAATTCCAGCCCGTGCACGTCTTGTTTTGCTTGACTTGACTGAATTTGACTTGGCTATACCAATATCCTGCGCTTCTAGCCTGCTGGGACGTAAAGCAGCTGGGCTACATCTACACTGACGTCTCCTCGAGGCTGGCAACGCCACCGGGAGACCCGATGTCAAGGAACTTCCTGGTGCAAGATGTTACTCTCCTCCCCGATCCCTACCAACGGCCTCTTGGGCCGTGTGTGTCAAAGACCACTCCTCCGCATGAGCATATATAGGGCATGAGTGTATCACACTATGTGAGCACTGGCCGTTCTCGGGCGAGGAGCTCGTTTATGTCCTACCTTATGCCTCTTTCCCACCCCTTGGCACCAACCCATCCCACACGATCTGCGCTCTGCCCCTTCTCCCTTTCTCTGTTTGGATCCATCAAGCAGTGCCAACAACATAATAACCTAACCCACTATTTTCTATGAACTCAGGCCACGGCTCTCACCGTCTCACCACGGCCAAACCTCCTCGCCGACTTCTGGACATATCTCACCACGAACGACCCGTCCTTCTCGACAGCCGACGCCCAATCCCGCCTTTCCACACGCCTCGGCGACCTGCTCTTGAAGCAACTCACCCTCATTGGCGCACCCCAAGTCCTCAGCGCACTTATCCCTCTCGCCAAAGTCCAGACAGCCGGTCAGGGCGAGGAGCAAAGAGGCGAGTTGGACATACAGCAATGGTACGATCCCCATGTCTTTTCTTTTCCTCAAACCCTGGCTTGCCCCGTTTCTGCTTGGCTTCCCCAGCCAGCTCTGTCTCGCTCTCCCCCCTCTCTGCCTTTCCCCATCGCCTCTGCCCTGCCTGCCCTTGTCTCAATTCCCTGGCGATGCGCGCTTCCAATAAACTCACAGCGAGGAATAAAAGGTCTTCCATATCCCTCCCGCACCTGCACACCCGCGGCATCGAAACTATAACATCCATCTACGGTACCCTCTGGCCGCGCATCTTCAGCACATTCGGGCCCTATCGGCAACAAATGGGCCTGCACGAACTCACCGTCGTTTACGGCATGTACCTGTCCGACTTCACCCACCTCACGCCGCTCGAGACGGAAGCCGTAGTGTACACAAATATCACGTGCCAAGGGCTCGCGGGCCCGAGTCTGTGGCACGTCCGCGGCCTCGGCAGAGTATTGGGGGCGAGAGGCACGGACGACGACAGCGAGAAGGTGAGACGCGTCAAGGACGTTATCCGCGGTGTCAAGGTTGCTGTTGCGGCCACCGTCGAGTTTGTCGGAGACGAGTATGTCAGAAGGAGTAGGTTGGACGGTGGGAGTGATGGCACGCAGGGCTGGCCGAACGTGGGCGACGTGGTTAGGGAGTTGGGAGGGTGGGGGAAGGATGGACCTGAACCTGAACCCGAACCCGAATCTTGAACTTGAATATCTTGGCATCCATCAACCGAGACTGTATACCAGAGGCTCAAACGGGAAAGGTAGCGAGAAGATTGGATGGTAGGAAATGAGCCTGTTGTCAGATAAGTAATTGAAGGGAAAGAAAGCCGGTGCAGCTTGCGAACTAGTGATGAACGATGCAGCAGGGACGCGGAGTTGAGTTGAGGCAAGGCCATCAGGGGGTCTCTGGCGAGGTTAAGACGAGAAAGTCGAGCGCCCTTGCCTAGTGTGACCAGACTCAGTGCGACAAGAAAAGCCGGACAAGAGGATGCACCAGGACGGAGAGCCGAGAGCTGTAGGGGCATTCGTCGTGACGAGCCTGGATTCTTTGGGGAGAAGGAGCGCTATATACCTCCAGCCCACTAACGTAGAGATGGCAGTGCAAAAACCATGGTACTCTGCATAGCAAGTATAGATAGACTTGGGGAATGATTGTCTTACACTCGCTGGCTCGCTGGGAGGTCACGGGTACAACACTACGTGGGCGTAGATATTTCCAGCCTTTTGATTAAGGACACTGTCAATTCCCTCCAGCTCGTCATTGCTGGTCGAGCCTTGGGCGATTTATTCTTCTGGACTTGTGTAACTTCGCCCGTCTCGAAGAATAGCCCGAGCTGTACAATACACCGAAGGTTGAGACGGCAAAACCGCTTCGGCCGCATTAGGTGGCGAGTCCTCGCTTCTCGGATTCGGAGAAGAATATGAGCATACGCCAAAGCTTGCGCACCAATATTTCCGCTTCTTCATCAAGGGCCTGGGTAGGTAAAACATGTCAGCACACATCCAAGTCGACACAAAAAGTAACAAAAAAAGACTCACCCCTTCCAATTCGCCCACCAGGTCCTGCGGCTTACCCCTCGATCTCAGGGCATTGACGACATAATCCACGAGCATCTGCTCTTGCACACCGAGATACTCGACAATTTTCTTCTCGACGAATGGCTTCAGCCGTTCGTCAATGACAGTTTCATCCACAAAGTCCCACTTGACATCCCAGTTCCACAGGCCGTCTTTGTCGTTGGGGATATCTGCCGCAAGCTGCCTTGCCGCCTGTGCACGTTCTTCTTCGCTCATCACTGATGTTGTAGAAGCATCATACTGGATGGGTATGAGCGTCCTTCTACCGCCAGACTTGGATTCTTCTTCTTCGTCTTCGAGTAGGCCTTCGACATCCGCCACCGTGCGTTTCGTGGCTTGTTGCGCGCTCTGTGCTGCAGCTTTCTGCGCAGCAGCACCCAAAGAAAGCTTGAACCGTGCGGGTTCCGGACGAACTAGTTGTCGCTCTTCTTCCTGCTCTCGTCGGCTGGTCTCCTCTTCCTGCCGGCTGAGGAAGTCATCTGCCATGGCACCGGCACGCTCGCGCTGCTGGTTTTTCCTTAGACGCTCGCGTTGCTCGGCTGAGCGGTCTGCGTCGTCGTTTGCAATCTCTCGTTGGCGGAAGCTCGCACGATTTCGGATCCACAGGCTCTTGTCAGCGTAGTACTCTTCTGTTTTGCGCGATGATTCAACGTCGTCATTCCACTCTCGTAGCCGCTTAGCCATAGCCTCTTTTGCTTCCTCGGCGCGAGTCGCTTCGTCCATGTCACGCGTCTTTTCCCTCTCTACGGCTGCTGTTCGTGACCGTTCTCGGTTCAACCACCGTCGCTCTTGGTCAAGATACTGCTTCTCGAGTTCTGCGTCTTTCTTCTCTTTCCGCCTCCGCTCCAGTTCTTCGTCACTTGCATCCGTGTCTTCGTCCTCGAACGCAGATGCACCATTGATGGCCGTTCCGTTCACGAATGTCACTCCCTTCTGGTAGTCGCGGGGCAGTTGCGCACCAAATCCTTTTGGCCCCGCAGGTGCACCCCTCGGCCCAACTGGTACGCCGTTGGCACCGGCAGGCCCGGAGGGAGCACTTGGAGGTGGTGATGCAAGGCGATTATATCGTTCGTCACTCATCATGCGGTTTCGCTCTTGTTGCTCAATTTCTTCCTCCCGTCTTAGCCGCTCTAGGTCACGGCGATTGCTTCGGTCCCTGAAGGCGGCTATTTCCTTTGCGACAGTTTCACGCATTTCAGCTGGGATGTCGGATAACTCTTCGTCGACATTGATGGCAATCGTGACAATATCCCCATTGGCACCCTCGCCTTGACCGTTTGTCATGTTGACGTCGCCTTCGCGATCAATACTCGACAGCTCGTCTTTTTGCGCGGGCACAGCTGGGTTGGTGAGGTCTTTCAGCACGGCTTGTAATGCACTTCGCGCTTGGTCGAGCCGCATTTGTGCTTGATCTGGGTCTCGTCCTCCTTGAGCCTCTTCCCATTGCTCGATATAACTCAGAGAATTGTCGTCAGCAACGACCTGGCGCCTGTTAGCACGCAAAGACAATTGACCAGACGGTACTTACCACTAATTTTGACATTTCGACACTTGACTCTTCATCGGCATCCGCTTCTTTAGGAGTTTGTCGTTTGACAGGAACTTCAACATCCCTTAGTACTTCTATGGCGGTACTGAGACTTTCAGGGTCTTCGTACTCTGCAAATCCAAACTTGCACGGCTTGTCATCGGCATCTGTCGCTCGTAGCCAGCGTCGTAGGTTTCCAGCAGCGCGTAGTATTCTTTCGATGCCTTGGTCGCCTCCCGTTCCTTCAGTGATGCCTCCGACAAAGATTGTCTTAATTATCTCTTCTTTCGTCTGCGGTTGAACCTGAGTAATCCGATCTCTTTCGCCGCCCCGAAAGTCTGAACCCATCCCCGAGCCCAATCCAGCTCTTCTACCGCCCCTGTCGCGCTCATCTCGGCCGCCTTCAGGCTTCGCTGGGCCAGAGGTACCTAGTCGGATAACGGGGGCGGAGAAATTGATGTTGGGCATGTTGGGAGGTGGTTGGAAATTGGACGGAAAAGAGCCCGGTCTACTTGTGTGGTGAGCTTCTTGTTGTTGTATCCCGGGAGGAGCGGCCATGCCTGGAGCAGCCATACCAGGAGGTGGTGCTGTAATAGTGGTCAGTCCTTGAAGGCTTGAGGCAAAGCTGTCCAAACTTACCCATTCCTGGCGGTGCACCCGGCATACCACCATAGTCTCCAGGGGCGCCATATTGTCCCGGTGCTGAATGTCTGTTAGTGGGCGATTGGCCCAGTGGTAGATCCGCCTACTGACCTTGGTAAGGATTGTACATGATGGGCGCGCAACCACTGCGATTTTGTCTGGCTGCAGGGTTCTTACTCAGTTGGTCTCGAACAACATGGAGATGCGACGTGTATCCGGGCGTTGACAAGAGATCCCAAGGCACGTAACCGAGTGATGGTGTCCTGCTTGTCACCTTTCCTATGTTCTCTGCGGACTGAAGAAAGGCCTGTCGCAGGCAAAAGTAGGCCGGATCACGGGAATACTTTATTCCGTGCCAAGGCGGCAGGTACTTTTTCCCACAGCCCATACGGAGTACTCCCTCAGGTAAGGAGAACGCGGTGGTTGGATTCCTGAGAAGTAATTCATTCATTATGAATACTAATGTTATTGTCACCAGCATCAGAATCCTCATCACGGATATGGCATGTACGCACCGAGTCTCGGTCCGCATTCGAGGTGGACGCAATATCTCAGAATCCAACACTCGGAGGTCGAAACACCCAGATTCGGGGCTCTTGTCTAGCAGCATCTGAGCATTCATTACCTGCCGAGTCATTCTTCTTACGACATCCATATTCCACAAAGGCTCAATGTCCGACACAAGCCACGCTTGGGATCATGAACATGTCCTGATACGTCGATGGGGTGCTAATCCGGAGCAGACAGCGTGCATAGAGCGACGACTACTCCGTACCTCGAGTAATGTTTCGTGACAGGTCCGACCTTCAAAAGCCGCCCCAGCAAATCTTCAAGAGTCTCATCCCGGCCCAAACTTTAAAGCACCGACTGGCTGCTAATTCCGGGGTGCAGGAGGATCAAGGTTTCGAGGGCGGCTACAGCCTCATTCGAAGCATTATCGAGATTGATTTCTTAGCCACTTCAGAAGGCGTAGCAGCAGATCCCTGTGTGTTTCGGCTTTAACCATCATTAGCTGCCGCAACTCGATCACCATCCAGTTGGCGAGACTGTATTTGGCGGTTCGCGACGTGATACATCACATTTGTTGACCAGAATAGGTGTACTATTTCCTGCCAGTCTATACGAGTGCGCAAGGTCCTTTCCTGCAGGAGTGAGCTGCTCATTGACGCCCGACGGGATCGAGGACTGACCCAGCGAGGCCAGCCCTTAACTGCCGCACATCATGCGGGTGCGCCGATCTGGCTTCGGAGTCTGGGGTTCTGGAGCACACTTGCACTGGACTTCCATGGCCGCGAGCCAACGACATGCCGTCCCACTCACCGACTGGCAACCCTTAGTGACTCGAACTACGAGTACCATCGCAGTATACCTGTCGACTGTGGATGGTTGGGTGGGATGCTCCGTACACTAACAATCAATACGAAGTGGTGCCCACTGCCCATTATCACCCCCCTCACCGCAGCCAACCTGTTCGTGTTTGAATTGCAGCTTTTTAGGCTCCTAGTGGACGCACTTTGGCAAGTCATCATGCTTGCTTTGCCTACAGGAAGTGGGGTGGAATTATGCAGGTGTCCTCTCCCTGGCACCCTGGTTGCATCCTCCGTAGGATTCGACTTGAGGCAAGCACAACACCGCCCATAAGGACAGGGATATGCTGCCTGTAATCCTTGGATTTTCGAGCTCTCTTTCCCTGGCTACATCACCTAGCCCACTGAGACAGAAGCATGGTGGATTGGCCCGAACGGGCATCAGGGGAGCTGATGGGACCTTGACAAGCCACTAGTGGCAGGGTACACCTCATAAGACTGCCCGCCCCCGCCTGACGCCCTCGACAGATCCATCACTCAAGATTTCTCGCCTTCTTCTTTATGAGTCCTGGAGTCCCTACTTGTACTTATACACAATAGTCCCCTTAGCCTTTACCTAAAGGTGGCTCTTGGACCATTCTTCCCGTCGTCGATCGCCGTCCGAGAACCGAAAACGTCACGGCTGTCAATTTTTCTTCGGCACCATCCGTAGTTGGCGGTTCGGGAGCTTCAAGTTACGGACAAGCCAACAATCGCGGTTCTCACAAACCTATTAGCCATCTACCTACTGTCAAAGTCGCACAAGGCACTTTGTTGGCCACTGTCGATTGCGACCCAAACCGTTGCTGAGGGCTAAAGTTGTGATTTGTGTGGACACTGGACAGTGGCTGTTGCCGACCTTTGGGTCTTCAAAGTTGTGGCTCCCACGGCTCCCTAGGCCCGAGCAGGCTCTCCTCATGTCATATTGCGGAGCCTACCTCTTCGCCTGAGCCCAACTTTAACTTAAGTCTTCAACCTCAGGCTCTCCATCATCTACCGCGGACTGTGGTAAACTGCCCGCCCTCTCACCGCCGTCTTTCTCTCTTATAACTACAAATGATGATCCTATCCTCCGATGGCTTCTGTCACCTCTAGCCAGATCATTTCTCCCGAGAATATCGCCGCTGGCTATTCCAAGACCAGCCGTCGACAATACCAGAGTTGCGACCAATGTCGCAAAAGTCGAAGAGCGTGTGATGCCAGTGCATTGCGAGTGGTCAACTTTCCTCTAGGTGAGGACGAAGGAGGTAATCCGTCATCCTCAACTTGCGAAGCGTGCTCCAATTGCGCCAGAACCAGCAAGAAATGTACATTTGAATGGCTCCGCTTGCGTCCTTTAGACGGTCTACCTAAGGGTGTTAAGAGAAAGCTCGTATCGACTGGTTTTCCCGAAGCCGTTCTTGCTTATACACATGCAACTCCCGAGGCCCCTCCGCAGCCATCTCCTGAGTTTCACGCCTCTTTAGCCACAGACGAACCTTTACAGTCTGGGTGTCTACCCTCGTTGAACGGGCATGTATCCAGCGATGCTGGTCACACAACTGCAGCCTCGTCGGCGCAATCCAATGGTTCGCTTCATCGCAAGCCCTCATCCGAACTCCAGAACAGCTTCGAGTTTCGGAGCCCATCTCTTCCTCTCACGATCTCAAACTACAACCTACATCCACCCCAGTTCCGATCTCCGATTGTAATGCCGCTTTCGAGACCTAGAGCTGCCAGACTAGAGAAACCCAATGACTGGAATCCTCCCAGTCTTGACCGCTTCGACACTTACACTTCTTCTGCAAGTTACGACTCGACCGAGTCTCGTACGATCAGCGCCACCTCGCAGACTTCATTCAGCGCCACCTCTGCCAGCTCGGATTCCGGCGGTGAGAATGACTACGCAAAATCTCGATTGCACAAGGCAGCAATGGGCACGACGTCCGCCCCAACGCAACCAGACAGGTTTTCCTTCGATGAGTTCGCCCGACGCGGTTCCACCGGCTCGAGCGCCGTATCTAGTGGCCGACGGCAGAGTTCGAGTCCACTCTCTTCACGCCAAGTTCGCTTCGCAGACGGCGCGATGAAGACCATGATCGCCACTGGACTCCTACGCATATATCATGATAGCTTCGAAAACTCACTGTCCTGCTGGGTCACCGAGCAAAACTGTCCGTACGAAACAGAACTCATGGACCTGCTCGCACAAGTCACTCCCAGCTCCACGGCAGAAGAGGCGGCGTTCAGACTAAGCGACAATCGCATCTTCTCTCGCGTGTCACGACTCGATTCAGCATTTTCGCGGCTGAGAGGGAGAGAATTGAGCCCGATGGAAAATCGAGCGGCGTCCAATGCTCTCAATTCAGCCATCATGGCTTTCGCGAGCCAGTGGTCTCACAGCTCACACAACGCCTTCTGGCGCAGCAAAGAAGGCCTCTCCAAAATGCAAGCGTGGCAAAATAACGGGCGGACACTCTTCCCACCCACAAGTCGGCCCAACGACCCGGTATTATCGACGGATTGTGAGCGCATGATTCAGAAGACTTTGTGGCATGAAGCTCGAAAGGCGATTCAGGCCACGACCGAAATCGACTCGTTCAAGGTCATTCTGGCATATATGCTCTTTGCTCTGACGCAACGACCAGTGGACGAGAACCCTAAATCTGCGCCCGACTCGAGTAAGGACGCTACCTCCTTTGAGCAGCGGAACAGCATGCGAGAAACTTCTGAAGAACCCGTCTCTGCAGCGGCACCTGCTACCCAGTGTGCTGACCGGACCGCTTCTACCCCGACACACGAGGAATGGGATCCTTTCCAGACAAGCGAGCTCGAAGGCCTTGCTTCTCCTCCGGTCTATCTTGAGACTGCTGTTCGCAATTTATTTTCCTGGAGGCAGAAGGTCGAAAGATATCGCCGGATGCGATCGAAGAACAAGGCAGATGACGCTCTGGCCGCACTTGCTCTGAAAGACCAACAAACTTTCAACATCCTCTTCTGGCTTGGAGTCATGTGCGACACGACGTCTTCGGCCATCACTAGACGGCCATTGGTCATAGCGGACGAAGACTGCGGCATGATCCGCGAAAAGTTGAAGTCCATGTCGCTCAATGACAATCTAGGTTCCCAATGGCCAGACAGCGACCCTACAGACCAGCAAGACGACGACGACTGCGAAGCGCTCTGGGGAAAATACCTCCTAGACTTCAAGCCCACGGGACCCAGACCTTTGGCTCGCTGGCCATGCAGTTTCGACGAAGCCGCACTGATCCTGCAAGAAGCCATCCCCGTCAAGGTGCTCATGTTCCGCAAAGTCGGCCAACTTCAAACGCTCGCGTACCGGCGCAACGCGCCCTCGAAGTTGGAGAAATGCATCGAGGAGGCCCTCGAAGTCTACCAACACTGGAACGCGACCTACGGCCAGTTCATGCTCGACTGCGTCGCCCAGCACAACCAACTTCCACCCCACGTGCAGTCGTGGTACGTTATACTGGACGGCCACTGGCACTACGGCTGCCTCCTTTTGGCTGACAAGATCTCGCAAACCGACAAGGAAGACCGCACGATGAAAGTTCAGCGCCAGCTCCGCGCCACATGCAGCCTCATCGCCGAATTGCGCAAGGACAACGCCCACGCCATCGCCAGAATCGCCGAGGCCAGCTTGTCCGAACACGGGCCCAGTTTCCGGAACAATTCGGAATTCCACTTTGCATGCAACGGCAGCGCCATCCTGACGGAGCCGTGGACGGACATCCTCGTCCGCGCCATGGGAAGCGCGTGCAAAATCTTCATCAATTGGCTGGCGGCCTGGCATACTCCGACGGACAGTATGCACGACTGGGTAGTTAAGAATACCCTTTACGATGACTTGTACTTGCAGGCCGAGATCTGCATCCAGGGTATGACGCTGCTGGGGCGAAAGTCCGACGCGGCCAATTATACGGCTGAAGTGTTTTGGAAGAAATTGAGCAAGGTGTGCGAAGGCAGGCGGTCGACTCCGACTGGCAGTGTCAAGGCCGAGAAGGCTTAGGCGAAGGGGAGGGAAGCTGGGGTGCTCAAGCACTCGTAGCAGCTGCCTCTATCTCTGTGCCCCCGACGGCATCAGCACTGAATCACAATCATTTGACGACTAAAGATACCCATAAAGTTTGATATTTCATTCGGCGTGAAGAAGCAAGGGGTATGTGGACAGGGAAAAGGGGATTATGGATATCTTGACACAACATATCATGTATCCATGTTAATGTTAAATTGCCTCGCGATTGGAATCTGAAGAGATGTCTAACGCTGCTTCATTCGTGCATTACTCTTGCTTCTAAGGCCATGTTCGAGAAACACAATGCCTTGTAGTGCTACGAAGCCACGATACAATGCAGGATTGAGACTTGCCCATAATGGGCATGCATAGCATGGGCAGAGATTGATGATATTAGGATTGACGAGGTGTTTGTTCAAAAGAGCAGACCTCTCGCTGTAGTATGAATGCACTGCAGGGTATCATTCGTTCCTTGTCTCCCACTTCCAAATTCAACTATCGCTGTTGTTCACCGACTGACTGCCATCATGATTGCCTTGTCCAGATCAGCCCAGCCAGCCACATGTATCTATGCGTTGGTCTTGTCTCCACCGATCTTCATGCTGTTGTCCTTGTCCGAGTCGACCTGCATCAGTCTTGTCAGTACTTCTATGCATGTCTAGTTTGAATATAGTATGCACGTACTCTGGGATCAGCCTTGTTCAAGAAATCTGTGTTGTGTGGACCAGCGGTTGATTGAGCAGCTCCAGTGCCAGCAGTGCCGAAGGTAGAGCCAGAGTATGGTCCTCCCACAGCGCCGTGTTTGTAACCACCAACGCTACTGCCCGGGTTCTCGCGGTGGTCAAGGTCAGAATCGACGCGTGGCTGCGAAATGTCAGAAGTTGTCTTGTTGCAGGTGTCTGGACGGGAAGACTCACATCAAGCTTGTTGGCGGCATTGGAATTGTGAGGGCCAGCGTTAGTGCTGCCGTGCTCGGTATCTGCAAGATCGTGAGCAACCTGTATCGACCAAGACACATGATAGTATAGGGCAGTGGGTTAGACGCAGTCTTATGGGGACTCACCATGCTTCGCCTGGTGATGGCCGAGGGTGTCTTTGGCTTTGTCGATGATGCCTGACATGATGTCGTAATTGGTATTGATTGTGTATTTGGTGGAAAGAAGTTGAGGTCTTCTTGATTGATAGTGGTGTAGAAGTGGTGTCAATGGTATGTGGAGTGAGAGAGAGAATGCAGAGTTAGGTCACAAATGCACGTAGATATAGCCTGGCGCTGGGCGCAAGTGGTGACTTCTGTTTGATGATTTCCTCACTCAGGAAGCCGCGTGGTGACATGGATGACGAATCTATTCTGCTGGTGATTGTCACTGTCAAAAGGCAGGAAGGGGGCCAGTGACGGTGGTTAATGGAGGCACGGAGTGAAGGAAGGTACAAGTGAGATTGGCCAATACGGCGTAGAGATGATGAATTTGAATACATCTTTTGCTTTATCACTTGTCATCTTCACTTGCGTTCCAGTTGGTCTGCGAAAGGTGAAACGTCGAGGTGAATGGCGGCTTGCAGCCGACGACGCAAATCGGACTCGTGTTGAAGATGATGGTGTAGGCCAGGGGCGTGCGGACGAGACCTCGGAATCAGCTCATCTCAACCACTTCGCATAGGCCCATTCTATACGTCGAAGGACATTGATTTGTCGGCCCACACCAGACTTGATGTCCAATAAATCGTCCAGATCTTGCAGGAATTCTCTTTGAGTATTCCGTGGCAGGACCACCATGGCTCTTTGGCGTAGGAGATGTGTTTCACAGAGCAGGACACCGTGGTTTTCTTCAGAGATGATGCCATCCTCGTCCAAATCCGAGTTGGTCAGTGTTCGGTCGATGTTTCTAGCATTCAAGTCAGTGCTGGTCGCCGCCTTCGTTACTGAGTTTTCACATACCTGACTAGCCGAAGTGCCTCGCCCTTTTTCTGTCCCTGGCGGAGGCCTTTTCGACCACTGAACACTCCATGCAACCACTGAAACAAAGCATAAGATATCAGAACCCCAGGAGCAATCCCGACAAATCCAAACAATAGTTCTTGGCTCTTGAGGAGAGAGTCAATGCCTCCGATCGCGGTTTCGACGTCGACTTTGGTCTTCTGGACTTGAATGAGAAGCGTCCGAACCAGCTGTCCCATGATTGCATTCTTGATCGGGCTTTGCATTTCGCGCTCGTACGCTTTGAGTACAGGAGTCAGATCGCCTTCTCTGACTCTAGTTCGGATCTCTGCAATCTGGGCTTCGGTGAAGGCGGTACCATTATCAGGGTTCTGCAAGGCAAATTCCACGACCATACGTTCCAGGCTCTCCCGGTCGGCCTTCAAGCTGTCTCTGCTTTGGATGGCAATCTCGCTCTGCTCGTCGTGACGAATAGTACCAATGAGCTTTTTGGTGGGTTCCAAAACCCAATTGGCCCAGAAGTCAATGCAGGTCTGACCAAATTCCCTGAACCACTGGGCGATCTCGGCCTTCCGATTCAGCACTATCCTCAGGATTGTACTGCCAGACAGGAGAAACCCAACAGCAGGGATCCAGTATCGAACAAGCCTCGGCGGCTTACCGTACTTTGAGCGCATTAGATGCGCCTCATTTTCTTGCTTGGGCAAATGTTCATCAAGGACTTTGATGAGTGCCGCGGCTACTTCTGTCGATGAAGCTGTAGTAGGATCGAGCACATAACCTTCCTCGTCGCTCTGTGGCCTTGTGGCGGAATCTAAGAGACAGACCGTCCTGGCGATGGTGGTTTGCCAGTCCTCTTCTTGTGCATTGATCATCTGAGGTAATGCTCCATGTTTGCGCTCGTCCGGTGCACCTTCAAAGACGAGACACTCACGAACCAGCCGGCCGATGCTTGTTGAACTTGATTTCTTGAGAGTTTTAATATGTTGCAAATTGCCTCGGGCTTCGATTCGTGCGATAGCGAAAGGTGAGAGTATCTTGGTTTGAGCTTGGGCTAACGATCTCTCTCTGATGCTGTTTCGAACTAGGCGATAGAACTCGCGCCAATTCTCAGACAAGGTGTCGGTAGCCTCTCGCGCAGACGCTCGGAGGTCGGCTCCAGCACGAAACCTCTGCCGTGCATCTGCATATACTTCTTTTGCCTGTTTCCAGAACCGAAGTGGCGATGTCTGGACCGTATAAAGTGCTATGTTTGAATATGAGCCCAGTACGTCGTCCCAGTACCATATCGATTCACTCAGAGGGATTGTGCGATCCAACAAGGAATCGAGTATCAGTCCATAGACTTGAGCTGTCGCCTTGCCGGTAGCCACCCATTCCAGATTGGAGACATCTGAGTCGGTTGTTTCAGTTGCGACCTGTTGGCCTTGTTTCTTCGCGAGTTGGGAGAGAAGACTGCGCACCCGAGAGCGGCGCAACAATGGCCTCGAACTGGAGGTGGTGGACAAGGATCGGATGACAGCTTTGAGCTGGGAACTTCGAGGATCTTCTTCAGCTTTGGCAGCGATTTCGCGCCCTTCGGCACCAGCAGTTGCAACTCTTTCTTCTGCTTCTTTCAGCTGGAACCTGTCTAGAGCGGCATCGGCTCGTCGAAGGTCGCTATAATAACATCAGCAAAGCACTGCGGTAACTGGACATGAGCATACTCGTCAATGAACGACATTTCGACTGCAAAGGACAGAGTACAATCGACCCGAGCTCCGAATGGTAGTGACGAGTTCTCAGAGTATCATGGTCTGAGATGGCCACTCTGCACGTGAGTACTATCGAGAGAGCAGCTGCATCGCAACTGCGTAATGTCTCCGAGGAAGGACTACGAAAAGATATGTCTAGGGAAGTCTCGAAAACTTGCAGAAACCTGTCTGAGCAAAGCACAAGCCCTCGAGAAGTTCAAAGCAGTTCAAGAACAATCTGATTGGGTGACGTCAGGTGAACAACACTTTTGCCGTGTCGGTTCTTTATCAACGGGTTCGCATTATCGAACCCTACGACTACTCGTACCTATCCTGGCTGTCAATAACAAGGTTACCTTGCTGGTAGCCGACGTCGGTTTAGACCATCTCGAGCCATGAATTAAATAGACCTCCATCCGAGCTGTTGGTGGTGGAAGAGGAGTGGGCGTACCAATGAATCTGATATTGCCAAGCGTGATCAGGCTGCGCTTAACTCGAGTGTAAGCCGCAGGCCCAGCGAGCCTGGTAAGCCTACTAGCCCTCAGCCAGGTGCTGCCTTTCGCTTAGAGGCCCTGCTTAATAAGTGAGTTCATGCCCCCCAATTATCTCGCCCACGCCTGTAACTCGCCCGCCAGTGGACCACAAGTGATCAAGTTTCTCCAGCCACTCTCTCCAGAAGCCACCATCATCCATCATCCACGTCCGACGTCCAGCGACATCATTTGTCGCATCCATCACTCCCACCCAATTCCTCCTTACTCCCAGGCTACGCTCTGCCGTTTCCTGCATTCTACACGATCCATATCAAGATCTCAGTCGACATTCCTTCCGTCTCTTCGCCGTCACCATCACGACTGATTTGGCCGCCATCTCGCACAACTTTCACTATCTATCCCCCTCCGAGAGACACCCGTTTGTCCAACCACCCGCCCCATCTCTAAAACGAGTCGACTTACACTGCTCTCCGGCTTCCGCAACGATCATACGGCCTAGCAATGGCAGGCACGCGGAATTATGATTTCCTGGTACGACACCACTTTCATTCCTGAACGGGCACCATCGTCAACTGTCCTCAAGTCAGCAGACTGACGCTTTGTCTCTAGATAAAACTTCTCCTGATCGGCGACTCGGGCGTCGGAAAGTCATGCTGCCTGCTACGATTCAGCGAAGACAGCTTCACCCCCAGTTTCATCACAACCATCGGCATAGATTTCAAGATCCGAACAATCGATCTAGACGGCAAGCGAGTGAAACTCCAAATATGGGATACCGCAGGACAAGAAAGATTTCGGACAATCACCACCGCTTACTACCGAGGTGCAATGGGTATCTTGCTGGTATACGATGTGACGGATGAGAAGAGCTTCAACAGTAGGCATGACCCAGATCATCAGGAGACGAGACTAACACACGGGTGGCGCAGATATAAGGACGTGGTTCTCCAATGTCGAACAACATGCAAGCGAAGGTGTCAACAAGATTCTGATTGGCAACAAATGCGACTGGGAAGAGAAGCGGGCTGTTTCCACAGAACAAGGACAAGCACTCGCGGACGAGCTCGGCATTCCCTTCCTCGAAGTCTCGGCCAAGTCGAATATCAACATTGAGAAGGCATTCTACTCATTAGCATCGGACATCAAGAAGCGACTGATCGACAGCTCGAAAGAAACTGGTGCTGGAGCCGGAGGTCAGACGGGCGGAGGTGGCGTTAATGTCGCACAAAACCAGGCTGGCGGCATGGGTGGGAAGTGTTGCTAAGACCAAAGTGGACGATCACGAAAGGCTGCTTTATATTGGAGGCGGGGCCAATCCACTCTGATAGATGAAGACGGGAGAGAGGCCAGGGACGTTGCCCTTCCAGTCGGTGGAGACCACGCACCCTGGGTTAGAACGTCTACAACTGCGGATGTGTTGAGGTGGGAGGACCATCTTTGGGCTCCTAGAGCATGCAGGATGCAGCAAACGAAGCGTAATACTAAATGATGCGAAGACCGACTTTCAGGCTTTGATGACTTTCACTTGCAGGAGGGGACTTCAAGGCGCAGATATGGCGGGCTTTGGCAGTAGGCAGGCGTTGTTAAGGACATACATTGACAGAAAAGACAGTATTGGGCGACCGAGAACTTTTCCACCTTTTTGTCGATATCGTTTCGTCCCGGTTTTCTACGCACAGGTCACTTTGGTCCTTCGCGGACCGATAAATCTGTTCCCGAAAGGAATAACCCTCTGGATAGGTCAGGCATCAGGAACTCCATAGCCAGTCGACATCCCCTCTCCCGCGACCGTCTTGTCAATCAGCGTTGCGACAAGGGCACTGAGGCGATACGTCTCTGATAGCGAGAAGGGGGAATAGCACTTCGCCGATCTTAACGAGCACATATAAAACAACGTAGACCACAGTAACAATTCTCCAGGGGCAAAAGGTTGCTAGGTGTGGCCAGAAGGATTTCCCCGAAACAAACGAACATGTCAACGGCAAAGATGAAGAGCAAATTGTTTCTTGAGGCTTCATTCAGTGTTGCACTGCACTGCGCTGCGCTGCGAATCATAGATAAGCATAAGGTCAGCATTGCCAGCCAAACCGAATATCAAACAAATGCTCCGTGGAAATGCCCGTGGGTTGGTTGCGTGATGGTTCTTGTTTCGTTCGTTCTCGTCATTCAGAAATCTTTATCTGCTCAAGTCGTGCTTTATCATTTCATCAGTTCCGCCTTTCGATCAATTGCAGGACTCCGTCATACAGTGCGGAGATGGCACTGTACTGAGCTGAGCCTGAGACGGAGACGAGCTGCCTGCTCTTTCCCAGCCTAGTATCCCACCCCGACCAGGTAAGCGCCGAGCTTCTCGACCGTGTTGGCAGCTGTGCCGGGTTGTATTGTCTCTGGATAGTGTGTGATGAGGAGAGCTTGCTTCGTCTTGACGATAACGACACCTTCTCGACCCTATTTGCCAACGATCATTGATCAGCATCATGCTTGTCAATTCCCGATTCCCGACATAGGTAGACCCAACGGTGTACGCACCTTCTTCCCATACAGACTCGTGTCATCGGCCTTGATGACAATATATTTCTGGCCTGCGATATGCAATCCCGTTGACTGAACAGCCTTAGGTGTCGAGGTGTCTTTGTACGCGCCGACGACTTCTTGCATCTCTTGAGGCGTCACCTTGAAGTTCGGGGAGCTAGCCCATACGGATGTCCCCTCCGCATTAAAAATGGCGGCTTTATCAACGTGGCCGGTGCCAACGAGGCTAGGGTGCGGTTGTTAGCATGTGACTGGACTGGGGTGGGTTCGGATGCGGCTTGAAGACTTTGATACCTTTGATCGACGTATGCTGTGTCATTGCGACTGCGTCAGTAATAGCTCCATGTACCACCCCGCGAGGAGACTGGAGGTTCATGCATACCTTGCCAAGACATGGTTGCTGCGAGATGCTATACAGCTGGAGGACTGAGTGACGGGGAAAGGGAATATTTCGGAAGGACGGGTGATTTCGACAACAGCGCAAGTGGTGCTTGCGACGGGTCACTGCGTGATGGGCTGGTAGAAGGACCGGAAAGATGAGTAGGCTATAAGAGGAGAGCCAAGGGTTGTGAAGAATTGTTTTGCGGTGATGAAGCTGGACAGGATGTGTTGTTGGTGGAGAGGGATGGAAATGGTGCAGCGGAATTGGATCAGTCAGGATCAGGGTCGTTGATCGCTTGTCAATAATATGACTGTGACGTTGTTTTCTGACGAGAATATTAAGTATTTCCTTTTCAAATGACGACAAGGTCCCCTACGTGGCTTGGTGGTAAAAGAGGCAGCCTGATCAAGAAGCCCCGCCAATTCCTTGGCAGCGATTTATGGTTGTGGAACCAGCCTTGCCAGTAATTCTACTCGTGCTCTACTGTACTTCAGACAATGTTACTGAAAGCACTGATATTTGTTTGATGAATTGATTCTTCTCGTCCTGTTGCAGGGTCCGTAGCTCCAGTGCTAGACATCTAATCCGTTACATGGTCCCCGTCAAAGCAGCAAATGGAGATCCTAAATGCACGGCCCAGATCTGGCGTAAATTGGAATCCCCAATACCTTTCCAGTCCGTTCGCCTGCGCCATTCCACCAGTCATGTCATAGGCTCTCCTCTATACCATCCGTTGTCTATACTAGCCACCATTCATTCAAGCATAACCAGGGCCGGCTTGAAGATCTTCCATTGAGACGTCCCGAGAATTCTTGCTCTCAACCGGCTTGTAGTCTGGTGTCCACTTCGAGGAGAGTCGAGGAAAGCAGAAGCCCGGGTGGAAGATGGTCTGACATGCAGTCGCAATCACAATCATGCTGGGGGAGTATTAGCCCCATAATGCGGAGAAAAATAGACGGTGGGTACTTACACTCCCTCAAGGACAATGAAGCCAGTCTCGTTTTGCATGATAGAATTCCTCCAGCCACCAGCCATCTCAATGATACGATAGACGCATCGGATGAAGATGGTGAGCCAGGCAATCACGACGCCCAAGGCGAACAGCCGGAACTTAGTATCCTTCAAGGTCGTGGCTGCCTCGAGCGAGAGCGGAGTGCTCTTGAGACCCCTCTTTCGTCGCAGGATATATGTGAGGGCAGTGGCAGCAAAGAATGCCAGCGCAGCTACCTGCCAGCAGATACCGGCCATCATCAGATTATCTCCCAGGTCCTGTTGATCCTGAGTGTCGGCAGTTGATGCAAGAGCTCCACCGACCGCCTGAAGGAGCAGTGAAAGGAAATCGGCGGCGATGAAAATGTAGGTGTAGAAGCGAGGCTTGATGAAGGAAAACTGTGGGCCGAAGCACAGCGCGATGTGCTTGAGAGTCAGGTAGACGGCTGCTGAGTTGAAGGCGGGAGCAATGATCAGACAACAGATCTGAGTGATGAAGCCGGCGTCGGCGTATGGGTTGCTGTGCATTATTATCCGGCCAACGTATCCAATGGTTTCGGTCAGGCAGCCAAAGGATAGCGCAACCATGTAAGACCATGTTTTGTATCGAAAGCCCAAGCCCAAGTTCAGGACACAAAAAAGAGCGAAGAAGCCTAAGAAGAACGCGTTGGCACCAATGCTGGGAAAGTAGCCATAGACGGAGTCTTCAACAGGGCATTCAGGGGTGATGTCGGTACAGTTATTCGACATGATGAAGCGAGGTGTTTGATTTGAGGGAGGGGATAAAAGGAACACAATGTTTAGGGAGGCAGAAAGCTGTGTTGTTGTTTGTGGATAAAGAAACAGGATAGAAAATGAAAGGGGGTCGAGCTCATCTTTATCCCCGGAACCTCTTGAGGAATATGGAGCCGTAGAGTACTTTCAGCCATCGGATTCTGATACATAAGATTGAAACGACGAAAGAATTGCTGCGCCTGGCCTATCTCCTGGTCGATGGCTTGAGTTATGCAGAGGCATGGGCGCAGCCATGGCCAAGACCCATATGCGGATACGTGGTGGGTGCGCATGAACTTGACCCAAGTCGCAAGGCATAGCTCGATTAGGCGACGAGCCAAGCTTCAGGCTTTCCATGTGGTCTCGGAAGTCCCATAGATTAGGTGCGTACGTTGTAAGTAAGCAGTGAGTTCGTAGATTTACAGCCCCCATCTGGGTGCCCACAGTGATCAAAAGAGACGAACTTCGGGCCAGGGACATCAACCGTGCCAAGAGACACAGCGTGATGCATGCACGGCATGGTATACCGAATTTTGAGGCTTGTCGATCATAGCAAAGCCCACCAGACCCTGCAGTAGTGAAGGTGAAAGTGACAGTGAAGGAGAAAAGCAACGGCCGTACGATGTTTTCAACATTTAACTACGTATATAGATTAAGGTTGCGGGGTTATCCCTGGTCTGGACTAGCTCATTTTCTTAGACTTGTGCTATACTTCGTAGTCGCCTAGTAGTACTCACACTACTCGCTAACTTACTGCCTAGAGCCTTAACATTCCACGTGACTTTTGCGAGGACAATGCGGACTTCGGCTTCGAATGACTGATGCCTGTTTGATTACGTCGCTTTCACTCCACCTCTTCCCACAGCCGAATTTCTGCATCTCGTTAAGAGTCCGAGCGGAAAGCTTTGCAGCGCCAAGTTTCAGGCCCACGAACTTGAATTCCGAACGAAACGGGCGAACATTTTCACCGAATGGCTCCGTATCTAATGCGTGCGTGGCGCAAGGAAGTGTGCGACTTTCGCATCAAGCTAACCAAAAGAAGCGGCAACTTGCGATTTGCTCGTTTGACTGTTGAGGCGAGGACTTGTCGAACACGGGACGGTGTGTCTCGTCTTGTTGCGCTGCTTGCTCCTTCACTTTCGTTGGTCCTTCTTCATCTGTCCCACGAGTCCGAGCAATAATGGCTATTTTTGACCGCCGCATCTGAGCCCTATGGACAATGTCCCCTGTTGACTGGCGGTCTGAAAATTACTAAGCCCACAGCGAGATTCGGCGCCGCGGCAAGCTACGTCTTGCACCGCCAGCTCTCATTGGAACCAAGACTCGACAACGCCATGGTGGTGGCTGATGCTTGATTTGACTGTGATTTCGTTTCAAGAGAAACAAGGCCGCCTATTCAGGAGATGTTATATATTGGGGACAGCCTTGCGATCGTGAAATCGCGTGACGCGTCTCATATCGGCTCCACTAACCACCTTCAAGATCTAGTTGATAGCTCTTCTCAGTGAATATGGTCTATCATGGACCCAGTGGTGGCTGCAAAGCATGCAGAACTCGTCGGGTAAAGGTAAGTCGATGCGAGGGCTCAAATTTCGTGTTTCGTGTGTCTCCTTATCATGCTCGTTTGTCACTAACCAACCCAGTGCGACCAATCAAGGCCATCCTGTCACAATTGTATTCGCCGGCGCCAGAATTGTCCTGGCTATGCGGATGTATTCGACGGAGCTCACAGAAGCCAGAACAGTATTGTCTTGCGGCGAGTCGAGAGGCAGAATGCTTTGCGAGACTCGACGCCTAACAGCGACAGCCCAAGCAGCAACAACTCCGCCGAACATACGTCTTCAGAATCAACACCATCCAGCACAGGCAGTACGAGTGCACCTAGTTCGAAGCCTGTCAGAAAGCCTTTGCAATGGGTCATCTATTCCGCTCCGGTGACAGAGATTGAAACAAAGCATGATGATTCAGAGGCAGCGGGAAAGAACGAAAAGAATGCGATTGTTCGACCGAGACACTCAATTCCGCCCATGTCGATCGCTTTGAAGCCAGACTCTGAAGAAGCTTCGACGTGCTTTTTCTTTCGACACTACACCGGCACCGTCTACGACGAAAACGTTCACAGTGGCTTCGCTCTTATGTGGCAGCCACTTTTCCTCAAGTCCTCTGTGGATTCTCCCCTACGGGCAGCCACAACCGCGTTCACCGTCAACATAACCATGATGTGGTGCTTGCAAGGCTGTGACACTCGACCTGCGCGAAAGCTTTTGACCAAAGCAATTTCCGCGACACGGCAAGCTATCCAGAACCCCACGCCAGATAAAATGGACGAACTACTCATGACGATCCTCATCTTTGACCTCTACGACTCCATGGTCCAGCACTACGTCCCCACGCCTGTGTCCTCTGGGAAGCACAAGGAAGGCGCTCTCGCTCTAGCCCAACTCAGGGGCAAGACGAATTATGACAATCCCTTGACCAAAGGGCTTGCCAACGCGACTCGTAGCGCCCTTCTGACCCACGCTCTGGGAGCTCGGACGCACCTTATGCCAGGCGCTGAGAACCTTTTCAACGATCCTGCGTTTCCGCAAACAAAAGCGGCAGAGCTCGAGTCAATCACTGTGGAGATTATAGCTCTACAGGCTCGGCTGTGGGACATGAGACGCACTGGCCGGCGGGTACAGCAAGTCTACGAAGAAGTCATCATGGAAGCTATCAGCATCGACGATTCGCTCGTTGAATGGCGACAATCCATCACAGACCCGAGGTGGCTACCTCAATACGTTTATCGCGACGACGTCGCGCCGTCGCTTCGAGCCGCGGGCTTCTACGGCGAGCAGTGCGCCGTCTGGCCTGACCTGATCTTTGCCGAGATGTCAAACCACTACTACCAGCGCCGCTTGCTCAACCTGCAACTGATCCGCCAGGCGCTTGCTGATAATCCGAATTTTCTCGCCAAACCCGAGAATGTACAACTTCTACACACGACAGATGCCACTGTCCAATGTCTCGTCGATGCCGTTTGCGACTGCATCCCCTTCCACCTGGGCGATACAGTCGTGCTCACGAACCCTGTATACAGCGACGAGATCAACTTCCCAATCAAGACACTCAGGGATGCGACTACTGGGGAGACTACCACCATCCCATACCAGATTCCTGTCTACAAGACACGCGCCGCGGCATCTGGCGGCTGGACGTTGTTCCCCTACGTCTGCGAGATCTACCGGCTAGCCGAACCTGAAGACGATGCAGCCCCAATTGTTCTGCGCGAGGGACAGCTGGACTGGATTAAGGGCCAAGTCAAGCGGATGCAGAAGATATTCCTCTACTGCGATCCGGTGTGGTAAGTCAGACTATGTTTTCCTTGAGAAGCTTCCCGCATCTTGCTTGCTCCTATACGGACTCCTATACTGCTGATCGCCTGCGTACTGATGACTGGTCACACAGGTTCAAGAGGATTCCACCCGCTGGACGGCCCTCGGCTCCCGATACCCTGGACGCTTTTTGGTCGGGAAGGGGGTCTTTCCAAGGCTCAAAGAATGTAGCTGGGCATGGTTAAACTAGAGTCATATCCATGGTATGGTCGACGCTGGATGACAATGCTTGGATACGATATGCCGCTGAGATGAGTGGACACTGGCTGGCTTATTGGGGTGTAGTAGCGGACAGTACTCTCTCAGCTTAACTCTAACGACCCAGGTCCAATGCCACCCGTCGATGAAGACGATAACTATTCCTGTGCGAGACGTTGAGACGACACCGAATCGTCACCGTCAAAACTCTCGAATCATGGGGGAAGCCGATGCAATCTGCGAAATCATGGTACGCACTATTGAACGAAGGTTTCACCATTGTATGCCAGTCTTCTTGGGCCAAGCTTGATACGATTCCAACTCAGCAGGATACGGCTACTCGATAAGAAAGGTAAAGCGCACTCTGGCCAAGGACGGTCATCTACATTCAGTATCGTTTTCAGATGTACTTGGCAGCGCTAGTCAGGCGCGGCAAAAGACTGCTCGACAATGCAGCCAGAAATGGAACGAAGGATTTCTCGCGGCGTTAGCTTGTGAGATCATTCTGTTGCCCCCAAGGATGGTGTTCGATATCCATGCAGACCAGTATCCTCCATACCGTTTCATGAGCCTGAGCCAAGCGAGGCGCCGAGAAGGGGATACCATGCCTTGGCTGGAGGCCACAATCTTCCTGATGCAGACATGAATCTGCTGGCAATTATCAGGCTTTCAAGGAGCTACCCGCACCCAAAGCGGCGAGATGGCCTAGAAGCTGATGATAGTCCTGCGAAGGAGGTGTGTATCACGAAGTGGATCTGTCAAAGGCACTGCATCTTTTGGCGAATGTACGGACGTAAAAGAGACCTGGAGCAGAGGTCCGTTTGCATGGATCGTTTCTGGATCGTGTTGTGACGATCTGCTTCGCGGACAAAAGCACCGCCCAGAATGAGGATAGCCATAAAGAGCAGCACTCTGAACGCGGACCCCCGAGTGCAGTGCTTGGCGAAGATATCGTTGAGATACTTCGTGACTGCTTTTGTAAAGGAAGTTACGAGATTATGAAAGCTGCCGAGAGGCTCGCGTACGCATGCAAGTACATGGAGCCATGGGTTCGATGATTCCTCCACAACCAGGGCGCCTTACAGGGCGATTTTGACTTACCTTGCATTTGCGGTGGGAATGACCCCTGCTTGGGACACATGTCCTTAGGCTTACCAACGCCGGTAGGGTTGGCTTGGGGGCCAAGAGCGATGCTACATCGTATGTTATGTCATCTATGGTTGTTGTCGAGAGTGTCTCCGGTTTGATGCTCCGTACTGGCCAAGCTTATAAGCCAGTGCCCCAATGAGAGGTTCAGCTTGCCGAAGCGTTCCAGAAGGGACGGGCTCTGTGCAGATGGATTTGCTTAAGGCGTCCGTATTCTCATCGCATCGGTGCATCTGCTGGAAGATCGGCGCGCTGATAAAGGGAAAATACGGACTCCTACGACGACTGTCCCGGAAACAAAAGCTTGGGATTCAACACCGTTATTGCCAGCATCGAAGGAGATCGATCCGGCAACTACCGTGCAAGGAGCGAGCTGAGCATCACCACGGCGAAGGCGAGAAGCTGCTAGAGCCGGATTGACGCTGGAAGGATGACTTCCTGGTATATTTTGAGACTGGTAGGTGGTTCTTCCTTGTGTAGGATCTCGACTCCTCGTGGAGCGGCACTAAGCTGCTGAAGCTGCAGTGAGTGCGTTGGACAGCAGGACGCGGCCATAATATGGTCAAACTCTGTCCATTCCTGTCAAATCGACTGGATTCGCCCAGTCACGCTTTCGAAATGAGGCCGAGGTTACAAAGATTTCCACTTCGGTGGTGACATCAATGCTACGCGTATGCTTCATTCTCCAATCATTCAACAATATCTCTTCAGCCATCATTATCGTCAACTTGAGGCATGGAATCCTAACTATTTCATGGTATACACCACTAGATGCTGCTAAAGGTAAGAAAATGCATCCGTCACCAGGCTGAAACTGGTGAGAAAGAGCCCCCACGAGTCATTGGTTCGCTTACACATCACCTGCCCCTTCTTTCACAGGCGAAACCGGTGCTGCAGCTCTTGCTTCCGCAAGCGCTTGCGCCTTGATTCGACGTGATGCCCGTCAAGCAGCACGACTTCTGGGTCAGGTTTTTTACATATCTCGAATTGTGAGCCAAACCTCAGAAGCTCGAGCGCCCATCGGACATGTCAGAATAAAGCTGCCCCATTCTACGCAGAAACATCTCCCCAAGACCCAGGTTGGCCAGCGCCAGTTTTCGGTCTACAGCGGTAGGCGAAACTCGGCCCCCAAAGCCACAGCGTTGCTATGGTACGTTCATGCATGCCCCTTTTACCGGGATATTGTTTGAGGTCGCCCACAGTCATCACGCCGAGAGGACGGCGGGCAACACTTCTTAAGGCTCAGGGCAAGCGCTTCCGAGTCCATTGCACTTCACCAGTCTTTCCAGCTTACATTCTGCGCCGAAGACCTCATAATGGGTATTGACATCGAGAACAGTTCGATACATCTATTTCAGTCTCCTGAAAGGCTCGAACTTCTCAACGATATCGACAGATTCCGCCAGCATGGACTCGCAAATCTTCCTCAGATTGTCGTATGCGGGGATACGAGTAGTGGCAAGTCATCCGTGCTGGGAGCCATCTCCGGGATAGGTTTCCCAGTGAGCAGTACCATTTGCACCAGATTTGCAACTGAAATTGCTTTGCGGTATTCGAACGACGACACCGTGTCCGGGCGAGCATTCATCAGTCCAGCTCCCAACTCCCCAGAAGCACATTGTTCTCGGGTCAAATCATTCGACAAGGCCATTGCTAGTCTAGAAGCCATCCCAGAAATCATGCAAGAAGCCCAAAATGCCATGGGCCTTGGCAATGATGCTGGTATAAGTCGTGATGTACTACATCTAAGGCTTCAAGGGCGACTACTACCAAATCTCACGCTGGTAGATCTACCAGGTCTCATTCACGCTTCCGAAGATACGAACGATATAAGAAAGGTTCAAGAGCTTGTTGAGTATTACTTCAATCAACAGGAGAGTATCATCCTGATTGTTGTCTCCGCTGAGAATCCTATCAACAACCAAGGTATCCTGACATCCTCGCGGCGTTTTGATCCCACTGGAGCCAGGAGCATCGGCGTTATCACTAAGCCGGACCAGGCTCAGCGAAGCGACAAGATCGGACTGTTGCCTGCGATCATTTCACTGGCCAAGAACCAGAACAATACCTACAAGTTTCGGCGACCTTGGCATATTGTCCGCTGCCTCAACGATGACGAACGATCTCGAGGTGTCGATCGTGAGATTTTGGAGCAAGAACTGTTCTCAAGAGACCCGTGGGACGAGTTTGACCGTAGTCAGCTCGGCATTAGATCGTTGAGATCTGAGCTATCCCAGTATCTGCAAGAGCATATAATCTCTGTCCTGCCACAGCTGATGGAGTCTCTCGAGGGTAAGATAGCTCGTGTCAAGCGTGAACTGGAGGCACTTGGACCTCCACGGGCCGCTCGCGCAGAGCTCATGCAATATCTTGTCAAGATTAGCGGACAATATTCCTCGCTCGTGGATGATGCCTTGTCAGGTGACTATACCGATCCATTCTTCCAACGCAAAAGTTCAAACACAAGACTGAGAGCGACAACCATGGCCAAGACCGATGCTTTCGAAACAGCAATGCGCACACAAGGGCATACCTTCGAAGTCACACGAATGCCATTCGCATTTTCATCTCCATTAAGTCGAACTCAGAAAATTACTGAGTCAGACGCTCTCATCAAAGTAGGCAAGCTGTTGGAAAGCCACCGTGGGCCAGAATTGTCGTTCCTGTTCAACCCCCGACTGGTCGGCGAGCTTTTCAAAGAGCAGTCGCAAAACTGGCCAGCCATGGCGTCGACATACACAAAGGAGATCTGCCAGGCTGTTCGGGCTTTTTTGCGAAAGGTTGTCGAGCATATTTGTCCTAAGACCGGCGAGACCTCTGAGCGCATTCTGCGGCACGTTTTTTGATGACGCTTTACATGGCATCCAGCAGACACTGAATGCCAAAGTTTCTGAACTTTTCGCGCCCTACCAAGGTCCGTTCCTCTTCTCCACGAAGTCCAGATTACAGGCTAGTTTGAAAGCCGTCGAGCTTGAGGACTGTCTAGAAGAAGAAAACGCAGGTAAAGTCAAGTTGGCACCGAAAGGTCAAAGTCTCCTGCCGAGCGTTCAGCCAAGCCCGGATAAAGAGACGTGCATGAAATTGATTCAATATTCGAGGGCCTATTACAACGTCGCCTTGGAGAACTTCATTGACAACATCATCGTTCTCGGTGTTGAGGCATGTCTTCTTTCTAAGCTTGGCGGTATCTTCTCCCCTGGTACCGTTGTCCGGATGGATGACGAGATGCTGCGGCAGCTAGCGGGCGAATCCGCCGACCAGGTGCGAGAACGTGAAGACCTACAAACGCAGTTGCGGACCTTGGAGGCCTCTTTGAAGACGTGTAAGAGACATGTCAGTCGAGAGTTTGGCGCGCCGCCTCTCGCGCAGATACTTGCCCAAGCCCAGGCCCCGGCGACGGGGAATGGGATATCAAGCGCCAGCTCTAAGTCTGTCGGTTCGGGCACGTCAGCATCTAGGCTATCTGGTTCCAGCACAAGCACGTCAGAGTTTGCGTCATTGGATTCAGGCGCCGCGCCAATATTCTCTTTCGCCGAAACAGACGCATCCAGCAAGCTCCTCGGAAGAAGCAAGACTGGCAGCCTTCAGGCTACCAGTACGAGTTCACCACTTTCCAGCTTTGATAACCCTCAACATGACAGTCAGTTCCGCGGGTTTTGATGGGTTGGCTGGCGACCAAATTCTTTGCTCACCTCACATTCAAGACCAGCCTCGGAATTTCCTTGACTACCATTACTCAGGCGGATAGCTGTTGTCTAGTGCGGTTGCTTTCGAGACCCTCGTCAGGCTGCGCTCTTGTTTGCCGAGAGCTCTTTTGCCATAAAGGAGGGAACCCTGCAATATTTCTGTTTACGTTCTTATGGTTGAAAGAATCGGCACTTTGTTGTACAGTGCAATTATGTATCTCCCGCAAAAGGCTGCTGTAGAAGTCCTTTTTCGGAAACATTGTACTCATGACTCTGCAGAGACATTCAGCTCAGGTGTCCTCTGACATGTTCGGGTAGAAATGCAAGGCAAAATGTGATGAAGATCCTGGAATACAATTGCCCATGTTTGTTTCCATGGATGTCGCGTACTATACTTCCTTCTGTCAGATCTGTATGCTCGTTCAGGTAAGGGGCAAGGGGTCCTCATTCAACAGCCTGCAAAATGATAGTAGGGTCATGGCACATAATTTCTATCAGTCTAGCATTTGATACTACCGTACATCTTCCAGGCTCGCAGAGCTTTTGTTTACAAAAACGATTGGTCTCTCTTTCTCACCAAGCGGAGAAAGCGAATAATCCGTCCCTGCTCTCCAGGTCACAATTACCGGGTCATATCAGTCACTGAAGCCCTACTGCCACTAGATCTCACAGACGACGCCACCGATCCGGCGCTGGACCTCTTCACGGCAAGCGGCAAACGTGGCGGCAACGGCACCGCACCGTCTCCGCTGCCTCTCCTGGGCGGGGAGTTCCTGGCCATCTCGGTCGTTCGGCCATTGAGGCTCGACGAGTTCCTGCTCCATCGAGAATCCACGCCCACGCCCACGGGCATGGCACGCATCAATCCAGCGGGGAAGGGCAACGGAGAGAAAGGAGCATTCGATGCACTCTCCGACGGAGTGATGGACCTGTGGCTGCGGTACTGGCTCATTGGCGAGTCGATGACGGACTCTGGAGGCGTGGGCGCCGGAAAATCTGCTGGACTGGGCGTGGACACGCTCTCGCGGATGTTCAGACCAGCAACGGGAGCGGGCATGAGCGGCGTGAGGACATTGCCTGGTGTGCGTCGTAGCTTGGGACGTTTGCCTGCGACTGGCGTCGGTGGATTGTTCGCCAGACCGCTGGGATGGACCAGCGTTCCGTCGGACTGCCGGGGCGACACGTACTCCTCGAGGATAGTGTTGGCGGGGTATGTGGTCTCTGTGTCGCTCGACGCCCAGGTCGGTGGCCTCTTGGTGCTTGGTATGCTGTCCTGCCGCAAGGTTGGGCCGTTGCTGCTGACATCGCTCAGGGCGAGCGGCACCTGGTCGGTGAAAGGGTTCTGCAGCTTTTCGCTCAACAGGTTCGGGGTGCTTGCCAGTGCGAGTTGTCGTGGGCGTGCGCCGGCAAGTGTAGGGTTACCTACCTGCATCATGGTCGGGCCTGCGCCGTCGCCATCTTCCTCGCCTGAGAGTCTCTGGCCGCGACGATTGCGGAACGCTGCCAGCCGGACTCTCAGTGGTGTGCAGTATCGAAACAAAAGGTATGCTGTGGCCGCGACACAGATCACTCCCAAGACCGAAACTACCGCAATAGCTGCTGTGAGGTTTACGGATGAGTGTGTATGCACCTTGGCCGCAGGTTGATTGGTGGTTGTCGATGCCGCGCTCGTTCCCGTCGCCGTCGCCGCAGCAAGGCTGGGTGAGTTCAATGCCGTCGTCTCCATTGCGCTGGTGGCCGAAGTAGAGCTGGCGTAGATAGAGCTTGCAGCTGGAGCAGTCACCATAGACTCCATTGACGTGGCAGAAGTCGCCATGCCGGAGCTAGTCATGCTTAGTTCAGGCAGGAATGGGTTGTCTGCCATCACAGTGGTTGGAGGAAATTGACCTCGTCCACCTCCTGGGAGACTGCCGCTGGCAAAAGGATTCTCATCTTCATCCATGCTGTCATCCCCACTGTCATTCCCGTCATCGCTTTCGTCGTCGCCGTCAGAACCTGTGCCGTCCGTTTCTGTTGCCTTTCCCAGGACAGTGTAGAGTAGTCCCGCTGGCAAGCCTGAAGGCAAGCTCTGAGCTGCATGATCTCGGCGCAAGAGATCTGATCTTCGGAGGGAGTATGGGTTTGTCCTTTCAACCCACGTCCTGTCGATACGGTAGCGTAGGTTGTTCGGAGGCATTCCCGATCACAGTCCCTTCTGCATTCGAGGAAGAGTTTGTTGAGCAAGAAAGTGGCGACGACGGTCAAAACATCAGTAGAATCGGACAGCTTCGAGGGACCAGCCTTCAGATACGAAAGGAAAGTGACGAAGTCAATTGAATTGTGGTCGACCAGCGTACTCAACAAATGAAAGAGCAAGATGCAAGGCAGATGGAAGAATGTGATGGGTTTTCCAGCCGTGAACGCCCCTACCTGCTGCACTGCGGTTCTGGGCAAGGCATTGACCACGCAGCTCCGCGTATTTGCGTGCTCAGCGTTCCCGATCGGCGTGCTAAACCGGCATCGTTTCAGGTCAGGGAGCTATGCTTGATGGGTAACTGTCTGAAGCCAATGTTGAAACACGTCCAAGTGGCACAAGCTGTGACTAACATGGATAAGATAGTCGAGGCCGTTGCTTGAGTTCTTCCCGAGCCAGTGGGCGATGACCTGTATGTCTTGAAATTTGCGTGGAGAGATGTCTGAGGTTGAACTCTGAAACGTGCACAGTCTCGAGTAGCGGAAGATCCCACTTGGCAAGGGGACAGTCATACTCGCACCATGGGGCGGAGTACGGAGTATTCAAATCAACGAGACAGATTTGGCGCAAAAACGGCATACAACCCACTCAGCGACAGGATGTCCTGGCCGTGTTTACCTCCGGGCTCCTGATGAATGCAAGCTTCGCAAGTGGTTGGCGAATGTTGACGAGGCTTCAAACGATTGAACTGATCTCTTTGGTGACATCAGACAGAGGCTGTCGACGAGCTTGGCGTCTCTCGACAATGCTTTTGCTACATTTGAGGCACGCCCAATCAATTGGCATCCCCCACATAGATACTATCTCGTGCTTGAAGCTGTAAATCAAGACGGCGAGGAGGGAGAACAGAGGTGGCACGGGTGGTGATGAAAAAGGGGGGTCCCGGAAGGAACAATGATAACCCGAGTGTTTACATAAGCAGAGCCCACGTGACCTCCGCTTTGTTCTCGTGTTTCTCCGAGACGAACAAATCCTTGCCCCAGGCACCCACCAGGTACCTTGCCTTTTTTTCAACTCGTACACTTGTCCCGAAGAACAACTGTTATAACCATTGTACAAGCAATGTGACTCGTATGAGAACTGTGAACACATCGGCCCTAGAAAGGCCCAGACTTATCGATCGGACAAGCCACTGCAGTGTCTCGTGCGCTTCGCAGACCGATCGCGATTGCACCCGATTATCACACCACCTTTCAAGTTTCATCACGCAGTACTCCGTACGCCTAGGGATCCAACGACCTGAAATCGGTACCCAAGTACTCCAAAGTACCTCCGCTCATTCGGCAACGGCGAGGCTCCGGCTTGGTTGGCCTTGTGGCATGCATACTATAAAGGGAAAACCGTCTTGAGGCCCGGTAATTTGCCTCCCATCTGACACCATACGGCGACTGCGACCAAGAGATGGAGCCGGTATCGGTGAACAGTGAGTGCTCTAATAAACAGCTAAGTAGCCGCAGGATCGCTGAAAACTTTTCTTTTTCATCGTGACAACTCAGGGAAACCCTTGCCTTCTTCACCGCTCCAAGACGCAAGTTCTATTCAGGAATCCGACTTGCTCCTAACCGTGATTTAAGACTTCTTATCATTCAAATCGTGTTCTTTCCAAATCACAGCTTTCCCGCTCATCCTGCGGCAACAACTAACAAGATGATAATCGCACGCCGTTTCTCCGTCACAAACTTCCTGATCGCAACATCCGCGCTGGCCTTCCAGGTCTTCGTCCTCTACCCGTGGCACGAAAAGCTCGACGAGGATTTCCACGAGTTGAAGCAAGAAAATCTGCGGCTGATGCAGGAGATTCAAAAAACTCGCATCCAGGATTTGAAAGAGATCAAGGAGACCTTCAGCAAGCTTCGTGCAAACTGAGAGAATACTGGGAAGACGAAAATTTTCAAAGGGAGACGCGTCCGCCTTTCGTTCTTAGCCCGAGGCTCGAGAACAAGGCCTTTCCTTGCGCCGCATGCTACCCCAATGGGCCTTGCCGCCGAGTTGTGTGCAGTCATCACCACTTCGCGGGCGCCAAAACATTCCCGATCCCGAACCACAATCTTCCTGAGAGTCCTGCGAACGAGCCAGGGCTGTTTTGGGATCGCAAAGGCCCATCGGAAGGACAAGTCTGGACATCAACTAAGCAACATGGACCCATTCTCGCGGTCTCTGAAGCCACCTCGGGCGGGTGAAGAGGATTGTCTGGATGACCACACCACCCTCGAGTGCGATTCGAGCTCCAATGACAAACACCAGGGTTTTCTCGGGACCGATTTGTTCAAACTACATGCCTTTTCTAATTTCAAATTTGTCTGGTAGACTCTGGAAAGCTTCATGCTCTACATGTTTTTACGCCGAGCGTGGTTGAGCGCCACAATACGAATTGCTGAGCCACGGTATCTTCAGGAACCAGTTGATTAGAGTGAGCAGAACGGTCGCTGTTGCCATGCTCGCGTGGCATTGGCTGCCAACGCTGAATCACTCCCCGGAGGATAGACACCCTTTGAGAAGACCTTGCGAGTGAAAAAGGATGATGTTGAAAGCTGTTCCTCAGGGAGTGGAATCATGGTAACAGGGATTTGCAGGTACTACCGACTACCGTACAGCAGAAGCGCAAGCAGAAACAAGATGGGCGGTCAAAGACTTGGTGCTATAGATTTTTACATTCAAAATGTCTTTGGTAGACACCAAATGCATGTTACAAGCAATACTCTGACAGACTGCGCGTCCCATCTATACATGATCCGCTCTATGGACTCTTTGCATGTGCAGTTAATCATTACGCCCCTCGCCCCTCAAAGCATGTGCCTGTTCCACGTTCTTTATAGTTGTCGTCGCCCGCAAAACACGGAGCCAACCAGTACAAATTGTCGTCCCAAGCCTGGCTTCAGCCAACGTTAAAAGCTGATTAACATCGACCCAAAACTTGAAACAGCCACCCAAGTACACATGTTCCGGCTTCATACCATGTTCTGTACAATTCGCAACCCTGTCGCTAAGTCTTCCTGCACTGGCTCGTCAAAACGGTCGTCTAGAACCATCATCAGGAAACAATTGCAGATGGCGTGCACGATGTTCCGTTCGTAGTGATCACTGCTCCTCTGTCGTGGTGGCGTTTGAGTCGGTGGCAGTAACGTCGCGAGGGGACAGCGGTTCTGTATCCGCGTTGTCGTTCACGTCCTGGACACCATGACCACTCGGGCCCTCGTCCTCATTGTCATTCACGACCCATTCTCCTTCCAAGTCCTCACCACGCTCATGCCTCTGCTTTGCGGCCTCACTCTGCAAATAGCTGGCTCTTCTTTCCGCCTCCTGCTCATGCTTCTCACTCACATTTACAGCAAGGAAACTCTTCGGGAGCTGGACCGTATTGAACTTCGCCTTCAGCGTCGATATGACCTCTTTCCAGTCCTGATGATTTGTTAACGAGCGCCTCGGTGCCGATCCAATGGCGTGTTTCGAGTCAAGAGATACGTCGAGAGGGTCGATGGTATGGCACCCCGGCGAGATGGAAATGCGTATCGAATAGGTCGACTCTGCAGTGTCAGCATCCTTGGCCTCGTACAGTTCGAAACAAATCTGAGAGAGATAGTCCAGCTCGGGAATGGTGGAGCGCTTGATCTTGGTGTGAATTCCACCTTCCATGATGCAGTTGAGAAGTGTGTAGATGTGAGATTCCTTGGTGAAATAGATGAACGACTTGGCGTCGCCCGAAGCTTGGAGCTCTTCGAGATCGTCTACAATCTCTCGAAGGAGTGGAAGCGATGTCAGAAGGCCAATCTCCAGTTTCTCCTCGTCACTGATGCCGTATTCTTGTGGTCCGATGTAGTCAAACAGAATTTTGCTGTATCGATACAATTCTCTCAACCGACCGAGGCGTTGATCGAGGCTGGATTTGGTCTCGGGAGGTCCACTGAACAGCTTGAAGTAGGAAGCACCTTGTTCCCACGAATACAAGGGCGGAGCCGGCACTGGCTGCTTGAGGACTGATTGCCTCCTCAACCCAATCTTTTGAGCGAAAGAGTGCTTGTCGGTGAGGCTACCTGCGGCAGAGACGATGCTCTCCTGACGGCTTTTACTGACAGGAGAAGCCGACCCCTCGACGTGCTCTGACTCCGGCGGACTAGCTGACAACGCAAGGCCTTCCTCCCTTGCCATCTCATCCAACAGCGACTGACTCGGGGTGAAGACCCATTCAAGGAATTGCTTGTTGTGAAGTGCATCATACTTCATGGTGTCGTACAACTCGGAAATCTTGCTGGGGTCGGCCTTCTCGGTGTCGCAAAATTCGGTGAACAACTTCTCCCAGCGCTCCTTGAAAAGTTCTGCGTCTTCTCCGGTGCACCATCTGGATTGTATCGAGGCAACAGTGACGGTGTCTTTGTTTGTGTCTTTGGAATCTGGAGAGCCGTTCAATGCAGCTAGCGAAGCAGCGGCGCCCGTCGTAAGCTTCTTGAAATTGTGTCTCATGACTCTCCGATGGAATTTGAGCAGATCAATCACATTGTGCATGACAACGAATGGCGATGCAACATCCTTTGGCCATGCGAATGCCTCCGGAACATTGCCTTCCCGAAGAAGGTGCTTAAGCTTCTTCTTCACCTTGTCCATGACATCCTTGGCAGCGTTCGAGTCGTCCAGAAGATCCTTCCTGACCTGAATGAAATCTTCTGCGATATCTTGGCGATCGAGGAACGCAGCAGTCCATATTTGCGCACTGGTCTTGACCCGTTTCTCGGAGCTTGTGAATATGCGGACATCGTTGAAAACCTCTCTATTGAGCAACTTGAAGTCGTCGCGCATATTGGCTCCGAGATCCTGGGACTGATAGCGAGCTGAGTGGGTAGGCTCTCCTCCCCACTTCATGACTAGCTGCAGCTTGTCCAGGACAAGATCATTTTCTGCTGCTGAGAATCGAGAAAAGGTTGCTCCGGATATAGAGTCGCTTCTGGTCTGAAGTCGGCGCAGCTGGGCTGTATCTCTGGTTTCTGATATTGAGCTGGAACGTTCCGCAAGTGGTGACTCTGAGATCTGGAATGGTTCCGTCTCGGATATCGACAACACAGACGGACTACTAGGATGCGCAGCGACATTGGTATTGGCCGACATCTCCTCTGGTCTTCGCTTTCGAAACATGGGTTTGATCTGCACTTTGGTGCCAGGCTGTGAGCCCTTCTTGGCAAGCGCAACTCGCAAATTGTGCAATTTATCCGGATCTTCAAGATGGTCCCGCTGCGCAATTTTCACTGCTGCCTCGACACTGGCCAAAGCGGCTTCACCTTTCAACAGCACCTCTTCGTGATGGCCCTTCAGGAGATCAGCAAAGACCTGGGAGTGGGCCGTGAATTTGATCTTCTGCTTTGGCGTTCTATCCGCGTGTCGAATGACCGTAACAAATCCCTTCAACTTCCACGAGTGTTTTGAGCTAGGCATGGGAGCTGGTGCCTCCTGCTCTCGAGCAGATGGTAAACTCTCGTTCTCAGTTGCGCTCGTCGGCGCCGTGTTCACAATTGGTGGTGGGAGACTTTCTATATTTTCTGCGGCATTTGGCATCGCCAAGGCATTGGGATGCCTCTCCAAGCTGGGAGGTGAGCTCAACGGTGTGGTCATGGTAGACGATTTCGGAGAGCCTGCGGCAGTTACAGAGTGGTGCCGGTTGGAATGAGGCAAGTGTTGAGACAGCTTGGTCATGCTTGGAGATTTCAGGATCGTCTTCAATGCTGAGCGATGGGAGTGGCTCGTGCCTTGGCGGCGGGCTGGAAGGTCGTCGCTTGATTCGGCAGGTAGCTCGTCCAGCATGCCATTTTCCTGCTTGAACTTCTCGGAGACGAACATGCCTCGCAGGATTTTGGCGCAATCATTGTAATAGTCTTCATTGTCTTTGACGAAACTCCATCCGTTAACGTCGATGATGTAGCTGGCATTGCCGGTCCGCAACATATCGAAGCCACAGATGCGTTGGCCGAAAGCTCGAGCAACCTTTGCTGCTATATCCCGTTCGGCATCGTTGAGTTTCGTCACATACCTAAGCTCCTTTCCGTGGGTGTTTCGACGAACCAACCCATCCACCACGGGCGACTTCCTTGTCTCTGCGTGGCAGTAGTCAGGGCCGACAGTGTAGGCTTTGACGTCTTCAGCATTTTCCGTCCTGAGAAATTGTTCATAGATGTAGCTGCTATTCGGTTCCGTGATGGATCGAGGCACGTTCAGATTAGGATCGTACTCGGAGGATTTGTTGCCTATCTTTCTGAAAAGCCTTCTTGCTCCACCGTCCTGAGATCGGGGGAAATAAATGATGACGTTGTGGTCTTCTCCATTGACAGGCTTTTCAACAAAAGGCTTCTTGAGAGATTTCCCGTCCACGACAATGGTATCACCCTCGTCTGTTAGCTCGACCGATTTAGTTATAGGGGTACCACCGCCTGTGCCATCTTCGGGGCCTTCCAGTACGACACCAGTCATGTTGTAGACATGTTGGGCAAGCTCAGGGGATTCTAGCCTTGGTCCACCGTCTCGATTGACTTCGATGCGCCTCGGTGTGGGAATCTGCATGTGGTCCAAAATTTTCAGGCACAATCGGCGATCCCAGAGAACCTTTTGCATAGGCAAGTCATTGACAACGAAAGGCTTTCGCAGTTTGACGTATGCAATGGCTTTGTCGAGAGGAAACCCATCGGAGAAAAAGGATATGAGGAAATCACTGTCAAGATCAGCGGCCAAACATTCCTGTTGCTGTCAAAGTTGGCTCAGTGCCTTGACGTACCATATAGGCCAGTTCTCGACGTCTGAAAGCGTTAGCAGCATTCGACGAATTCAGAAGCGTCAGAGCACTCACCCTCGTCGAGGATTGCCTTGTCCCCGAAGACGATAACTTCAAAGTCGCCATCACCTTGAAGACGAGTCAAGATCTGGCGACTGGGTCGGCTGCGGGCTTTGACGTCGAGTGCACAGACTCCGATTCTCCCCATGGATACCTTGCTCTCGGTACTCGCAGCGTCGTTCTTGGAGGGCCCAGTGCCACTGAGGCGCCGACTAGAAGAAATTGAGCGTGGTTTGGGGACTCGCGGGACTCTGTTGGGCAAGATGGTCTCGGAAATATCGGGCCTCGGTATAGATCCCAGGGTTTGGCCGGCAGGAATAGAGGTATCACTCTTGGTAGCGGACGAAGGGGACGTGACCTGAGAAGACAAGGTTGACACTATATCTGACTGATTAGGAATGCTTGGATTGAAGGCAGGAGGCGAAAGCAGGGGCAGACCTGGGGCTTTTGAGGTGGAGGCCGTGGTGACCACGGTCCGGTCGTAGCCCGTCGTAGAAGTCTGAGCAGTAGGTGAGGCGCCAAATAAGGCCCTATCTCCATCGAGACTCTTGAGCGAAGCGGGTGGACTTCTGGCGTCATCCTCGGATCTTCTCTGAGACCTCGGGGAGTTCAAAGAGGTGGACAAGCGCCTGTCTGCGAGGGGCTTGGAGATGGGAGGCGGCATACTTATGCTAGAACGGTCGGCCGAAGCCTTGGTGGTCTCGGTGTGGGCAGCCTTGCGGACATCAGGATTCTTGTGAGCGGCCAGCAGCGAATGAGTTGAAGGAGTGCGGCCGTTGGGGAAATGAGGTCTAGAAGAAGTAGACGATGAAGCACCGGAATGAACCGCAGTCAGAGAAGCAGTATCGTCCAAAGCATTGTCGGAATTGCTGGTTGGAGTCCGCCTAAGAGGCGCGGATTGGTCCATTTTGCCTGTCGAAGTTATATTCAGATATGTCCAGGATAGCAATAGCCAAGGCAAGCCCAACAATCAAGGATTAGTAGAAGGCCGAATACAGCGTTGATCGAAGCGAATGACCGTAGGAAAGGAGCACCGATAAGTGTATCAAATTTACATGTTGGAAGACTGATACCAAGATAGTAGAGAAGAATCGATCTGGACACCTGGAGGGGCAGAAAGAATGGGTAGAAGAAGCTGGAGTCAGTGCTGGACCTGCCCGCCGCCCGCTGCCAATATTATTGTTGAATATTCCTCCCGCTCCCCCCGACGTCATCCGCCGTCAAATCGCAGCCGACGAAAAAAATAATTTATTGTTTCCCATTTGGGAATCGTTCAGTTCATTGCAAAGAGCGAGCCACCTCGATCACCATCAACAGCGTACTGCAGCGCACACCTCAGTCAAGACTTTCTCAGAGGGCCCTGTGCCATGCTCTTGTTGATATGGAGGATCCCGTCGAATTTCCCCTCGCAAAGAGACAGCGACGTGAAGATGCTGTCGCCGAGAGAAAGCATCCAACGAGTTCGCGACTGTTTTCTCCGTTCAGAGTACGTTTTCTCCCCTTCAACCAAAGGGACTTATTTTCTCTGACCATGGTTCTTCGCTAGACGTTAGGTTTGGTTTCTCCGACCAGTGTCCCCTTCACTTCCGTCTCCCTGGGAAAGACGACCTTCCAGATCACCACATCCGTCGGCAATGCCCTGCAAACGTACGACCTGCGCAGAGGTCTGAACCTCGTTTTCCTCAGTCGTCCACAATGTCCCCGTCCGATTACCGCCACATACGCATACCGCGATCGAGTCTTTGTCGCTTGGGGCGGATCGCAGCCCGACGCTCCGAGAGGCGTCTGGGTATTCAAGCGCGGGAGATTGGTTGGAGAACTGGATCTGGGCGATACCCATCCTCAAGAGGTTGGACAGATACTGGTGCTTGGATCGTGGGTTGTGGGTTGTGGAAAAGAAGCCATAGAGGTCTGGAAAACCGACTCTTACGAACATTATACTACAATTCTGCCATCCACACCGCCTGCCACCAGCAATTCTCGGGCAGTTTTCTCGGGTCAGATCTGTACGCTGCCAACACTTCTCAACAAGGTCCTTGTAGGGAGAAGAGATGGCCTCATTGAAGTTTACAATGTCAGCACCGGAAGGTTGGTTCATACAGTCCTTGCACCATCTGCCAGCTCTGGCTCGGTGACTGCGCTTGCACCAGCCCCGGCCTTATGTCTGCTAGCGGTCGCCTACGCGGATGGCTCTTTGATCATCCTCGACGTCGAATCGGATGAAGAAGTTTTACAATTGCGTCAAAAGAACACTAGGAAGCCCATCACCTCAATTAGCTTCCGCAGCGATGGCATGGGGGCAGGCGAAGATGGTCGCATACCGGGCGTCATGGCCACCTCGAGCATTGAGAGCGGAGATATAACACTATGGGACCTCAACCGAGGTGGCAAGGTGGCCGGAGTAGTTCGAGGAGCCCACGAAATTTCTGCCGTTGGTCAAGCGACAGGGGTCAACAAGGTCGAATTCCTGCCCGGACAGCCCGTACTGGTCTCCTCTGGCTTGGACAATGCTTTGAGATCCTGGGTGTTCGACGAAAGCCCTTTCTCCTCTACTCCACGGCCCCTGCACTCACGGAGCGGACACGCTGCTTCCATTAACAAGCTCAAATTCCTGCCCGCTTCATCGGATGGATCAGACGCAGCAGGTAAATGGCTCCTCTCTGCCAGTCGGGATCGAAGTCTGTGGGGGTTCAGCCTGCGGCGAGACGGACAGAGCACTGAGCTAAGCCAAGGCGACGTCAAGCACAAGGCTCGAAAGACCGGGCTTCTCTCTGATGATGTTGCTGGAGTGGAAGAGTTCAAAGCTCCACCAATCATCGACATGGCTTGTTCTTTGAATCGAGATGGCGGAATGGGTGCGGTAGGTGGTCCCGTGTGGTCCAACGCAAAGAATGCAAGTGCCGAAGAAACCAGCGCGACTGGTTGGGAGAGCATCATCACGGCTCATGCTGACGACCGCTTCGCAAGGACGTGGTCTTGGGGCAGGAAGAAGGCAGGCAGATGGTCATTCGAGACGGGTGATCACAAGCCCGTGACAAGCGTTGCCATCACTGCTTGTGGAACCTTTGCTATAATCGGTTCCGCTGGTGGCAACTTGGACATGTTCAACTTGCAATCCGGTGTCCATCGTCAACGATATCCTCCTCGCCTGACCCCTGCTCAGCTCAAACAGTTCAAACAACAAGCTCAATCGGAAGAGAACGTGTCTGTCCCGCAAGGTCACCGCGATTCGATCACTGGTATCGTTGTTGACAACCTCAATCGCACGATGGTGTCCACCAGTCTCGATGGATCTATTATTTTCTGGGAATTCTCAACAGGAAAAATCCTTGAGAGACGTATTGACACTGATGCCATCCCTACAGCAACCCGGTACAACCCGGTGTCCGGTTTGTTGGCATTGTCTTGCGACGACCTGTGCATCCGTATTCTCGACATTGAGACGCGAAAAATCGTCCGCGAATTATGGGGTTGTGTCGGCTCAATCTACGACTACTGTTTCTCGCATGATGGTCGCTGGATCGTCGCTTGCTCAATGGATTCGGTCATTCGAGTCTTCGACCTAGCGACAGGCCATCTGATCGATGCTCTCAAAACAGCAACATGTACGAGCATCGCCTTCTCCCACACCGGCGAATTTCTAGCCACAACACACGCCGGGAGCGCCGGCATACATATCTGGACCAACAAGGCTCTATTTGCGCACATATCGACACGGCAAATTGACGACGTCAGAGGAGTCATCGACCTCACCGAGACCGCTGTGTTCCAAGCCGCCAGCCACCTGGCCATTACAGAGACCGGGGAGTCGATGGACGACGAACAGGTCGACGGCCTCGACACCACTTCCGCCATGGACCAACTAGACCAACGTCTCTTGACCCTCTCCATCGTCCCTCAATCACGCTGGCAAACACTGCTCAACCTCGACAGCATCCGCGAGCGAAACAAGCCCATCCAGCCGCCCGAGAAGCCCAAGGCTGCGCCCTTCTTCCTCGGATCGGCTCTGACCAACACCTCCACCAAAGGCGCGGATCCATCCTCAAACATGACCGCAGACACCGACGGGATGATCGAAGACGCCGAGCGTTCCCGCATCTCTCGTCTCGCCTTGTCCTCCTCGAGGGCGTCACAGTCACATTCCCAACTCTCCTCCCTGCTCGAAACATTCACGCCATCACCTTCCGCAACAGACCCATCCGCACTATCCGAATACTTGACCACTCTTCCCCCCTCCGCCGCAGACCTGGAGATCCGCAGCTTGACGCTCCCGGAGATGCCGCTGTTCGTGCGCGCCTTGACGGCGCAGCTCAAATCGCGCCGCAGTTTCGAGCTGGTGAATACGTGGATGAGCGTGTTCCTCAAGATCCACGGCGATTTTGTCGCCGACGTGCCCGATCTTAGCGATGCCGTGCGTGGGTGGAGAGCCGTCATGCAGGCAGAGGAGGAGAGATTGAGCCGTCTTGTCGGGTACACGAGGGGTATTGTCGATTTTTTGAGAAGTGCCAGGTAAAGTCGGTTGGGCACGTGATAGAGGTTCACAAGGCCATTAGTACAATCATTGATGACCAAGCCCGCTCGGTTTGCCAGTGTCCCGGTTTGTAAAAAGGCTCGTCTGATGTGTGGCCGTAGGATGCTGTGCAGCGCTGCAACTCGAGTAGTAGATCTTGTTTTTGCTAGCTTCGTGATGCTTTGGAAGCACAGCGACGAACCAGAATAAGGAAAAGACCATATATCTGCGAGCAATTGGATGTATATTCACGTTTTATGGATCTCGTAAAGCTTCGTGACCGCTACGATGCGAACTGCTACAGAAATATGTTATAGTGAAGGGGCAATTCCAACAAGCTTACAGGGTCATGGTGCATGCTCCTGACTCAAAGCCACGTCTTCCCTGTTTTCCTATGCAGTGGCCATCTAACAGCTTGAAAGAAGCATGGGGGTTGGTGTCTATTTCAGACCATTCTTGGCCTTGAAAGCAGCCAGTAGGCCGGCAGTCGAGGAGTCGTGGTCGTTTCCGGCACCTTCAGTCTCGAGTTCTTTTTGGATCTTCTTAGCCAGCACCTTGCCCAATTCGACACCCCACTGGTCGAAGCTGTTGATGTTCCAGATGATACCCTCTGTGAAGACCATGTGCTCGTAATAAGCAATCAGCGCACCGAGAGTGCCTGGAGTGATCATTTCGGCCAAGATGTTGGTCGTCGGTCGGTTGCCCAAAAAGGTCTTGTGAGCAACCAACTCATCTGGGGCACCCTCAGCTTTGACTTCATCAGGGGTCTTGCCGACCATGAGAGCTTCAGCTTGAGCGAGGAAGTTGGATGCCAGCATTCTCTGGTGCAGTCCGCCTTCGACGGGATTGTGAGACTTAGCGGCCAAGATGAAGTCGGTGGGGATGAGTTTGGTGCCCTGATGCAGCAGCTGGAAGAACGAGTGCTGTGCATTGGTGGCCGGTTCACCGAAGAAGATGGAACCGGTCGTGTACTTGACGTAGTCGCCTGTTCGAGTGACTGCCTTGCCATTAGACTCCATGGTCAATTGTTGCAGGTAGGCAGGGAATCGGTGCATGTATTGGTCGAAAGGTGCAACAAGGTGAGTTTGGGCGCCAAAGAAGTCAGAGTACCAGACACTAAGCAGGCCGCCAATGACTGGAATGTTCTCATGGAGAGGGGCAGTCCTGAAATGGTTGTCCATGGCATGAGCGCCGGCAAGGAACTGGTGGAAGTTGTCATAACCAATGTACAAGCACACTGACAAGCCAATTGCAGACCAGACCGAGTATCGTCCTCCGACCCAGCTTTCAAAGCCGAACATGTTCTTGGTATCAATTCCAAACTTAGAGACCTCCTCAGAGTTGGTAGACAGAGCCACGAAATGCTTTGCAATGTCAGACTCCTTTGCAGACTGCAAGAACCATTTCTTGGCCGTGTTGGCATTGGTGGTTGTTTCTGCCGTTGTGAAGGTCTTGGAGGCAATGAGGAAGAGGGTAGTCTCTGGGTCGGAGTCTTTGAGAGCTTCTGCGATATGTGTTCCGTCAATGTTGGAGACGAAGTGCAGTTTCATGTTTCTGTCGCCATAAGGCTTCAGGGCCTCGGAGACCATGACTGGGCCACTACACAGTGTCAGCTGAGCGCCATCAGTTCTTGGAATTGCGCTTACAGATCAGAACCACCAATACCGATGTTGATGATGGTGGTTAACTTCTTGCCGGTATAGCCCTTCCATTCACCACTGCGAATTTGTTCCGAGAACTCCTTCATGTGTTCCAGGACCGAATTGGTCTCTTCCACGACGCTCTTGCCATCAACAGCCATGGGTTGGTTTGTGACATTCCGCAGGGCCACGTGGTAGACGGCTCTCTTCTCAGTAAAGTTGATCTTGTCGCCAGCAAACATCGCATCTCTTGTTTGTTCCAGGTTGGCCTCCTTGGCGAGATTGACGAGGAGCTTGAGGGTCTCCTCGGTCAGGAAGTTCTTGGAAAAGTCGAATAAGAGTTCACTATTGTCCGCGTCGTTTTTAAAGACTCTCTTGAACTTCTCGAACCGTTGAGGATCTTGCTGGAAGTATTCCTTGAGGACGATGTTACGGCCAACGTCGTTGTGGTGCTCGACGAGGGCTTGCCACGCTTTGAGCTCGGTGGCTTGAGAAAAGCCTGGCATTTTGAAGAGATTGTCACGGATGTTCGTAGGGATTCTGGAAGTTTGTGAAGGTCAGTAAGTGGGCAATGAGGAAAGTTGTTGTCTGAAGTATGGAGAGGTGAAACTCGGGGTGCCGCGGGACTGCGTCGAAGAGATGGATTGTTTCAGCAGACTTACATTGAAGTGGTCTCGAATGAAGCAGAAGCTGAAGAACGAGTTCGGCAGGATTCAGCTGTGGGATGTGGTGAAGCGGAGAGTGTGTTGGACGACTCACCTTTTTTCTTCAATTGTTAGACGCTGGCAGAAATGAGAAATGGAGGGGCAGTTCCGGAGAAACAATGATGCCATCCAACAATTGGTTGGAGTGTGCGGCAACAACTGGTGGGCGGACGCTGAGCTTCAGCTGCTTCTCGCTTCACGCTTCTCGCTACGGAGTACTCGTACAGCTTATGAGACATGCGTATGTAATCCAGCTGCCCCACCATCACCTTCCACTGCAACTACCTCTTCTGTATATCAAGCCCAGTCAGCGGCTTGGGGATGATTAAGTCGTCAAATGCAGGAAGCGCAGAAAATCATCGACGAGGATACCGACCACAGTAGCTTTCAGGGTATCTTATGCGTGGTTACATAACCGATCCAACTCACTCAGCCTTGCCTCCTCCCTATGCGATTATTACTCGTCAGGAAGCTTTCTTTCCAGTGGCTAACACAACAGACCCTCTTCTCCAACCCTCTCATTTCTTACAGCAGCAGAGTACACATGAAGATCAGGCAATTGAGAGCGAACAAAGATGCCGAAGCTTGGCCCTGCAGACCAGAAGCATCGCCCTTGTACCCGCTGATTGGAGGACTGATAGTGGCAGACGGAGGCTTGGTGGCGTTCAACGTCATGTTGGAGGTCGGAAGGACACCGGTAGCGTTGGCGACTGAGAGGGTCGAAGTTGTGGTGTTCAATGCCACCGTGGTGGTGTTGCCATACGAAGCGACAGAGCTGGTAATAGGAAGGCCAGTAGTGGAGCTGGTCAGGGCGCAAGAAGAGGTTGTGGCGCTGACGGTAATGGTGTTGGTCGTGGTCGATGTAATGGTAGTGGTAGTGGACGGTACTGATGTAGTCGTGCTATTGTAGTCGTCATCGTAGTTGTCCTCATACCGGCAATTGAAAGAAGCACGTCGTTTCCCATCTGTAGAAATGCACTGGTTGGCAGTAGAAGAGCAGTTGAAACCGGACGGGCACGCATCTGGAGCGAGTTAGAAATCAAGAAATCAACGAAGACATGATGGAAAAGGGTCTGGTGCACTCACAAGCATTTGAGCAGCAAGTCTCGCCAGCCTTCGGGTTGTAGCAAGTATTGGAACCGCATTGGACGTAATCAGTCCCACAGCCAGTGCAGCTGCCGTTTTGACTTGGAGCGCAGTTTTCGTAGCGAGGATGCCTGCTGCCACCGTACCCTGAGTGTGCCGAACATTGAACGGCAGCCGCCAACAATGCAGCGATGGCGAAGGTAATGGAGGAGCGCATAGTGCTGGTTATTAGTTGCGGTGAGTCTTGTATCTGTATAAGACAAGTGCTTTGGAAACGAATGTCTCGGGCGAAAGCTCGATGGTGAGGGAGAGGGACAGATATGAAGAAAAGGCATGAAGCCACCATGAACTATCATTATGTATGTGAGAGATTCCTTTGTGCCAAAATTAGATGCGACAACAAAGGAACATTGCATGTTGGACTGTGAGGGCCGTTCACGGAGACGAGTAGTATAGACAAAGCATCAAACACGTAGAAGCCGTAAAACCGACCAATCTCCAATGCTCCAGGCTGATCTCGACGAAAGCAGTCGTAGAGGCATTGATGCAATATGGGCCTGTTAGCATCCAGCTTGGTGGAGGAGCACGAGAGCATGGTGAGGCGGAAAGCAAGGAAGATTTGATCGAAGGCTTAGTCGAGAGCACGTAGAAGGCTCATGGGCGACAAGAGAAACGAAGCCGTCCTTACTGACATACCCGAAGAAGATCTGGGCCGAAGGGTAGAGCGAACGAGGATATCGAGGTCGCTTGACGAAGAAGGTTGGTGTTTTGTTTGCTGCATGCGGACAAGATATGTGACAGGCACACAGGCCTGCTTATATAATGCGGGCCAAGAGGGAGGAGAAGGGTCTCGCGTGTGCGACGAAGACAGATCGCGCCATACAAGAGGAATGCTGGGGAGAAGATGAGATATATCACTTCCATTTGAGGGACGGAGCGGAACTTGTCTTGTGGTCTTATATCAACCTCTTGAAGCCGCATATTCCTGTACACCCCGGACCATCCTCTGCTTCTAGCTGGGGGTTGGCTGCTGCCGAGGATGCCTCGCTGCCATTGACTGGCCGTGACTGGCTCAATTAGTCAACCTCATGACGACCTCCAATGGCACAACGACAATTGACCACCCACTGACCACCATGCTGGGTGACATGCACTGACTGCCGAACTCAGCCTATTTTATTTTGGAGCAATCATGGAGTCTAGACCCGATCTCCCCAAACTCCAAGTATCCCAACCAATTGTTTCCTTATCTGCCCTGATGTGCCCCTGGCTTCCGTCCTTACTGTACGGAGGTACTGTCAGTACTATCTCGCGCGAGCGTGCAGGTCTTGGGCTATTCAGGCTAGCGAGGCCATGCTCCCGCCAATCTGCCTTCGACGGCGTCCCCCCATTCAAATTGCCTCCTAACGAACTCGGCAAGGTCTGTCTTCTCAAGCCAATGCGATCTCTGATGATTGCCTTCAACACAGCCCCTTCTAGCTCTAGTTAACCGGACGGCTTGACGCCGGTGCAGCGGACCTCATGGACTTGCGATGGTGCTCGAATTCTCGACAATTTCTGTCATTCTTCACAATTCGCTCTTTTGCGCAAAGAACATATCAAAAAAAATTCGCGCGCCGCGCGCATTTCGGGATTGTTTTTTTTTCTATACACATATATATACATATTCATTGTTTTGAATGCAGCCCGCCTATCCCGACAGATCCCGAAGAATGGAGTGACACAAGACCAACCTGACCACGCCTGTGTGGTTGCTTCTCATCCGCCATTTCCGCCCTGATCGATTGGTACAAATTCCGAGGAGGGAAGCAGACACTCCTGATCATGGCTGGTCCGCTTCTCCATTTTGATGCAAAACATTCACGGCGTCGATGGATCATAGCCATTCTGATCTTCGTGGTATTGGCCGCCCTTATCACGACTCTTACGCACTACCGACGAGATCACTATGGCGAACTTAGGTTTCCCACTTCTCACGCTGAGCCAGGTTTTGCTAAGGACCTTCGTATCGAGGAATTCATCAAGCCGGAAGGCGTCAAGATCATTGGCCTGGTCTTTTTTGGCAGAAAAAACCGTGTCGAGATATTGCGATGTTTCCTGGAGGTAAGTCATCCCGCTCTCGACTGATCGGCGTCCATCCGTGTTAACTCCCTCAGCGCAATCTAGTTGATAACGGCGGCTGGCTCGACGAGGTCCATTGGGTCAAGAACACGGGCAAAAAGCCCGACTTGGCATATCTTGACGAAATCCTCGCGTCCTCACCACGCTATAAGAAAATCGAGCTCGAGGGCGTCGGCTTCATCGGCTACGGCTACGCCTGGTCTCATCTCGAACCGGGCAATCTATACGTCAAAATCGACGACGACGTAGTCTGGTTAGCTGACGACACCATCCCGCGTATGGTCACTATGAAACTGGCACATCCCGAATACCTCCTCGTCAGCGCCAATGTGATCAACTCGCCCTTGATGGGTTGGGTCCATTATCACATGGGCGCCTTGCACCCATACCTTCCCGAATTCGACGTCTATGATCCGCCGTTACTCGACGCCGTCGCCTCGCATAATCGCAAGCCGTGGCACTATTCCACCTATCCCTACTGGACCGGCCCGGACGATTATTACTTCGACATGTACCAAGACCCACCGTACGATGGACACCGCTGGCTGAGATTGCAGAATGACTCGGCCATTCATCGCACGCCAGTCAGTGAGATCGAGTACAAGACGTGGGGCACAGGTCTGCAATCGTGGGCCATTGCTGCACAGGAACATTACGCGTTCCTCGAAAATCTTGCAGACGGCCGCCTCGATCGATACAAGATGGGAAAGGCCTGGTTAACTGACTACCGCCGGCTGAGTATTAATTTCATCACTCTTTGGGCTGACGACGTGCTGGACAATCTGCCCATGGACACGGTGGACGAGGAGTGGTTGACTATCAACTTGCCCAAGAAGCTAGGTCGCAGCGTCGCTGTCGAGACGGATGCGCTTGCTGTGCATTTCACCTTCGGCGGGCAGGGGAAGGTCGAAAAGACAGATTTGCTACCCAGATATCGTGATTACGCTCTGGAAAATGCCTGCGCCAGGCGAGTATGAGTGACGACAATTATAAATGGAGGCCATCGTCCAGCGGTTGTTGATTTCTCCAGGGTTGAATTGGATTTTGCATAACAACACAAGCATTACGAGTGCTCCACAATTCCGGAGTCAGTTCCAAGAACCCCGATATGTCCAGCCTGCAGATTCTTGAATTTGAGGTCTCGAATTTTGACAGCTAGATAAGACAACGGGGCGCAATGTTGTGTGCACACAGCCGAGTTGGCATCTGACTTCACCTCCTCTACAAGTGCTGCAAAGCTCCCGCTCAGTTCATTTCCGCCCACTGCCTCTCCACCTCATCAGCGAACTCTCCTAACGTGCTAAAACGCCATCCATAGCCAACTTTGCCATTGTCATGCGCTTTTTTGAAATCCGCTTTCCCAGTCCCCGCTCCTTTGCGGTTGATCCAAACGCTGCTGATGCCCAACTTCTTCGCAGGCTTGTGGTCATGGAACAAACTCTGCGCGACGTGTAAATTCTCGTCCTTGCCGATCCCCGGTCCTCCTTCAGCCTTGTCATCGCCGTCGAGGTGCTCGAACAGATACTCGAAATTCCTCGTGTCGGGCTTGTAGCTGCCGACATCTTCGGCGGTGAAAACGCGCCAGAACTTCAAGCCCTCCAGCGGGCCGGCGTTCGTCCGTGCGAAAGAGTCGCGGTCCACGTTCGACAGGGCGATCAGTTTGTAGTGCTTGCTTAGGCGGTTCATGGCGTCCACCGTGTCCGGGAAGGCAGGCCATCCGCCGACGCTGGCACCGAATGCGCGTGCCCGGGACTGCACTTCGGGGTTGTCGACGGGAGCCCCAATGTCAGCGACGACGCGGAGATATGCCTGTTCGAGGACCCCGTCGTATTTCATGCTGGGGGATTCGGCTTGCACGTCTTCCTCGTGCTTGGCAAAGAGGTCGGCCAGCGCCTCGCGGCTCGACAGCTCGGTGGAGGCTTGGTCGTCGCGCGCGCTGTCCGCCGGGACGTGCTTGGATTGCAAAAGCAACGGCTCGAGGTGTTGGATGATGGAATTCTCCCATTGGATCAAGGTCTCGTATATGTCGAAGGAGAGAGACTTGAAGCTTGTCAATGGCTGGACCGGGACCGTCGGTGTGGGCATGGGAAGTGGCGTGTCCATTCTGGCAAACATGGATCTGCTCTCGTCGTACGGCAGAGTACTTGGAAGGAGTGAGACTCGATCGACGAGACAACTTGAGTGTTCGTTGCTCGCCAGATTTTTTGGTTCGGTCGGGGAAGGCTTCAGATGCTCGAGGAATCCCGAGGTAGTTATTCCTCTTATTGCTCTCGGCCTTCGCACTGCGCACAAGGACACTGGTCACGATGAGCTTGGAGATGAGAAGCCTGCAACCACGGCCACGGGGTCCTTGCTTAGTCAGTCATCTGTTCGGTTGTGGAGCTTGTCAAGACCCAGAGCGCGTATACAGGTCCGATGCAGCGGACCAGATCAGATTCGAAGACGAGAAACACGCCGCGCCATGTCTCGAAACCACGAAAATCCTGTACAAGCGGACCGCGCCTCTCGACGTACTCCTTAACGACCTGGGGCATGCTGAGGCCATGACAAGCGTGAGGTCGTTGATCTCCGCTATACGTACCTGACCCACAACTTCTCCATTGTTCGACAGAACCATATGAATACTGTATACGCGCCGACGAATTGAGACATATCGATCTTGGAAACCATGGGAGAAAGAAAACCCTACTTATTCATTGGAATGAGCAGCGAAAACATATCCATGCCATTCGTAACGCCACCGTGAGGTCCGGACGCCAGACTAGTAGTAGTTCGCTCTACACAATCAAAAGTTCTTGGTAATACCAGGCCGAACATTCTCCAGAATCTCACTCAACTCGGTCCAGACTTTCTCAGCAGCAGCTTTTCCATCGTCGCTCCTCACAAATGGCGACAAGTGGCTGTCGTCGACCTTCGCATCGGTCATGTACTTGCCGTGCGACTCTGGCCCTGCCGCGGCAGCAGCCACCAGAGTCCGACTGCCCACTTCCGTCGACCTGGCGAACAGGAGCTTCATGATCTTCAGGCCCAACCCTGCTTCACGGGCGAGTTCCGAGTGGCACAGTCCCGGGTTGAGGTAGTTCAGCACGACGCCTGAATTGGCCATTTTGGACGCGATGGCCCGGATCACGAGCACCTCGAGAAGTTTGCTCGTGGGGTACCGCTCCTCGAAGTTGGTCTTGGCTTTGTCGTCGAGTGCGCTAAAGGTATTTGGCTCTTTCCATTCGGGGAACTTGGTCCAGCCGTGGACTTCGCTCGACACGATGGTCAGGTGGGGCGTGGTCTTGAACTCCTTGGCGGTGGATTTGAGCTTGGGCAGCAGGAGCAGGGCGAGGAGGAATGTCGATATGACGTTGACTGTGACGGTGCGTTCGTGGCCTTCGGCCAAGTCAAACCGCATGGTTGCTATGCCTGCATTCTCGAGGAGGACGTCGATGCGAGGAAGGGCTGACGCGCGGCTCGAGAAGGCTTTGACCGAGTCGTATGAGGATAGATCGAGGGGCCAGACCTCGATGACTGAGGCAGCGCACCCGGTTGTCGCCTCGATGTCTTTCTTTGCGGCCTCGCCAGCCTTGGTGTTGCGCACTGCTAGGATGATCTTTGAGGCGCCTAAGCGAGCGAAGTGGCGGGCTGCCTCTTTGCCCAGTCCCGTATTTGAGCCGGTTACAATGACAGTCTGACCCGCGAAGGAGGTGGTAGGGTACGGGAGCCTGACGAACAATTGAGACCAGAGGAAACCCATCTTGATTCTGATATGAATACTCCGTAGTCCTTGCAAAAAATTGGGAAGGAAGGGGGCGAGCTTCGAAATGCCTGTCGATATGTTACGGAGTAGGCTGAATATATTTGGATGGAGAAGCAGACCTACTCACTGGCAAGCTTGACACTTTTTTATACACTTTGAAGGGAGACAACATCAACAATGCCGTTCCTAGGCATGGCTTAACGCCGTAAATGGCATGGTCCTTGCACTGTCACGAAAAAACAGTTTCGGGTACCAGGTACCTTAGGCAGACATGACAGACGTAGGTAGACGAGGACTTTCTGAAAATACCTGGTATGACATCTACAAGGATCGGCAGTTGATGGTAATGAAGCAAGCCATGCACCATGATGCGCGCATCCAATACTGATCCGTCGAGAATTAGACGCTAGTCCTTCTCTGGTGATACTCTCGAAGTCGGTATCCACACGTTTTTCTCAAGAGTCTGATTGGACACTTTTTCACAGTCACTCCTTAACGCCGTGCAATTCCCCGTTGGTATCTTCTGATCGCATATGTGCCTCAGAATGCACGCTTCACACGCCTACAACTGCCTCCGCACTCCTGACCACAAATGAAGTAATGACCAAGGGGCCACAGTGCAAAGAAAATCCAAATTCTTGACCCGGGCACCAGACACCAGTGGTTCTGTATCCAGCCTCGAGCCAGCCTTGCGGGCGCCCGTGGACAAGGCTTATCGGCGATAAGGATGAAATCCCTTGGCAGAGAAACTGCAACTTTTTCTTGCCCGAGGTTGAGGCAACCGAGATCGATTTTATCTTGACAAACGCCCAGCATGGCGCCCTCACAGCTCAAACAGTTGAAGGCCTCCTTGCGCGATCACGGTGTCCTCGGCCCTCAAAAGTCCAAGAAACAACGGAAAGCCACAGCAAAAGATGCCCAGAAACGCATCCAGCGCAATGCCGCCCTGGAAAGCATTCGAGAACGCTTCAATCCTTTCGAGGTCAAGGCACCGGCTCGGAAAGAAAAATTCGACGTCGCAAGTGGAAAGAAAGCACAACCTGCGTTGGGTCGACCCGGTGTGACACGTGGTCTAGGCGAAGAGCGACGTCGAGAGACATTGTTGAAAGAGATGCAGAGTCGAAACAAAATCGGAGGGTTGCTGGACCGTCGATTTGGTGAAAACGATCCTACCATGACCCCTGAACAACGAGCGGCCGAGAGGTTCGCTCGTCAAAACGAACGAAAGTTGAGGAAAACATCAATGTTTAATCTAGAGGATGACAGCGAGGAAGAAATGACACTCACCCACGGTGGGAGGTCGCTCGAGTTTGGGAATCAAGCACAAGACGATTTTGATGAGCGTGATGTCGCGGCCTCAGATGACGACGTCGCAGAGTTTGAGGTGCAGAACGACAGACCACGGAAGAAGCTGCGCCTCGAAGACGCTGCGGACACACAAGATGAAGAAGGCGACGAATTGCCCCAGCGAAGAAAGTCGAAGAACGAAGTGATGAAAGAGATCATCGCAAAGTCAAAAATGTACAAGGCTGAGCGACAGGCTGCAAAAGCTGATGACGATGACTTGCGAGCGGAGCTGAATAAAGGAATGTCGGAGTTTTATGAAGCTCTTCGAGGTCACAAACCACCCGAAAAGCAACTGTCTTCGCCGCCAGTCACGGAGGCTGAACCTCACATGGATCCTGCCCGGGCTGCAATGTTGGCCGGCAAGAGCAGGCAAGACGCAGAGAAGGAGTACGAGGCCAATCTCAGGGCGTTGAAACTGGAAGTCCGGTCCAAGCCCAGTGTGAGGACGAAGACGGATGAAGAAAAGGCCGCCGAAGAAGCTGCAAGACTTGAAGAATTGGAAAGAAAACGGATCCGCCGAATGAAGGGGGAAGCCGAGAGCTCAGAGGACGACGAAGATGCCGAACTCGGTCCAGACGAGGATTTCGAGGAAGACGATGCCGAACCCTTTGGCCTCGCTGCACCGGAGGCCGCTCCAAGCAGAGACTTGGACGTAGAGGATGAAGACGAATTTCTGCTCGAAGATGATCTGATAGCCTCTGATTCTGAAGCGGAGGTGGCCAGCGAACAGGACCTTGACGAGTCTGAGTCCGAGGACGAGGTTGAAGATGACGGGGACGACGACTTTATAAATGGCCTGGTCTTGCCACAAGGATCGAAGGCATTGCACGCCAAATCAGCGGACAAAGCCCTGGTCAGCGACAATCTTGCTTACACCTTCTCCTGCCCACGGACACATGAAGAATTGTCGGCTCTGGTGAAGGACACAAAATACACAGATTTGCCGACCATCATTCAGAGGATCCGTGCGTTGTACCATAAGGGTCTTGCGCAGGGCAACCAGGAAAAGCTCGACGTGTTTGCTGTAGTCTTGACGCAACACGTGGGATACCTTGCGGACAACCACAGTGACGTACCCTTTTCGGTGCTGGAGAGTCTGGTGCGGCATCTTCATTCGATGGCCAAAGCCTCACCGCAAGCAGTTGGAGATGCCTTCCGAAGGCACCTTGAAAGTATCGCTGATGAGCGGCCTCTCAAACTCTCTCCTGGCGACCTGGTCATCTTGACGGCTGTTTCGACCATCTTTCCGACATCCGATCACTTCCATGCGGTCGTGACGCCAGCGATGCTCACACTCGGTCGGTATCTTGGGCAGAGCTCACCACAGTCTCTGCACGATCTGGGCGTTGGTGCATACTGCTGTTCACTGGCGCTCCTGTATCAGCGGCTGGCGAAGCGATACGTTTCCGAAGTGGTCGCCTATATTGTTAATGCCTTGGCCGTCCTTGCTCCAGCTTCGTTACCCGAGAAGGACAAAGACGGGCAGCCGCTGCATATTCCCCTCAGGCTACCACAAAAGTCATTGCGGACCAAGTCAGCCGCAGAAGCAGCTCCAGGTAAATTGTCCTTCAAACAGCTCGTCATTGACGCAGACGGACAAGATGATGCTGCCAAATCACTGGCTCTTCTCAACACTTTCATCCGGCTTTCCAGCCAGGCCGCCGACTTGTGGAAGCAGAAATCGGCTTTCCCAGAACTCGTATCCCCTCTCATACAAACCATCAGCCACATAATCTCACACGGCGGCAAGCTTCCCAAGTCATCAGTGGCGCTTGCCACGAGCACCTTGGAAACTTTGCAGAGTCTTCAGAAGGCATCCATCGAGTCTCGCCGACCTCTCTTGCTCCACAACCACAGACCTCTTGCGATCAAAACTTCCATCCCGGCCTTCATTGAGAACTACAACCCCGACCGCCACTATGATCCGGACAGGCAACGCGCCGAACTCTCGAAACTCAAGGCTGAGCACAAGAAGGAACGCAAGGGAGCCATGCGTGAGCTGCGCAAGGACGCCAACTTCATGGCAAGAGAACAGCTTCGTGAGAAGAAGGAGAAGGATGCTGCTTACGACAAAAAATTCAAGCGGCTTGTTGCTGAAATCCAGGGAGAAGAAGGCCGAGAGAAAAAGGAGTATGAGAGGGAGAAGAGAAAGAGACAGGGTCGCTTCTAGGCAGAATCATCGACTATTACGCTACAGCCGTCACTCCTCTTGTGATACCCTTCGGAGCAAGTTACATCAAAAGTATAAGTAGAGGCATTTGAGACATCAGCTTGTGCTCGGTTATCGCCACCGTGCTGAAGCAAATAAAAGGCTCCAGTGCCATGAAGACGTGTACGAAAATGAACCCATTCGCTATGTCGAATGATAGACACGCTCATCTAGAATAGGACGCAGTGGAGACGCAAAAAGGAAATGATGCCACCATGCTGACCTCATCCTTTGCTGTTCTTGAAGCGGACTCGATATATATTCCTGGGTAGGTACTTCTCACTCAAGAAGACTCTTTCAGAGCTGAGACTGGCAATCCTAATATAGAGTGCTACGATGCCGCTCATATCTGCAAAGCCTCATGCTAGCAAGACTCTCTTCGATCCCAGATCTTGGCCGCCGACCATTTCTAGGTGTTCTCTTTCGTACTATGTACACTTCCAAACGACAGGGCTCAATGTGCGAATCGGAAGGTCAACATCTTATTGCCCTCGTCGGTGGTTGTTGCAAGATATTCTCGTTGTTCAGCCTCAGTCATGGAACTCCATCTGCGATCTCGAACTCTGCCGCGACGCACCAATCAGTAAGATGAGCTACTTGGACTATTACTGGTAAGGAGCCACTTACTTGTTCCTCCAGACATAGAAACATTTCCCAAAGACAAACAGGACGATATTGTAGACGCAGATGGCGATGAGGATTTTATTGCCCCGCCGATACATCGGCTTGTCATCGTTGCGATAGATCTTTGCAAGGTCATGTTGTCAGTCACCAAATCCAAACAAACATGGGGGATGGGGCACGGCATTCTCACATTTGACCCAATGATATTGCTAGCTTGCACAAACATGTTGTACAGTGCCGACGCGACAGTCCGCGTCCGTACTGAGCCGGCGTTGCGGCTGGTAATGGCCACATGAATGGCATGGACGTATGGCGTGCCGACAAGTAGCGTCACCAAGGTATACTTGGCCCATTTGGAGGCCGACGCCGGGAGTAGTTCGGAAGCAATGAGCAATGGCAGCGCCCAGATCTGACTGACCAGACCGGTCAGGAAGCGCTGATTGGTCTTTTCGGATACCCAGGTGAAGAACAGGAGGTTGATGATGAACAGGACGTATGACGGGATGGTCAACATGTTGACTTCGAAACGACTGAAGGATTGCTTCAAGATCAAGGACAGATACTGTGTGGCAGGGTAGTTGACGATAAGGAAGGAAAGGCCGATGAGATAGATTGGCCACATTTCCCAATCGCACAATGCATACCAGAGTAATTTGGGTGTGACAGCCTGCCGATTGTGCATGTCGCCTTTGGAAGGGTCGTCACGGAGAATGCGATTGACCATGATCTTCTCTTCCCTAACGCTAAACCATCCATGCTTCCCACGGAAGCGTGAAGCAGTCTGACATGGCGAAGGCGGCATATAAAAGTATGTTGCAATCCCAATCAACCCAGTCAATGTACCTTCGAGGGCGAAGAGATATCTCCAGCCTGCGAGGCCGTTGATCCCGCGCATGCAGAGGATTGCCGCTGCCAGAAACGCACCCACAATGCTGGTAGCTTGATATGAAGTCCAGAACCACGACAAACGAGCCGGGAGTTCTCGGCCCTTGTACCAGTAACTGAGATACAGAATGGTATCTGGTATGAAGCCGCCCTCAATTAAGCCCAACAATGCACGACAGGCGTAGAAGGATGATTTACCACTCAGAAAGGCTTGAAAGCTGGCGACGAGACTCCAACTGATCATCTGGATCGGTATCCAACGGTCAGGGCCCAGCTTCTTTGATATTAATTGTGATGGCAGCTCGGCCGCAAGGAAGCACAGGTAGAAGATGGTCTGTCCGTAGTTGTAGTCGTTGGTGTTCAAATTGAGGTCGTCCAGCATGTTGTCGCTCAAGGCTTGCACGATGTTGGCCCGGTCGAGCTGCAGGGCAAAAAATGTAAGACAGACCCATGAACAAATTCTGAGGTCTATCTTTCGCACGAGCCTCTTCTCTTCAATCGGGTCCCACTGAAATTCCGGATCCCAGCGATGGCGTCCTTCGTACTTTTCAATGGGCACGTATGTGTCCTCGCCAGCCACACGCAAAAAGGTTTTGTCCTCAGCAATTGAGTTGCTTCCGGAACTAAGACCGTCTTCGACTGGGACAGTATCTGGCAGCGTCTCGCCCTTGAGGTCGTAGGTCAACTTCGGCTCCGATGAGCCAAAGCTTGGAGGAGTTTGCGCCATAGCTGTCCTCGTGACGACGGTGAATCGGTCAAAGGACTTTTGTGAGGACTGCTAAGATAAATCGAATACGGCCTTTTCTTGGCTCCTTATACTCATCGGCATCGGAGCCGCTTCTAGGCGAGGAAACGAAAGATCGGCTCCCACGGTGTAGATAGTGTGACGTGCATATCCATTTCTGCGCATATCAGTGAATTGCGTGCTCGCGTAGGAGCCACATGGCTGTGCTGATGGTCGGGACCAACCATCGGCAACCCAGAGTTCAGGGAGAGCAATCAGTAGGACTGGTCCCCAACACCTCAATGAGCGAACGCCTCTCAGGTCAGGAGAGAATCCTTGGGAACGGTGTTCTGTTGATCTCGATCCAGAACATGTCAGGGACTGGAGCCGAACCTCGTTGCACATGGATTGTGGACGAATGACGACGTCGTTGCCCGATCTCGAAAGACAACGAGCAATCATTGGATACTATGCTTATCAGACTGCATGTTTAGCAGTTCAATCGTCAGGAGAAAGGCCGTTTGACAATAGGTGCATCTTCAGTGAGAATCCTGTACCTTCCATGTTGAGGTGATCACGCAATTTCGTGTGAGAAGACGCAACGTCGCTCTCCACCCAATAGCCACCATCACGAGCAATCGACCTGCTCCTCCAATCCCGGGTCAGGTCTAAACATCTGATTGATCCATGGAACATGCTGCGGGTCGGACTTGATTGCGCGAGTGACGGTGTTGGTGTCGTTTGTAGAACTTCATCGGAGATGGCCATGCCGAATACCCAGTCCTTGGTATAAGAAGGACTTTTTGTCGCTTTGCTCATTCACTCATCAAACCAGATGAGAAGAAACGATGGCAGCAGTCTCATCTAACGCGTTGGCGTCCGCTTTGGAACAGCCCAGAGGGTCTGTCGGGGCGTACAAAGAATTGTCCACAAGCACGGTTCTGCTCGAGAATGAATTGCATGGTACTGGCAGATTCGCCGCCGCATCGTTCCCGAAGTAAGAAAAACTGGAGTTCGATCATGGAAAGACGCTGACTTTTCGATCAGCTATCTGCCGGTATGGGATAATGAAAAGGGAGAAAAGTGAGTTGCAAGTCGGCGAAGTTGAGCTTCGGGACAAATCCACGTGATTTTGCGGTCAAGTAGGACTTCGTCACTGACCAGGACCTTCGCTTGTCTAGATATGCTCCTTTGGAACCATTTGAGCACTACGAGCACGGCAAAGACGCTGACCCATCCTTTCCCAACCTGCTAAAGGAGGGAAGCCATCTTGAAGACATCACCGCCTCTATTGGAGCCGAGGTCACCGGCGTGCAGCTTTCTCAACTGAACGACAAGGGCAAGGACGAACTGGCGCTTTTGGTGGCGCAGAAGAAGGTCGTCGCTTTCAGAGATCAAGACTTTGCATCTCTTCCCATTGAAAAAGCTCTTGAGTTTGGCCGCTATTTTGGCCGACTGCACATTCACCCGGCCAGGTAAGCAAGCCTAACCTCAACTTCACGCCAATGATCCCACTGACCCAGTATAGTGGAGCGCCGAAAGGGTATCCTGAGGTCCATCTCGTCCACCGTGGTGCTGATGACAAGTCTTTCCTCGAGTTCCTGAATAACCGGACAAACTCCATCGCCTGGCACAGCGACGTCACGTATGAGAATCAACCTCCAGGTAAGGCTCGAGACCATCCAAAAGCCCACTCGAGACCCGCTGACTCTTGTCCAGGAACTACCTTTTTGTACGCCCTCGATGTCCCCGGCGCTGGAGGCGATACCTTGTTTGTCAACCAGGCAAAAGCGTATGAGAGGCTATCACCTGCGTTCCGTGAACGCCTCGCTGGCTTGCAAGCTGTTCATTCGGGCTACGAACAAGCCACGAGCGCTCTAAATAGGGGCAGTATTGTCAGAAGAGACCCTGTTTCGTAAGCCTGCACCTGTGTCTGATCGTGACTGTCTTCGGAGTCACTGACGTCCTGCAGGTCTATTCATCCTGTGGTGAGGACTCATCCGGCGACCGGTGAGAAGGCATTATATGTCAACCCACAGTTCACACGGTATATCGTCGGGTTCAAACAAGAGGAAAGCGACTACCTCCTCAAGTTCCTCTATGACCATATAGCCCTCAGTCAAGACCTTCAGGCTAGGGTGAAATGGAAGCCTGGCACTGTTGTTGTTTGGGACAATCGGGTAACAGGTGAGTCGAGTAGAAGAGTAGAAGAGCTCCATGGGATCTGGCTGACCTCAAAACAGCTCATTCAGCCCTCATTGATTGGTCGGACGGCCAGCGTCGACATATTGCGCGGATAACTCCACAAGCTGAGCGACCAACGGAATAGACCTGGGAGTGATCTGGATGCTGGGGAGGCACGGTATAGCCACAAAGCCAGGTTCAGGGCGCTAGTGCGGCGGGAACCAACATTTGGTAGCGGAGGTCTGTAGGACATTAGCAGCATCTGCGCGGCCGCGGCATCACAAGACGTCGAGCAATATTTGGCAAATCCATTCATTTTGACCTTGAGGATTCTGAGTGTTGGCCCAGACCCGGTTGCCCGTTGCCGCCCCAACTCCAGACGATGCTCGTAACCCTGATGTGCAACCTTGCGGTGTATGGCGTATGTCTAGAAGCCCCTAATCACCCTCCAATCTTGCAACCACAGTGCTCATGTCTTCGTCGCTGTAGATTCTGAATCCACCTTCTCGAGTGACGCTGGCTAGTTGGACATTCTTTGAATCCAGCTTTTCCTCCATGACCTGCTTCAGTGTCTTCAGAACCAACGTCTCTGCTTCTTCTAGCGTTAATGATCGGTGGTACTCGGATTGTAATTCAGCTTGAGCTCCTTCGCTACCAGAGCCAATGGCTTTTGCATCGTATCGGTAGAACGTTCCTGATGGCTCGGCGTGGTACCTAGCTCCGTCAGTATTTCTAGTATCTAGTTCCCAAGATTCTTACAATTGTGGTCCATTGTCTTCATCCCAGCCAGCAATCAGTAATGCAACACCGAATGGCCGACTCATTATTGACTCTTCTCCCTGCGCTCCCTCACCGAATCTCAGGGCCAAATCGCAAATGGCCTGCGTGCAGCTTTCCACTCCCAATTTCTCGTTGTAGTTGAATTGGTGGTTTTGTGACTCGATTCGTGCGTGCTCGATCATACTTCGGGCATCTGCTTGTAGACCAGACATGGCGCATCCAATGTGTCTGTCGATCTCGACGATCTTTTCAATGCTCGAGGAAACGAGTAGAGGAGAGGTGACGCGTTTCTCGACACCGAGGAGGACGCCATGTGAAGTCGCAACCTGCAAGAATCAGCAACATCTTCGACAGAGGTGGATAGACAAGCATTACGCCAATGGCTGTTGAACCAAGTTTGATTGCTTCTAGTGAATATTCGACCTGGAAGAGACGACCTTCGGGGGAGAAGGTGCTGCAACGAGTTAATACCATCAACAGAATCTGCAACGTTATACTTACTTGATCCCTCGATCTGTTCGGGCACAATTAGCATCGCATTGGCCTCATTGGCAGAGACAGCACTTACCGTACTCTGATCGAGCAATGAACATTCTGGCGGTGTTTCAGGAAGCTTAGACCGACCGGTAGATGAGAAGATCCTATGGATGAAGCCAGGAAAGATTCAGGGCAAGAAGGGAAGAAGTATCTGAGAGAAGGTGTGTTCTTCGATTGTTGTATCTCTGAATTCAGGCAAGCTCATGCATGCGCAATACGGATACTTCTCCAAAGTCCGCAGCAGGCGCGCCAAGTCAAGATGTGATTTCATTGGTCAGCCTTGCGACACGCTCTCCTGGGCTTGGCATACTACAGTAGTAATACTCGAGAACGACTTCAGTACTACTTTTCGCCATCCTTATCACCTTCTATCATATATTGTCTTCGAGGCTGGCAATATTGATATCTAAATGTTTACCGGAAGGCTTCTGAACCACTACTCCCGGTCTCAAAGCTGGCTAGGAGCGCTTGGCATAGGTGGCATTCCCAATGCACCCTTCCACCTAACGGGACATCTGAAGCTCCTTACGGCATGTTTGACGGATACAACACCGTGTCAATTGTCTGGAAATTCTCCTTGATCGTTCTCTGTGAGGTGAAACGGCTCAACAAGCCCACTGAACCTGCCTTATCATTGGTTCCGCTGGACCGTGATCCTCCGAAAGGCTGTTGACCCGGCATTGCACCAGTACATTGATCACTTCCAGATGTCAAGGTGTATTCGCTAGAGCGAGCAGGAGCCGGCACTTACTTGATATAGAAATTGCCAGCGGAGAATCTAAGTTCTTCGGTGGCTTCAATGATGGCCCCTCGGTCTTTGGCGAAAATGGCACCAGTGAGGGCATATTCTGATGTTTCGTCGATGAGTTTGAAAAGCTTGGATCCAAAGTCCTTGTCGTCGTAAAGATAAATGCACATGAAAGGGCCGAAGACTTCTTCTCTCATGAATTTGCTCATGGGGTCCTTGGTTTCGATGACCGTGGGTCGAATGAACCAGCCTTTGGAGTCATCAAAGTCGCCACCAACAAGCACTGTGATGTCCGTGGACTCTCGTGCATCTCGAATGTAACCCGCTACCCGCTTGAAGGCCGATTCACTGATCACAGGGCCAATGAAGTCTGTAAAGGCTTCGCCCATTGTCAGCGCTCTCGTTTCTTCCACCAGTATCGACTTGAATTTGTCTGCCAGGGAGGCAGGAACATAGACTCGAGATAAGGCGCTGCATTTTTGACCTTGATATTCGAACGCTGCGCGTACCGATTTCAAAGCAGCGTTTCTAATGTCCGCCGATGGGTGAATCAAGTGGAAGTTCTTGCCGCCTGCATTGGATGGGTAAGCCCGTCGCCGAGAAGAGATAACACAATGCTGGAAACTCACCAGTCTCGCCAACAAAACGTGGATACGACTTCCAAGTGTCCACCTTGGCACCTACGCGAGCAAGCAGTCTTTTAAACACAGCTGTGCTTCCTGTGAAATGCAGGCCACCAAGATCCCTGCTCGAGAAAACTGCCTCAGTCACAAGCTCAGCATCGCCGGGGACAAATTGAAGCACGCCAGCAGGCAGTCCTGCTTCGATCATGATCTGATTGAGAAGCCAACTCGAGTAGATAGCTCCGGGACTGGGCTTCCACATAACCACATTTCCCACAATGATGGGTGCCAGCACAAGGTTGACGGCAAGCGCTGTGAAGTTGAATGGGCATATAGCATAAACAAACCCGTCGATCGGCCGGACTTCTGTTCGACTGAAACGCAGATGGTCAAACGCCGTTAGGCTCAAGGTAAGGGTGCACTCACTTCCAAACTCCATAGGCGTTGATAGGTGGTTGGGCTTTGTACAAAGTCTCGGCGAGGGAAGGAAACATTTTCAGGAAATCAACAGACTAGAAGGCTATCAGGCCGGGCCGGACTTGGGGGTGAGCTTTCACCAACCTCTGCGACACAGTCGATATCCGCTTGATATGCGTTCTTTCCCTGGCCGAGCATCGTTGCAGCCATCATTTTGTACTTGTATGGCCCCTCGATGAGGGCTGCTGCTCGATAAAAGATCGCCGCACGATCCTGGAGAGAAGTCCTCGACCATGCTTTCTTTGCCTCTAGAGCTCCTGCAATGGCTGCTGCCACCAGCCCAGGGGTAGCCTCTGAATATCTGGCCAACGCCAAGCCATGGTCGAAGGGGCTCTTCTGTGTGCTTGTGGCCTGCCCTACGACCTTTCTCAGATGTTAGATGGAGCCGAGTTTGGTGATTTATGAGAAGACATACCACTTTGCCATTCACGTAAGGATGCACTTCGTGCGGAGCCGCGCTCTTTAACTCGTCGAGAGCCTGTGATAACAGGTCTCGCTCAGGAGTGTTTGGTGCGTAAGAAGTCTATTCAGTCAAGACGTATCCCATACAGCCAGACAGATACAGCAGACACTTACAAAAGCATGATTGGTAAACGCTGGCCCAGCGAAAACGCCTAACGTAGAACTTGCCGGCAGCGACATCTCGATCTTATGTATAAGGGGGATCACGGTTGCTTCTTGCTTGCATATCCCCAGGACCACGCTTTCGATGCTCGACCAGGTACTTGTTATGTACAGCGAGGCTGGGCCGACGCCTTTCGAGACGGAGAAGATCCGTCATGTTGGCAAACAATGGCCGTCCTCCTGCAAGAGATGGCGCGTGGAACTGAAGTTCGGGGCGAACTTGTTACCTGAGAGGCGCCGATATGGTTGCTATAACCCAGCGCGGGCTAATCCGTGCGTAAAGTGGGGTGCCATTAGGCGACATCTTGCGACCTTATGCTTGAGAAGGCGTCCATGGAGTTGTCCATCGGCCAGGCAGTGTTCGGCGCTGGTGACCCCTGCTTTTAGCTCCATGATGGCTCTTCAACCTTCAACTGAGGGCCTGGACGACGTGGCCCATGATGGGCAATTGTGAATGTCCCGAGCCCGATAATCGCTCCGTCCTCACACACAACTTCGCTGTCGTCGATAGAAGTGCCTGCCACAAAGTTCCGCATTGGGATGCCAGGCTTTCCGAGCCTCAACTGCATGGGGCCAGACCAATCCTGACGGCCACAATGGAGTATCAAGCACGTGGTAGCGATTGGACCTCAATGGGACAACATGGACTCACTGCGTTGTCGGCAGCTGCGCCTTTCTGTATGTTGCGCGCTCGGTCGGGATGTCTGCGTGATCGCTGACCCTCGCTCCAGATCGTGGACACTCGGTCATGAACGAAGCCATCGACGCCGAGGTACTTCAACCACCTCGGAAGCGAAGGAAAGGTGGCAAGATTTTCTCTGTAGGCTCGTTGCCTATCCCCTCCCTTCTTGCTTCGTACTAACAGACGACAGGGCTGTAGTAACTGCCGTGTAAGGAAGATCAAGGTGAGCCTGGTGGACTGAAAGAACGTTCGAAGACTCCTAACAATGGGAGTGCGATCTCCGCGAACCGACCTGCTACAACTGCGAGAAATCCCGGCGCTACATATGCGATGGATATAAAAGCCCAAACAACATGAACATGCCCGGTCAAGCCTCCATGCGAACACAGTCATCCATACCAGCTTCAGCCGACGACCATTCACAAGCACCACTGCAAAATCGCCTGACATCAATCTCTGCCTTGGACGATGACGAGACTGGACGAGGCTCGGATGGTCCTGGTCAAAATCAGGTGCAATTCGTCGACCTGTTCAACTGTTTTGAAAATCCAGTTCCATGGCTGGATTTTATGGCCATGTCAGGGTTTATGGGTAATGAAGCTGCGAATAGTCCCTTTTCCATGGCAGGTTCACCGGCACGAATGCCTTCACGGCAGAGTATTCATTTTGGCAGTCACCAAAACGTCCACATCCAAACCATGCCACGACAAGAAGAGCCAGTCACTACTGTCGACCCGAATCTAGTTTGTCAATCTTCAAAACCATGGATGCGTTCAGAACACTCGAACACAATGTCCTCAAACAAATGGAATATTTCTTCAGACGCTCTGATGCCGGAGAAAGTTCTGAATGCCATTCCGCCACCACATATCAACGGGAACGACTTGTCACAGCGTACCCATCAGCTGCTTCAACACTACCGAACGCATGTCTGCGAAGCCATGATGCCAACTTCGGCTCCAAAATTGAACCCCTACCTCCGGCTATATCTACCGCTAGCCGTACAAGACCCGAATTCCCCGGCGAAGCAGGCCTTACTCGATGCGATCCTGGCGGTAGCCGCCTTCAACAAATCCCAGCTTACCCCTGGCCAGCGACGATTATATCGAGATCAAGCTACAGATCACCACGACCAGGCGGCCTCCATGATCAACACGATAATCTCGAGGAAGCAGGCCTCTTCACACCCCACAGGAGAGTCGCCCGAGTGCAAGCATGCACTTCTGGCAGCTGCGCTGACCTTGACCACAATCGAGGTTTTCAGTGGTGCAAATGAAGGAAGGGGCTACGAATATCTACTTCTTTGCAGAACGGTTCTTGAATTGACTGGTGGCCAAAGATGGTGGCTTTCAAATTCCGCCAGCATAACATTGCTGCAGATTTTCCAATGTCTCCATATCGTAGGCCGCACGTCTGGTTGGTTTGAGTCACCATCAAGACAGCTGGACGATATTGAAGCTGAGGGCTCTTCTGATAGTCCAGTAGCCGAAGCCGGCGGACGTCCTGTGATCGGCCACGTGCTTCTGCAGGCGCCGCAGACCTATGCACCGGAGTATACACTGGACATATCGTTTGGCATTTCCATCAACACCTTGTCCCATCTGCACAAGGTCATCATGCTGTCGAAAGTAAAATCGTCACTGTCGCCGGGCCAGGGATGGCCATCTAGTGCGCAGGAAGAACTGGCCAGACTCGAAAAAGAAATGTTTACAGACATGGAAAATTCCTGCCTCGAGGCCTCATCCTCGCGCTCGCCTTCGCCCTCGTTAGAAGGCGTTTCCCAATATGTGGCCAACGAGATCAAGGAAGATCACATGCTGGCATTCCATTACAGCACTGCGCTGTTCTTCAGAAGAGCCCTCTGTGACGGAACCGGTCGGATCGTGCCTGCTTTGTATGGCGATATGGTACCGCGTGAGCCACGTGGCACGCCACTCCCGAGTGGACAGCATCTTGTTTCTAAAGCTCTTGAGCACCTCGAAAACATCGATGCTCTTGCGGGTGATCTGGCAATCGCCAATACCCTGTGGCCTGGCTTCATTGCCGCCGCCGAGGCGGTAGATTGGAAACTCCGGCGACGAGCATTGATGTGGTTCGGGCGAGCGAAACGCCACGGCATAGGCAACATCACAAAGGCCAAAGCCCTTGTGCAGGAAATCTGGAGGCGCGTGGACCGCTTGATGCTAGAAGACCACGAGACTCATCCCGAGCTGGGCCCCGTCGATTGGCGCGAGGTCATGAACGACATGAACATGTATATCATGCTCACATAGTCTGACTATGCTTTACATATTGCCTGCCCCCTTCCTCTCGACCGGATCGATATGCTATTCAAGACCTAAACGGCGTAAAATACTATTTAACCCCGAATCAAGGTTTGTTCTCCTACCTTTTCTGCTTCTCTCCTTGACCCCTGACGATCTCGTCCAAATGAGCCCCAACGACATCCTGCCAGAGGGGCTTGTTCTTGTAATTCGCCAATTCCGGCCCATAGCTATCCACACTCGTCCTCAGAGCAAGTGCAACGTCCCTGTCCTTGGTGATTTCGAGGATGGGCGTGACATAGGTCCTTATCGAGAAGACTATAGCTCTTGTCTTTGGCAACCGTTGCAGGACTTGCCTCTCCACCCTGAGATAAAGTTGATCAAGCGCGACGGGATCTTGCACTTCTGGCTTCAAGTTGTGATGCGAGTTGATATGGAACAGCTCCGGGCTGTTGTCGATGGCGTAGTTGAATCGCATGACCGGCGAGTCGACCCGCATGCGCTGGAAGAACCGATCCATCGACACAGCGAGCTTCTGCTCGTACATAGGGACTTTGCCTGCGTGTATTTCCCAGAGACTATGGCCAATTCGTTCTTGGATTTTCCAGCCTGCTAAAAAGCAGATAATTGGTCTTCAAGTTCCGCCAATGGGGTTGGAGGGATATATCTGCGACTCACCAGGGAAACAGTTCGCACCAGCCCGTAGGCGAGTGATGCTCGGATCCTCCTGGTCGGGCTGCATGATGAACCAATCCTCGGTGGACAGTAGACCCATGACTTGCAAGGGATGGCAGTTGTTCCATACGGAAGATTCTCTTCGCAGGTCCCAGTCATCGTTCGTGACTAGATTCTTAATCCCCGTCTCGGTCGCTTGGAACATGGAGGGATACCGCCGCGGCAGCATATCCGCCAGAAGGTATAGGGCTTCGAAGGAAGCTTCCTCGCTGCCAGGCAGGTGCTGAATTGTCTTTTCAGGATGTTGTCGGAAGAGTTGTACCTTGTACTTGTGACGCTCGAGGTACTTGTGATCGATCTCCACCCAGTCTTCCAAACATGTGCGCTTGATGCCCATGGTGATGTAGTGAGGGCCATTCTGCCATGGTCGGTAAGGTTGTTCAGGTTGGGTTGTCCAGTCGAAGTTCTCCTTCGGCTTGAAGTGCTCCAAGTTCAATGAGTCCCAATCTTGAATACTGACTGTCAGCCACGGGAAATTGGCTGTCTCTCTTCTACCGGAGATCGTTTGGCTTACCGGGATTTTCAAGTCTCTCAGCCTTGCCAACTGGTCCCTGCTCCGTTGAAGGTAAGGTGGCAACCTTGGCCGCAGTCTTCTGAAAGCGCCGGTTGTAAAAGAAATTGGTGGTGAGGTAGCAGCAAAGCACTAAGGCGACCCATGGCAGGCATGACATCGCCAGTATACTGGTTGAAGACTCTTGCCAATTGGCGAGACTGAGGACGGTCGGCATGGTCAACGCTCTGTTTGATCCAGAAGCCGCGGATCTGTGATGCAGGACACCTCACGGACTGACGCCTTCCGCTCATACCCAACTAGGAGACCGACAAATCTAGTTCAATGTCCTTATACTTTCCACGGACCTAGGAACCCCAGGTACGGAAAAGGACATGGTCCCGTTCGCGGCCGCAAGCAGTCCCAGACTTTCGCTGGCGATGCTCAGCACCTCGCGAGAAGAGTGGTTGATTTCTTGATGAATCGTCGAATGCGAACATTGCGGAGATCCCCATCGCTCCACCTTTTGCTTATGTTGTATCATAGTGCCGAAGATCAGGACGCTGCCGAGAAGTTCGGCGCGAGAAATGCGGCTAGTGATGACTGCACCGAGCAGCCCTCACCTGGCTATAGATCCATCTTTCCAAGCCCGCTCAACTCGATTTCTGACAGGGTCCCTCCGCCAGTGTCGTTATGCGAGTGGTCGTAGGCTTCGGCGTCGGCATCTTTGAACCATAGTCTCGCGCTCCCGTAAGAGATACACAGTTCCTCTCCGGCTTTGATGTTTCGAAGAGCGGTGTAAACGATCACATCGGTGTCGGTGTTGCGCTTCCAGCCTACGTTCTGACCTCGTGTGGAATGGTTGAACATAGAGCCTAGTCCAAGAGCAAGAGCCTGTGTCATCGTTCGGCCAGATTTGGAGGGCCAGTAGCTATCGATGAATCGGACAGTGAGCACCGAGTGTGATAAGCATAAAAAACAGGTATCGATGTCGAGAGGGACCATCAAAATGGCTAAATTGCGTATAACATCAACTTACTAGGTATAGTGCTGTAAGCAGGTATGCTGCGTGTGCTTTTCGACTTCGTCCTCGTTGAAGACAAGAACCGGACAGACTTCGATGACTGTACCGCTCGGGATATCCTGGATTGCGAAAACTCCTCGACCTAGATATTCAATGGACAATTCTTTAGTTTTAGTCCTCACAACTACGTAACGAGGTCGATTTTCATCGCGAAAGCCCAGCGGGCGGTGCCCGATCCAGTAGCCAACACGCCGAGCGAGCGATTTTTGGGCTGAGTATGAAGATTTGCAGGCTCAAAACCAAGAACACCAACCTTTCGGAGTATTCATTACGAGAGCTAGGCCATCTGCCCTCGAGAGAGGCTGGTCTCCCTTGGGAACAGGGTCATTTTCTGGCATTTGGGGTCCTCAGCTCGGAAAGCAGTATGTCACTCAGTGAAAGATATCCCAAGAAGCAAAATAGTAACGCCAGCACTAAAAGGTGGTGATTGACGCCAATCACTGGCCGGTGGTGTAGAAATTTGTCCAAGTTGAAACCGAAAAGTGCTGGTGGAATTATGAAAGGCCAAAAAAGGGCAAGCGTGAAATTTGACCGTGATGGCCTTAGATGACGTCAGACCGTGTGTTCTTCCCTTGGCGCTTCTCCTTTCGCAGCCTCGCAACTCTTTTCATTGCTTAATCCGCTCTGTTAGGTACATACTACGTACTACCCTAGTCACTCTGCTGCCTTCAGCATCGACGCAGCGGTACGGTCCCGCAAACCTCAAAATGGGCAATGAAGGATGCGTGTGTTTCGTGTCTCTGGCCGACAGAGTCCGTTTGGGTGCTTTCTGAACAGTCGATGGTGGGCAAAACGAGGCCATCAGCGACACTTCATACCTCTTCAGGTTGCGGGATAGGCAACCCTCCTGCAATTCGTATTACAGAATGTTGGCCAATAACTCTCTACGAAGCCGACAAGTGACTTTATACTGCGGCATTTTCTCAATCTCAGTCGTGGCATCATCGGCAGAGCCTCAGCACCACGGCTTATGGCGACCTTTCCGAACACTTCCGCCCAGAGGTGGACGAAGGAATCCCTGCACCTAGCATATCAACGCTCAATTAGAGCAGCCCCTACGGCCGCAGCCTTACAGGTCGGTCTCGTTTCTGCGTGTTCACAGTTTTCTATTTGGCTCTTTCACCGGAACCGCTTACTATACCCCGGATTTATTCGGATGTCGGTTCATTTCGAGTGAGTGCTTATGACCCTAGATGACTATACACAGAGAGCGGGTTTCGACGTCATTGAGGGCTTTTAAGGACTTCTATGCTCGTCGTGGGGCATCGGCTCAGCAGCATAAATATGGATCAGGTGTTCGCGTCTTCGACGTCTGACACCATCACTTTCCAAGCTTCATCAACAAGGACCAAAAGCTAGTCACCAAACCCAGACAAGCGCGCTATCAAAAGTCCATACCAGGCAGCGAACCTTCGTGCACTCTTCTCAACAAGTCAAACCTGCTTGCAACCACAACAAACCAGGTACATCGACAATGGCTGAGGGATTCAACGGCATGGCCATGGACCAACCTGCCGGCTCTAGCAGAACCAATCCTTATGCTGCCGAGTCATGGCTCGAACCTTGGCTCATCAAGCACTCCGAATTCTATCGCAAACACTTGACCCGCGACGGCCGCCGCGAGAGCAAATCTACAAGACGCCACAGCATTGTCGCCGAGGGTCTCGAGTCGAGGAAGAACTCTGACGCCGTTCCGGAAGCTGAGGCTGCCGCCACAGAGGCTATCCCAGCTCCTGCCGAAGACCCAAGACGAAGTGTCGAGGGCCACACCTCGGAGGCAGAAACTCGATCGAAGAAAGAGAAGGCTCCACAGGGATGGCGCAAGAGCGTTGGCTGGTTCCCTCACCCATAGGGGAATTCCAGGCGGGATGACCTTTTGGAAGGATATGTCCAGAAGAGATCGCTGGAGTATCGTGAGGGAGATACTGGCGGTAGTTGTGCATTAGATACCCAATTTGTTTTCTGTGGAGGTGGAGGACGAGCTGCTATACACACAAATTCATTTATTTGTTCCAACTGCACCTTTCCTGGCCGCACGCGAGACTTGCCTCTATGCTAAGTCCCGGGAGCGATCGCTGGCATTCCTGATCAAGTTCAATGGCTTTCTGCGAGCAGGACTTTTGCTGCTATTTTTAGGGGCGAGCGGCTGAGATGATGCGTATGGTCTGGTCTATTCGTCAGACAAGATGTTATCTCTCGCAGACCAGCCCAAGTCGGCAGATGGGCGAGATGATTCTCGACCGAGACAGGTCAAGAGACTCGTGAACAGCTACACTCGGGCGATGTCAAAGCTTTGCTGGAAAGTGGCCGTATTAGTCATTGTGAAGCCATGTCTCGCCCGAGAGATGCCCCGAGTCCCTCGTCGCAGTTAAGGGGTCACGTGCTCATGATCCTTTCACGTGCTTAGGATCCTCGCGTCAAGCTCTTCGCTGCAAAAACGGACAATTGGAGCCAATCATGCGCCGGTCGCAATCCGCGTATGGAAGCCACGCGTTGGATGTTGGCTTGTCAACGAAATTGCAAACTTTGGAACAATACGGAATAGGTGCTGCTGCCTTTGTCAGCGCCAACTGTTAGACAGCGATTACGCCAGACGAGAAGTACCTTAGGTCTTCCAGGCAGACTGGTGTGCATCGTAATGTAAGGCCACCGAGTGTACATAACCGTGTGCAAATGCCAATTGGCTTTCTGCCCGTGTCTTACTCCGTACTTACATGCTCTCCATTCAGCCCGGCCCCCCTTCCTCATAAGACGCCTTCAACTCGAGACTACGGAGTACACAGTGTGATAGTACATCCTTCAGACCCTGGCTCCACCTGAGACCCGTCTTCAAAAGCCCGACTGCGCTCCCTGGGGCTGACTTTTTCTTTATCATCCAGCCCATCTGCCGTCCATTCATTGTTGTTTGCTCGACTCTGCTTGATCCCTTCCTCCTCCAAGTCCATCCCGTCCACAAGATGTCTACCCACCAGATCGTCATCATTGGTGCCTCCTTTGCCGGCCTCGGTGTCGCTCAGGGGCTGCTGAAGAACGTCCTGCCGCAATTGTCCCAGGGCGGCAAGAACAAATACAAGGTCATCCAGATTGCTCCTAACGACGAGTTCTTCTGGAAAATCGGGGCCCCTCGAGTCATCGTCAATCCCAGCTCACTGCCCCTTGAAAAGGCCCTTCTTCCGATCGCTCCTCATTTCAAGGGCTACAGCCCCGAGCAATACGAGTTCATCAAGGCCTATGTCACCTCGATCGATCCTTCCAGCAAGACTGTCCACACCAGCACCTCGGCCGCCGTCCACTACGATTCCCTCGTCATTGCCTCTGGTACCACCTTCAGCACTCCCATCTGGACCGTCTCAGAGGGCACCGAAGCACTAAAATCTGCACTCAGTGAAATCCACCAGAAACTCCCCAATGCTCAGACAATACTGGTCGCCGGAGGTGGAGCTGCCGGCGTCGAGACTGCCGGCGAACTTGGCGAGCTGTATGGGAAGAAGAAGGAAATCACAATCTTGTCTGGCAGCACCAGTCTGTTGCCCAGACTTAACAACAAGAAGATGGGGGCGGAAGCCCAACAACGCCTTGAGCGAATGGGCGTCAAGGTCATCAATGACGGTGTCAAGGTGCTTGAGCATACCAAGGAAAATGGCAAGGATGTCTTGAAACTGAGCACGGGAGAAACCAAGACTGTCGACCTCTACATTGATGCTACAGGTGACAAGCCCAACAGCAAGTTCATTCCTCAGGAATGGCTAGACGACCATAACAGGGTCAAGACTGATCCTCAGACTCTCCGTCTGGATGTTCCTGGTGTCACTGGTGTCTACTGTTTTGGTTCGGTTGGTAGCTACTCGGACGGTGCCGTCATAGATATCAAATTCGCGAAGTCAGCCGTACTCGAGAGCATCAAGTTGGATCTCCAAGGAACTGGTACGTCCTATCTCGTGTGCGGCAGCTGAAATCTACTGACACCTCCCTAGCCCCAGGCCCTCGTACCAAGAACATCTACAAGAAGATCACAAGCGACATGCAGTTTGTGCCTATTGGATCCCAAGGCGGTGTCGGCATTGCTTTTGGCTGGAAACTCCCCAGCTTCATGGTCAAGATGGCCAAAGCCAAGGACTTCATGATCGGACAGGCTCCCAAGACCATTGAGGGCACTGCTTGATCAAAGCTGACCTCGAAATCCATTTTCAGGGTTGTTGTTCTGCTTTTTTTATAGAGATACCCAGTCATATCAGCGGGTGCAAAATGTGATCTCGCAGGGAAGAGATGAGCGTTGATTCTTGCATAGAAGCTGTTTAATCGATCAATACATGAGATGAACCTCTTAAATAAATCGAATCTCGTACTCCGGACATCCCGGGCATCCAGCCTCGTCGGAAAATTCAGGAGGGACGTGTGGAATTCTTCCTTGTCAGGAACTGATATCGAGGACGATGATCCAACTGGATGGCGAAATCTCCCGACAATTATTTTTCTGGGAGCTCCAGCAGCTCCAGCTTCCCCGAAACCGAACAAACTGCGAGCAGGGCATCTGCCGCCGATTATCTCCTCACGCGTGTCGAGGCCTCTTTTTGGCGATCGTGAGAAAGTATTCCATCGACTCGAATTTCTCTTTGCGTCACTTGAAGCTCTTGTTTTGTAATTTCGTCCTGTTCACCATGATGCTTGGCCGGGCCTCGATTTCAATCAAGCCTTCAGCTTCAGCAAAATCCTCCTTGTCACATGCGTCAAAAGCAGTGCGGAGTAGCCAGAGCTTGAAGACACCTGCCCGACGCTTTTTCTGTTCTTCCCTCTCACAAGCCTCGCGGAGACCTTCACCTGCGATCTACCGAGCTACTCCAAGTTCGTATCGAGCATTTAGCACAACGGACAAGATGGCGACCTCTACAAGAACAGAGACTGATGCTTTCGGACCTATCGAGGTGTCTTCAGACAAATACTGGGGTGCGCAGACACAGAGATCTCTGGGGAACTTCAAGATCAATCAGCCCCAAGACCGGATGCCAGAGGGCGTGGTACGAGCATTTGGTATCCTCAAGGGTGCGGCGGCTACAGTAAACATGCGATATGGACTAGGTGAGTGCCGTGGGCCGTGCTTCAGACCGAGTGGTTGACCAGCTTGACAGATCCCAAGGTCGGAGAGGCCATCCAGCAAGCTGCTGCTGAGGTTGCGTCGCTAAAGTTGGTCGATCACTTCCCTCTCGTTGTTTGGCAAACCGGCTCCGGCACTCAGTCCAACATGAACGCGAATGAAGTCATCTCCAACCGTGCCATCGAGATTCTAGGCGGTCAAATGGGTAGCAAAAAGCCTGTACACCCTAATGACCATGTCAACATGTCGGCCAGCTCCAACGACTCCTTCCCGACCGTCATGCACATTGCCGCGGTTCTCGACTTCGAAGAAAGACTTGTTCCAGCTCTGACCAACCTAAGAGACGCACTGAAAAAGAAGGCGGATGCCTTCGAGAAGATTATCAAGATCGGTAGAACACACTTGCAGGATGCTACTCCATTGACGCTGGGACAAGAGTTCGGTGGCTATGTCGCACAGCTTGACCGGAACCTGGAAAGAATCCAGTCTACCCTTCCGCACCTGCGGCAACTGGCCCAGGGCGGTACAGCGGTTGGCACAGGTCTTAACACGTTCAAGGGATTCGCCGAGGGTATTGCTGAGGAAGTCTCAAAGATGACCGGCACAGAATTCATTACCGCGCCTAACAAATTCGAAGTCCTGGCAGCTCATGACAGCATCGTCGAGGCTTCTGGAACACTCAACACCCTCGCTTGCAGTCTCTTCAAGATCGCCAATGATATCAGATACCTTGGGTCCGGCCCACGATGTGGTCTTGGAGAATTGGTCCTTCCCGAAAATGAACCTGGTAGCAGTATCATGCCCGGAAAGGTCAACCCTACTCAGTGTGAAGCTATGACCATGGTCGCCGCACAAGTCATGGGTAACCACACCGCCGCTACCGTCGGAGGCATGAGCGGGCAATTCGAGTTGAATGTTTTCAAGCCCCTAATGATCCGAAACCTCCTTCACAGCTCGAGAATTTTGTCTGACGCCATGAATGGATTCGTGGAGCACTTGGTGGAGGGTCTGCAGGCAGACGAGAAGAGAATCGGCACTCTGCTTCACGAAAGGTATGCTCTTCGATCCGCGATTATGGCGTGATGTGAATGCTTACTCATTTTCCAGTCTCATGCTTGTTACCTGTCTGAACCCAGTCATCGGCTATGACATGGCTTCCAAAGTGGCCAAGAACGCTCACAAGAAGGGTCTGACTCTGAAGGAGTCGGCAATGGAATTGAAGGCGCTGTCCTCGGAGGAGTTTGACAAACATGTCCGGCCCGAACTCATGCTGGCCCCCAAGGAGAAGAAGTAAATGCCATGTAGCTTTGACTGTAAAATATTGCAGTGAGCTTTGCAGATCACTCAGGTGTGTCACCATTGCTGTGTTGGATTGAAGCCGATGACCTTGCATCGTACAGTTACGGCGTGGTCTGCCATTCAAGCCTACAGCTCCAGTGAGATCTTGTAGCATATTCAAGTTGATGTCCGAAACATATGCCATTCTGGACAGCTCCGCTCGTCAAAATGTTTGTCGGCCCCCTGCAGGTTTCATTTGTTGAATTTCTGAGTGACTGAACATGTCCCCCCTCGATGTACTTAAGTCCGCCAGGTCTCTCTTTCTTTCTTTCTGAATCTCTCTGTCATCGAACAGGAGTCGGCCTTTCAAAGGTTTGACCAGGCATCTCTCCTGGAGCGAAGGGGCAGAATCTGTTCCCTTCTCATTGACCCCTGGTTATTTCGGTCAGGTATTCGCTCGTTCTTTTATATATACAAATCGCAGTTCCGCAGGTCTGGCATGTTCCCAATCGATCTACTTCATTGGTCTCAAGCGCATCCTGGGTCCTTCCGGAGGCTGCCCGGAATCACCACAGCAGCTGAACAGACCGTGCTTTGGCACCTCCACGATCTCGAACGCCGACCACGGAGAAGGTCCGGGTACGGTTCATGTACAGCGGTTTCGCAAGCTCAATTACCTGTTCCAGTGCACGCCTTGAAACCTACCTCGAACAGGTCCAGAGGTGCTTTGACCATGGCCAAACCAATACGTTGGAGAATTCATATCTTGACCAGAGTGTTTACTGACTTTTGGCCTTCCTGGAGGTACTACGCGTCGCCCTCAAGAGGACGAGACCAGTGACAGCGAGCCCAAACAAGCTGTTTACCTCTGCTGAGAAGAGATCGGCAAAGGAAAAGAAACGCATCCAGCAACTCAAGTCAGACAATTCGCTTCAATTTCCCATGGGATGGACAAATTCGAAAACCGATGCCTGTCGGCCATGCACTACGGGATTAGGATATGTCAGATGCGTCCTCACTATTCTCTGAAATCATCCGGTCCTCCTGCTCTTCGCTGTCTCTTGGGACTTGTGGGCCTGGGGGTGAACACTAGCCAAAGACCTTCTCAAGTCTTGTGCTCGTGCTCGCTGTCACCACGGGACGGCAGGTGATCGACCAAAACGGTGCGAGGGAATGATTGGGACCTTTCAAACCTGCAATGAAGTTCGTATGCAGAGTTGGTCCTTGCCACGAGAACAAATCCTGCAAGGAATACCAGACTGTCAGCAGGCTGACTTGGATTCCGTCCTTTCTAGCTGCGAGAGTCGGCGACTCTGATGCTATAACTCAGTGGCTTTTACAGTCCCTTATCCACGTGGTCTCATCCAGTTCCTCGAACGAGTCAACGATTCACCTGAAGGTCGAACACACCACCGCATCCAAGTCGACAGAAACTACGAGAGCTCCATTGACATCAGCGAAGTCACAAGTGCTTCCTCTGGCTTCTTGGACGGCGACCATGTGCTTATTATCTGGGTGACCCATCGAACAGGGTCATGAGATGTCGTGGTGATACTACGCGTGGGCACAATTGATGCTTTCGCAATACAAATCACAATGGTCAATGCACCGGCCACACAGATCGATTTTGTCTATGTTGGGTTGTACATGAGATCTTCTCGGAACAGCTTCTCAATGATTGCACCCACAAGCACCCTGAACAAACAACAAGTGGCTACATAGTATGCCCAATCACTACCAGACATGACTGAACACTACTGACTGTTTCCAGATCATACCACCATGCACAATCAAGTGCCCCCGTTGTCGGTATACTCCGCGTAAGTGCAGGCACTCCCAGTCATACCCAGTCACCTCCGCTAATCATCAGTCCAGAGCAGAAAACTAGCAGCCTCGCTGATTCAATCAGAAAGCACATTGGCTCTCATCATGTTGTGAGTAGCGTCCAGGAGTTTCCAGTTGACTGCTAACTTCTGCAGGTGGACGGAAAAGACAAGCAAGGAGTCCGCTACCGGAACCTTCTGGGCGTGCGACCAGGCAACTGTGAGGAAACGAAGTCAGTACCAGTCACGACCATTCCCTTCTGGACACGGTTAACAGCTTCCAGGAGCTTTTGAATGAGATTGAACATTAATGCACTCGACTGGGAGTGATCGTTGACGTCGATCACGGCCATAGTTGCTGACATTGTTGCCAATGAGGGCCAACCATACCACGGCTTCAACTTGATTATGACGACGAAGAGCTGCGCGCTGCAGTGGATCGAGGAGATTAAGACGTATTATGGATCGGTGAGTTGGTGTGTTATACTGGTGTCGTAGCCGTTTGAGGCACCGATAACTAATCGCCTACAGAAGACGGCGAAAAAAGCCTTTCTCCTCAACAATACTAAGATCACCGCCAACGAGTTACTCGATGGTAAATACCTTTTTGTCGTGTGTACGTGGCAATTTGTCATGAGTCGATACACCACGTATAAGAAGAATGTGGATCTCTTCAGACTACTTGCGACGAAAGGTAGAAAGTGGTTCGACGAGAACGTGTCCCCAGCCGATACCTGGTCACGTTTGTGGCTTTGGTCGAGTTGCGATTGAACCAAAAATCGCTGGAGTCGTCCGCTCATTCTTCAGACTTCTGATCATCGTTCAACATATCGAATGCCACCTTACACTAGGTGCAAGAAGCAGAAGCAGCATCAACGAGGTGAGTAAGTCGAAGCAAGCTGCTAGACACTCGGAGAGTGGGAAACCCCAGATATGAAGCAGGATGGCAGTCGCCATTCTCCAATATCCGACAATTCCTCGCTCGAGAATCGCAAAGTTATCAGTCAAGGCGCAAGACGGACAGGCTTTGTCTTCGGCACGATCGTCTACAATGTCCTGGTGTCTTCGACAACCTCAACTCTTTACTTTCTCTCGTCCGCAACGTCCCGTGTCTTCGACAACCTCAAACACTAAGCTTGACACCACGGCTCGCCCGGCTATCGCCTTGATCACCTCGCAGCCTACGCCTCACAGCTCACAATCACAAGAGGATATGTTCTCGAAACTGACCTCGACCGCCTAGTATACGGCCCTGTCGTCCTAGAGGACACAATCGTAAGACTGACAGCTACTGAGAATATCCTTATCATGCTGACTTGAACAGGAGGTACTTCCTACCCTGTGGAACTTCTCCCTGCGCACGGGTATAGCCCCGGTGCAACCTCTCAATTCTAATGGTAAGTCAGCATCAGCAGAACTTTCGAACCTGAGACTGACAATAGTTTCTTTTATCAGAATCCGACAATTTCTTCGCTCGAGAATCGCGAAGCTGATCAGTCAAAGGTTATCATCGCCTGACATATCGAGCACGACCCTCACTTCACTGGCAAAACGATCGATTTTGACCATATATATATAACAGAGTTTAGGCCCTCAACAGCACGAACGACATGAGCAGCAGATCACCGTGCTGGGTCGAGAGATTCTGGAGCATACGCATGCAGATTGGCTCAGCTTTGCAGATGCTGCGCTGGCTGAAAGAGCGAGACTGGCTAGCAAAGAGGCGCGCCACCCGAAGCCGGCCAGGGAGCTTTTTGATGGCTGGGCGGCGGCCGAACGCGCCACCCTACGCACCAACAACTTCCATCGTGCCTTGACTGGCAACGTGGGCCAGCTCCAAGTATTGCAGCAGTACCTCAAACTCGTCAAGTACGGGAAGAGAGGTCTCAAAGGTGTTCTCGAAGCCCCGCAGGAGGCCGGCGTCCCAATGAAGGGTCGCTGCTTATGCTAAATTGCAGAAGTACGCCGACTTGGTTCTATGTCGGAAACCCATACTCCTTCAGCGTGCAGACAGTCTGACCCCATGGTCAAGACGCTGGAAGACACAAATTCGCCACAAATTCGAACCCAAATATTGGCGGCTCTCCAATCATCGTGAAAGACACGAAATGGATGCAGGAAATCGATACTGCTGATTTCGGCAAAGTATGGGCCGTGTCTGGCACTCCATCTTAAGGACCAACAATTTCCATCGTGCGTTGACCGGAAACTTGGGCAATGTCAACATCACTGCTGATTCGATCAATCGTATGAGGAGGCACCATCACAAATATCTTCCTTATGCCATGCGTCGCATGGTTCAGGCGACCACATCTGAAGAGTACACAGATGCCTTGGGGGTGTTTCGTGATTGTCTAATCAACAGCTACGAGTTGAGGCCTTTCTCGCTCCAAATGTTGCAGCACTACAACAAACTTACGAAGTATGGCAAGAAAGGTATCAAAGGTGTCCCCGAAGCCCTACAGAAGACCGGCGTCAAGATGCAGGGCCAGTGGGAGTCTCGAGTTAAGCAATATATCCAGACTGTCTTGGATTTGAGGATACCGCGTGACATCGACAGCGACCCAGTACCAGGGAGTTTCGAGAGACAGCTCTCCCGGGCACAGGAAGAGGTAGGAGAAACCGACCACGCGCAGGTGGCACGAGGAGATTACCAATTCAACAGCCGACTCCAAGGTGCTCAGATTGTCGCCCCGTTTACGGCACGCTGGGGTGTTGGAATCTGTGCTCTCATGCCTCTCACCTTCGTTTCCTTGTAAGTCTCTCTCTCTGTGCCTACGAGTCCCTGGTGAATGGTGCTGATACACCCCTAGTTTCAAGGCCTATAGTATTGTCAAGACCGAGGCGATTGCGAAGACCATACACCCGGTGATCCGCACGGAGCCGTTGACGGACATGTGTGACAATCTCAACCAACACATTATCGACGCAATCCCACCCGCAGCCTTACGCTTCAGCCTTGCTGATATCGACTGTACCGTGGAGCGACTTCACATCGTACCGCACCTCATCATCATGAAATTTCGATACTGCTTCCGTCTTCGTCACCGCCCGCGTGCCGCATTCGTGCAGTGCGGTACAATCATACATAAATCCGCCGCTTCTCCCACGCGAATCTCAACTCTCTTTTTTCCCCTGAAGACCGCTGAATGAGGCAGTTGGTGCCCGGTCTAGGCACCAAGAAGCTGAGACGAGACACGACTGCATTTGCAACTGGACCGATGCTGAAAAGCGACCACCAAATCCTGCACCTTCGTGATTCGGTACATACGTCCTTCATATGACGACTTCACGGCACTCCGTCGAGACATCCAATCCCTGTTCAAGCGTCAGGATTTCAAAGAGCCAAACGGTTCGTCGACTGCACCCAAAGTCCAGACTACACTCACGCCTCGCACTGAAATGTGCCGACTGTCTCGAAAATCAAGTGAAGTTCATCAACCCTGGTTCTGCTACTCCTGAACGTCTTCATCGCCACGGTTCTCCTGCCTCTGAGCGCAGACATCCTTCATTCTCAGACTGTTAGTTCCAACTTTCAACACTGTATATATATAGTATATAACACGCGCAGCGAACTTTGCCAGTGAGTTTCAACCCTTTCACAACCAGAACTTTCCAGCTAATACTACAGGAACGTGCTTCTACTGCCGAGTTGAAGAGAATGAATGCGCAAAACGACTTTCTGGTCCAATTGGACTGTGCTTCTGCCCGAAGCATCATCGTCCAGGGCATGCCTATTTTGCAACGTGGCATGACTACCAATGGCCAGGATTTTGCTCGCGATGCCCGCGCTTGGGAGAAGACAATTGAGATTTTATACTTTACTCAAGTAAGTCGACGCCTGGATGATCGACTGTAACTAACAGTGGAATTTAGGAGGTTCAAAAGTCAAACGAAGGCTTCCTTGATGAAGACTTACGATCTCATTTGCCAGAAATCCTTCGCCAATCATCTGGCATCATTCCTGAAATCAACACCTTTGTCTGGGATTTGCAGACCCTAGGTGGCAACCCACATGTGGCAAATATGGATGGCCGGAACCCATCACACGGTTCAAATCCTGTAAGCGCTCTGCTATTGCTTCATTCACGTCATTCGCTGATTTTTATTACAGCCTGGTCCTCGACACAGTGCGCCAGTCTCGCAATACCACTCCTCGAGCCAACATGTGGCGTAAATGGATGATCGGAAACAGTCACAGGGTTCGGAAAGTCGAAGGCTGGACGATGGACGGTAGCTGACAGCGATTGGAGAAATTGACGACCTACGCGGGTCGCAAAGGTCCCTGAGATTGAGCCGCCAATGGTGGGATCGACCATGTGTGTCTTCCGCGACGTGCCCGCAAAAAGCCCACGAAGAGTTGAACAGCGTGATCAGCCAGAACGGAGTGCCCAGTCTAATTCAAGACGGTCCGAAGTCAAACGCAGATTTTCTGAAGAACAAAAACAGCACACCTCTTGAGGATACAGCTGCCACACATTCAAACCAACTAAACCAAACCAAAACCACGCTTCAAAGCCAAATTCAGCCACCGTGCTGTCAGGAGTCTCACCCTCCTACTGAAACTCCTAGAGGACGCTCTAGTCCAGGGGAGTGGCAGGTCCAGCGGCTGTCTGGTCCGTAAAAGCCAGGAAGTGCGGGAGAAAGATGAGAAGATCGTGAAAAACTTGAGAACGACCTCAGAGATAAAAGGGAAAGAGGAAAGAAGTCCAGTCCAGTCCGTACTATCAACGATTGCGAGGTCGAGGCCAAGGCCAACGGCAATATACAACGTACGGCCAGGTTCAGATTCGGCACTGTTTAATGCTCTGTTCCAAGACTGATTCTACCCTCCGCGCCTGCACCGTGAACAATTGTGTTGGTGGGCAAGACAGTAAGTAGCCAGACTAGAATAGCGGTCACTCGCAGCCTGATCCTAATGCCAGGTCCCGTGACCTCAGCCTGATTCCGTGCCCTGCCGTCTCGCCGTCTAGCCCGAGTGCCCGAGTCGTCTCTCGTTCTCTCGATAACGCCGCCAAATCTCGACGCCCAATCGGGATGCATGCCTAGATTAGCCACTTAGCCACGGTTAATAAGCAAGATCTGACTGTTGCCCATGTGCCCTTTTCGCCCTTTCGTCGCCCACGCTACTGTACATCCCCGTGCCTGTTATGCAGTGTCCCGTCCCGCCGGCCTACGGTACGGCCATCATGTCATGCAGCGGGAGCGATTCTTTTCTGCATTCCAAGTCTACTGCATCAAACCCCTTGATCGACGCCTGAGGCATCGACAGCTGCGACCCATGTCTCAGCACCTCTCTCGAGTCTTGACAACTGCCCATTAGAATCACGATTGGCCGCCTATCCGGGGGTTAAATTTCGCCATTGGCACCCTTTGCGAGGTCAACGCCTTGCGCGTCGCAAAATGCAACGAATCACTGCTCGCAAAGGCAAGAACTTTCAAGGGCGGTCCAGCGGTTCGCAAAAGGATAACCATACACATTCAACTATTAACAAGCTCAATAAACCCTCTGTTGGTATTCCGTCTTTCGTTTCCATGCAAGTCCATATCCACGACCGAGCTGTTGTTGCCTGCGGGCCGGAGAATGTTGCTACGGCCCTGCTCGATCACTTTCTTGGACCGCCTCTTTCTCTTTGCCATTAACTCCTCCAGGAACCCCGTCTCTCACCCTCATCCAGCGACGACTCATCAGGAGACTCTCTCGTCTGCTTCTGATGCTGAGCCGCCGGAGTGGGTCTCTTCAACAGACTTGGAAAAGAGTATTCTCCTGCGAAATTCGCGCCATAGAGCGTGAAAGAGGGGGCCAAACACTATGAATACAGGGAAAGTGGGTGAGTCTGGTGTGATATGCGCAGGCTCCGAAGACCGTGATGATAGCCTCCCATGGTACGCAAGAAAGCAATAAGCAACAAGCAAAAAAAGCAGATAGCCACCCAGGTTACATTTCGTTCAGCAGTTCGCCGTGAATAAAGACAAGGCTCTGATAGCCTAGACCATCGAGGACAGTGTCGCAATTAATCTTGGCCAAGGAAAGATTCTGATCAAACAGCCACCCGATGGGTATCCATTGAAAATCTAGCCTCCCATACGATTCGCTGGCGAATTCGTGTAAAGACCGATTGTGTTGAAAGAGGAGATGTTGGGTTGCCCCGGAGTATGTATCTTTTGGAATTATAAAGGAAAAGGTGTCGACCATGCCAACCGAGTGACGATTAGGGCGCCCAAAGATCCAGCTTCTCAGGCCACTAATTCTCGTTAGGTTGAAGATGGCGGACTGAGAGGAGCAACGGGCCCCTGATGCTGAGTGCAGAGCTCCTACTTCTTGCCGTCAAGCTTGCTCAGCATTTCGTTGTCGTTTCTGCCACGTTGTTCGGGGGGCACTACTGTCGAAGGATTCCCAAGCATGTCATGAACCTTCATGCTCCGTCCGTTTGCCAGGCTATTGGCTTGATTGGGTGGTGGAGTTCTGCCGTCGTCATGGACGGGCGCATGATGAGGTGAATTGAAGCTGTGGGCCGACTGCGGTGTCAAGCCTTGGGGAGGTGAGGTAGTACCCTTCTGAGACTGGTTGCCGTTGGAGTAGTGGGTTTGCTGCTGAGGATGAGATTGGTAGCTCATGTTGGAAGTAGCAGGAGAAGTCGGAGCACCACTGTTTTGAGCAGCATACTCATAACTGCCGCTGCTGTTGGCGCGCGAGTCATAAGTGCTGTGTCGAGGGCGGGAATTTGGATGAGGAGACTGAGACGCATGAGTGTTCTCGTTATGGGGGTCATCATCGGGAGGGGGACGCTTAAGACTGACACGATCATCTTGCTGGGCGGGTTGAGCCTGCCCCTGAGGGTCATACGGTGATCCGGTCGGAGGATAGGAGCCCATGTTTGGAGGAGGGTAAGGTGGGTAGGCCTGAGGAGGATATCCATGAGCTGCTGGCGGTGGATAGCTGTACTGGGGTTGGCCATGAGGTCCAGCAGGTCCAAGGGGTTGTCCGTGAGCACCATAGAGCATGGGTTGTTCTCCTTCGCGGGGATAATGACCATTGCGGCCATCGGGCGGACCAGCAACCGGAGCTCGAGCAGCATTCGGCCCATAGACGGCATTTGCCGGAACGAAAGCCGCTTGGGACGAGACCGGATGGAAGAGACATTGTTGGTTGAATCGCACACAGTTCTGACAACGACCGTCCGGCGAGCTATCATATCCCGAGCAGCGAATCTAGCGTCCATTAGTCTTTGCACTCTTTCATGATGTCTGGGTGGGTATGCCCACCTTTCTCTTCCGGCAATATTTACAGGCTATAGCCGTGCGCTGTCGGGGTGCCGCGGCAGGGGGCTGTGGCTGAGGAGCATAGTGCTGAGCGGGATAGTAGCCCGGAGGAGGATATGGCGGCGGGAGGCGATAGGCATCTGGCTGCATCGGTTGAGGAGGCTGAGCCATATCGGGCCTCGGTGGGTAGGCATATCCTGGATGCTGAGGGTCCTTATGCACATGTCAGTGGGAGGCTTGGTGGTTCACGACTGACATCAACTTACCGGATAGTGGTGAGGAGGAGGATAAGCACCGTGCTGGGCTGGCCACGCCTGCGGCGGAGGATATGGATGCGCTGCTCTTGGATCCGGATACTGGCCTTGACGGGCAGGGTCTGGCGGAGGATATGGGCTGCGCTCGTCTCTGACAGGAGGTCTCGACGGAGATTGTGTCGCGTAGTAGCCACCTTGGGTTGGGTCATCCGGAGGAGGATATTGAGGCCGATGAGAGTCCCTCGGATCGGCCATTTGCGCCATGTCCAACGAAGATGGTGGGTGATACAGGTCTCAAAGGGAGGGTAACACAGGGCCTGGAAACAACCGAGGCTAACGAAAACCGGCAAGGAAATGACCGTCGAGGCGTGGATGGAATCAAAAAGACGCAGTCGAAAGAGTCGGCTCCCAGAGCGTTTAGCAAGGAAGGATTCGAAGGGATATCGACCTCAGATCCAGCTCAAGGTCGACAGTAGAGGTTGCGCAGCCGCAAGCACTGCACCGCGAGAAAGAAAATGGAGGAAGAAGGTCCTGCTAGGGTGTGCGAAGTGACAGGCCCAAGATATTATTTGCTGAGAAGGGCGAAAACGGTGTGGTAAGAGGGTACCAAGTCACCACCCCGGCCCGGTGATCAGGTGTTCGTGGTAGCGGGAGGGCGGATGACGGGAGGGTTGGATGGAGGAGCCGTGAAGGCGAGGGAGAACGGTGGTATGAAGCGTGAGGAAAGGTGAGAGTCGAAGTGAGAGTGGCCAGGCCGGAGAGGAAGTGACAAGCTGAAGGATGACGATGATGGGAGGGAGAAGGGGTTGAAGAGGGATGATTGGAGGTGTGATAACAGACAGCGGTGGAGAGGGAGTGCTTGTTAAAGGTGTGTGGCAAGGTGTGTTGAGGAGGCTTATAGGCTGGCAGGTCGCTTCAGGCACAGTCCTAGGGAGGAGGGGACTCCAGGACGAGGAACGCTAGGCTCTGCCACTAGCTTAGGCCTTTGGCGAAGGTTGTTCTGCGTCGGTTGGGTTCTTCTGGAAAGGCTAATCGGATGGCCAAGTGCTAAGTAGCGTTCAGGCAAGGAAGGGTTCCCGGCGAGTCGGGACGAAGACCAAGGGAGGGCGGTAGCGCAAGCAGGCGTGTGCCTAAGCAGGGGGTTTATCTGCAGCGCTGCCAAACGGGATGGTGGGATGGTGGATGCGATGATGTGAGGCCCAGCGCCGAAAAAGACAAGTCGACAGGGTGGCAGCTGTCACTCCAGGTGTCTGTGCGGTGATAGTGGCCGCACTGAGCACAGCCGAATCCGTCTCTTTCTCGCCGCCTTGTTGCGGCCGTTGCAAGGCGTGTGCGTGTGTGATGAGGGCGTGTGAGCGTAAAATTTTCGAGCGACGGATAGAGTAAAAGACTCGGCGTGGGCCAGGACTGGACTGGATACTGGATTGTGTGCCCCGGGATGCCGCAACTCGCACTCACTGGCTCCACACCCAAAGGTAATGACTTGGGTGGCACCCGCTTAGGCGTCGTTTATTCTGCGCTGAACAGGACGGGTCGCAGGGAGAACCCAGAAGGCCGAGCGCACCCAGGACCGTATGGTACAATTTGTACGTACTGCACACCCAGAAGGTACGGAGTAGAGTGTACAAGGGCGACAGACACGGAAACCTCTCCCTTTCCTTGTGCTTCCTGTGCTCCTCTAGGCGGATGTGTCACTTGTCAACCCCGGCTTGTGTTCGGCAAGGATCCTGCCCTGTCGGATTATTTGTCTTTATGTGCCCCTCCTTCTCTTCTGTTTTTCCGCTGTTCAGATCTGGAAACGGTCGTAAGACAAATCTGGTGGACAAACTGACAGCCTGGTGCCAGAAGCCGACTTGTTCTTCCTTTCTGACAGCCGCACTAGCTGAGAGATGTCCACCGACTGCTGACAGGTATTGTCGGATGTGTCCAGCCAGGCGTTGAGGTTGATGAATGACTTGAACTCTATGGCAGTTTTGACCCAAGGTGCCACCATGCAACGTTGTACTCTGATTGGAGGGAGGGCATCAGAAAGAGGGTGTGTCTGTAAACGGGACCAGTGAGAACCGAAAAAAGTGTCAAGCAGAAGTTGGCGATGCAAATACGCAGGATCCACTTCGGGAGAAGGCGAGCGCAACGGCGGATTGCTGAGGCGTCGATGCAGATGCAAAGACGATGATGGATCGCGGATGATCGTGGATGCAATGTGACGGAGTCTGTGTGCGATTAACTTATTAGTTGTGGAATAATAATAGCAGCCAAGCAGACCGATAAATGCCTCTCGGCGGTGGAAGAAGACTCAAGGCGGTCGAATGAGAGGTGCAAGATGGGTGGAAATATTGGGATCTGCCCGTTTCCTTTCTTTCTTCGCTCGCTCGTTCTCCGTAGTCAAACGTGCCAGGTGCATTCCCGTGTCCTGCACCGTCTAGTGTACCGTCTGGACGGCGACGCACTAGGTTCGTCCCTCTGCTGGATCCTGGTTACATGTGCGTGGTGAGCCAGGTGGGATGTCAGTGCCTCCCCCGTTCAGTTCAATAATTGGCAGCTCCTTCTACCGCCTGGGATCACCAATAAAGGGATGAGGGGTATCATGCTGTCGCAATAACACCCTTCTTGTGGGCTCTATTGGTTCGCACGGATTTTTCTGGTCTTGTTCGTATCACTGGCCCCTGCTGGAAAGGCCTCCCTCTCTCCCAAGATGACTGGCGGATTGAGTAATGCAATTCCTTTGTTGGAGGTGGCGACACCGACTAGTTTTCCTGGAAAGTTTCGTAGATCTCATAAAGTTACCCAGGAGCCAACAAGTGAGGAATGGTTGACAGGTGTCGGGCACGGCAGGCCACAGGCGGAGGGCGGCCGACGCGAACGTTGTTGGTAAAGAGCCTCTTCTACACGAGTCAGGTAGGCATGTAGTTGTCTAGGAATGAGACATGATATTGCTTCTGCTTGTCAGCTAGCAGCATAAAGCCAGCGTATTTTGCAATTGTGCTCGTACAAGCCCACTCCATCTCTTAAGAAAACTACGATCGTATTCTACCTCTCCACTATCTTGGTCACGACAATCCAGAACTCACTTGCAGCCCAGCAGAAGTCGCAGACCATACCTGGTCTTGGCTTTCGGCCCTTGAAGGAAGGAAAAGGAGCGGCCCTTCGAACGCGCAGCATGCATGGAGGAGACGACGTCGGTGAGGGTCAGCCGTGGATATTGCATTGCACTAGGCTAGGGCGACCGTGGGCGACTTTCTGCAGCATGCCCAAGCCCCCTGCCCGGCTCCCGCTATTCTCAGAACTCAAGTTGGTTGACAAGCACCAATAATGGTCAACCGTCTTTGCGGTCTCCAGATGACGGAACGAGATTCCATGCCGCGGTCCACGGTGTGGCCCAAGCGAGTGATAGGCGGCGCCAGTCTTTTGGGTCGCGCGAAACAGTATTTGACGCTGCCTGGGCTGCAAGCATCGATCGCGCGGAAGCATGTCCAACATCACCTTAGCACTGCTGATCTTCGACTTGAATGTCCTCTTAGGCTCCTAGCCTCTGAACGGCCCTGTTTTTCGGAGAATCATCACAGCACGAAAATGTCTTAACTGCGGGTCGATATTTATTGCATCTTTTGAACTTACTTGTAGCCTCGAGCCCTTTTCGGAAGTGCACCGGAAATCCTCTGTCTGCAGTGTCACTAAACACTGAGTGAGCAGCAAGGGACGCCTGCAGCAATGGTGGCGGCTGTCAGCTTGCTAGGATCTTGCCAGCCTGTGCGGGGTTGGTTCGACCGTGCTGCTGGTCTCTTTGGATATGTTGCCTGACCAAGACGTAGGACAAACCACACATCAGTTTGTACCTTGTACTATAGCGCTTTCCGCAATACCAACATTGATTGCAATGCAGTCCTGCCATGGACTCAGCCCGGAGTCGGAGTACCTTGGACCGACTAAGACGATGGCGAGCTAGGTCCACTCTACCAGTGGTCGCCCCAGACCACAAGTGGCGGTGTGCCGACATAAGCTTAGGAGTCTGCAACGTTTGACTCAAACATCCAGACTCTGGAATGGTTTGAAAGGATGTGGCTTTCCAAATACTTAGCGGTAATGATCCTAGCCCTGCAGCGCCATGTCACTTGACCTTCAGGCAGCTGTTGGGGCTTGCATATGCATGCATGGACGTAGCCGGGCATCAAGAGGCTCGATATTCCATGTCCTAGTCATGCTCATCTGCCATTCAGATCCGAATCCTTTTAGTGGTCGTGTCTTGGAGAAAGACCTTCGCACGAACCTGAGAACTTTGTTCGGATTGAACAAGGTATACGAGTAGCAGGATCGTCCATTGCAACCGGTAACTCTGCGTACCTTCTCCTAGCACTTGATAATAATCTTCATGACGAGACCGGTCACAAACTGCCGCGTAAGCTGCGGTTCCGCCATCGCAACCCTAGCGACATTGGGGGCAAAACTGAGAGGTGGTCTGAGGAAAGCGCATTACTTCGCACCATTCCCAAGTACCGAAGGTAAGCCAGAGTGATATCGTCACACAAACTGCTTCAATCCCAGCATCGACACCCAAGGCACTTTGCAAGCTTCAAAGTCCATGGCCGGTCGAGCGGTCGATCGCACACGAGTGTGCTGTTGAGCCTAGCCGAAGAGAGAAATTGGCGAGACAGGGGCTTCGCACCTTAAGCTGGGGGAGGGCCGGCTCTATCCGCCAGGCCGCAGCGCCCGTGGCCAGCCTAGAAAAATGTCCACTCTGCAGCATCACGCCGTCGGCCCTCCTTGCAATGCTCAACTTTCCAAGAACGCTAACTCAGCATCACTGCATCAAAACGGTCGGCAACGTCAGGAGTTGAAGCCATGATCGCCCCCCTGCATCATGGTGATGTTGCACAGGGTCGGCTGATACGGGTACCACCTACACTTTAGGGCAATGCAAGTGTTAGTAGCAGCGTGTCATCAACCAGACGATCCCTGAATCAATCCAATACTGTCCATACCGGTCCCGCCAGAAACCGTGAAGGCGTTCCTTTCGTGCTTCCGAACTGTACCAACCTTTGGCACCTGTCAACCACTAGTTTGTGCGGAGAAAAGGTGACTCAACTTCGAAGCCTGAGGTGGACATACAACGGCGGCTTGCGGCAGGTGCCTAACCTAGACTGTATGATACGTTTGCCGGTAGAGTCTCTGACGGAGGATCGACCGGTGCCTACAAAACCTTGCGAAGGCTCGTTGCCTTGAGCTCGAGAAGGGGATTTGCTGTGGTCGATCTTGAGACGCTGCACGCCCTGATTCGAAGAGAACTTGCAGGGTGCAGGAATTGCCGTTGGGAACTGGAGACCGAGGGCGTACGGGTGTCGCAAACAAGGCATCCTTGCAGGACAAGTCAGGCGGTCCTGTGGGACATCAATCGGATCGCATGTCCAGCGGGCCGGCGCCCAACGCTTCGATTGTTGTTCGCAGGGTGGCAGGCCACCACTGCAATCTCGAGGAAATCCTGTGCGCGCACCAACCTGACCTCCAGACTTCACAGAGCCAGTGGTGATGACCCACGGCAAAGTCTCGACCGGTCACATCTTCGCCCTCTTTGTACTCGTACTCTGTGTGTGTGTGTGTGTGTGTGTGTGTGTGATCATCTTGATTCCTGCATGTGATCTTCCAAGCTGCTCGTCTGCGCATCAAAACACCAGACTCGAGCCATCGTCCAAGCCAAAGCCTCTAACCACCATCATTCACCATAGCGAGAGAACGACACACCCAGCGCATGCGCATAGGGAGCGACTCTTTGAGCTCTTCTGCGCGGACGGCTCGGTTCGAGTCTGCGCTAAGCATGCTCAGATTGCGCCTAAGCCGGATTTCGAGTTGACGGGGACGCCTGGGTGGCTGGCCATCATGCTTGCTTTTTGATCCCCGAATGATTGGCCTGCACACACCTGCACCAGCCAAAGCAGCACCCCCGCGGTCGCGTCACATGACCATTTCCTCCTGCGGAGCTAATGTAAGCACTCAAGGGAGGGCGTGTGGATTGAGGTGAGTGTGGAACTAGCATGCGAACTCAGGGGCTAGTGAGGCCTCGCTTCGTTGCTGTATTGCTCACTCACCGCCTGAGAGAAGAGCTCATGCAGCAGAGAAGAGGGTGCAACCCCGCTCTTGATTGCTGCAGTTTGGATGTTCGTCCTCCGGAAAAGCCGGTGAGCATTCAAGCACGGGTCGAGCCTGCTCTACAGCTGAGCACAGCCAACCACCCTATTCGAAAACAGCCTGCAGGTGTGCCCAAGTTGAGCCCAAGCAGAAGACTATCGAGTCAGTCAGGCCTGTACATATCCGGAACCACACAGTACATGTGTCAACTGGTTTCGATTAACGCACGAGCACCGCTGGCCAAGGTGGCCCTAGCTGCCGGATAAGGTCGTCTTTGCCATCTGACAGCCTTCCTTCCTTTGTCGCAATACTACGGCACACTCACGGCTGAATCGAGCCTTGCCGCGATGCCGGCTTCTAGCAATTGACATCATCTACAGAGCACAGAACACCGAGCACAGAGCACAGAGCACAGAGCAATCAACTTTCCTCTGATTATTCTGCGAAGACATTATTATGGGCGTGTACTCCACTGCAACACAATGGCCAGGTGGGTGTGGAGCTTGGCGCGTGCGCTGAAGGCTGAAGGCTGAAAACTGCCAATATACTACATCAGCACGAGCCCGTTTGTGCTCAGAGAGGTCGCTTTTGGTCACTTACTTCTCTCTCGAGGAGATATTACCAAATCCATTTCGCGGTGGCAAGCCCAGAATACTACCTTGAAACAATATATCGTCCCCCTTACTCGTCTGCGCCATCGCTGCTGGAGTCGTCTTCATCGGGCATAACGACGCTATTGAGGTATGTGACCTGTCGATCCAATGTCAGCGAAAGCGCGCCCAACAATCACGAAAGAGGACTCCTCAAAAGCAAAGCACACTGGTGGTTACGATGTGGGACACTCTGCATCGCCGGAGCCGCCGTCTGGAACCATGTCGCCTCTTTTGTCGCAGTGTCGGACCACTGCCCGGCATGGGTGAGGAATGGGGGCATTTTCGACCGAAGAGGGAAGCTAGCTACCACGTCCGTCCAGTCGCTGATGGGATCACAACATGATTCTGGTGATCACATGCGGGAAGTCTCTGGACAGAGACGAATTGGAATCCAAGGGTGGACTCACAAATGGCACCAGCACACCAATCAAGTCGAGAATGGTCTGCAATCCTTGCTCGCTGACAACCTTTTCGTCAGGAATTGACGTGCCGAGTGTAAAATTGCGCAAGCGAAGCAATTCGATACTGGGATTATCGGCCTCGTATCCCTGTACAGAACCAGTGTCAGCGCGATCCAGTGCGGGCAGGAAAATCTAGCGACAAGCAAGATCAGATCAAAGTCGCCTTGTCCAAAGTGTTGCTTGCTGGGCGGTGATGAGAGCTGCGCACCGATGTGGGCGAGCAGTCCAGGCAAGACCCGAGACAATGGTACGGAGGGGCAATCATCAATCCTCAGACTTTGCCACTCCTGCTCTGCCGTCCGGCGGCCAGCTGGCTTCGACCGTCGAGCAGTGATCAGAGTCACCGTGCTTCCACGTGTAGATGCAACCCTTTGACCGAAACTCTGACGCCACCACCTGGGCAGTGGTGGGGATTTTTGCTCCGGCTCAACGCGAGGTGAGAAGAGGTGCTCAACTAGGCCTTTAGGCTCGCCCATGGCTGCAGCCCTGCTATTGCAGTCATCGTGCCCCTCCTGGCCTCCATTGATGCTGTTCATGCGTCTGTTGTCTGCCTATGAGGTGGGAAAGACAATCGGTCTTCATACACTCAAGAAGTTCACATGCCACGGCAAATGTATAGCACATGCCTTATTGCAGGCCTAGGAGTGCACAGACCTGACCGAGCCGCCCATTCCGCAAGCACCACGGCGCAAGCGAGGAAGATGTTCTAGAAAATGGGGACGCACCTTAGGTTTGGTTTTGAGGGCGTTTTCCGAATTCTGCGTGGCGAAAGCCTTGATGACCTTCTTCTCATCGTTTGGTGCGCCCCTTAGGATTTGCTTTCGCAGCTGAGGGTTCATCAGGACACGCTTCAGCCTGTGCGGCTTTCGGTCGATATCGGCTCTGAGTAGAGCCAACGGCTGAGCCTCTGGCATCCACAGCCCAGCACCTGGAAAAGCAATTCGATCAGTGACAAACTACGAGCAATGGTGTCTGCCATACCGACAAGGCTTTTCCCTCCAGGCTGAATCTGCACATAATAACACGCGTACGGCCCCTTACGTCCTGTCCGAGACCTTCGTTCGTCAGTACTAGCCTCGAGTCCATCAGCGAGTCAATATCTCGTACCAAGCTGCTGAAAAATGTGGCTGAGAGGATTGTTAGCCTCATCAGGATGAAATTCCGATGGAGCTTGGATTAAACAAACCTTGTACGGGGTAGGGTCTGGAGAAAATCTGATGTCTCGGTAGATTCTGAAGACCTGCAGGCCACATGTCAGTATGAGGAACAGGAGGTCAGTCTTTGCAGAGCCTCACTAGATCTTTTGGTGGTAATTCAGGGATAGTCTCGTCGATTTCTGAGATCTTTTCTGTCAATGTTTCTACAAAGCTTTGCCAATCCTTCCAAGATTGTCGATAGTCAGGGTCGTGCACTGAATGTAGGTGTCAGTAGGTGCAAGTGAGCGCCGATACTTCTGGGAAATGGACGTCGGGCAGACCCAAGCTCACACATACTCTTAAGCCATTCCCGGTCATTGTTGTTCTTGAGATCCTTCAAAAATGCCATCGTATGAGGATGAATCCGTTCGGGCACGTACTTGATACCTCCGTCTCCTCTGGGTTTCGGTTTCTCAATGAAGACTTGTTTGCCTGGGCCCAAGCCAGTGGAAACGCCTTCTCTCCAGAGCTCCTTGCCTTTTTCAAGAACAGTCGAGATGGCTGATGTTGCCCCAAGCTTGGACTTATTCGCTCTCACTTTCGGCCTACGCTTCCTTCCATCCTCCTCTGAATCGAACTCATCATCGCTTCCAGTCTCTGCTTCGGACGGCTCCTCTGTTGCGGAATGGTCTTCATCCTCGTACCCGGAATCCGCGAGTTCGTCGGCTGACTCAGGAACATCATCATCTCCACTGTCTAGGTCCTCGAAGTACTTGCTCTTGGTTGGTGTCGACTTGACCTTCTCAGCCGAGTCTTTCAGCCTTTTCGAAGTTCTGCTGCCGGGAGTGACAGTAGCTGCTGTCTCGGACAATTGCCGCTTGTGTGATGTGGTCGAACTCGGGGTAGCCATTGAGCCCCTTGATTTTCGTGGAGGCATGATAAATTCAGAAGCAGAAAGGAGAAGACTATCCAAGAACTGACGCAGACTTGATTCAGGTCTAGCAAACATGTACTTAGTACTTAGAAACACCAAATGGATCGCTAACGCTATCTTACATGCCGCTGCTGAAGCTCAAGATATCTCGGACACTCATAAAGCGGCCTAGACGCGTTAAGGCGTCTCACTAGGCGGACGCGTCTTGATGACGTCATGACAATCTTTAACCTTCGTTTATTTCTCTTCAGTTCAGCATTCACGACCATCTCAGTTCGATACAACGGCTACACCTTCTGGCAACAAAACGAACCACCTTCAGGTATAATTCACTTGGGGGCATCGTGCATGGCAAAGGAATTTCTGTGTCTTCTTAGACCCTAACTTTCACAGGTATGTGACAGGAGGATCTACCGACGAACCACTGTCACGGAATCTGGTCGATGGAGTCGACGTACACTGTCTCCGAGTTATTCAGCTCACTCCTGGACTTCTGGCTCTCCTGGTACAGCCGCTTCCGAAGCCTGTTCGCGCTCCCCAGGGGCTGATGGTCCCTGCGACCATACCAGACATTCAATTTCATCTTGTCCTCCCAAAAAGTCCGCCTGGCGCTATGGAAGCTGTCCTGGCCGCGCGGGAATACCAGCTTTGCAACAGTCTTGAATGGAAATTTCTCTTCGTCCCATTCCTCCGAGCACTTCTCCACATTTTGCTCCTTCAGGTCTTCGCAGAGCTGGACCCGCAGGTCATAAGTCGCATCATACCGTTGGAAATACTCTCTCAACCACGTTGAATGCTGCTCTGGATCGGACTGGTCGCTTAATTGATTTCTTTTCGAGAGTTCTTCCTGCAATTTCCCCGTCGGAAACAATGCATACTTCGCGACATACGGACCCCATCGATAAGCGCTTTGGGAGTACATGGTGTAACCCAAGAAGTGGTGATTTGGCAGTTGCGTCGGGGCCATCTGCAGTTCAGCATCATCTCGCTTCTTGACTTCTTCGGGAATCTTCTCTGGTGTCCTGAAGTTCCTCTCTCGGATCTGGAATATTTTAACAGTAGTAGGTAGGTCCGTTAACTCCAGGATTGGCGCGTTGTTGAAGGTCATGTCTTGCGTATGGGTCTTCTCGCCCATAGGATCGAGAAAGTCTCCTGTGACTCCGAAGATCTTCAGTCCACAGCCTCGGGGCCCTGGCGCCCGGTCGTCCTGCAGGAAACTCGGCTCATTGGCGTATCTAAGCACCAGATCTTTCCTCCATTGAGTTTCCGATTGACGGGAGAACACAGTCGTTGGGCGAGTTCGTCTGGAAGATCGGGGAGGATTGTGAGCTTCCCCTTGACCACGCCCTGGGTTTTGACGTGCGTTCCCCGGAATCCAAGTCTGTGCATGGAGAAGTTGTGCGATTGGACGCGATGTATGAGAGATATGATATCATTGATGAGTTCCTCTTCATTGGGTATTGGAGGCTCGACACCAGGGTCGTTGTAATGTACGAGTTTTTTGGAGTTCGACATATCTACTGCAGGAGCTCAGGCGGCTCTACTCTTTTCGTATCCGCCCCGATTGACTATATCCAACTTGGTGTCCGCGTCGTCTGGTTAAGTCTCATCCTTATATCAAGTCTATTGTGCTCGACCAAATGTCGTGACGTACGTGCAGATGCTATTTGAAAGTTTGTTTTGTCGTCACCAAGAGAGGCTGACCGACTCTGCCGTTGTCACGACTCCATGCTGGCCACATGAAGATGTCTTTACGGTGTCCATGTGCTGCGTCCCATGATAATCGTGCCCGTCCAGTATACGACTGGTAGACTAGACCTGTAGCTACGGTACGAGTACAGTTTGGTACCTTAGGTAGGTAGGTATGTATTGGTAGTGTCCACCAATCACAATCTTAAACACCACAGAAGAGAAAGTCGGCGGGCCTCGCATTTTCGCACCCTGATCACTCTCCTGACAGTCCGCCCACCGCATATCGGCGACCACCAGGGCAAACGCAAACCTGACCAGGCCGCGCAGGCTTGCAAGCAGCACATCGGCGACTTCTGGACGAAAAGGAAACTTTCTCTGTCTTTTCTGCTGCGCAAGGAAATGTCTCCGTAGATGCCGCATAACTTTGAATGTCTCCGACAACCTCTCGAAGCACAAGTAGATAAAAAGTCTTGTGGGCTGTTGGGCACGGTCTGGCTTGCAACGAGCATCGCTATTTTCCTGATCTATCGATCCCCCTCTCTGAACCTGATCCAGCCAACCCAAGCAAAGCATTACAATGGCAGACCACACCCACCACCATGACGATAGCCATGGCACTTCGTCCGACGATACTGCCTTCACTGAAGCCAACCGCGCACATTGGAAGTACGTTCAATCCGTCCTAGTCCTAGACTGCTCCTCCTCACACGAAACCACACAAGGTGACAAGCTAACTCCCGAACGCTCAGCAAATCCGCCGCAACATACACGTCGGAACAATGGCAAAAAGAGCTAATCAACAAAGTCACCGCCTTCATCCAAACTCACGTCACCTTCATCGGCGTACCTTTCCTCGACCCCTCGTCTACCTTCGAAGCCCCCGACCCATCGCAACCTCCCCGGAGTGTCCGCGTCCTTGACTATGCATGCGGGCCCGGCACGGTCACCAGCGCCCTCGGCGCCCGCGCAACAGAGTACGTCGGCATCGACCTGTCCGAGAACATGGTGCAAGCGTACAATCTGCGCTTCAACTACGACTCCTCCCCCTCAAGCGTGACTGTGACTGACGGTGCTGCCGACGAACGACCCCTGAAGGCGCACGCCGTGGTGGGCAACCTCCTGGAGGCCGAGGAACCCGCCCACCTGTCTGGGCCCGAGTATCACAATTTCGACCTCGTCGTCGTCGGCATGGGGTTCCACCATTTCGCCGACGTCCGCCTCGCGGCCAAACGGCTGGCCGCTCGGCTGAGGCCCGGCGGCATCTTCTTGATTCTAGATTTTGTCACACATGCCATGGAACAGGATGCGCATCCGGACCTGAAGCAAGCGGTGCATACGATCAAGCATCACGGCTTCAGCGAGGCTGAGCTCAAGGATATTTTTGCCGACGCTGGGCTCGAGGACTTTGCCATCGTGAGGATGGGTGACGAGGTACTGCTTAGGGGCACGTCGCGTAGGGAGCCGTTTATGGCGAGAGGGCGAAAACCTTGATGCTAGGCGTCCCCCATCTTAGCATGCTCGTGGCTGTTGTGGCTCTGTGAGAGCAGCTTCGCGGACTAGCTGAGAACATCAATATTCAGCGTCCGATAAAGTACGTGGAGGTGGGCAAGCCTTGTCAGCATTAAGTCAGCGCGCTGCTGATGATCACTTGCGGCTGACTCGCCAGCACTAGTTGTCCACAAAATCTCAATTCGTTGCTGATTACTTCGTTTGGCCGTTGTCGTCTCGAGGTCTAACTCACCCTCGGACGTGAAAGCGTGTCCGTCTCACCCCTACCATCGCTTGGTATCATCGCTCGCGCACTCTCAAATATTCCGGAGTTGAGGCCGAGAGTATCGCCGCATCCTTCTCCATGATACAGTCGTTCAGAGTAAGACAGACTGATGTTACCATCCTTGCTGTCGTATTACCGAACAGGAGCTCACTCGATCCCTAGTGCTCCCAAGCCTTCGTCAAGGCCATCATTGCGTCTCTGTCCCACTCCTTCCTCGCCGGCGTGCAAAGTGAGAGTCTTCTCCCTCTGCCTAGATAACCCTTCCATCCTCTTCCTTCTTCTCCGCTCATCTTTAGCTTCCCACCCATTTTCTCTCCTTCCCTCTCCTTCTGACACGCCCACCGCAATAGACAATCCCTCCCTTGCCATCGCCCTCCTCAACTCTTCTCGGAACCTTTTCCTCCGTCCATCATTCCATTTAAACCGTTCGTTCACTACGCCAACGCACATGGAGAGGTACTCCTCGCTCACGAGGCTCGTCATGACATCGCGTTCCTCTTCGCTCTCCCGGCAATCGGCGGAAACTTCAGATTGAGAGACAATGCCAATGACAGTCTCAAATGCCAACCCGGCCGTGCGCACCGCTACCATTGCTCCATGCTCCGCATCGTCCAGGATTCGGAGACTCTGTAGGCCGCTCTCTCTAAACCCAGCGTTGATGGCGGCGGCGAGCAATGGTCGTGCGTGCTGGAGGGTAGCGCAGTGGATGTGCAAGATGAGTGGAGAGAAGGAGAGGTGGATGAGTTGGGAACTCGAAGCGACTTCTGCAGGGTGGCCAGGGGCAGGCTGGGTTGAACGCGAGGTTAGATTGAAGAGATTCGTGTATCGTCTGGATGACTCTCCTTTCGTTCCCTTGGAGCTTCCAATAGGTAGCCGGTCACAGTCTGTAGGAGTCGGCAAGGTGATCGGGTCGTGCGAGACATAAAGCCATCTGCCGCCTCCCTTGCCGCCCGGCGATGTCGTGGACGTGGTTGCGGCGTCCTTACTTGCCTCATCTGGGGCATTTTGCTGGGTGTCTTTTTCATTGTTATGTGCAATCTCGTCGCCCTGAACGTCGGACCGTGGCTGACCAACAACCTTCGCTTTTGGTCCTTCAACGAAAACGGCAACCCTACCTGCACAACTGCTTGTGGTCACGAGGCCATCGTAAGCGTTGATCTCATCGATCAAATCTCGGATCTGGGCGTCGACGGTGCCTTTGGGTGATTTATCTGTGTAATCTTCCTCGGGCTGTGTGAGCAAGGACAGAACTTGGGCTTTCTTAGCCGCAAATGCCGCAGAGACTGGAGGCAGCTGGCGAGACTGTGGCATAAGAGGCTGGCTAGGTGATGTTTGTCCGCTTGTCCAGTTTGGTAAGACTTGGCTTTCGACGGTGGGCTTGTGGTGAAGCAAGACCGAAGTCGAAGTCCGGGCCAGGATGGTATGATCTTATGGTAGTACAGTGCACCTATAAAAGAACCTCGACTCAATTTGAAGGCTCTAGGTGGAAGGGTATCAGCAGTTGAAGGGGAAAAGCATCCGAGCATGAATACCTCAACTATCAAAGTCACGGTGGCCAAGTCCACAGTGCCAGCTGGCGGTTTCAATCTAGAAGAAACAATAGTCTTGTCGAATGAATAAAGGTGCATAAAGAACGAGCGTCTATACCTCGCGATAGCAGTATATTGTCCAGGAATATTTTTGTCGTGTACTGAGGTTTCCGAGTGGTTTTCAAAAGACTCGACATTTGATCATGATCTTAATCTTAGCTGATTGGAAACGGGACGGCATATATGGTTGCCGATTCCTCAACGTTTCTAAATTCTCGTCCTTGGTCTCTGGCAGGTGGTATCACTCTACTCTATCTGGCTAGATCCAATATATAATGCTTGTAACATAAAATCGTAAGTGTCCATACATTGACCTCGAATTACCAACCGAACGCCTCTCGCTGTTGCGCCCGTCACGCAATGAAACTGTTTCGACAAACTTGATCTCGACAATGCTATAGCATTGAAAGGGAGAGTGTGAGAGTGCCCAGGAGTACCGCAGTTCTATGCCACTGGTGCAGCAACGGCAGCCTTGGCGGCATCCGTGTTCTGTACAGTCGCCGGCTGCGTAAAGGCCTCTGGCCACATGAAGGCCTTCTCCTCCCTGGATGGGCTCATAGCCGCGAAGAACGGGACAGAGGCCTTGCTGCTGGCTCTTCTCCACATATTGGCGCGGGGATTGAATGTTGCTGGTACACCCTTGCCGTGAGTCTTCTCATCATCGATCTTGGCGATCTTGATGACTTCCTTTTGAATGTCGGCAAAAGTGTCGAAAGGAATATATGGCAGCTTATGCTCGACGCAATATTCTTCCAACTTCAGGCCACGGCGGGCGAAGAGCACATCGGCTTCGCGTGCCGCCGGAAGATCTGAGACACCATCGCCTATGAAGACGATCAGTGGGATTGTACCATTGTCACTCTGCATCTGAGCCACCTCGCGGTACTCGTTGATTGATTGTGCCTTGTCGTGACCAAGGTGGGTATCATGCCTCCAGACAGCCTCCCATTTGCTGCCATCTTCGGCAATCTTTGCGTCGTTTGCGACGATTTCGATGTGCTTGCTCATGTCTTCTCCAATGAAGTGGTCGAGTACTCTTCGCAAAACAGGTTTCAGTCCGGCAGAGATGACATTGAATGGAACGCTGTTGTTGACACAGAATTCGTGGAACGTTTGGAAATCAGGGTCAATCTCCAGGGCTGTCTTCATGACCTCGAAACCGTCCTCAAATGGCACGTCCAAGGAAGCGTACAGCTCGTCTGACACCTCGCGAAAGGTCCGTTCTCCATCTTCCATCTGCTTGGCAAGGATGGCCCTTCGTTCAGGTCCGCAGCCGAAATTGTCAAAGAGTGTGTGGCCAGTGTCCTGCATGAAAATAGTTCCGTCAAAGTCTGCGAGATGTGTTAGAGAGGAGAAGTCGTCGACCAGGCAAAAGCATTAGTACCTGAAAAACAGATGATCTTCCGCTTGGTGCCCATGTTGGCAGTGTTGGCACGTTGAATGCCGGGGCGAGCCTGCTTAGACTCGAGAGCAGGAGGTGTGATAGCAATGGGAGCCATGGTGAATCGTGGTCGGCTGGAGATGCTTGAAGTTGATGCCAGTGTTTGGAGGCTTGCAAAATAATAACTCGAGGTCTTCCAACGACGTATATACGAACAAAAACAAGCCAAGCAGCAAGAGAGAGGATAAGAAACATACGTACGAGGCGCAGGGGCTTGCATGAGATTGACGGATGCTCGTGCTCTCCCGCTTTGACCGGAATAGAGTTCAATGAGAGTCTGACCTGTTGTTGCAAGGTCTAGCATCAAATCTTGGTAACCTTTCTTAAAGTCGAGACAGCAACACGACATGCATTGATTGGACACCACGACTGAAAATATGCACATCGACGCCATCAGTCCAACAGAAAGAGGTCAAAGCAGAGGGGCTGGCCAGAGAAGGTGGACACAGAAAATTGGTCTACATAACAAGCGGTGGATATGAAGAGAGGTGGCAACGATGTTGAGAGGTACACAGGTACATCCAGTCTCTGCTAGCGCCATTTCTCGCCGGTTGGCTGCATATAACAGCACATGCTTAGCTTCAGCACCTCGCTCGGACCTCATGAAGGATGGCATTTTGAAATGCATAGTGACGCCATGATGGTTGCACCATTGGTCAAAGTTATCGAACTGTGCGAAAGAGGCCACCAGTGCCGTTGATAGAAGGCCTTGCGTGGGAGGCGGTCAGCCATCTGGAGGTAGTATGGGCATGAGATCCTCCATATGTTGGCGTCAGTGGGATGGACACGATGGACCAAGGCGATGGAATTGATATCCTGTCCATGGCAGTGGCGATGAAAGCCATATCCTGAGATAGCACAATATCTGAGAAGTCTGAGTCTCGAACTGCAGATTAAGAGAGTCGAGAACAAGAAGAATGGAGATCAACTTTTCTCTTGTGGATGTTGAATTTTCCCTTCATTTGTGGCTCGGTACGGAACAACATTTGTGCCCCCCTCAGGCTGCCGTGGCTGCCCTGAAGATCGACTGCGGCTTACCATCTGATCAACACGATCAGCGCAGCCTCTCAACTCTCTTGGAATGTCTCTCGTGATTCTGACAATGTTCCCATATTGGTTAATCTGCTCCCTGCAAGATGATGTGAGTTGAAAGGATTGCAATAGAGGAGTCACTTGCACGATCAGACGGCTATTGACCTATGAATAGCTAGGTACTCTCTTCCTGTCTGCGTTCTTCGATCCTTCACAACAGTCGCTTCCACTACGGTCCTTCTGCCTCCCTCTGAGTACCTGCCTTTTGTGATGAAGATATCATATGTCGAAGATCCGTTGCACTTGTGGCCTTCGCCTTGATGGCCTGCATATCTTCCTCGCTTTTGAACCGTGGCGAGCACATTGAGAAGATGGTTGAAAGAAGACTTCTTATCCTTGAGGGGTATCATTCGAAAGAGTTAACCTCCCACGATTACGATTCTATGAAGGCCTTGATGACTTCTTTGTTGTTCGAACCGGCTCACTGCAGACCCTGCTGTGGTCGAGGAGCTATCCAAGATCATGTCTCTTCTAACCGCCTCCTGAAAGTGCGCCCTCGAGACTCACAATTGTCCACAAAACACTATGCCGTCATTGAAAGGAGAGAACAACTAAAGGTTTTCGAATCGCAATGTTCGATGCGTGCTGGGCTGGGGAAAGGCAAAGCCGTGCGTGGTATGGGTTTTGCAGAAGGTGTTGTGCCTTTCCCCTGTTTTGGTTGGACTCCGGCCCGTGGACTTCACAATTCAATTAGCAATAGGTCATGACAGGCATCCCAATCAATCAGAATGCGTAATGTATTGCTTGCATTCGCCTTTCTCCATATTAGAGACATGCTGGCGGCTCTCTTGAGGCTCTCCGCGCCCTCCTGCCAACATCCTCGGTAAAGCGGTTAGACGCGGCTTTGGCACTCGAAAACGCGGAGTCTTGCCCTCAAATGTGTCCGTCAGCACTCCATCTTCGATTTCTTGACTCGCGCACCATCTGTACTTTTGATGTGTTTTCTGTGTGTCTTCCTTGCGTCTTCAAATCCGGCCCCATGGCGTCCTCTTTGCTCCCTCGCATAAGCCGCTCGGCCGCCCACCTCGCCCGCAATGCTCCTCCTCGACTGCTCTGTCCTCTCATCTCAGTCAGAGCAGCCTCCACCTCCAAACACCCAAGGGGCTTTACGCCTCCCACGAGCGAAGATCTGTACGAGCTCCGCGAACGAGTACAAGAGTTCACACGGCGCGAGATCCCCGAAGAAGTCGCGGCCAAGACCGACTCGTCCAACGAGTTCCCCAACGAAATGTGGAAGAAGCTCGGCGAGGCAGGCTTTCTGGGCCCTACGGTCGACGAAGATTACGGCGGCCTAGCCATGGGATACCAGGCACACTGCGTGATCATGGAGGAGATAAGTCGCGCGTCTGGCTCGATCGGGCTCTCGTACGCCGCCCATTCGCAACTGTGCGTGAACCAACTCAGCCTAAACGGCAGCACAGAGCAAAAGGAGCGTATCCTGCCGGGCTTGATTTCGGGCGACAAGATCGGCGCGCTCGCCATGTCGGAACACTCGGCCGGCAGCGACGTCGTGAGCATGAAGACCACGGCCAAGGCCGTTGATGGGGGTTACCAGCTCAATGGGACGAAGATGTGGATCACAAACGGGCCGGACGCGGATTATATCGTTGTGTACGCAAAGACGGAGCCTGAGAAGAAGAGCAGGGGCATCACGGCGTTCATCGTGGAGAGGGACTTCAAGGGGTTCAGCGTAGCACGCAAGCTCGATAAGTTGGGCATGCGGGGCTCGAATACCGGCGAGTTGGTGTTCGACAACGTCTTCGTGCCGAAGGAGAATATCCTGGGCGAGATTAACAAGGGTGTCACGGTGCTCATGGAGGGGCTGGACCTTGAGAGATTGGTCCTCAGCGCGGGACCGCTGGGGATAATGCAGGCTTGTTTGGACCTTGTGCTGCCGTATACACACCAGCGCAAACAGTTCGATATGCCAATTGCTCATAACCAGTTGATTCAGGGGAAGCTGGCGGATATGTATACCAAGTTGCAGGCCAGCAGGGCGTATACGTACGAAACGGCGAGGAAGGTTGATGAAGAAAAGCAGATTCGTACGCAGGATTGCGCGGGGGCGATCCTGTATGCTGCTGAGCGAGCGACAGAGTGCGGGCTAGATGCGATTCAGTTGATGGGTGGGAATGGCTATGTCAATGAGATACCGGCGGGACGGTTGTTGAGAGATGCGAAGTTATATGAGATCGGGGCAGGCACGAGCGAAATCAGGAGGATGGTCATTGGGAGGGCCTTTAACAAGGAATATAAAGACCAGGGTATCTAAGACCGGAAATTCTGGGATCGTGGCCATCCTTATGAGTGTGGAGGACTTTCAGAGCGGGAGAACTACCCAAAAGCAAGCCGACTCTGGCCCTTCTCAGGTTTTGAGCCACGTCCTCGAGCACTTGCTCCGCCGCGTTTGGGTTTGGTATGCAACAGACCGGGGGGCCGACTATTTGTTGGACCTGTGACAGAGGGCTTGTCTTGAGCTTGAAGCTCTTTGGCAAAGTGCCAATCTTCATGCTCAGCCCGGTCGCATTCGTCTATCGACTTCTGACATGGTCGACAGAAGTATGTGGCGATATCCCGTCCGTGCAAGTCATGGTCATGGCCGGCGCGTTCGCCGTGCTGGGCCTCGACATCCTCCTCGCGGGATGATTCGTGCACCCGGTCTTCACCCGCCGAGTCATTCGTGTCGCCAGTGCTCTCGCTTTTGGCGAAGAATCGAGCGATGTTCGGCCCGTCACTAAGTCTGCGACGTTTCTCAGGTCGGGACTCCTCGAGATTTGGGGTGGTGGTATCGCTTCGAGAGGGCACGTCCACGGCAGCCTTCGCTTCGTCTCCTTTCAAGAGGAAGGTATCAATACCTCTATTGCCCGAAACGCCGTCTTCAAAGCCTCCGACGCTAAGTGAGAGGTTCGCACATGGCCACGCTCGGCCATCTGTGACGACTTGTCCGAGTAATGTTTTCGCAAGATCGAAAAGTAATGTTTCATCAATCTTCTTGCCTGACGGGATTGGCAATTGCTTGGACTTGGTCTGTCCACCTTGACGGTGGTGCAAGGTTATTGTCTTTGGCCTTCTTTTGTTCTCGAGCACGCCTTCTTCAACGAGACGGGAATAGATATCTGCCACGAAAATACGCAGCCACTTGTTCGCCGAGTCGGTGGTGTTGATGCTCGGTCTGAATGATTTGGCTGATAACATTGATTTGATTTGCGTCCGTGAGCTGACCTCACTATTGTCTTCACCGCGAATGATTCCGTAGAGCCACGTCCCCGTCTCGTCGCCAAGTTTAGACTTGAGCTGTTCCATCGGGATTTTGAGAAGCTCGGTGACTTCATTTGTGCCAAATGTGTCCACGACCTGATCTCCGAGCTTTCCGCCCAGGTTGCGGATCTTGGTGAACTTGAAACCAGACAGAAAGTGCTGCACAGCCCTGTTGCGGACTATGGTTTGCTGGTTCGGTTTCTTATACCCAGCGCCGAGCTTTGCCATCATCTTGTTCCGCGCTATGCCCGCTGAACAAGTATATCTGAGCTTCTCGCGTATTGTCTTTCGCACGTCGCGCACAATCTCGGAGCCAATGTTCATGACTACGTCGTCCCAGTCGGGGTCGTCGTCCTCTGTTTCCGCCGAGTCCAGGTCAATGAGCGCATCAACTTGCCAATCCAGGGCTGTGGACGGCGGCAGTGGTAGTTGCTCCGTTGGGTCGTCGTACGGTGCATATTTGAGTTCGGGATACCTCTCGAGCAGGATCTGGTGAATCTGTGCGGATAAGTCGAGGAACACCTCATCAATACTGGCTTTCTCGACCTTTTGAATAGGTGGAGGAGGAAGTATCTCCTTGACCAGCGACAGAGACTTCCTGGATTCCAGCCGGTACGGGTCGAGAGAGACCTTGTCCGTCTGGATGTGGCTAGCCGCATCATCCCGATAAGCCCACTTCGTGTCGCCTTCTCGCCAGGTAGCAACGTGTTGGACCACGATCTCAGGACATTTGGTCTTGGCCTCGGTGATTGTGACGTGTCTATTCAGTCCGTATTCGCGGGCTGGGTAGTTGATCGCGATGAGGCCTTGCCACTGCTGGACGGCGAGAGGTTGGGACTCGGCTACCCCCAAGCGGACCATTTCGCATTGTGCGTAGAAAGCGTCATAGTCGATCAGCGCAATTACCCTCAGAGGGCAGGTGACGGAAGACTGGCCCAGAAGGTGGAGATGTTTATATGTGAAGCGTGACTTCTTCCTGGAACCACCTACTATGGGCGAGGAAAGGACGAAGGGCTGAGATGAGGACATCTTCGGCTCAGCCAGCCCAGAAGTGATTAAGGGAAGCCTCACCAAGGGCTCGAATAACCTCCTAGCATATTGGCTGCCACCAAGCGCTGCCGATCCTCCTTGAACTGAGAATTTAGCTGAGTGCAAGTCTTCCCAGGTGCGAATTCAAGATGCGCTGAGGAAGAACGCGTTGTAGTAGTGATTGAACAGACACGTGCCGTCATCGATCGTGCAAGCACTTAACCAACTGATCAGCCAATAAAGTGACGGACAGCACTTAGCCTCCTAGCGAGACCTGCTCCGGGAAGGTGTGCCGCAGCTCATGAGCAGCCTCCCAAGCAACGCTTGAATCTTTCAAGCTTCTGCTGGAGTTTCTGGTGTACACCTTTCGAAGACACGAAGTCAGGAGCTATATACATCACGCAGCAAGGCGCGTTTGCTTTACTCGATGGAGCTGTGCCGATTGACCGCGGCTTCAAGGCAGACCTCACTGGCATGGATCATCAGCCCAAAGCTGACCTCGCTGCTGTTTGTCGTCGAATGGCACCCAAGCGCTAAGTTACACCATTTTACGCGGGGCACCGTAGTAGACAAGCATTCTCGCGCGGCACCTTCTGGAGGTATATTCTCAAGTACCATGAGGAGACAGAGCATGAAAGCGCCCTCAAGCGGCCAATCCCAATACTGGACCGTATCCCAGACGCGCCAGATGCCATACCATTCAAGAAGCGATCTTCTTCCACTTCAGCTCCGCCCGAGTCTTCCTACCATCCTACCCCTCCTGTCAGCCTTTGCCTTTCAATGACAAGCTCGGGAAAGGAGGAACCTACCGGTAAGAGATAGTCCTTGACGGGCCTCAAAATCATGTACGCCTCTCCATTATCCTCGAAATAGTCCACTCTGCGGGTCTGCTCCTTGCCGACCCAATTCGGATTGTTCGAGACCTCGACCATGGTGTGCCACAGGAACCCTCCATCTTCCCTTTCCAGAAGAGTCATAAACCCACTGTAGGTGCTCAGACGCCGGCAAATGCGGGCCAAGGCTTCGTCAGAAGCTTCCATCAAGTAATCACTCGGCAGGGGAGACAACACCGATGATGGAACCAGGATTGCTGACAGATAACCCGATTTGGATATGACCACCTTGCCGAGAGGTTCGTCGCCGTGCGGCTTGGAAAGCAGCTTCCTATCTGGGCCTTCCGAGTCGAACATCTCGTAAGTCAATAAGCTCCATACTCCCGTCAACTTGGCGCTGTGCTTTTCGAAGACGTTGGTCATCCTGAAGGGTGATGACAGTGAGGGTCGGGAGATGGCTTGAGGTGAGTACGGCTTCACATGGCACCAATGGAGACTGATAAGCCTTTGCCTCGTCTGCGGCTAAGCTCGTGCGATGTGAACGACCAAATGGTGCTGCTCTCTAGTGATCGACTCCACGGTCATCACACCGTGGAGAACCGAGGGAAGCTGTGATGCGGGGGATTGGCCGAGGCAGAACAAGGCTGAGCATCTGTGGAGAGCGAGTCTTTCAGCCTCATTCCTCCCCCTTCCTCGTCATGAAACCACTCCACGACTATGGAGGAAGAGATCAAGTCTGACTTGGGAAGCTATAATGTCTTTATTGGTACAGAATTAGTATAGAGATGAAGGTGCAAATACTAATTTGAGGGGTATCATAAAATCCTGATGTCTCATCAAAAACAAAAGTCCACAATCAGTGACGTTGTCATCGTCAGCTGCCTCCCATGGTCGATCCAGCGATATCTTCTCATCCTATAAATTTCCAAATAATATATGCAAAAATGCGACGCTAACCAGGGGTATTGAAGAGAACGCCGTTCCATCCCCCACGCATGCCGTTAAGCGTTATCATTTCTTCTTCTCCGGGGCCCCTTTCTGAGCCTTGTTCTTATTGTCGCCAGTGTCTTCGTAGTCGCCGCCCTGCGCCTCGTATCGGCGGGCCAATTCACCGGCTTTCCAAGCAGACCAAGATCCCTTACCACCTCCTGTCAAGGGCATCAGCAAGACGTCCACGATAGCATGACAAGGCTATCTTCATAGCGCACCTTTTTCTTCATTTTTGACCTCCTCCTTGATCTTCTCCCGGAGTTCGGGGTCCGTAGGGTTCCCCTTGGAACTAGGCATCTTGTAGAAGGTGGAAGTACTTGACGTACACTCGTAGTCGGCGGGGAGAAATATCGCCCTCGGAAATGCTGTAGCGCGAAGAATGGTCGCGCTCGGGAGACAAAAGCAGTATTTACCAAGCTAGAGCTTGATACAATTCCTCGGTCGTCACCGTGGTGACAGAAGGCCGGATGTCTTGGATGAAGATGTGGTCGAAGACTGGCTGCTCCGAGCGGTGGACGTCCAGGAACTGACCGAACCCGTTCTCTGCTTCTTCTCCTCGGGAGAATATTGTGCGTCTGAAGCTTTACGCAGGATTTCTCGTAGAGAGTCCTGAGCCGAAGGGGTTGACGACGCTGGGGTGGAGCGAAAGGTAGGGAAGCGTATCATGATGAAGGTCTTGTGGATAAGGGTTCGGGTTGATGCTGGATTATATGTGTCTCTGGTCCAACTGACCGGACAGGATTTTGATGATGTATTTGATATCCTTTGTTGAGAATTGACTTTTCGATAGTAGATAACCGAAGAGACCTTGTCTGGGGTAGAAGAAGGGACGCAAGCCACGAACGAGCAGGTGGAGAAGGCCGAAGAGATAAAGGAATCGATGATGGCTGACGGACGGGCAAAGGGGGAAGTGATGGAAGACGTCACAAGTAATATAGTCGCGGATCGGTACAAAGTTCAGATCTGATCGAAGCGATCTATCAAGGTATGACAGACCTGAAGATATAGCGAGACACAAAGGACACGCACTGACACGGAACAAACCAGAAAGACGGTGGCTGTGCGACAGATCTAGTTTGACCTTTTCATCTCCTTCTGGCAACTCTTCTTTTCCAGGAGGCAAACATCATCATTCTTGATCATTTTCACCTCATTTCGCCTCCAAAGCAATGACACTGAAGACTAGAAATCTCTCGGCAAAAAAGGAGCAGTCTTCCGTCCAGCAACAGAAGCCCAAGCTCTTGGTGTTCAATCACTTGACCACTCACCAAAGCCGACAAAGACGGAATAGCTCCGTCAGCCACCACCAGCCACTTAGGTGGCACGGAGATGCCGTCCGTGTGACCTGCAGAGAACCGTGCAAACCATGACCTCATCTTCTTTTTGTCTTTAGTCTGCAGCCTTCAGTTAGTAGCCTTGTGATCTCCTTATCGCCAGCCTCCATGAAATGATGAGTTGCCGCGGCTGCTCGGAAAGGCATTCTGCAGCCTTGCTTCAGTCACGTGCCAATAACGCGGACGTCTCCAGTCACGTGGTTAGGACAACAATGCAAACGCGAACTTTGGTGGAGGCAGTCGTCGGCACGTGACAGGTGCTGAGTCATCTTCGTACCGAGGTACCCTCGAGGCCCTGCGTCTCCGCCGTACTTTCTCCCTGCCTTCCGCGATGCCTGAGCCTGAAACGGGCAGGATGTGCATGACCTGATTGATCCCGCTGCTGTTGACGCCAGCCGGCCGTAGGATAGGATGGACTCGGCAGCAGACAATCAGGCCCATTTCCGTGTTGCGACGGGTTCCGCTACCAGCGCTCAGCAGCCAAAGCCAACACGGCGGCACCCGAGCCGAGCCTGTAACGAATGCAAACAGCAAAAGGTATCCTTTCCACGAGTCAGACGTCGTTCATTTAGGCCGAATAGTCTCTGACATTGCATGTTGTCAGTTGAGATGCAGCGCCCCTACCGACTATCCAGATCCTTGTTCTCGATGCAAGAAGCTGGGTCTACCTTGTAGAGTCGAGGATGGCTTTCAGCGCGTGAACAAACGCAGGTCCGTCTTTCCCCCTTCGTCTGAAGATGGAGGCACATTTCACCCTCAAATCTCATCTCACGCTGCACAGGAGAACGGAAGCCCTGTATCAGGAGAATGCCACGCTCAGACAGCAACTTGGCGCAAGCCGCTCTCCCCAGGAATCGGCGAACGAGCAGACCAGTCAAGATGGCAATCAGTCGCTGGCCCATGAGCGGCCAGAATCAGGACTTCTCTTGTCAGCACCATTCATGGGCAGCGACGACCCAGATCCAGCAAATGTCTTGCGCAGACCTTCTGCCACGGAAGCAGAGTCGAATTTCACCACGACTTGGGATCTATCATTCGCCAAGCCGACGGCACACCCCTCTTCCAACACCACTGCCACCTCATCTCGCTCGCTTGCGGGCATAACAGTTGAAGCGACTGAGATAGATGAAATTTTCAGGCTGTACGACGTTCTCCTTTCCAATAGCAAGCCTTTCCATGCTGAACACCACCAGGTACTTTACGCACTATTCCCAACATCTGCCCGTCCTCGACCCCAATATCTCACCAAATGGCTACTATGATCAGTCGCCGCTCCTCTTCTGGGCTATTATTGGCGTGGGCGTACGTAGATACACCGCCAATCCAACGCTGCTGGGTTCTCTGGCCGAGCGGATCGTGCACCTTGCCTCGCCCCTATTACATCCCACGCCGGCTGTCATTCCAGCTATCCAGGGTCTCTTACTACTATCTTCGTTTCCCTTCCCCACCGATTCGACATCAAAGGACACCTCCTACACATTGTCTGGCATGGCAATCAATCTAGCCTTGCAGATCGGCCTTCATGTGCCGACCTTTTCCCAAGACTACAGCAGATCCAAAATGACTCTCACTCAGGAGGATATTCAACGTCGTGTGCAGTTATGGTTCCATTGCATCATCGTTCACCAGAAGTGAGCGCTCCCCCTCTCCCTCTTTGACTATGAAAGAACCCGCTAAATCCCTTGCAGAGCAGCTTGTGGGCTGGGTTACCCAATCATGGTATCACCGGACCGATTGCAAAAGCAGATGGACCTTCGCGGTCTTTTGGACTCAGTTCCCCCTTTCTTGCTGTTTGAGATGAGACAAGGCAGTCTTCTCAGCCGCATCAACACCCTCTTCTCCCCGTCAACGTTCCGCGTCGAAGATACGCAGGACAAACACTCGCAATTCGCCCGCGAAATGATGTCGGATACATTTGAGAACCAACTCGACGAGCTCGAGTCGGAACGGAAATTAACCGGTAAGCATCAACCACTGCCATCGACCTCCACACCGGCTACTACAACTGGACTGCAACACTGACCTCGAATGGGAGCGCCATTAGATCTAGAGCAGCTCTATGTCAACATAACCCGGCTGCAACTCCGAGTCCACTGCCTCCAAGATCGAGAGAACCCGGCCACCAGCGTCAAGGTTGCACAACTAGGTCTGGCCGCGACCTCGATCATCGAGGGGATCGAACAGCTCGAGGTACAAATGTCCCTGATCCAACACTGTCCTCACTACATCTTCCGCATGACGGCCCTCGCTGCGTCCGTCCTCCTCCGTCTCTCGAAGCAGCAGCAGCCTAGACCTAGGGCGCGTGGCTCCGACGCAGACCATCATCGCCAACAGAACGTCGCCGCCAGTAAACAGTACAAACCGTATTTCTTCCAAACCATCTCCCTCCTGAAGAGGATGTCGGTCGAGAGCAACGACATGCCCAGCCGCATGGCCAAGATCTTCTCGCAACTCTGGAGCATCGACAAAATCTTCGAGCACACCACTTCCTCACCACCAACGACCAGTGACGGCACTGGTACTAGCCCCTCCTCGGCAGCTGCACCACCAGCATCGTCCCCACTCGTCGTTCAGAGCAGGCTATCCATGAGCGTCCTGCACGACTGCATGTGGCGCTGGAAGGACCGTTTCCGCTGGGCGGCGACAAATGGAAGCCAGACGAGAACCGCGATAGACTCATCATCGGCGGACAGAAACACCAGCCACAGCAACGGTAGCCTTCCCAATTCACATCAGCACCCACCAGTATCAAGACCTGTCTCTACAATGCCGCCGACGCCCACTGGCTTCTCGACATCCTACAACATGCCACCTGACACTGCAAATGCCGCCGAAATGGTCACAGCCGATACCAATTTCCACAGCACGATGACGATGCCGTTTGCAGACAGCTTTTCGCCCCTGGGGACCCTGCCTTGGGATGCTGCGGCAAACCAAGATTTTGAAATGATGATCCACAGGTTTCCTGAATCATGGCCGGTGTGACATGGCGAATAATCTCGAGCAATTAAGATATTATATTCTGAATCTACAACGCCTCGCATTCAATGCTCGATCTTACGCTGTCTGTCAATCAGATTCATGCAGCACAATGCGCCGATACTATCACGCAAGGCCGCTATCATATCACTTGCCTTTCATTACACAGCAACTCTCATGTCAAGAATGTTACTCTGAGCATCAGTCGTGCCCTCATACCAGCACATGCCCGTATTCCATGTCCATTGCACAAATCACCCTACATCACCACACACTCCCCATCACCCTGCCGATTGACATTCGAGCGCGATACCCTGGTCTTTTGCATCTTCTGTCCCCTCTTCAACTCCTCCAGCCGTTCTCGTGCTTTTGGGAAATTTTGAGCTGCAATTTACCACCGTTAGCCCCAAAACGACGCACACTGAATCTCCTGTTGGGGTAGGGAGGATACTCACAAGCAGCCCTGTAATACCAGCGCTTCGCCTCCTCGACGTCTACGGCCGTTCCGATGCCGACTTCATAGAAGTATCCCATCGCGTATTCAGCCTTTGCCAGCCCTGAACTGGCTGCCTTTCTCGCCCAAAGGAATGCCTCCGTATCACTCTGTTGGAGCAACGGCTCTGAGCCCGTGAGGTACCACCCACTCAGTGCCAATTCGGACTGATGCTCGGCCTGGGCCGCGGCCCGTGTATACCACGCAATACTTTGCCGAGGATCGATGGGACATCCGAGCAGCCCGTACTCGTAGGCCGAACCCAGCCGGAATTGTGAATACTTATATCCCAGCTCCGAGGCCTGTTGAAACAACTGGAACGCATACTTTTCGTCACGGATGATACTGTCATTCCCCGATGCCGACTCGTAAAGCAGGCCCAGCTCGTGCAGAGCATGCGGATTGTCTTTGTCCGCCCGTTCTGCCGCTCTCTTGAGCCAAGACACGGCTTCGCGCGGGTTCTTCGGCTGCCCGAGTAGCCCCTTCAGAAGGATCATGCCAATCTTGTACATGGCCGGTGTATCTCCGAGGGTTGCCGCTCGCTTGTACCACTGAATAGCCTTCATTGGGTCGCGTCGAGTCCCACCACCTTCTTCAGATCCCAGTTCGCAACAAACCGCCACTCGATACGCACTTTGAGCGTGATTCAATTTGGCGGCGGACTGATACAGGTGAAAAGCCTCCTTGGGATCCACTGCCAACCCCAAAAGTCCTTGACCGTGACAATCGGCCAAGTAGAACATAGCTTCGGGATAATTCGCTGCAACCAATTTCTTCACCAGCTTGTGCGCGTCAAATATGTACTTTTCTCGATTCTTTTGTGTCTGTTTCGCATCAGCAGTCCCACCTTCATCAGCTAGAACCTTAGCAGCTTCCACCTCCTTCTTCGCCAGCTTCAATCCCACAGCATAGTTGGCCGGGTTCCTGCTGTACTCCACACGTAGGCTGTTGAGCTCTTGAGAGGTAACAGGTGGAGATTCTCGGCCGCTGTTAGTGATGGAAAGCTCCTTTCTTTGAACGGGCTGCGGCGCTGGCGGCGGCGGCTGATTAGCATTGCCGCTACTCCGGGCTGGTTCTGGGTGAGCTGGAAGTGCATCTGGGTTGGCGTTGACATTGACGTTTGCACCAGGGTAATGTCGTACCGGAACTGGATGGGCAGAAGAAGCTGGAGGTAGAACTTGTCCAGGGTTATAATTGTCATGAGACTGTTTTCTGGGTGGTGGTCCACCGGCATAGTTATCCTGGGACATGGTCCTTGCAGCCGGCCCTTGTCCGTATGGCTGCCGTAATTGCTGGCTTGGGCTTGGACTATACCCTTGGTTGTATTGTCCAGGTACAGGTGCCGACGGGGCGCGATATTGGTCAGAGTAGCTCCGGTCGTATTCTGCGCCCAGATCGGGTTGTGGCGCCGGTCGGTGAGCATTGCTGGTGTGAGGACGAGCAGGATATTGATCCTGACTGAACGATCGATAGCCTGGGCCATTGCTTGGAATAGGCGGAAGATCTCCAGTAGGTGGCGGCTTCATTCCGTTCCTGCTTGCTGATCGAGGAGGATACTGAACTTGCTGCCTCTGATTGTTCTCATAGCCTCCCAAGCCTTGTCTTGAGCCATGGTCTCTCTGCTCGCCGTACGAATGCTGGTATGATGCAGGAGGTTGCCCGCGCCCAAGTGGTCCATTGGGGCCGCTCGACGGAAGGTCGAAAGAAAACTCTGTAAGAGGAGAGCCCAAGTCGTTTGGAGGAGAACGCTTCTTCTGTGTTGTGTCCAATCCGCGAGGAAAGGCACCGGGAACCTGATAAGTCGGCTTCCGGTAGATTTGCTGATCAAAAGAACCTTGACCTACAATGATATGGTCTTCGGGCTTTTCATTTGCTCTCATTGGTATGGCGTCGAAATTTGGCATGTCGCGCCTCCTTGTCTTTCCAGGCACCGCAGAGTTGGGAACGCCTCTGTAGTTGTCTATATCGAAGTTCTCTGGACGAGGCGGGCGAGCCGGTTGTCTTTTGTGCGGAGGTTCAGTCGGCGGTTCATAAGCCCTTGAGGGCGGGATGTAGTCTTGCCTGTAGCCATCCTCTTGAACGTACTCGTTGCGCCTAGGGTCTTGAGGCGGCTGATAGTCCTTGGGAGCGTCATATCCTTCTTGTGAGCCATAGCTGTCAAAGCCTCCATACGGCCCAGTACGAGGGTGCTCCTGGTCAACGCGTGGAGTCGGACCACGTGGATCTTGTCGAGGCAGGCGTCTAGGTGAAGGGGGGACATTTTCCTGCGATCTGAGGGGCTGCGGTCGATTCGTATCCATAGAACCACTTCGAGGAGGCCTTTGAAAACCTTGCAGCGGAGGAGGGCGGTTCAAGTCAACTGGGTGTCGACTCATTGGAGGAGACCGGCTCAGCTCTGCAGGTGGCATCTGAGTCTCCTGCCGCGGTGGAAGACGACCCACGGCCGGCGGGCGGTTCATCTCTGGGGCCGGCCGGCCCATACTTGCAACTGGTGGGTGCATCTGGAAATCCATCGGCGGAGGGTCACCCATACTCGGCCTCTGAGCATGAGAAGTATGAGGCCTCTGTTCTTCCTTTTTCCGATGACCATGAGAAGTATTCGGTCGGGCTTCGCGGCTGTCCGGGCGCTCATCCAGAACCAGGTTTTTCAATTCGGCATCCAAGCTTGCATGCCTCTGCTTTTCAGGCCCCTTTTTCTTCGACGGCCAGGCGCCAAACGGGTTGTCCCAGGCCAAGTTCTTCGGCGATGTCGGCGCGGCCAAGATGCGTTCTCGTTCTCGTTCTCGTTCTCGTGCTGTGCCCTATTAACATCTTCACATATGACCAGGAGCGCGAACCTTACTCTTCAATCTCTTCTGCGGGTTGGAAGGCCCCGACATTTGATCCTGCGGCGGTCTCTGTGCACTGGAATGCTGGTGTTCTGGCTGAGGCCTGCTTTGTCCGTTACTACGATATCGTTCGTCGTATAGACACGTGCGTGGCGTCCAGGTGCGAACAGACAAAGAACGGTAAGTGGCCATTTTGGCCAAGATCGGAATTCGCCTGCCGTCTTGGCTAACCTTTTTGCCCCACCTTCTTCGGCGCCTTCGCCTGACCTCTTCACTTACCCTTGGGTAACCTCGAAAATCATACGCCTTTTTTCGACCATCCTACCTTGCTCCTGGTATACGCTACGCTCCACCTGAAATATGCCTATCATGTCGATTGAACGAGCCCGAATTGGACGTATCATGCAGCAAAGCATACGAACAATCCCCCTACGCATCCAGCCAAATAACCGTATCAATCCCTTGTTTACTTGCTACACCCGAACCTTTACAACAAATAGACGTAAGTATATCATCTAGCTTCGATTACGAATCCGTTAACAAGTCTATAGGTTTGTTGTATCCAGATTACGACGCTACTCCATCCCCATCTCTCGAAGACAAAGTTGATCGGCTCAACCACGACTGAATTGTCTGGTCTCAGGCACAGATCGTCCACTAACCAAAGACCTCGTCCAGTCTCCACCATGGATAAGTATTTCAAGGTCGGACTTGCAGAGGCTGCTGGGTGCCGTCGGGTTCCCAACGTCCTGGAGGTCACTTCCCGCTTATGTCGTAATGTTCAGCTGGCTTTGCACTTGGAGCATGTTAGATGAGCAACCTGTTTAGCCCATCAGCGTCACCAATACGAGGGCGTCCATGTTTGTGTACCTAGGCTCCTCGGCAGGTGTGGCTTGACCGTCAGCCACCCTCTGAGCCACAAGTCCACAAGTCCACGAGAATGGCTGGCCAGTGGTTTTGGAATTGAACGACGATCAAACGGTGGAAAAGTGGATAGTGTTTCAGCAACCAAGGATGGAAAGTCGTCGTGGTCGCCGTTTGACAAGCAACATCTTGAATCAGATACTTCAATCCGGCTTCTCGCTTGCCGGTCTCAACAGTCGTTTTCGACACTTGTCATTGCTCCGTCCACACCATAACAGCTCACAATTCTGAATACACATCCATTCCCGTTCCAGCCACTCAGCATACGAGGGTAGTCGACGACAGCATTGGAAACACTGGAAACATACCACAAACGACTTCGCTTAGCGAACAACAATCCCTGAACCCTGTCTACCTCGTTCACCCTCCTGATCCCTTTTCGACGGAAATTTTCAGTGATTGACAACTGCAATCTCGATATCTCCGAACGGCTGTGTTTGATGCACTTCCAGCAAGCCTTTCGTGGCCAGTGCAAGAACATGGAGGAGGCCTTGAGCGCCGACAATCTGTGAGTTCTGGATTGGTGGCAGCAACTCATCGAATGTGATCTTGTTGCTTTCGGTCATGCCCTCGTCATCTCCTTGCTGGTCATCTGCATTCTCGGCAATCCTCGTTTGGACAAAGTTGAGGAAATTGTTCGCTTCATTCTCCAGGGCCGAAGCCACCCATTGACTTTGTGCTGCTGTTTGGGTGTCAACATTAGCAGCAGGGCCGTACAGCTCAAAGTCTGGATTGGCATCGAGGCCGAGTTGAGCATCCAGGTCTGCGAATTCATCTTCGTTGCTGGTGAGGTGCGAAGGCTCGTGACTGCCAATCCTGGACAAAGAAAGACCTCTTCCGAGCAAAGGACTTGCAGACGTGAACCGAGATCCGCGTCTTCCAAGAGCCGAAGGTGGACCAAGTTCCATACCACCGGGAAGCCCTGCAACACTGGAACTCAATCTCGCTATCGGTCCACTGCCCAAGGGTTGAGCTGAACTATGACGAGATGCGGAGATATTCCAAGGCATGCCAGAAGAATTGTCTGCGAGTGATGGAGGCGCATGGCGACCGACTTCGCTTTCAAGGTTGAGGTCGTCGCCCTGAAGCATTAATCCATCGTCATTACCAAACATGGAGGTCTCGCCTTCTTGTCCACGAGCGACGCCTTCGTCAGATTCGTCAGATGCTGTCCTAGCCCTGACTCGTCTTGCTTCTTCATCTTCCTCCCCGTCCGCTGGTGAGCTGCTGCGAGTTCGCTTGGTACCGGTAGACAGGCCTCTCAATAGATCCCAGAGTGAGTGACCACTGAACATGGCAAGCGGGTGTGGGGTTCTGTCTTCGCCAAAATTGGCGGCAACATTCCCGATTCCCTGACGCAGAACCCAGAACTCGGCATTTTTCTTTGATTCGAAGTGGGAAGCGTGGCTCTGCTTAGCTTTGAGAGCTACAGCCATGTTGACAAGATAGTTCTGGTTCCATTCGGTCAGGTCTCTGTTGCTCAATTCGGTCCTCTGATCCGGCTGAAGAGCTTTTGCTTGCCGGCCTCGTCGCTGCGGAGCCTCGATTATCTCTGAACGGTCCTCGGACGGTCGAGCGGAGGAGGTAGCTCGTTCAGACTGACGCACTTCAGTACCTGCAGGCTGTGGCGTGACAGGCGCTTCGGATGTAGGCAGTGGTGGCTCATCTTCACCAAACGGTATAATATCATCGTCAAAGGGCATATTCTGCTGGATCTGCTCATCCTCAGCGGCAATGCCAGCTTCCGGCGCCCCTGCGCCCGTCACATCCTCTCCAGAGACGTCTTGTAGACCTTGGTCTGCAACATTGGCGCCGTGTAAGTCAGCGGACAGGGCTGGATGAAGAAAGCCATCATCACCAAGGTCGAAGACAGGCTCATCAAGAACAAGAGGCTCCTCTCCAAAGATCGAAGAATGCTGTCCTGCTTTGCTTCCACTCTGGACAGCCGAGCTTGTCGCAGCTGGTTCTCCTTCAAATCCGCCCAGTCCTCCAGGTGTACTGTAAGAAGGTATGTCCAGACCAGCTTCTTGCTCCGGTTCTTCCTCTTCACCGATTTGAAGACTCGACTGGCTTGAAGGCAGACTGCGTGGAGAGTAGGCGCTGGACACCGTCGAGTCGTCCGAAGGGAAGCCGAAGGCGGCCAAATCAAAATTGAGATGGACTTCTGGGAAGAAGAACGGGTCCTCCTGGATGTTAAGCTGTTCGGGTCTGATACGGTTGTCAGACGCTCTTCGCATTTTCGTTCGTCTGGCATCTGCTCACCTCGCCTTGCTTACCTCGGGATCGACTTCTATCTCTTTGAACACTTGTTCTGTACCTCTCATCTTGTCCCTCAGACTTGTGATGTCGGTTAGGAAATATCCACATTGTTGCGAGAACACGCGTGTCACACCAAAACTGGAACTCCAGGTCAGCAAGATCAGACATTCATCGTCCGAGAATTGCATACAGCAGACTGCCCTGCAGCCGCAGCGCCATTGGCAGTTCGGGCTCAGTGATAGTCTGGCACGCCTTTGGAAGGTCGACGTCAAGGATCGCACGACGCGATACTTTCTTCAGGTTGGATTTTGAACCGAGGGTTGCGACGAGCCTGGAGAGCAGAGTATCAGTTTCAGAGACAGGATATTTGCTGATGGGTTAAGAATTGTGACTTACCAGATGGTCGCGACGCCATACTGTCGGTTCGTTAGAACTAGTAAGGTGATGATCAGCATTCAATCGACTTCAATTGGCTCTTCTCGCAAGCTAGAAGTGGAAGACATACTCTCGTGACTGTAGAACATCCTGGCTCAAGCTGTGTCACGACCGGGCGCTGAAGATATGGAGGGTTAAGTATGCCTGCCGCGATATGGTAGAGTGCGAGTCAATCAAGGCGGGCAGCTGGCGATCAGACGCCAACTCGAGAATGAAGTAGAGCGCTGGAGTGAGCCCAAGCAAAAGGTGAGGTTAGGCAATACCGACTGGATAATGGAGCAAGGGCGTGGCATAAACTCGCCTCAGCGTACGTTCACCTGGACCTTGAGAGCACAGACGAACACCTGCATGGTATGGGTAAACTGAAATCGCTATCATTATTTCTTTTCTGTCCATCATCGCAGGCACCACGAGCCTCCCTAAATCATCTCTCTTGAACGGTCCACTTCCCAACTCCAATCCTGGTACTGTATGTTCAAGGCACTTCTATCCCATCAAATGAAGGCTTTCTAAGATGCCGATGGAGGTCTTCGTCAGTCAAATCCCTTCAGAACTGTCGCCATGTAATATCCTATAAACAATGTAGAGCAGATAGCGAACAGGTCTTCGCTCTTGATATTAGGATCGAAATCTTGATGTTCAGATCCAGAATCGAGAAGTTGGCTTGCGCGCTTTCCGCGAGTGGATCGTGCTTGGAGAGCTCAGAGATTTCACATTTGTCAGGAGCTCGCAGCAATCACCTAGAAAACCATATCGCCATCGTGCATCCTTTTCTATTCGAGCGGGATACCTTCGTATTCTCCATAACCCAAAGCCAAATTCATATTTTCTGTTCAAGATCTGTCAGCCTCATTCTGCGAAGTGATGTCACTGGACTTACGAAGACATTGCGTCGCAGCACCCTTTAGCAGGTTGTCGATAGTGACGCAAATAACCACTCTTTTCCCGCTCGAATGAACGGCAAACCCACCAACCTCGATACCATGACGGTTTGCAATATTCTTGACCGAGGGAGCTTCACCAATGATCTTCAGCAGCTTCTCTCCAGCATACCGATCTTGGTAGAGGTTTCGGATATCACGCGACTTCATCTCTTCCTTCAGTGGAATGTTAATCGTATGGTGAATGCCCTGGAACCAAACAGCGACGTGAGGGATGAAACCCACTGGAGTTCCAAGCTGCGTCGAGATCTCACGTTCATGAATGTGATCCGTCAAACTGTAGGCGATAATGTTGTCTGTCAAGTTCTGAACGTCGTTCTTTGGGCTAGGTTTGGTGCCAGCGCCAGAATAGCCAGAAACACCAAATACCGTCGGCTGAGCGCCCAGATACGGAACGAGGGGAGCGATGCCAATCTGGGCAGCTGTCGCATAGCATCCGGGATTGGAGATCCTCGTAGCTTTGGCAATAGCGGAACGGTCGACCAACTCAGGCAGACCGTATGTCCAAGAAGGATCAAATCGGTAATCGGCGCTCAGATCGACAATGACACTGTTCTTACCAACTCGGTCAATGGCATCGACAAATGGCTTACAGACGCCGTTGGGAAGGGCCATGACCCAGCAATCGACAGCACCATCTTCTTCCATCTTTTGAACATCTTCCACACTCAGATTCTCGTAGATGATTTCACGTTTGTCATATCCGCTGAGCTTTTGTCCCGCAAGCTCTCGTGATGAGACATGGCGCAGGTCCATGTTAGGATGACGATTGAGAAGCTCGACGAGAGCTTTTCCAGTGTATCCTCGGGCTCCAATGAGAGCGACTCTGGACGGCTTCGGGTTGGAGCTGTTCTTGGAGCCGAGAGGTGGATTGGGATTTGTGGTGGTAGCATAGGTGCGAACGGAAAGTGCAGGCTTTGTCACGTATCTAGCCTGCCGAGCTGAGCGCAAAGGATTTGCTTGTGTTGAGAATGCTCTCTTCTGCGTCAGGCCCGCTGATTGAGCAGCGTTGCTTGCCATCTGAGATGCGGCTCTGGCAGCACGCTGAAGCTTGGATTCAAGGTTGATGTCACCAAACATTTGTCGACCATGCTTGGTAAATTCGACCATCAAGTCCCTTACTTCATCGCTTGTTTCGAGTCCGTACCAGAAGAGCACTTCACCATCTTTGGAGAGGCTGCCATCGGCCTTGTCGAAGAACCAGGTCAGGTTCTCGTCGTCTTCCTTGACCGTCCACATCAACTTAGGATAGTCTTTCTTGATAGCAGCAAAGATGTTGTCAGCGACGTTGGTCAGCCAGCCATTCTTGGTGATGGTCAAAGTAGCTAGATGAGCCAAAGTGGTCTCTCCGCTTGGCGGCAACACAATCCCGAAAGCCTCCATGGGCTCATCGAAATACGCTTTGAATTCGCGGTTTTTCAAGCCTTTGACATATCGATCGACAACAGCCTTAGCGTCGAGCCCAGCGCGATCTCGGATGAGAACCTCCTTGAGCTTCTCAAGGTCCCCAAATTGATCAATGGAAGTGTTGACGTGGACTTTGTTTCCGCGGCGGATCAGAGTACCTGCACCCGAGTCGGTGAAGAGCTCCTTCTGTAGGTCGGCAGGATGTATGATGGCGACGCTGGAGGTTCGAGGCAAATCCATCAAGAGCTCTCTCATCTCCTTGATCTTCAATCTCGTGCCATGTCGAACCCACCACTGCGTCATAAGGTGGTCATATTCCTCGTCGAGGTTGATAGCAGAGATCTTCTCCTTGGTATCTCCATTGAACAATCCACCTTTCTCAGATAGGTAGACAATTTTCAATGGCTGCAGTGCTCTGGCCAGTTCACCAGCCGCAACATCAGCATTGACGTTCAAGACCTGTCCTTCTTTTGACTCGGCCATTGACGTCAAGATTGGAAGACATCCTGCCTGAATGGCTGCTTCGATAGGTTTCTTGTCAACATGGTTGATCTTGCCTACGAGGTTGTATTTCTCCTTGTCCAGGTAGTCCGCTGTAAACACCCCGGATGTGATTGGTCTTGCACGTACACCCAGTCGCTCAAGCTCTTCAACCAAGCGCAAGTTCTCTTCCAAGAACAGCGCACGTGCTATGCCCAAGGTCTTTGGATCTGTAACACGTATGCCGTCTTCGAACTGTGGCTCAACCCCGGAATCCTCCAAAATCTTGTTCAGCTGTGGTCCTGCACCATGGACGACAACCGGATAGAGACCGACATGGTTTAGAAACGCGAGGGCGGACGACAGGGTCTGAAGGTGCTCGGTCAAGATAGCTCCGCCCACCTTGATTACGGCGAATTGCTGGGAAGAAACCGAGGCGAAGTGTGACAAGTATTGCTGCACCTCTCTCTTTGAACCAATATTACTGAGCAACTGTACAACAGTGGATCTTGTGGAGGGATTGGCCGCCGAGGGCGAGGAGTATGTTCGTCGAGAAGTGACCGGACATGCGACTAGAGCAGAGCGAGAGGATCGCGGGAGACGGATAGCTCGAGAACGAGAAGAAGCTGCCGCTCGACTGACTGCTCGCGCAGCAGCTGCACCTATTGCCGACATTGTTTCTTAGGTCATGCGGCAGCTGTAAAACCACTGAAGATGAGTCGAAGGTCCGCGCCGGGGGGGATCTCGAGATCGAGCAGCAGGTTCGGCGGTCAACGCGATAATGAGAGGAGATTGAAGCAGGAAACAAGCAGGAAGATGTGGACCACCAATCTATCCTCAGGACGCCAAAGCACTTTAGCAACGAGACAGGAAAAAATCGCAAATGGTGCCCTGATAACAATTTTTTTCATGCAGCATGCACAGGAGAACAAATATTTGCGGGGTGTTGAATCTGAGTCGCCAGCCAACCCCAAAGTGCTTTCTCCGACAGTGGCGTGCCGAGCGCCATCTATCAAGTAGAGCGCCGACCTTCGGCTGCTTGGAAAAAATTTGAAAATTCTCTTACACGACCTTATCTATGCAGCAGTGATCTGACAGACCTGCAGCATGACCGAATAGTGTCGCGCGGAGAGTCGAGCATCGATTTTCGGCCAGTCTATCTCGCTGCTCACCGTTGTTGGCCGATGCAATACCAATGCGATCATTATCTTCCCATCGCATGTCATTCAAGCAGTACTACGTCACAGGCACAGCGACAAAATCAGTGCAGTGAAAAACCTCCTGAGCCCAGCTAAGCACATTGGAGGTAAACATCTTCCTTCTCGGATTGGTAGATACCCGGCTCCAGGAGGTCCGTTGATATGGCCGTCAGGGAGACCCCTCGAAGACGCCGTTGGGAAAATGCAATTGGAAAAAAGCTCATGGTATTATTGTAACAAGTAGCCCTGTGATGCCTTCACCTGTAGACGCCTCGAGTACCGTGCAAGTGCTCATCGTCGCGGCCCCAGATCTCCTCCAAAAAGTCCAAGGGAGGTTTATTGGGTTTCGTAACTCCTCTGAAGGATTCTGTTGCGTCCAGGAAAGCATCGAGCTCCTCAACTCAGTTCACGTTGTACAATCGCTAGCCCAAAAAGGTCAAGACTGGTTTCTGGTCTCGTAAGGAAGTTTTGTTGGTCGGTCATTGCAGTTATAGCCGATCGACGCTTAGTGTCTGGTAGCAACGACTGGTGCCAGGATCAGTAAATGGTTTTGAAGCCGAAGATCAGATCAACATACCAGCTGGGACAATGATGACGATGAGCAAAACAATAATACCAACAATCAAGCACATGCGCATCTTCATATCCTTCCACCACATTTGTTTCCGGACACGGTTGGCCCCTCTTCTGAAGCCTTGCGCAGAAACAGCAAGATTATCGGTCTTGTCTTGTAGAGAGTCTAGTCGCTCGCCTCTTTGTGACACTTTGTTGATGTTTTCACGCATGACACCGACGGTGTCATCGATTTGCTGTAGAATCACTTGTTAGCATGAGTGCCATTAGGTACAAAACGACACTCTAGGCGCAATTGTGCAGTAGGCCCTCCGATGGGTGAGATAGGTCTGGCGTTTGCTGCGAGGTAGTCGTTGCGAGAGCTTCTGCGATGCGCAGGTTGACCTCTGGAGAAGAGACTCAACCTGCGACACTTCAGGCAGCAGATTCCCGTCACCAATAGCACCCGCAGCGCGCCCAATTCAGGAAACGTTGGAGACCACATACCGCTTGCAAGGCAGCTGTTCTCTGATTTCCAGCAGGTTGTGCACCTTCTTGTCCCCCAGTGGGAATGTAAGGGTCGTAGGGTTGCTCTCGTTCGGCCATGGTTGGTAGCGGAGGAGATTATGAGAGTGTAAGGTGATGGGAAAGGGGTCAGTCCTTGTTGGCTGGCTCGATTATCGTGGAGTGAAGAGGTTTGCGACGATGATCAGTGCTGTTCGAGATGAGCGAGCACGAAATGGTAAGACGGTGAGTTGTTCGAGAGTGAGGATGGGAATGAAGGATGAATTGAATGGAGGTTGGCAAGAAAGCTGACGCTGGGCTGGGTAATCTGGCGCTTTGGCTGCGACGCCAAACCCAGGCAGGGGACCGAATCTTGAGACACCCGCGATTCCAGATGGGCTTTGGCCACCGCGGCCACCACTCAAGCCACGAGACCTGACCTCCTCGTAAGCCCTGCACCCTGATCAACACCACGTGATTTTCGACTTTCTTCACTCCAGTGACTCCCGCAAACTGTCTTTGCTTTTCCGTTATGTTTCAGGACGATTGGGCAAATTCGAAAGTCACCCAGCTCACATCCAAGTTGTCATGGCCGCGAAATATCGTTTTGTTACCCGCAACATCATGTCATCAGAGTCAACCGACATTCCCGGTGGCTGACATGGAAATCTGGCACGTTGATCTGGTGAAGCGAGGCAGTGCTCTGGGCAACTGACGAACGCAGAGGCCATGGCCATCCACTCTTCTCTGCAAGAAATGCGCCGCCTAAGTCCCAGCCCGATCTGCTTAGCAAAGTGCTTGCATTAATAGCTCACTGATCTCTATTATCATTCCACCACGCATCCTTCGGCCGATCCATCCAGGGCTTTGCATCCCCTTGCACTTGAGGCATATTGATATCACCTACATAGTACTGACTACCAGACCATACAGCAGTCGTTTTACTCCGGACAGCGATAGTCTTCATGTTGCCAACAATGTAGTGCAAACCCCTTTTACAACACCCAGTCTGTTTAGTAGGATACCCGAGTCACGCTCCTTCAAAGGTCCAGTAATCTTGGGCCCCTCGTATAATCGTGCATGTTTTTCTGGCGCACGAAATGAACCTGAATCCGCTTCCAAGGCATCTCCCAGCGATCCAGGTACCTAGTCACTCGTACCTTGTTGGATCCTAGTTGTAGATCGCGCATCGTGGCTGTCCGCCAATCAAAACCCTGCCAAGTCCGCATCTCCGTCTAGATGTCGTGCATCATCGAAGTCAACCGCAAGCCCTCAACATGTAAGGTACCTAGGCATCTCCTCAATGTTGATCTCTTCACGCGGACCGACGAACATCAAACACCCATTTCTCTTGCATTCCACCTGCTCCTCCACCTGATTTCTGCCATCTTCATCCCGTGGCATTGATGTGAGCAAAGCCGCAGCGATCAGTCTCAACCCTCAAAAATGGCCTCGCGTGGCGGCATGTACGCCAAAATGGCTGCAGTGTAAAGACATCCCCGTTCAGCATCGCACTCCCTAGCTGACCGTCGCTCCAGCTTCATCACCTGCTGCATAGGCGGCCCTGCGCTGATGTACTAGTAAGTCCAACCGTGCTAGCACAACCTTGCTCCTCTCAGGCCCGTCATTCAGAAAGTCTCCATGTCAGGAATTCAGTAGACTAACCCTAGCCTCTCTGGTATAGTGTTACCCCTTCGGAAGGCGAAGTCTTCAAACGCTTCAACCCCGATCTTCAGAAGCGCAACCTCGAGCTCCGCGACCAGCGAACAAAGGACTACGAGGTCTTCCTCTCCCAGTTGAAGGAGTACAGTAAATCCGACAAGCCCATATGGGAAGCTGCGGCAGATGCTCAACGCCAAGCGAAGGAACAATTACTTCAGAAAGAAGCAGAAGACAGAGCACTGCAGCAGAAGATGAGAGACGAGATGAGGGCACAAGCCCATGGCAGATAGCGGCAATATCTCTTTCAGACATGTACATGTGGTTGGAGCATCCGACGACATGAGCAGTTCGCTGGTCGAGATTGGCTCACATGAAAAGGAGATGAAGAGAGCCAAAAGGTAAAAGGCGATGCCAGCACCTGGATTCGGACCAGAGTCTCCCCTGGCCGACATCCTCAAGGTACATACTCCTACCAGTCACCCAGCCGCGGATACGACCTCATGCAAGGCTGAAGGGTTTTCAGAGGACGAGTGGGACCCTCATCGGCGGTCGTGCTATCGCTGCACCATACCTCCTTTTCCGCGTTCGATCTTGGGGAGCTTGCCGAATACATATACGAGCAAGACTATATCTCAAGCAAGGAACTTGTGAAGATTCCTTGCGTTTATTGAACTTCCAGATCGCGTATATGGAGTCGGTAGGGAGTGTACCAACAGAATCAATAGAGTCCGGATCTGGGTATCATGGTCATTGTTATTTGCCAATCGTGGCGGTTGCTGAGCAAACCCAGTTCAGCACATCTAGCTATTCTGACACAGGAACTTCCAGTCCAATTCATGTCGCCGTTGAGGCCCCAGACTCTGAAGGTCGACATCATCAAGTGCACTCTCTATGAACGCCATCGCTTCGATGCAGCACCGATCCCATTTTACAAGCAAGAACGCCGTTCTGATGTTGCTCAACCCTCGATGGCACCTCGTCGCCTGTTCTCTTAAAACCCATCAATGCAGTTGAATGCCGGTCTAAACCACCATCCACCAAGCGCCCCCCATGATGACCAAGCAAATCAATACAGTCACGATCGCAGCGCCTGCTTTATCGGCGGTGGTGACCGCTTCCTTGTGCAGATCTCCTGGACCGATGTCACTTGTTGTTCCAGCGCTAGGATCGCCTTTGCTGGTGCCCCCGGTTACCTCTGTGACTGGTCCAGGAGCCACAGTGATCAGATTCGATTGTATAACCTCCAATGCCGACATTTGTTCGCCGACTCCGGTACTTCCATCGAAGGACCCAAAGTTCCATCGCAACCCGCATGATGTGCCTTTATCGCCTCCAGTGCAGACTGACGCCGCAGCTTGGGCGGACGTTTCTAGGATCGGCTTCAATTGAGCATAAGTGAAGGGTGCCCTAACAATTGTTGCAGCTATCCATCGGGCAAGATATGCTTTGAACGAGCGCTGATCAATGTTGCAGGTCTGCACCTCTTCACAAGCTTGTTCGACAATGATATTGTTCTTGAGGAAGATAGTGTTGATACCGCTAATAATGCCATTGATTCGTTCTTCCCAGATCTGGCTGCCATTCGTCTGTAATGAACATTAGTCACCTCAGCACTTCAACGGCCGGCTACCAGACTTACAAAATTGTACATGTTTGCAGCTCCAACCAAGAATGTACCAGCGTTATACGTCCACTGGAGATGATCAAGGGCAGTGCAATTGAGCGTGTCGTCACTCCCATCATAGAAGAAGTACTGGTCGTTTCGGAGACCGATTGCACTACACCAGTCCCACATTCTGTCCGCCCAGTCGGCATAGGTCTGGTTGCCGGTGTAGACCGCCAGTCGAGAACCCATATTGAAGAAGCAGCCGTTCGAGATGGTGTTTTTGTAGTTGTATCCACCATTGAAGGAGAAGATTTGCCACTTCAGACCACCTCCGCAGGAAGTGGTATCCCAACGAGCCGCTTGAGTGTTGAAGACTGCTTGGGCCAAAGCAAGCCACTGTGGTTGATCTTCGGGAGGATTGGGGTAGTTGTTCTCCGCTGCAGAGAGAGCTGCCATTCCCCAGAATGCTTGATCATCGTTTCCTTCCGTTTTGGTCTGGTTCGGAGGCATGAAATCGTTGCCGGGACCGACTTGATGAAGTAGAGCCTGCGTGGTGATTGCGTTGTAAGTATCATCGCCCGTAAAGTACCAATAGTCTATCAGCGCTCCGAACATTGCTCCTGCTTCCCACCAGTAATATGGTGCTGGAAGATTTCCTGGGACATCTCCAGGTCTGTAGCCTGTGTAGTACGAGACCATTTCGTCTGCAACGATTTTGGCTGCTGACTTGATCGAATCTGTGCTTTGTACGTCGAGGCTGATTGCTTGGACATATTGTACGCCGAGCAGGAGCGATAAGGTTATTGATCCGATCGATCTTCGTATCGAGGGCTTCATTGCGTGCATGGGTGGATGAATTTATGAGATGAGGAGGCCTTGGGCCAGCCCTTGAATTCCTTCTCTCTGTCTATTACACAAGTCCTTCTGTTCTATAATGCTGTGTTGGTCGCCCTGGTTGATGCTCGTTGATAGGCTTTGTTTGATGGGGTCGTGGGGGCGATCGCTTAGGTTATCGTAGATCCGGTTTGTGGAGAGATGGCGGCGGGAGATGATGTAGTGGCGTAGGAATAGAGAGTGTCGTGGACTTGGGATTGAGCGAAGGACTGATGCAACGAATGACTGTAGCTACCGAATTGATTGAGGTGAAGTTCTGAAGAGAGGACAAACAAAGAAGCCAGACGGAGGGACACATGGACTGGTCTTGTCTTTGAATGCAGAAGTGGAATGTCGCTCGGCATGACCAGGGCTAACGTATCGCATCTGGCCAACGGATCTGGGCGGGAAAAAGGGCAACCAACAGCCCAAGACGCCCCAAGACTTGGTCTTGGTGACGACAGATGTCTCCTTGCCGAGCCTGCGCACCTGCAGCACCATACACTTTTACAAGCCTTGCTAGCGGGCCACCATCACCACGTGTGTCCGTTCCAAGTTATTGCTCTGAATTGTTGGTGATTTCTTATCAGCAGAGCTGCTATGGGATTCAACTGCTAGACACCTCGTTACCACCAACTCGACATAGTCTCGGAGCCAATGTGGTCGTGGTGATATGTTACACCTTCTGTCTTGCCTCCGTACGCCTCTCCCGCACAGAGCCTTATGCGCCCAGCCTTGCGCCCAGACGGTTCTCCGTGCAACCAGCTCCAACTCCGCGTCATCACTCCACTATCACCATCAGTCAAGAGCTTCACAAGATACTTGGCCCGAGGCGGGAAACAGTAGTGACAGTCAAGAGGTTCCGGTGCGCCTTCTTGTTTGATTGCGATCTTACAGCTACCTCCTGACTCGACCCCTTGCGTTATGCTGTGTATCCATCTAGCTGTTTCAGTGTCAGGAAAGTCTCACAAAAATAATAGGTCTGAAATTGTAATTCCCCTTCCGATCTTGGCCACCTGTGCTGATGAGCACACGAGAAGCGGTTGACTGCGGACTATTGAGTAATATTGTGACACGGTGGATATTCCTCTTGGTGTATCTGCACCGCCTCGCTTGGCACCAAGGTGTCTATTTGTTTCAAATCAGCGAAAACTAGGTATACAAGTCTCACGGTGACACTTTTCTTCGAATACAAGTCGACCTCTGCACTGTCCCCTACAAAAATCGTGGTTGATAACATCGACGTCCCCATCCTTCCAGAATAACAAACTGGCTGATAGGAGTTTGCGACGAGTCAGCCACGAACAGAGCATATCTTAACAGAGCATATCTTAACAGAGCATATCCTTACAGAGCATATCTGAATGGGCGGAGAATGTCGTCCTCGTCGATACTGCCACACCTCCCACAGGAAGTCATCCTTTCCCTCCCACGTTACTGATATTGGTAGTTTCATCGAGCAAAAGATGCAAAAACTTATTCCACCCTCCCAGGTTTCGAACGTTGATTGTTTCCAAGTGGTTCATCTGGGTTACGGTTAACGGATGGGAAGTTAAACTCTGCCACTCTTTCGAGGGTTGGGTTTTTTTGTGCTGTTTCTCTACGAGTACAACCCTTCTCCCAAAGCGCCCATTAACTATGAAACCACCAACACCATTGATGGCCAAGAAGCGGATGGCTTTGTCCAGATTGTTGGGAGAAAATTGAGGGCTTTGATATATGTGTGTTAGACCCACCGGGTGCGGCAGCGACGAGGCCTTTGATTCAATATGCCTCTGGAGGGCTCAAGAGGTGAGATGTTCACGAGGGCCTCCTCGCTGTTCGAGACCACGAAACAACGTTAGGGATAAGTGCGTGATCGTCACTTCTGGAGAGCAGTGCTTCTCTCTAGAGTCCCCGGCCAGTCTGTTTACCTGGAAGAGCATTCCATGGAAGGCTCCTCGGTCATCACGTCATCCTGAGAGACGATTGCCATTCAATAGATTCAGACGCGCTGGGATACAATCTGTTCCTGTGCCAGGCACAGTATTCGCAGCCCTTATTTTGTCGAAAGACTCCTGTAGATTGGCTGTGGAAGCGACATGAAACCACTCCTCTCCCGATCTGCATAACCAGCTTCGAGTATTCTCGTCCCTATCCGTCGTCTGCTCGTATAGCATCCCAGCAACTCGCTTCGCTCGCCCATGCTTCTCTACAGCCATCACAACTGAACCGTACTGTTCGTGTTGCCTACTTCCCCTCGGCCTTCAACAACTTCAAAATCTCGCTCTCCTTGTCGCCAATCACAGCCTGACCTCTCGTCCAGTCCACCAAGACCGGCCGTGTGAACGAGTTTCCATCCTCCTTGACCTTCCTCAACGCATCGCTCTGACTGGCAGCGCCCTTGACAAGCTCTCCTGCGACCCCGCCACCGAGGTACTCGAAGATGCTGTTGAGCTGGTCTGGCGTGGGCGGCGCCTCGGTGACTTCCAACTCGAAAGGATCTCGTGTGACGGTGTTGTTCTGCGCTGAATGGTCCGTCGCTTGGTCTTCCGTCGCAGTCTGCGCCGCCTGTGCGGAGGCTTGTTTGAGGAGATTCTGCACGCGGACCGATGCGGAAATGGAAGGTTTGTGGAAGAGGGTGAGTACGTCGAGGGTCTTGGACTGCTCGATCACTCCAGTCAGTCACTGTTCGAGCGAGACAAAAGACGCACCACACCACACCACACTGCGAGAGAGCCACGGGAGGGCGGTGTCCCACGGAGGCAGCTTGATCTGATTGTACTTTGCACTTACCATGCGAAACATATTGGATACCCAGCCTTTACTAGGCTTTGGCTGCCACATACGGATGAGATGAAGGAGGCTCAAGGTAATGTCGATCTTTTAGTCCTTGATACCGACTTTGGGTCTATCAGGAGTCAGCCAGGAGTAAATGGCAGCTCCGCGACCTGCAGCTCCAACTGGGTCTCTCTGAACGACGTCATCCGACGACCTCCGCTACGCCTAAACCACCAAATATGCAAGTCTTCTCCGCCTTTTCAGGTCTCTACTGCATAGTTCTTTTTCAGATGCTACGCTGATACAGTCACTCGACGATGCGTGGTCACAGTATATCAGAAGCGCTGGTGACATGACACTATCGATCCCTTGTTATTTCGGTTATATATTTTCTGCATTTCCTCAGTGTCATTAAACATCCATCTTTCGCATCTACCACATCGAAATTGTTCCGGCCAAACATATTTCCAGCCCACCAAATCTCTGTGTCAGCATGTCAGTCCACTCGTGCCTAACCGAACAATGACCTCAAACAAACCAGCCAGGAGATCAATTGGCCTCCTCGATCTCCCGCCCGAAGTTCGCCATCAGATATACAGACATCTATTCTGTAACCGAGCATGGCCTATCCCATTGGGATCCGGAACCTTGGCGCCCTTGCAGTTACAGGAAAAGAACGACCTGCTAGAGCCAACCTTCCATACGGCGCTTTTTCGTGTGTGCAAGGCCATATCAACCGATGCACTCCGCTTCGCATATGGCGCAAACAGCTTTCAGCTTCCCGCCGATCTGACCAGCTTCTGCCATCTTGGCTTGACAGCGCTGGCGTCGATTCGAACGCTGACCGTCTACAACAACTGCTGGCTAGTCGGTAGAGAATCGAGCACCGTCTGGGAGATCCTTAATTATAAATGCTCCGCTCTAGAGCTGCTCGTTGTCCAGCCCTCAACGCACCTGCTGTGGCAAGCCATCCCACACATGAAGGAGTATGTCGCTTCCTTTGACAATGCTCACGATCCATCATCAAGACCGAAACTGGTCTTTGACCTATACATCTTCGACCGGCATTTCTCATTCGATCTTCCAGAACGCGAGTATCGCAGAGCTCTGCAGGAATTGAAAGGTGTTTCTGGAAGCAACAGTACTAGGCAGGGATTCATGACGGTCGGCCAGATGGTCTCACTTTTGCCAAAGCACGTAAAACGGATCGACTTTGTGCTAGACGTCAGTGCAGGAGGCATCCGTGCCCTGGAAGAGGTCCTGCAAGGATCATCTGATCTTCCGCTTGTGAAAGTGAAGTTGCCTTCTCCTGGTAACAGCTATCGATTGGGTTCTCGGGCTCGGGTTTGTTATGTTTGGGACGAAAACAGGAAGAAGTAGTTAACGAGAAACTTTGTGCAGGGAGCTTTTTGCAGCAGCCGACCGCACTGTTGGGAACGACTCTTAGGAATGACAAGCAATGGCAGGAGACGAAATGACATCGTTGCAGTGGGATCTCTGTTTGCGTGTAATCAGCAAGGCATGAGGTGATGAACTTTGATCGAAACCTTTATTGTCCTCGTTGCGGATGTGGTCGACAAGGCTGAGCCATTAGTGCTCGTCGACCGCATCCGCAATGAGGGATACAGGTCTAAAATGTCAGACTCCCGAGATGAAATTCGACCTAGGCCCCGCGGAACTTGAAAGTAATGGTGGAAGTTGGGCCGCCAGGAATCAAAAAGGCCTTCGTCACAAAGATCCGTTCCAAGTAGCCATGTCGAGCAGATCGATTATGCTTGAGTCGACGTCTGGCAAGTGGATTTACAGGCCGAAATTGCAGCATCCTTGCCATGGATGCATGAAAAGATTGACCTCATCCGGATGGCGAAGCCCCGAGACACCGGCCAACGGCAGACACCACACCTCTCGCGGAAGCCCTGCAACAACAGGAAGAAGCGTCAAACACCATAAGGCTGAAAAAGGTATTTCACGCAGGCGCTCGATGTGGCTGTCGCGTTGACGCAGCCGGCAATTCCCCAGCCGCAAAATGGTTCCCGTGGTGGCGTTATGCCAGAAAGGGGTCAGTGCCATTCAATGGCGGTAAGCAGAATGAGCCTCGACCGTGCATGGGGTTCTTGCTGGCCCCTGGGGGTCAGTGACGGGACAGCCACCTCTAGGCCCCTGTTTGTTGAAAACAATGGTACTGTATCTGAGTGGTGCCGATGTTTTGCACTCGACTGACTTCAGTGACCATGTCAACAGCAATGTTGACCTATCTACTTATTCAAAAGTGTCAATTCCTTGAACAGTTGATCCTTATTGGACTGTTTCGTCGAAGAGCCTTGGGGAGGTTTCTGAGTCACCGGTCCGGGTTGGTCAGAGTCCGACCGACTGGAAACTTGCACCCATGCTTCGGGATCGTGACAGCCACCGGTCCGCCTAGAATTGCAAGAGGCTGACTCTTGGCGGGGCTGCCTATGTGTAACCTGCCTGCTGAAAACAGCTCTCTGGCTGGAGACGATCTGCAATTCGTACTGAAAAAACTCCGTCCGATGCAGGTCTCCGAAACATTGCTGTTGAGTGGTGTTATCAATAACCTTTCTGGAGGGACGTATAGAGAGCCGAGATTGCACGCCAACCCGGAAAAGGATGAATGTTCAGAGACAGTAAAATCCGACTATTGTGCCGATCCAGTTGAGCCTCAGAAACATCATCCAATAGTGGTCATGGAACAAGCATCCAATCTCTGCTGACGGGATTCGAGACTGCAATACTCCGTAATGATGTCGAGGATACCAACCTGCAGTCAAAGGCAACAAGAAGTCAATATTGAGACCAACCGTATCGACGACTTTGCTCTTCGTGTTTCGAGGTGAGTCTGGTCTGTAGCACACGCTTTAATTTCCGGGATAGCAATGAATACGGGGTCTAGCCTCGTGCAGAAGACAGGATCACCCTCGCCTGTATAGTGAACAGTTGAGTTGGTGGCTTTCAATACAGCTGCCATGCTTCACAACGTCGCGAGAAAAGGCCCGGTCCACCTAGACCTACCAGGAGTACCGGCAATGGTGCACTTTGACTTTCAGCCCGACCGACCCCGGCAAGCGGATGGCCCCATCAACAAGCCGCAGACGCGATCTGCAGGGGCAGCTTGGGTGATACTCGTTCCAGGATAGCGGTTCGGTTACGGGGCGTGGCTATTGGTTTCCAAAACCTGTCAACCCTTTCGTGCGTTTTTACAGAGCCCATCGGTGCCGCGTGACAAGGCCTGGGGTGAAATTGCGTCCAGTAAGCAGTTTGACGTAAAGTGCTTACAGAGGTGCATGGACCAGCGAATCGCATGGATCAGCTGGCCACGAGACTCCCAGATGATCGAGACACCTTGAAGTCCTTGTAACGCCTACCAAAAAGAGTCAAGCAGACAATTTAAACGCACCACTGTGAGTGAGAGAACTCTGGGCGGAGGTATTGCTGCTGACTCTAGCCCGGTCAGCAGTAAGTTGTATTCTGGAATTGTAGGAAGGGATAGAATAGTCAATGCAAACATGGTTCGTGGTCGACACTGAACATTTGCCGCATCCCACCTCCTTCCCCTCGCGTGGTAGCCATGGTCGCCGTAGGAGATCGATCTCGTGATGTGTGGCGGTTATAGCAGAAAAAGAGGCTGGCTGAACGCCCAGGAGTAGCAGAGGCCTAGGTCTGGTGGAGTCTGATTGGAGACGATTGATCAACCGGCGGCAGGTTCCAGCCGGGATCAGTTGAACAGGGCACGAAAGGGACAAGCAAACGCCCAAGAAGTGTGGAGGTGGTCGTGGTGATCGGACACATCTCAGGAGGCGTCGGGCAAATGACGGTGGCAGCCACATGGCTCTGGAGATTGGGCTTGATCCGCCAAAAAGTCTCACCTCGTTAAAGCCGACACCGTCGAATGAAACCCGCCGAAAATGAGCGAGAGGAGACGTTAACCAAGGTTCACCAAGGCAGTGGAGTTTGTGAAGAAGGCCAGAACGAAAGAGGTAAACAGTTTGGCGCGAGATGCACCAAAAATCAGAACAAGAGGACGCACTGACCTCAGAGTCCGTGCACTTGTTTGGCGAAGCTCAAGGCTTGTCCCGCTTTTCGTGCTTTTCGTGATGTCTTCTCTTGGGGACTCAGGACCTGCCTTATGGGACCAAGTCCCGTAGACGATAACGGGGCAGAAATACCTGGGTTCGTATCGATCTTGAAGCAATTTGTAGCGAACATGGAAGGCCGAGTCTAAAGGGTTTGGCAGTATGACAAGCTGAAACCGACAGTATTGTGTCGCATGACGGGTCTAACACTCATGGTAGAGAAGGAAAGGCCAGGACTGTACAATTCATTATCGCTTTTCCACAGCACGGGTATGATATCCTGGCACGATCATTGAGGCAGAAGATGGGACTTCGGATCGTGGCAAGAAATGACAGATGAACAAGGCCATGAGCACGGTTTCGAGGGAGGATCCACGGCGTTGGTAGGCGACGATCTCCTTGAAATCAAAATTGTGTCAACCCACGCTGTGTGTACTTTGTGAGACTCGAGAACCGTTTCTACTGATGCAGAGCCGTGAGAGCCCTCAGCCCAGGCGCCGGGGCCCGCAACAGGCTTGAATTATAGTTGTTGACCAAGGATGAAGAGCGGAGAGGATCGGACCAAGCTGAATGGGATCAGTGTTCTTGGGCCTCGCGTAGCTAACAATATTCAATCTTGGTGTCTGCAAGCATCAGCAAAGTCTCCACTTAGGTGCTTGTAGCTGCAGGTCACTCACGCCGTCTTTGGATCTCAAGCTACATTCGGAGTACCACAGTACATCATGGAGATTTAGTATGTGAAGGTGAGGTACCCCCGTAGAGCATAGAGACGAGAAATTGGATGGTGGCCATGATCGCGACTTCGACTAGGACCAGGATCTTTTCGGACGGTCATGCTCGTACCGTGGGACCGGGGGGCCGCTTAGGAGTAGATATTCATGGCCAGGTGGACACCTGGTTATGGGTAGCATGGGGATGTAGCACGGACGAACCGAAGGTTTGTGTGTATTATTCTGAAGGATGAATCTCTGGGAGGGTGCAGATGGTAGCTGAGAGAGATAGATGCATTGTCTGGATGAAGGCGCAAGAGCAGGAGCAAGAACAATGCGGCGCGCACTGTTGTCTCTGCCTGCGCGCTGCAAACTGCGCCCTCTTTCCCTCAATGAAAAAAGGGTCATCTCTTAACTACATAGGTGCTGTACCCGTACACTACAATTCTATAGTACAAGTACAACCACCACCACCTTCTTCAGTCTCTTGCACACCTCGATTTTTGATGACATGTATCATGCTCAAACCTGAACCACCTAACTACAGCGTCGCCGCTCGCGCACCTCCTCTCACCCATCCATCGATTAATCCGGCCACTACTTCGTCTAGTCCCTCGTCGCTTGCCCCCTCCAAACGAAACCTACGCTCCGACCAGACCTGACATGTCCCAGACGGACAAGTCGTGCCGGGAACCTCATCAACCCACGAATCCCAGCGCTTGCGTGACCGGTTTTCTCACTGGGCACTCCACTTATCCGTGTTTCCTTCGACTTTCATCACAAATGGTCGTGTCTACTTCCAGCATGGTCTGGCACTCAGTATCCAATTTCTCGCGATCCCTTTCTGGGACCAAAGTTTTGAGCTGCAGCGCTCGGTCCAGACTGCGTTGTTCGACGAGCAACTGAGACCACTTCTGGGACTGGGACCCATGTCAAAAGGAAAAAGCACATCTGCTGGAGTTTCCACTGCTGGCAGGGTCCCCCTGGCCTGTCTAGTTTTTTCCGTGTCGCCGCCCACCATCTTTACCTTTCTTCCCAATGCACCCAAGAACTAGTCTCATGCTCCTCCTCGCATTCCTATCGCGTCCACCCTGGCCAACTAGCCATTCAGCTTGCCGCCATCCCCATCACATCCTAGCACCTCCTGTCTCCGCCGTCCCTTTTCGACAAGCTCTCCTCTTTTTAGGCGACGCAGAAGACAGAACCCATCCAGCCAGCCGACCGCCAGCTGCCCGCTAAGAACGCCATGTGCTGCCCCGACCAAAAGGATCGCATGTCTTCCAACCTTTGAAAGCGTCTTGGGACTGCTCTTTTTCACAGCCTGATCATCAACTCCCTCCTGATTCTCCCATCGCCCTCGAGTCGCGCATGGGGCAGGAAGCATATTAACAAGACGACTTCGCCCCTGCATCTCACCTCAACCCAATCTCTGAAAGACCGATTGCTAGCTGCCGAATCTCACATCGTGCCGATCTCTTTCCCATACTGTACGGCCGCACGGTGTACACCAAGACGAGTTCGGCTTTCCAAGCCCCACGGCCACTGAGAGCAAGCCGCCAAAGCCAGCCGCCCAGGCCAGAAAACCCGATCTTCACTCATCGTCGCTCCACCATAGACACCTCCCTGTCAGTCAACCTGTACATATAACATTTCGCGACAATTGTTCTCAGAGCACCGCTTGTCACCACTGAAGCAGCGTTTATCTTTCCTTGCGATCGGTACGCCCACCATAAGATACTTCTCCGACATACTACCCTGATAAGGAGGCTTCTCAATACACAACTCAACATCAACGAACTCGACAGAGTTCGCTGTGTCCGCGACATTGCCAGAAAAGAGCGCGACAAGAAAACCTTGCGCTCCGCGATCGCCGAGTGTCTCAACAGCTGTTCGACCAAGGACTTTCAGCTTGAACTTTTGACTCCAACTTCAAAGAGCGACTCCGCGCCAAACCCTCTATAACAGCCAGGCTGGCGTCCGTCGCAATTCCCCTGCCAATGGGGACATCCTTCGATGCACTCAGTGCACCTTCAAGCCTCACGCAGCGCAGACAGGCGGCCTCGAATCTTCCCGCGTTTGAGCTGCCACCTCCAACCGCGTTACATTTCGCTCCGTTGACATCTCAGAAATTTCCTCCTCTTTCGGGCATCCATACCTCTCACGCCGGCCCAGCACCTGTCAGTGTAGGACAACTCCTGACACCACCGTCGAATTCGGCCTCAGAAGCAAGCGCAAGCTCATCTGCCATCCCAAGCGGCACAACCCCCAATGGTGCGGCGGTTCCTGTACTCCCATATACACCGAGCTTTTTCCACAACACTGGTACCACCCCGACTGGATATCATACCGGCTACACTCCGCAGCCATGGCAGCACGGAAATTCTCTCATTTCTGCGCGATCAATGTTTTCTCCCCTACCTGGCCAGTCGTTGAGACCGAGCTCGAATTCGCCCGCTCCAGGAGAAGGCTCAGCACTCCCTCCTCCGCCTTACGATCCCCACGGACATTACGGAGGACCTCTATCTCTGTCCTCTCCCTCCAATAACAGCAATCCGGGTCCTCCTCAGCACCTAATGTCGTCGCTGCAAAATGGCTCTCGCCCTTCGAGCCAGCAGTCTCCTATAACCCCTAATGATAGCAAGCCGGCACTATTCAGCAGCATGACCAGTGCCGGCCAGCATCCGTCGGCCTATGCATATGCAGCTCCCACACCTGTGTCTCATGGTCCTCATCAGCCCCTGTCCGCGCCGCGGATTTCTCCCACCCTTCATCAGGGACCACTTCCTCCCCACTCGCAACCCCCATTTATGAGGCCACCTCCCCCTTCATATTCTCTCCCGGGTATGCCTGGTCCAATTATGTCCAATGTCCATAGCCCTGGGACCCAAATGGCCATGGTGGGCAGCATGCAAGCCAACCTGTTACCCATGGCGTTCAATAGCGGCTATGCTGCCAACCCGCATGGGATGTACGGTCACCCACGGACAAATACACCACAGCAGTCCCCCGCGCATGATCGACCGTTCAAATGTGACCAGTGCCCTCAGAGCTTCAACCGTAACCATGACTTGAAGCGGCACAAGAGGATCCATCTTGCCGTGAAGCCATTCCCCTGCAATCACTGCGACAAGAGCTTCTCGCGCAAAGACGCACTCAAAGTGAGCTAGCTCCGACTCTTTTCACATGCACAAGGCTGACCAGTGTTTCACAGAGACATATTCTCGTTAAGGGCTGCGGCAGTGGTTCTTCAGCCGACGCGGGGAGTAAAGAGGAGGGAGCGAAATCGGAATCTGGAAGCGACGGTATGCATGGAAGCCCGACAGCGGCAACAGCAGTTTAATGGACGGGGGCCTAAGGCCCCTACTGCCCCTCTAATTCTCACTGAGTGACTCACTCAGTGACTGTACAATATTTGCATGAGCCGAACTGTGCAGAAGGTCGGTTCGCCGGTGGTTCCTGCCTGGTTCTTATGATGTGATGGATAGCAGACACCAGGGATCGTTCGGAGTCTTGATTGATGGATTTCCTTTTTCCTGAGTCGTTATTATACCCAGAGATTCATGGATGGTTTGCAGACTATCTGCGGCAGGGCGCTTGGATGCGCAACGGCAGACTCAGTGGCCGAGTATGAGCGGACTTACAGATATTTCTAACGGCACCTAAACAGAGGTTAATGACGGAAGGCATTTCTGCTTGAACAGGCATTGGTTTTTGTGCGACGCAGGCTGCAGGTTTAAAGGACCCCCAGTCCGGTTCAGCCCCCGTTATTGGTTCCAAATGCCCATGACCGCCGTTCTGGGAAGACCCCCTTCAGCATGCAGATAAAAGTGACAGGAAAGTTGATCTGTTGATGTCGTCAAGATCCCTGTAGCCATGCGCATGTGGCTTGGATGGCTTGCAAGATCGTGCAGCCTCACCCCGGAAGGCGCCGACAGATCGAGGGGCCTTGCAGATCACAGCTGGAAATGGAAAGAGAAATGCGTCCATCACGTGCATATCACTCACGTGTAAAGCGGGCCTGGTTGAGCCACCATCTTCCCCTTGGCAGGCTTTGATTGCAGTGATTATCCGCACAATCCACATCCGACGTTTACCTAGTACGAGTACTTGCGCCCTATGTAACGTTACTTCCAGTACATTTTTGCTACGCCAAACCAACAAATTCGAGAGTTGCTTGCTAGCGCGATCGCGTCGATCCATACTGGAGCTTCAGGAGTTCGGGGATGTGGTTTGGCGGAAGCCGTTAAATATCTACCAGAGTCAAGACCATCTAACCATCCACAGGGTATGACGGCTAAGAAACGAGTAAATCTCCTCATTAGCAAGCAACCAACTAACAATCATCAGTTCCTTAGCATGGAAAAGATATGATGCTCCAAGGCATCAAGTTCACCAATATCCATTAACGAAAATCAAAGATTCTGTGTTTACTTCCCATAAATGTGACCAGCGACTACAGCCATGTGAGCGGACATATCAAGCAACCGGGAGGTTTCAGCAATGCCTACCTAGGTATGCTTTCTGACCAGAACAGAATCGTGTCCGCTCGTGAGCCTGTGCAGCGATTACAGCACTTGCTGCATCCACGGCCTCGTGTTTGTCGACGTAGTGTTTACTGAGGATCCCGATGACGCCATTGATTCACAATTTATACGAGCATGGTTTTGCTGAGTGCCTCCCTCAATCTCCCCAGCTGTCCATGCGAGGTAGTCCTTAGCCAGGTAGGTTATGTCATGATTGCATGTCCCACCAGTATTTCAGGACCATCTTGGCATTGCAGCTGTCAAACTCCAATACCTCTGCAATTACTTGTACGTTCTCGTGCAGGGAAGGAGTATGGACGAGCACATGGAAGGACTCAGAGTTCGGTCTGCCTGGTTATGTTGACCTTAGGCCTTCGGCCGTATGGCGCTCCCCTACTACCCCAATCAGTCGCACAGTACCGATCTGGAGGTAAGCCACAGCGTCTCTGCGTGGCGTCTCATTAGATCGATCGACCACTCCATGTCGAAGACCCACAATGGGCCGTGGAGATCGGCATCTTCAGATCTGTCTCTGTTGTCATCCTTTCGACAGATCGGAAGACTTCCTTTCTACGGCAGGATGCCTGCATGCCACGTTTTTCAATTTACAAGCCACCAAACTATCCTGTCCGCCAATCATTACGCCTGTAAGTGTTACGAGTAGACCTGCGTGTTCAGGTTCACGGACCCAACTGTCGGTGCTGTACGAGCCACTTCCCAGATCGCCCGTGCAACTCTTTTCCAGGATCTTGGTGATCTCATTCCGGGATCTTCAAACTCAATATCCCTGATCCGTTGACCTCATCGAAGGATGTCTTGGGTTGTAACAGGCCAGGCAGATACTGTGATTGGCCAAGGTCGTGCTGCATGCAGAAGTAACCGACAGGATCCTTCCCTCGCCTTCCACTAGGGCGGTACCTGACACTGTCGTCGCAAGGTTGGATCGAATAGGTCTTTCCGAACAGTCTCTTGCTTTCTGCACGAGCTTAATGTACTCATCCCAATGACCTGTGGGCAAATGCCGTCGATTCCCTCGTTGCCTCTGACGGTCCCATAAGTACTGTCAGACGTGTCTAGTCCATCTCTTGCGTCCTGCTTTAATTTCATTGATTGTTGCTTTTGTCTCAAGTTAAAGACAGGTTTGGCTCTTGATAATACAGTGTTGATTCGGACCACGAACCAACATATTAGGGGCTTTGACTTTTGGTCCTGATTATAACGCCAGCAAACTCATCTCGTCGCACCGCACCCACGGTCCGCTGTGTGGAAATCGTTGCATGAGTGGGCAGGCTGACTTGGATTTGTGAATCTGGCCCCTTTATCACGGTCATTCAACTCGTGGCAATGACCTCCCAGAGGATCCTGATATACTTGCTCCGGCGGGACTTGCGGCTCTCCGATCATCCAATCTTTCACGAACTACACAAGCTATCACAGCAGCCACAAAAGCCTTTCACGCATGTGCTGCCACTATATGTCTTTGCTGCTCAACAAGTTGAAGTCTCTGGGTTTCTCTGTGATTCGGAGGCCAAGTCGCCTTTTCCAGAAGCCCGCTCAGAAGTGGGCAAATTCTGGAGATGCGGTCCTCATCGAGCCAAGTTTCTCGCAGAAGCTGTCTGGGATCTCAAGACTGAACTTGAGAAATTGGGTAGTGGACTTCACATTCGGGTAGGTATGCTAGGGCAAGTTGTCAAGGATATTCTCGAGCAAGTCAAGCAAGAGAGCGAAGAAATCTCGGTGGCGGCGATCTGGATGACGGAGGAGGAAGGTGTAGAGGAGAAGAGGGAGGAAAGAAATGTCCGCAAAGAGGCCGAGAAGGCTGGCGTCGACTTCAAGCTGTGGCTGGACGAGAAATACTTCATTGATGAGTACGAATGGGCCCGGAGAGACTTTGACCACCTATATTGACCTCTCTGCAGTCGCGACTTGCCCTTTGATAAGCCAACAGACCTCCCAGACGTCTTCACAAGCTATCGAAAATCAGTAGAGCCCCTGCGAGATGCACCAAGAAAGACCGTGCCTCGGCCATCATCATTACCATCCATGCCGCCATCCGTACCTTCACAGCCTTTGCCATTCTCAACACCCGACACGTACGAGGGACTCGAGTCCGCTTTGATGAAACCACTCTTGGAAAAACCGCCACTCGCCAATCCTACTTCATTCCCATCCCATGTGGAGTCGGCACATCCATTCCATGGTGGCTGTACTGCAGGCTTGAAACGGATCCAGTCGCTGATCGGCTCCGGGGCGATGACAAACTACAAGAACACTCGGAATGGTCTGCTGGGAACCGACTTTTCAACCAAACTCTCCGCTTGGTTGGCGCTTGGTTGCATCACCGCCCGGCAAGTCCACGCGCAGTTGGTGGACTTTGAGGATGGTCGGGACAGCCAGTACAAGGCGACTGAAGGGTATGGCAAGGGAGAGAACAAAGGTACCGCGGCAGTCCGATTCGAGCTGCTATGGCGAGACTATATGCGGTTATGTACGCGGAAATTTGGCCCACGGCTGTTCCGGCTGGAAGGCTTTAGGAACGATTGTTCATATCCCTGGAAAACCCCTGGAACCAAGTCTGGCGGTCCAGAGGTCGACTCGATGATTGAGCGTTTCCTCCGCGGTACCACGGGAACGAGCTTGATCGATGCAAGCCAGCGAGAACTGTTCCTCACGGGATACACGAGCAACCGCGCACGACAGAACGTGGCTAGCTTCCTGGCCAAGCATCTGGGTATCAATTGGAAATTGGGCGCCGAATGGTACGAGTGTATGCTCACGGATTATGATGTTAGTTCGAATTGGGGTAATTGGCAATATGTCGCTGGCGTGGGCAATGATCCAAGAGGCGAGGCGCGGGTGTTCAATCCAGTCAAGCAGGCTTGTGATTATGATCCGCAAGGCGAGTATTGTAAGGCTTGGGTGGAGGAACTGCGTGCGCTCGAAGAGCCCCAGGAGATTTTCCAGCCGTGGAAAGTCAGTACGGAGAAGAGAAGGAAACTCGAGCTTGAAGGGCTGGATATGGTTGAGCGGCCGTTGAAGAAGATTGATTTCATAGTCGGTGGACGGGGAAGGAGTGGTCACGTTGGTGGTGGTAGATACGGAGGCAGTAGTCGACCGAAAGCTAACGGTGGAGGTGCAGGGGGTAAAGGACGTGGTGGTGGCAATTTCAGTGCGAGAGGATGCTTCCGAGGACGAGGGAGGAACAATGGAGCAGGTAGAGGCAATGGTCAATATGGCCGACAAGGGATGATGGATAAGGCTGGAGGAGATGATATTGGGATCGAGACGCATGGATAGGGATTTTGGCGAGATTGTGCTTACAGAGCTGTCTAGGGGCAAGTTATCATTCTTTTACGGTTCGGGACAAAGCGGTTATACAGGCGTCGAACAGCTATCAATCTGCACTTTTGATAAAAATGTCCTGTTGGGACGTATCCATGCCTCAGGCAAGGCTGGGCAGCCTACGAATAACCATATCGACATGTGCAAGTGTGCTTGAAGGCGAAACTACCGGTCTGGACGGGAACATCTGTATATTGAACTGCAAAGCCGGCATCCATTTTCATTCCCACTCTGGATAACGGCTGTGCGTCTGCCGTGTATCACTTCCCTTTCGCCTGTTACGGCGATGGAGTAATTATCTATCCGCAGAGTTGTCGGATGGTGGGGGTTGCGGACCGATGTACGCAATGCGCTGACACGTCGGAGGTATGCCGTGGTCTATTCAAGACTGGTGGGAAGTGCCTGGGGCGATCCGTGAGACTATCACAACGACTTTAGTAAGCTTGGACTAATTACAGAGGAAGAAGGATCTGGGGGTCACCGTCCTACCACGCCAGAATTGGTGTCACCGGGAAAATGAGGTGTTCCTACGCCAAGATGAAGCCGACTCGCTAAGTGCAGGGTGTTCAAGGGAGAAATGCCTCGGCATGGAAGCAAGGCAGGTAGCAAAATCATTTTGTCTGACAAGGCCGGGCAGATCCAGGGGATGGCACAGATGGCACAGTATGAGCCTCGAAATCTTTGTCTTCAGGCGGAGGTGTGTCAGTAATCATGCCGTCAGACAAGACCTCGCAAGTTCTCTCCTTAAACGGCCCTGGTCACGTTGGAACATGCGCCCACCACGTTGTGTTCGTATCCTCGTAATTTCTAAACAACCGTTTCCCGGATGCGGGTGTATCAAATCTAGACGTCGGATATTTGCCTGCTTTAGGCTGCATGCTGCCGATGCGAAGCTCCTGGAACCAATGGTGACGAAGGAGAAGCAGCCCGCACCAATACCACCGCCACCTCCGCGGCCTTGATTGGCGCGAGCTCTCAGCACCTTCGCTCCTGTGTTGTACGAGCAATTCATAACAACATCATTATTCGAGAGCGCTGCATAACCAGAGAACGTCCTGTTACTCCACCTCCATCTGTCCCTCATTCCGATCATTATTATTGTCGCCATCATCTGTCCTCACCCATATTATTAACGTCTTTGTTTGACTGGAGCCTGGAAGCTAGGGATTTTTCACCTCGGATCGCTGACCTTCGTCGGTCGGCCATATCGTTGCTCCGCTGCGGCTGAATCCTTGAGCTTGAATACTACTTAGCTAGGCATACGACAAAAGGACCTTCGAAGGACTGCCGGTTTTTCCTAGTTACTGGAACCCTACAGCCACTCCGTCCGGTCATCTCATTTGACTACTGGGCGTTGTCAATTTTGTTCCTCTCGATATTCACTTCACCTTTGCAGTCGATTCAGCCATGGCAGTATTATCCATCCCAACCATCCCAATACCGGTGGTCCTCATCGCCCTTGTGGCTTTGTTCGCTCTACACAGAATCTCCTATGAGCTGACAACTGGCGCCCGGCGCCGCCGCATGATCCGAGAAAATGGCTGCGAACCAGTATCTCAATACCCCCACAAGGGCCTTGGTGGCAAGCTACTCGGATTGGATGTCATCAAGGACATGATCCAGTCGGGCAAGGAAGGCCGCATGCATGAAGCGACTCGGGCGAGGAACTTTTCGAATGGAAGGAAGACTGTCAAAGTCAAGGTTCTAAGAACCAGAAGTAAGCATGTCGAACGTGAGTTTCTGGGAGATGGTCGTTGCTGATATGTAACAGTCATTTCCACAATCGAGCCGGAGAACATCAAAACGATCTTGTCGACAAGGTTCCCAGATTACTCCCTGGGGGCACGACGGATAGGAGTTTTTGTTCCCATTTTCGGACATGGTATTTTCTCGACCGATGGTGCTGCTTGGGAGAGATCGCGAGCTATGGTTCGGCCGAACTTCACACGTCAACAGGTTGCCGACCTCGACATGTTTGAGGCACACGTGTCTCATCTGATTGATGCAATTCCGCGTGACGGGTCGACGATCGATTTGCAGGATTTGTTCTTTGGTTTGACTATGGATTCGGCTACAGAATTCCTGTTCGGGCAGTCTACTAACACGTTGGCACCCGGACTCGAGACCAAGTCGGCGAATGAATTCGTCAAGGCATTCGTATACGTCACTGAGAGTATGTCCACGCTTCGGCCAAAGAGTTGAGGTGCTTATGCTGATGATCTGCAGATGTATCGAAGAATTTCGCCTCTGGCGGGCTGACAAAATGGATTCCCGACAAGAAATGGACGAAGAGCGTCAAGATCATGCATGATTTTGCGGACGCCATCATTCGGGACGCGATGGAAGAAGTCAGGAGGGAGAAGAAAGACGGCACCCGTCGTTATGTGTTTTTGCACGAATTGCTCCACCAGACGCAAGATCCCTACGCTCTACGATCCGAACTGCTCAACATCCTTCTGGCGGGACGAGATACCACGGCAGGTCTGCTTTCCAACACATGGCATGTGCTGTCCAAACGAGGGGATATCTGGGAGAAGCTGAGAGCCGAAGTTGACGAGCTGGGCGGAGAACGACCGGACTACAGTAGGATCAAGGAGATGAAGTATCTGAAGTGGGTGCTGAACGAGTCACTGCGACTGATGCCCGTGGTTCCGGGGAACAGTCGGGAGGCCATCAGAGACACGATTCTCCCTGTTGGTGGTGGTCCAGAGGGCAGATCGCCTGTGCTTGTGAAGAAGGGCGAAATTGTGGGATACTCTCCATGGTCTATGCATAGACGAGAAGATTTCTATGGACCCGATGCCCTGGAATTCAAGCCGGAGAGATGGGAGACGCTGAGACCGGGCTGGGAGTATCTGCCTTTCAACGGCGGTCCTCGGATCTGTGTTGGCCAACAGTATGCTCTGTTGGAGGCAAGCTATGCGACCATCAGATTGATACAGACCTTCCCCCACATTGAGAGCCGCGATGAGCGCGAATGGAGGGAATGGATGACCATCACTCTGGCTAGCGGCGTGGGCTGCAAGGTCGCCCTTTTTGAGAAGTGAGGTAGGGTTGTGAGTCTACTCTACCGATACCTGGAAGCTACAGAGCAGCCTTGTATTATTAGCAGGTTCTCTTGATGTCTTTTGTTTGGAAGGAGTCTTGGGAGCTTCTGCACGTAATGCATCGAACCTTTTTGCTGCTCAACTCAATCCACTATCAGCCAACCTTAGGAACCGTACCTACAATTGAGAGTATGGATACGCCTGTGTATCTGTGAGCATGTCGCTTCTCTTCCACGTTGCTATCCCAGGTCAAATCTCGTGGTCATGGCAAGCGTCTCGTACTCGTACTTTGAGGATAGTGATGCGTAAGATCGGGGAAGAGTCGAACCGAGAGGAAGAATGATCGACAGCATGATTGCGCCTGACCACGTTTGACAAGAAGAGCAGAAGACGTGTGAAAAGCAAGAAAGGATGCTCAAAGTGGGCTCGATGATGGCATCGGTGGGCACGAAGGACACAAAGGACAGCCCGCAGTCTGCCTCGTCAGCCTCATCTTTGCTTTCCCACTTCCCGCCTCGTGATTACAGCAATTCCGCCTATCCGCGGTTCATTAGCAGTGAAACCCATGTCTGAATCACGATCTGTATCAGCGCTCCGTTGTAACGATTGTTCTTTTCACTGTGCAAAACAAACCTACAGGTCTTCTCGCATCCAAGGTTGAGACGGAAATTCGGTTCAGTTCTCGGTTGGCAAAGATTGGTGGCTAGAGCACCTTTGAGGTACTGTACCATGCTGGTGGGAGAGACAAAGTCGGGGTCGCGGGGGACGAGAATGCCTAGTGTGCCTGAACCGTGTGCCGGGGCTCATTAGGGCACGGCCAGGCTCTCTTTAGTATAGCGAACGGTGTCGTAAGAGCCTAGTGGGCCCGTGTGAGCCCTAAAGATGCCCTAAAAAGTCGCCATGGTCCGGTTCCGGCTTGGATTTCGCTCATCGTCCATCATGGCCCCCGTTGTGTTTCCTTCCATTCGCTCCCGCCTTTCGCACCATTCTGCGATGCCACTCAAGAAACACCCGCAGCTGAAAGGTCAAAGAACCCTGGAGTCGAATTGGGAGTCACAAGAGAGTCAGGCCCATGGCTCTCTCGGTTAGAGCCTATCAAGTCCACGCAGAGACCGTGGCGAGCTACTCTACTCTACGAAGACCTTCACATCGGACAATTCCCATACAATCAAATCTTACCTGCAGTGTCCCTGCCTTTGCAAATTCACTGAATCCTCCCATCCTTCTGCTCCGGCCCCTTTTACGATCCGCGCTGTTGATGGCGCTGTACCTTCCTTTGCGGTATCTCTACATTGAATCATCTCCCTACGAGGATCTTGTCTATTGAGGTCCTCCGCTACCACGTTTGGTCGCATCTGCGGTGTCGCGGTCCTCCCACCTCTTCTCGCTCGAGTCTCCAGGTGAACATTACCGTCAAGCCGATAACTGCGACCTTAGTCGACGAAAGTCTTGCAGAAATCCCAAGAGCTGGTCCATGCATATCATATATCGGTTAACCTCGATTCTGCATAATACTCGAGCCCCAGAAACTCACTCCGCAGTCGGGTGTTTCCTTGCAGTACTATCGATGTGTGCCGGAGGGCAGCATGACAGCCTTGCGCACTGACGCCCTTTGATACCAATATCTTCCTCAATGGCCCCACCACTCTCAATACATACTCGGCGCGCCGACGCTGAAGATGGCAGCTGGCGCTCGTTTGCTTCGGACGAAGACTTTATCCTCGAGTCCTGGAGTCAAGGATTCATGGTCGGAGCTCTCCTGATTATGGCATGTATAACCATAGCCAACATGAGGAGGGGAGTCCTTTTGCATAAATTGATTCTGGTCGAGGTAAGAAGCCGCAATGCGAGTGTATACATACAGTGCTAACAAGTGCACCAGCAACTGGCGGCCTTGTCTCATGGTGAGGATGCGGCTGGCTACTCGGTACTTGCAATGCACTGATTCACTTTAGGAACTTTCTGCTTCATGTCCTTCAATGGCTATGGGTGGTATCTGTCCTCGACAGCTGCTCTGCTATATTGCTCCTGGATCGTTCACAATGTCGTCGCCTGGATGAAAATCCGACCGTTCTTCACCGATTCAAGGTCCATGTTCAAACCTTCGACCGGCAAATGGGTGCGAAGGATATATCTTGGGACGCTCGCCTGTTCAATACCGCCAATCATATTGCAAATCTTCGACAACTTTCGCTTTTTCAACAATATCAGTGACTTTTACACCACAGTCAGGCCATACGAGCCGCTGATGAGGTAAGATAAGGCACTCGAACAGACCGCAAGAACAATCTTCTGATAATCCATTCTTAGAGATCCGTGGTGGTGCTTCTCCTGCTTCACCCTCTTCCATGTCATTCGGAAATGTTATGGCACAGGCGTCTTCGAATTGATCAAACGAAGCCCACGTTTTGGCATTTTAATATGCGCCATCTGCTTGGCCATGATATTCACAGCTTTTGACATTGTGGCCAGCATTCACAATTTCATCGGCTCGACTGACGGGTGAGTCCTTCCATTTCGTTGTATTGGTCAATCGCTGAATCGTTCTAGCATCAATCCATTCTGGAAATTGAGTCTCGTGTTCAAATGTCTCACTGACACAATCATGCTGGACGACTTCAAGACCGAATTGAAGAGACTCGGCATCAAACGCATGCGACAAGACGAGATGAGACGACAGAGTTTCGCCCTTGTCGCCGATAACCTCGACTCTAAGACCGATGACGGCCATATGGAGTTCACCGATGTCTTGAACACGAGTCCTACTCAGTTCCAGACGATGCAGACTTTTGACGACAGCCCAAGTCGGGGTTCGACAGGGAGACTGAGGCAAGACTCAGTGGGCGAACCTCGAAAGCAGTCGAAGGAGTATCTTGGTAGGGCAGGGAAAAAGATAAGCCGTTTACCGGGACTCAAAGAATTTTCATTCAAGCCGAAACCCGGTAAGGGCCGTAGCAGGCTCGACGACGAAGAGAAACCAAATGAAAATGAGCATCCTCCACCGGCACCCGAACGACTGTCGCAAATGAGACAGAGTCTAGGAGTCCTGGATTATCATGCTCGCTGAGGGATTTGGGCAGCTAGCAACAAAGTAATGGGTAATGTGTCTATGAGTCTACGAGGTAATGTCTTGTACCAACACCAGTATTTTGCATCGCACACGCTTTTTATACCCTGGGAGGATATGGAAGTGCTTTTTTGGACAAAGGATCTTGCGAAAGGGGTTGTTCTGTAGAGTGAATGCATTATCGCTCCGGAGGGTTGACTGGCTGCTTTCTGGTTGCACTTACTTCTTGTTTTCTGCTGTATCTCGATGGAAGGCGGTTGCTCTCATGCCTGCCCGCTGTTGTCAGCATCCACCTTCCTATCAGACAACACCCAATGTATAGGCGAGCAGGCGCGGGTCAACAGCTCATGTCTTCTCCTGTGAGCCTTGATTTCTGGCCTGGCAACTGTGTCGCTCATTCATTCACTTCCCGTTCGATGGTCTCAACATTCATTTACTTGACACAACGTTGTATCGGGGTATATCCTTGAGTCTTCCCAAACCTTCCTTATCGGCACTCTTACCCTCGCCTTCCAGTGCCCTCGACCGCCAAAGACACTGCTCAGACTACAGGAAGACACGATCGTCCTGGACTGCTCAGCGTCGGTATTTGTACCACTCCCATCTCAACGCCACACCATACTCTCCAGCCCGATAACCGATCTCTGACGACTCAGACACATACCTTTTACGCGGTGCCCGCCCTCGGCCTCGACAGAATGAACACCCACGTCGAAGCCGGTCGTCGACAACTGCCAGTTCAACCGGACCTGGATAGAAAGGACATCAGCCTCGAGGCGATTCTGCGAGGATTGCCATTTCCAGAGCGGCCAGCGGTAAGATGTCAAACGTTACTATTGTTGTTGCTAGTTAGATCTCTGACGTACCCACACAGCGCCTACCAATGGGAGCATGTCCAAGCTACGGTGGCGATGGATTCAATGAAACAGAATTGGGCTGCCGACCTACATCGACACTATCAATCGAACCAACACAAGCTCCGACCAAAAAGAAACGGTCCCGAAATCCCCTTGCTGGGCTGGATCGGGAAGCCTTGTATGCCCTAGAATTGTTCTTGACTCCGTTGCTCGCAGTCATCATCTTTTGGATCGTCACGGAGGCGCTCCGACGATGTCTACGCCCGTGGGAAGGGATGATTGTGTTCGTTGTACTGTTTACGTACTGCCTTGCTGCGATATTCCAGTACGCCTTCCTACCATACGACATTCGCAGACATTGCGAAACCCGGAGGTTGATCAAAAGGTTGACAATGGGCTACTACTCTTCGCTTTTTGTGGGGGGCTTGTGGATTCTATTGGTATGGCTGACTCAACCGGCATTTCGTGAGGTCTACCCTGGGTGGGGATCAATCACTGGTCGTTGCAGTACTGTATTATCAGGATGATCATCAGATCGGTATGGACTTTCTCTATCCCTGACAGAAGCTGTTTATTGATAGTAGGATCATGGACGTCCGCAAGGGATCCAGGTAGCCGACAGTTAGGCCTATGATAGAGAAATCCATCTTTACCCTCGCAACATCTACTCGTTCGATCCATCTGATTTAGCACGTGTACACAAAGGCTGAATGCTGGCCCGCCAGAAAGGGCGACAATTGGTTTGCCAAGCAGGCTTTCTGTAAACCGGAGTCTGGACGCGTGGAACTGTCGGTTCGACATTCTTGCGTACCTAGATATATCTTAGTGAGCATCGCAGTCCAGGGAAGGCAACCACAGCATGATTGTCTTACCCACACTGCTTATGATTAGCCTCACTATCCTATGCTTGGATGTCTCCGGAGGGGAGGGATGGCAACGAGATCCTGGTGGTTCTAGTTCCAGTTCCCACTCCCATGCTCCCATGCTCCCGAGACGGTGGACAGCACGCACCCCTGGTCTGCTCCAGAATGGAGACAGCCAAAGAAGAAGGCGGTGACGAGAGTGAATACCCTTTCCGGCCTTACTCTGCTTTCCATGGTCTTAAAATACATTGACTGAACAGTCACTGTGGATGAAAGCCATGAGCTGCATATGCTCAGCTGCAGGCACTTGATCTCTCGCATTTTGGCGTCCCCTGCCACGTAGTCCTCACTCAGTAAGGCCACTGGAGAAAGATGGTATAGCTGCTCTCCTCGGCACCACACTCGCTCCGGATCTGCCTTGTCTTCTTCCGTTCAGCAGCATGACAAAACCCGTGGCATCTGAGCACCGTGAACGTCAAATACCTGTGCCAACATGCAACGTGTGTGAGCTCCCATCAGTCCCCAACTCCTTTCCACTGCTGTCCCGCAGTCAACAAACAGCGCCACCTTCGAGGCCACCCATGTCTGTTAGGTGTTGGTCACTCTTCGACTTCAGAAAAAGCTCGCTTTCGCTTTTTCATGTGTGCGATTTCGATCTGCTCGACGGCCTCCGGATCCTGATGACTGAGGTCTTGATTGGCGTTGAAGCTGTCCTCTTCGTCGTCTATCTCATCTTCTGCGATTTCCTCCCCACTTACATCGGAAACGAGGTCTCCGTCGGTCTCAGAAGTGTCCTCAAGTCCGTCGTTTGCGTCGAAACCTGCTTCAGAATCCCAATAACAATTCTTCTCTCCCTCGGCTCTTCTGATCGTATCGCTGCTGATGCTTGTCACATCCCATTCCGCTTCACAGAACTCAGACCCTGAGCTGGATTCTGGAGCTGAATGATGTCGTTGTAGTCGGACGGCAACCTGCTTTTGTCGTCGAAAGAAAGGTTGAACAGCACCCCTTTCGAGCAAGTGCAGGACTGACGCTCCTTCCAAGACCGTCCCGTAATCTGAGTCTCGAACATCCCTATGTAGTACGGCTTCCAGCCGTTCTTTCGATAGTGATACCGTGCAAGTTGCGCAACTGTTACTTCCTTCTCTCTTCGCAAGAGACGCGGCCCGAAATCATCGAACAATGTGATGTCGAGAGTTTCCAGCCTCAATTGGTCCTTGTGCCGTGTGAGAACCGAAGCGAGTGTCCTCAGTACCTCTGCGTCCGAGCTTCGAAGATCTGGACATCCATATTTGGCGAACAAGCCTTGTCTCGAACCGTCGAACACGATTCTCCGTATGTTCATGATCTCCGTCTTGCTAAGTTTGTTTAGAACGAAAATCTCGAACCCCAAACGCATGCGGATGAGGCTGAGACAAAAAGTCGTCGAACGCAGAAAAGCCGGAGTCCACTCGTTCTTGATCTGCTTGCACGTCAACCGTAGGTTCTTTCTTGTCACTGTGAGCTTCCTGAATTCTTCATGTGCTTCCTGGCTAAAGTCTCTGACTCTGGCTCTATCCTTCTTGTCCATGTCTTTCCGTGGAAGAGCTTCCAAGATGTCATAGACCATGCGCCTGATATCTTCGTCTAGCTTGAGGAATGAGCAGTGTTTGGTGGAAGCCTTGATCGCACTCCCAGGGGCTGATGGACTCTCGGCCATGGTGAGCTTGGTGATGGGAGACTGGAACACTTGCTGTTGTTGCTATCCCAGTTCTGAAGGCATAAGGCTATGAAATGAAGACCTGTAGGTGCAAAGGAAAAGATGATGAGTTGAGTGGCAGTAGTGGACAAAATGCCTATTCTTATAGGCGTTCAGACAAGCTAGTGGTTGCTTTCACATGCCACTGTCGAGTCGTATCAGAAGCGAACTCGACTGCTGTCTGAAGGTCAAAGTGAGGCAGGGCATGCAACATGTTGAAGATATCACATGGTTGTGGACCACTCCAGTCTGCTCCTGAGGTTGCGAAATGCCTTCCAGCAACGGACATCGTTACTTGAATTTGTCTCGCTTCACGTGCTGTCCAGGGTTCAATATGGCGCACTTGCTGAGATATGTAGACATGAAATCTGAATTGCCGACTCATGTTCATTCATCGACACCTTCCGTCTGTGGCCTTTTCCCTTCGAGCAGTCGCCACGGCGCGTCTCTACTCATTGCATTGTTTGTGTTGCAGGCCGTTTCCAAAATGCTTAATGTCCATCATGTGCTCGAAATCAACCATTGCGTCTTTGGGAGACCTCAAGTGAGCGCCGCTTTCGCGAACTCTCCTTTGCGCTATGCCGCTGAGTGTGTCGTGGTCACGGCTTGGGGGCTTGTCCTCCCTTATTTCAGCGCAGGTAATTCATAGACGAATTCCATGTCGCAAGGCATCGTGCGCCTGGCATACGCCTGTGCTAGAGGAGAGGAGTGATGATGAAAGTACCGATCTGCGAGACGCATTTGCACGCGGAGGACACACAAGGTCTAGTAGAAATCGTAATAGGCCATTGTGCCGAGTACGCACTTTTCCTCGGACCTTCGACCTGCAACATTATTCCGTTGCCCTTCCTACTCCGTTTCAACAATTCCACGCAACTGGAGGTCGTGGTCGCTCGAAAGACCGCCCTGGTCCTGATGCAAGCCCCTAGGCTGGCCGTGGGCCAACACCCTGCTCTCCGGCACGAGAGACAGGTGGTACTTGGACTCACGATATGCCATCTGAGCCTTGTTGGAACCACGTTGTAAGTCAAGCCTCTTCATGACGAACGGCGCTGTCATGCCTCGAAATGACACCTGGAGAGAGTGAGCAAGGAGAGTTGAATACCTTGACTAGGAAGGAATAGTAAAGGGAGAGCCCAATACCCTCACACATCGTTGCTCTCTGCTCCTCCAGCCGTGTCAACCTGCCTTTCCGCCCGTTCGCTTCCTGCGCACTGTCGTCCAGGTTGTGGACATCCTTCATCTCAATCCATTAGAATCCCGCGGACTTCTAATCCTCCTGCCATGCAGTCCTCTTTTATCAGCCAGGGCGCGCCGCCAGGATCCCCTTCCCCCCCAGTGCCCACAATCTCAGCCCGAAATACTCTCCATCAATTTGCGACGGTTCCTAGATCCCAGTTCGTAATGTCAGCAGATTTGAGCCTAGAGATCATCCCGCTGCAAGTGTAAGCCATACCTGGTTCCTGCCAGCCCTACACATCCGTGGACAACCCTTTCGAGCCTCATGGACTCAGCTGAGGTTGGCCCTTCCGCACGCCCCGTTTGTTCCAAGACCTGGTGATCCCCAAGAACTTCGAGAGTCTTCAAGGGTAACATCTCCAGACACCGTAGTCGAAGTCAAAGCAACGTCCTCTTCATCCAGCGGCTGTCTTCTTGTTTCCACGGGTGCTGAGGAACGTGAGAAACACGCAATTTCTTTGGCCTTGTGTCAGTCGCAGGGCAGACTCGAAGCCTCTCATGTCCAGTGCGTCCAGGCTCCTCATGCGCTTCCGCAATTCTAGCAGTGGTCTTACCTGACTTGCTGAGTAGAGTGCGGCCACTCGAACAAGGTGGTGTGCGTTGGCAACAGCTCAGGGCAAGGGTTCAGATGCACAAGAATGCGAGAGGACGACAGATCCATTGAATGAATTTCATTGGGGGAAGCTAAACTAAGAGAGACCATCCAGCCAGCTGAAGTAATGAGAAGCTCGTGCTGTAGGATGGTTGACAATCACTGGGAAAGCCACTTAAACCACCCGAAGCATGGAAGTGACTACCACCTGGACTGTACTTTTTTTTGTGAATTCCGTTTTCTCAACCAATGCATGCTGCAAAAAGAAATGTGGCCAATTGATCATGACCTCGCCTTTTGTTCCGGAGCAGAGACTTCAACTGCTCTCAATTCTTCTCCGCCCACTGAGTGCATGCCGGCTGACCTTGCAAGCAACCTCGTGTGCAGAAGTCGATGGGGATGTGTGCTGATGATACTCATGGGACAAAAATGCCGATTCAGGACTCAAGCTGGTGGCTATCTTGTCAAGGAAGTGGTGTTGATCAGATGTACCACATCGACCAAAGGATTGAGGGCCCTGCGCCAGTGAACAGAGGCAAAAGTGGAGCAACCTCAGAATCCGAGGGCTGGGAACTGCCACTTGGAGTCTTCATCTTGTAGCCCGGGCCACCTTGAGGTCCTGCGGTAGCTGGTATGTCTTCGCGCGCCTTGGCACGATTGGATGCCAAATGAGCGTAGTATGCCGCTGGATGTAGAGATACACTGGTGGTCGATCTCATGTATTGATAGCAATGTTCGTAGAGCATGTTCTGCACATGATTTGGCGGAAGCTGCGCGTCGTCGTGGATGACGGAATAGTGGGTGGGACGAGATGTACCTTGAAGCGCAATGTGAGAGTAGAGATAGAAGTCGAATTCGTTGGGCGTGGTGACATCTCTCTCTATCAAACAACCAGGGAGCGGGTTGCCTTTATTGTCGGCAGCGTTGGGATTGTTACCAGGAAAGCATCGGATATGGTGTCGCTTGCCGGCAATGATGACGGTGATCTTGCCGCCCCATTTCTTCTGGTTGTTGCACATTTCGAGGACGGCCTTGATATGGGGGACTTCCTGATGAAGAACATGATCAAATTGTCCCTCAGAGACGCCGTCACGAATGTAGTAGACCTGTTGAGGAGCTGCGCCGCCGCCAACCTGGCTCATCCACTGAGAGACAAGAGGCTTCAACATACTGGTCCAGTTGTTCTCGGTAATCATCTCAACACGATGACCATTGGTCTGGCAAGCAGCAGCATAACGTCCACCGAATCTGTCGAAGCTGCAAGTGATGGCCGCCATTGATGCCTGCGGGCTTCCGGGTGATGCATGAGATACATCTGCGCCGATGATCAGAGTAGGCTGATTAAAGCCTTTGAACCCTGATCCTTGAGCTGAAACCGCTTGGGCAGTCGTACCGCCTAATTTGGCATTGACCTTCATGAGGACATTTGAGTAGTATTGAGGATTGCCTTTCAAGACTTGTTGAAGCTGCATACACTGACTGACAATGCCATATCTGCCGTCCATGGATTTCTTGATGCGAAGGTAGTGGTATGCATTGCGATCTTGGAGCAAAAAGATGAGCAACTGTGGGCGACGCTGGAATTTATTTCCAGTCGCTTGATAGAGGTCAGCAACAGCTTCACCAGCATCAGCCCTCAACATCATAACCACTGGAGGGGCATTTGCCACTTGACCCCCATGGTCGCGGTAAGCGCGGGCAAAGTCTAGCGCAAATCTGTCGATCTGAGCTTTGTCGGCTCTGATGCGGCCAGGGAAGATTCCAATACCCCAAGAGACAAGTTCCTGAGGATTGGCGCTGAAGAATTTGCAGCCACGTAGGTCCCAGCGGCCTTTAGTACCAGGCTGCTGAGTTTTGTTGCCGAATCTCACACCTGGCGGAGGAAGGATTCGAGCATTGGTCTTGACGGGTTCGCTGCTGATGCGTAGGCCATAGTTGTTGAGGTACTTGTCGCCTCCCCAATTGAGCCATGATTTGCCTTCATTGATGGCAGCAAGACGTTGGGCAGGTGGCGAAACCGCGAATTTGATCATATTGGCAGTCTGATTCTCATCCAACTTGGCTCCATAGCGACTACCTGGAACGATCTGGAGGAGCTCGAGAGGGTATTTGACACCTCTCTTCGTCATCTCCACAAGCGGAAGATTCGGGTTCGTCAATGCCACATTGTACTTGCGTTTGAAATATTGAGCAATTGAAACGCGTTCTCCAGTTGGCTGCTTGGTCTGGGGATCTTTCCAGTCGAGCATTTCCTGATGAGCATTGGTGAGGCTGATGTTGAGAATCTTCCATTCCTTATTGGGGAAAGGGTTGCCCTTGTACTGAGCGATGACGGTGACGAATTTGAGATATGCCCGGACGGTCTTGTACTCGCCACTGGGCTCTAGAGATCCATTGGTCTGTTTTGGGGCCAAGATAGCAGCAACGTGATTGGCGTCACGCAGCCTCGACTTGGTGATGATAGCACTCAGAAGCGAGCCTGGCTTCCAAAAGCAGGTATTGGCGACGTCTAGGTTGATGATCAGCTTCTGACCTTCTGCAAGACGCATGGACTGGTAGACGCCACGCCAGACTTCAATGCCCCCGCCTAGATCATTGCGAAGTCCCTGGCGCTTGAATAGAGATCGGCGAAAAGCGAGGAATTGGGGGTCGTTGGAAGGACCTTCTCGGAGAAGGTGGTCCATGAAACTGATACACTCGCCGATTTCTGGGCCATACTGAACTCTGCCAGCGAGATACTGTTGGAGGAGACTGATATCGAGCCGTCTTGTCTGGCGGATGTGAAGACGGAAGGTGTTTCTGTCATCTCTGGATGGACGACCTTCTTCTGCATCAAGGTTGATCATGAGACGAATCTCCTTTTGGTTTTTCAGAGACCAGGCAAGACGACTGCCATCGTACAACATGGATGGACCTGTTTCATCCTTACGTGCTTTGGAGTTCCAGACCTTGCGCTGGACTGCACGCTTCTCAGAACCACTGCCGATGACAACATCGTATTGGAAAATCTGGACTGTCGGGTACTGGACCACGGGGTATGCATTGACTGCGACTTGGACAGCTTTTCCGGTGTTGTTGAAGCCTGGGCGTTTGGTGAACTCTGTGGGCAAAGAGTACTTCGCGTCATAGTCAGTACCCGGTGCTGCAACGTTTCGAAAGTAAGGCACGCTTGTGCGCTGGGAAGAAGATGCCATGACTGTTCAAAGGAGGAAATACAGATTGTGTATGATCTGGATGATGGAGGAAAGGACATGAAAGTATGGGGGAGAGCGGCCTTAAGTAGGCGCGCGAAGCCGCACTACCCACTTGTGGGTGGTGAAGCTGCTGGAATTTGAGCAAGACATGGAGTGCTTTGAAACACAGATTGCAATGTCCAGGAGTGACAGTAGCCCATTGTAGGAACATGGTTGTGGAGTGCCGCAGGGCAGCAGATCTAGAAAGCGTGGATCATGCTGGGATCCGGTGAAAGGGAAGAGGAAGAACAATTACCTAGGCAGGCAAGAATGTCACTCAGGGAGAGGGAGTGCAGTATGGATGAAATGTTCTGTGCCAGATTCAAGCACTGAAATTCAATGTGCAAGCAGGGAGAATGCAGATAAGTGTGCCACATTGAAGGAGGTTGACTCACCAACTGGTCGATGTTGTAGAATGACGCAGGCAAGTCGACATTGCGCAGCTGGTCAGTGTATCGTGGTTGAGACTCCCGAGCTGGATCGCCTCGTGGAGCTGCCGGCTGACTGGGTTGTGGTGGTGCACCGCCAGATTGGCTACTACGACGACTTCCTGCAGAAGGCGCTTGAGGAGCGAAGCCACCTTGTGGGGCAGTGGGAGAGCCACCATGACCAGAGCCGACGTTTGAGGCAGAACCTCGACTGGCAGGACCATCGTAGCCACCTGCGAAACCACCTGGTTGTAAGCGATCACCGCGACGAGAGCTGGTCTCGCTGGACGGTTGACCTCTAGTCGCCCGACCAGCACCTCTCTTGCGAGCGGGACCACTCATGATGACTTGCAGACTTTAGCTTCGAATGTCAGTATGTATGTTGCTAGTGAAGGAAGGAATGTAGCTGGAGAAGATCTGGACGTTCTGCGGAACGCATGGAATTGGTGCTGCAGGAGGAAGAGGGAGGGAGGTCATACCGTAAGGCGTTGGGTTGAGGTTAGAGCTGTTGATGTGTCAGGACGATCAGAAGGCGTTGGATGAAGGAAGAAGAGAAGGAGGGAGGAGGAGTTGGTATGGAAGATTGGATATGGAAGAATGGATACGAAAGAAGGGAAGGAGGAAAGGAAGGCAGGGAGGGATCTATTTGTAGGCAGGAGGATGGGCGAGGCAGGAGCACATGCTTTGGGACGTGTGTTTGTTGTGGGTGAGGCAGAAACCGAACGCGTTGTGAGGTCAAAACTGACCGTTGTGAAATGGAAGTGAGGGAATTCAGGGCTAAGTTGTGGGCAAAATGAGGTGGAAAGTGAGGCTTTTCTGGCTTGATGTGAGAGCTGATGTGAGGTTAGGAAAGACTGACTGACTTGACACAGGAATTGGACGTTGCTGAAAGGTTGTGTGTGGGAGAAACAGTGCCTCAAATGAGATGGACTCGACAGGGAGAGTAGGATCTCGATGAGACGAGGATGCTGGTAGGCTGGGATGAGTGCCAGCGAGCTGAAGGGGATGAAGAGGATGAAGCGGATAAGAAGAAGGAAGCGGATGAAGCGGATGAAGCGGATGAAGAGATCTGAGATGTGAGATGTGAGATGTAAACACTGATCAGGGCGGTGTGCGGAAGAAAGAAGCAACGATGAGGATGTGTTTGCTGACCTTGATAGAGACTCCCTGCTCAGAGAAGGAAAGCCGTAATGGTGCCAAGCGGGTGTCAGGTCAGCACGCTGGTCGAACTGGTAATTGCGGATAGAGAAAGGCTGATGGTCAAAGTGAGCGATCAGCCAGCCAGTCCGTCAGGGCAAGTAGATCAAATATTGAGATAGGCATGGCATGGTGTTTTCGTATCCGTCAGGCTCAGATCACATCCTCCAAACAAGTGTCAATTCGCCAGCAGACCACTGCAGGGCACCAATAGGCCTTCTATGCGCATATGTGAGGGTCTAGAGCTTCTACAATGCTCGATTGTAATTCTCTCGGCGCGTTCTCACCATCAGAACGGCCCAAATCATCCAGCGGTGAGGACAAAGGACGTTGAGATTCCACATACAGGGGACGAGCTCCGTCGGTTTGTTGCCGAGTGTCACATCGGCGATCGCCCATTTTCCATTGCTGCACGTTCTCATTGGCCAGACAATTCTGCCTGGCACGTCAGGGGCATGGTTGGTCATTCCACAAGACGAAGCTCGTATCCAATTGCGATGTTTTAACATCTAAGCCATGAAGTTCAGAGGAAAGCTGATCTATAATCGAATCACACCAAAGAAGTTGGACGACGGAGCGAGGAGCAGCTTCGCACCTGTTTGAATTCACGTTTGCTACCTTCGTCCGACTCAAGCCGCCTGGCTCAAGGCGCGTCCTGAGAGGAAATATCATGTTCCAGGAACCCACTAGAGCCTCTAGGTCCATGCCTTATATACAAAGTGCTGACTCTCGCAGCCTTGCACTGCGTGCTCGCTAATCCCTGACCCATCCGCTCTGGCGGAGCCCTGCCCAGCAAGAAGGTATTTCTGCAACAGCAACCAGGACCCAGATACCTAAGGTTCTCATGCGTAACGGAATGGCGCTGCAACAATGTCAGTATACAATGGAACCAAGAATAAATTAGCTGCATCACTCACTGCCTCCATATGGCGCTTGTGCAGCCCCAGGTGGCGGTATGAAGCCTTGCGGCGGCATTTGCGCTGGTGGGTGTTGCGGATAAGGTGGCCAGCCAGATCCAGGAACCGGTGTAGGCGGCGGGTGCTGACCAGCTACTGCTGATGGAGGTGGCAGATGTATGTCTCGAATCAACTCCACCATCTTTGTCGCGTCAAGTCGGGCATCAACGTATGTCGAGGCTCTGGGAAGTATGCTGAGCAAATATGTGATTTGAGAAGGTAGCGGAGGTGGAACAGGAAATGCTGGCATGCCGGCAGGAGGGTTGATCTGGCGCTGTTGCTGTTGTTGGTTCATCCGGCGACCAGCTGCACCCTTCAAGGGTGATTCGCCGCGAGCAACCTTGCGTGGACCAACATCCTCAAAGTCATCGGGGAAAGGCCGCTTGGGAGAATGGGTGGCAATGGAGTCAATCACCTTCTGGATTGGAGAATTCACCGCGTCTGGCATCTCGACAGAAGGCAGCACAGAACCTTGGGGAGCTTGGATCTGTGTCGGAGATATAACAGGATGCACGCTGATGGTGTTGAATGTCGGTGTGTTGTATCGGCTGGAGAAGAGCTTCAAGTCTTCATCCTCAGGGAAGTGTTTCCTCATTCTTTCTTCAAGAGACTGGACCTGCGCCAGTTCGCCATATTTCGATTCGTGATCGTGCATGTAAGCAAACAATGGTTTCGCCTTTGCCGTGTATTCGACATCGTCATGGGCCAGAAGTCGCTTGACCGTTGTCTCAAATACCGCTCTTGCGTTTGTCACGTCGTTGATCTCAAACAGATGCTTGATGTATTGCAATGGCAGATAATCATCCTCTGGGAAGAGCTTCATGCCGCGGTCAAGAATCTTGGTGCCAGCAGGATCCCGATAGCATTGCCATTCAATGCGGGCCGACTCAACATAGAATTCGCTGGTGAGCTTGCCTCGCTTTCGTGCCTCTCCAAAAATGGTTCGGAAGCCACTCGGTCCTTTCTCCCCTGGCAAGCCCTTCCCTTGGACTCGCCGAGTTGCACGCATCAGAGCAATCCAGACATGTGAAATTGTCCGACTTAGCATATCTGTCTGCGCTTGAGAGCTCTTGCGAATGACCTCGATCTGACCATCGAGGATGGCTTTCCTGGCCGTGACGTTTGCGGCGTTGATCTCGTCTTCTCCCGAGCCATCCGCCTCACCGTTCGTGGCTGCCGCTACTTCCGCCTTCTGAATTTCCAGTGACTCGCGTGTGGACACTTTCTTGATCAATTCGTAGAGTGCATCCAGCACCCTATCGTAGGGCTCGCGGATCTTTTTCATTCTCTCCTTGGCTCCTGGATCGGCTCCTTCATCATTCTGTGTTGATGACTCGATTCGATCCGCAAGCTTGAATGCAAGAAGTGGTGACTCGGGATTGGCCGCGATGCCCTGATTCAGCAATTTGACACCGTCATTTTCGAGGCCATTGGCGAAGCAGAATTCCACAGCGTCGTACCACATCTCTGGCCAGAATTGCAGGGCCATGAGTGATTGTTTGTAAGTAAACAAAATTCGGCCTCTGTACAGCGCCAGGTCCTCGTCTTTGAGAACGAGATTGTCTTCTTTCTCCCACTCGATCCACTGCTTCCACAGATGCACCTGGCGCATATATTCCTCATAGCCCTCGTAACCAGCTGCAGGCGGCAATCGTGGTTTCGAGGTCCGGCGTAGATCTCTGGTCAAATTCTGCAGTTGAGTGTATGCAGTTCGTGCTGTCATATACACGGGGGATTTTTCTTGCAGGTATTTCCGACCCTGGAACAAATTAGCAAGCATATACCAACCCTATGGCAGCCACCTACGTTGATCTTGCTCAGACCAGTCTCAAATGAGTCGTACTCCTTCCAGAGAACTGTTGTCGCCGCGGTAGGAACTGCAATTGCTTTCTGATAGGCCTCCCGCAGAGTATCGACCTTCGCTGCGTCTTGCCAGCCTGTGCCACCGACCGTTCCAGGCCCGCTCTTCAAAAAGGTGACGTATTCCTGCCATAGAGGGCCGGAATCCTTGTCCATGCCAATCGTCTTGAGAGCAAAACTGAATGATTCGTTGATGATGTTATATGCTCTCGCAGTGTCCCCTGATTGCATGCTGTTGCGTCGACGGATGTAATTGATGTACAAGGTCCATAGCTGCACATCAAGCACCTCAAGAAGAGAGCGATTGAAGAGCGTTTCCATTGCACGTAGCCGGTCGTGTTCTTCCTCCCACTTCACGTAAGCGCACCATTGTTCAGCCTAGACAAAATTAGTGATGATGAATCATAAAGGGCAAAGGACACGTACAGCTAGAGGGAACACTGATAGATACTGCTCGTATATCCGTCGGATATCATCTTGTTTGTTTCGGCTCTTCAGCTCATCAATCAACTCGAGATAAGCAGCTGTGTCGCCACGCGGATCGTCTTTGATGCGGTCCTCCAGGATGCCAATCACATCATGAGCTAGTCGTGATTTGGGTAAGCCTGCACTGACAGTACCATTCACATGAGAACGGGGCGGAGAATGTTGTGGTGGAGCTGGAGTGGCAGGAGCAGGTGCAGCATAAGGCGCATCACCACCAGTGGGAAGAGTGGAAGAAGAAATGTCAGTGAGACTACCAGTGGCCTGGACAGGAGCAGGAGTGATTCCATTTTCTTGTTCTGGTGACTGGGAAGTTCTATCAAGGGGATTCGAAGGGGCAGCAGGTGTTGGGGCATCGAAGTCCAAGCCAACGGATGGATCATAGACATCTGCCTCATCTCTATCGTCCTGCGCCACCTCTTCTTCTTCGTCATCATCCACTTCAAAGCCACCCACTATCCGGGGCTTGGTTTGTGATTGTGGAGGGATTGGCGTGGAAGATTGTGTCATGTTTGGTGTTGCGGCTTGCGAGGAAAGTTGACTGACAGGTTTCGAAGGAAGAGGATGAAGAGAAGACTGAGTCGGAGATAATATTGTATCACGAAGATTATCGACAGGACTTGGTTCTGTGGTATTAGGCGCAACTGAATTTTCTGTCGCAGCCGCAGTTGCCGCACCATTGATTCCAGACTGAGGAGACTGCGCTGCCATAACAGATGGTGACAGAGCCTCTTGCTCAGCGCTCGCCATGTCGCTGTCGTAGATATTAACACAAAGGGGTGAGAACAGAGTGATAAACAAAGAGAAGAGAATCTGTTAAGGTCAGAATCGAGTTGTCCGTGACTGGTGAGAGCTGCGCTGACCAAAAATGTTTTCGTTGATTATCAAAGGCGCGCAAATGGTACGATCATAGCTTTTATTCTTTTGACAAGACACCAAAGAGATTCGTTGCGATTACTGTGAGTGGAATACAAGACGGCTTGGTGTTTGTCAGGTTGATGTGAAATCATCGGCAAGCAATCAGAAGGGAGGGCATTCACTTGTCAGCAGCTGTGATCCACCGTTCACTTCCACTTTCCATCTAAATGGTCCACCGTTCTCTGGCCAAGCTTCGTCCAGGCGCCAATCCCGGCCGCGGCTTCTTGACGCGCTCTGGAGAGCGCGACATTTCTTAATGGCGCTCCTGCGAACTGTCAATCACTTTCTCACTCGAACACCCAATATTTAACAGATTGTAGAGATCACACTCTAATCCCCTCTGCTGCAGGATCTCAGCCGCGCGTCAGAGCCTTTACATATCTTTTACTTTTCAGACACAATCCCACCACGTCGCGACCATGTCTGTTGTGTCGCTCTTGGGCGTCAAGATCCTCAATAACCCTGCACCTTTCACTGCACCATATGAGTTTGAAATCACATTCGAATGTCTTGAACAATTACGAGAAGGTTTGTTGAAACGCTTTGCGCTACGACAGCCCTGGACGTTCGGCTGACTCACTAACCAGACCTCGAATGGAAACTCACCTATGTGGGCTCCGCAACGTCGGCAGAACATGACCAAGAGCTCGACTCTCTCCTAGTCGGACCAATTCCCATCGGCGTGAACAAGTTCATCTTCGAAGCTGATCCACCAAACCTGTCTCGTCTCCCGTCCTCCGAAATCATTGGCGTGACTGTCATCCTCCTAACGTGTTCCTACGATGGCCGCGAATTCGTTCGAGTCGGCTACTATGTCAACAATGAATATGACAGCGAAGAGTTGAACAATGATCCGCCATCGAAGCCAATCATTGAGCGTGTTCGAAGAAACATACTCGCAGAGAAACCCAGAGTCACCCGATTTGCGATCAAATGGTAGGTCGAAAATTCCGTTCTCAAAGCACTGACTGACGAATATGCTCTGCCAGGGATTCCGAAGAGTCTGCTCCGGCTGAATATCCACCAGACCAACCCGAAGCTGACAATCTCGATGACGACGGCACAGCCTACGGCGCTGAGGAAGCAGAAATGCAAGCTGCACTAGAGAAAGAATTCGAAGAGACCGAGGCTACCGCACAATCACAGCCAAAGGACGGGGACCAAGAGATGGCTAACACCAAAGAAAAGGAGGAAGACGAAGAGAGTGAGGCCGGCAGCGAAGATCTCGAGGAAGAGAGCAGCGAATCTGAGGACGACGAAGAAGATGAGGAAGGTGCCGATGCGGAAGACACTGAAATGGCCGAGGGCGAAGAAAAGGCTGCCGTGGCCCCAGAGCCCAATGGCGAGCAGAAGAAGGCTGGTTCCCAGGCTGAAGTCATGGTTCATTAGGCAGCGTGATTGCTTAAATCTCAGCAAGGCGTCTGGAGTCGAATTGGCTGGCATAATTGTGTGATGTGGACATGGCATTGAATGAAATAAAGACCGGCAAGGATCGAAATTTAGATTTTCCACGATGGATATAGGTGTTGAGCACTTTATTGAGCTCGCCCTGGATGGTGCTAGAGCTGAACGATGTACGGAATGAGAGCAGAATGGCTCATGCTTGCAGGAATGAACATAATGATGGCCATTGTCAGTCTTGCTTCCCATACTCTGGCTTCTGCATGCTTCTGCATATTTCTGCTCGGTCCCGGTCTTCCTTCTGCGGCTGGCTGATCCTCTGAAGCTGGTAACATGGGTATCACCCCATTCCTCAAAGCGTGTGCATCTGGGCCAGTCTCGCAGTGCATCGGGGCAAGGTTGGGGCATCTGGGGCAGCACAATAACAATTCCGTAGCAAGATAGTCTCGAATTCCCTAAATTGTCTCGAAAGCCCCTGATTGAGAGGGTAATCGTAGAGCGTGAATCCTGGCAGTCACCAAACCGGCTGCTTCGGTAAAGATCGGAGTCTGACTCACACAGCACTGTACACAGCAGTGACATTCCTCCCACACTCAACTCTCTGCTCCATCTGGACTTTCCTCCCCTTGACCTTAACGGCATGCTTCGGTGTAAGGTGAAACCTATGCTCCTCTTTGCGCCCGGCCTCAATCTCGGCAGCCGTGTCCAGTGGCCTGATATACATTGGATTAGGCACATTATTCCTCTTCCCAGTCCCAAGCTGGTAGAACTCGTTCCCACCCCACCAGAGCACATCGGCGCCCCAATTCGTGTCGTTCTCCGAACTCTTCTCGCTCGCGTCCAGGTATGTCACATTATCCATGACTGCCGACACGTGCGTTGAGCCAACGCTGATCTGTGCCATCCGAATTGGCACGACAGCCTTGTTCTTCTCGTCGTACTCGAAGAGGCCACTCAACGAAGGGATCTTGGTAAGCCCGTCCTGGACGTGCGTCCACCGCCCATTGCCCAGAGTGCCGCGGATGCCTGTGCCGCAGGACCACATATCGCTTGTGACGCGGCCGAGGGTTCGCACCTCGCTGGGATCTTCGGACGGACCAACCACACGTGTTGCGTCAATGGACAAGAAGCTGTTCTGTCCGCCGGCGGAGATGGATGTCACTTTGGGCACTTGATTCGTGCCTTGGTAGTACTTCGTGATGGGCAAGAGGGAGGGAGTATCGACGTATGGTGATTCAGGATTGTACTGGAGACCCAATTGGCCGGAGGAGTTGTCGCCGAAGGCAAAGACGCGGCCTTCTTTGTCGAGCACGAGGGAGTGTGTATCGCCGGATGCCATTTTTTGGATCTCGAAGCCCTTGAGGGTGGTCAGCTCGTGGCACATATCGAAGGGGCCTTCGGGGCGGGTAAGCCATGTCACGCCAGGGACTCCAAGTTGGCCGCGGCTGGGGAAATCTTCGGTTCCAGAAGCGGCGGAAAAGACGCGGCCTGAATTCGTGAGCAGAAGGACGTGCTCGAGGCCGCCGCTGATGGCTGTGACTTTTTCTCGTGTTCCAAGTCCTTTGGGCGTTAACTTTCTGTAGGCAATGTCGGATGTACTCTCCCAGAACGGGATCCATGAACTTTCGCTCAGCTTTTTGCCAGACTCTTGGTCGGCCTTGGACACTGGTACCGAATAAACAGTGCCGTTCTTGCCGAGTCCAATGATTCTGTCCCTTGATATGACGATAGACTTGAGATTCTTGCCCTTCAGCGTGACCGTTGGTTGTGCCGAGTCTTCTGAGTATGCTTTGCCCCATTGCACTAGATCTCCATTCTCCAAGACAGCTGCACCGAAGTTCCTGTCGAGCTTGAGATCCCGCAGTAGAACATCATCAAAATATGGTATTCTCCGCGGAGTCTTAATGTATGCTTCATTCGAGTCTGGTGCGACAACCTTGCCAGTGTTTGATCCCCAGGCGTATACCCCTGGATTCTCCCAACTCTTCTTGACTTGTAGATGTTGCGAACTGATCAAGTCCCGGATCTCCTCTTTTGACGCCCCCTTCTTTTTCTTCGATTTCTCAATGAGCAGTTCCGGGGAATCAGATGTCGGGACTTCGGCCTGGGCTTCGTGGAGCTGTGAGGCACTGTAGACTACTGCAAGAGTAGCCGCTGCCGCAAGAATTGCTGTAGATGGTCTCTTCCAAGCTTGATGGGCAGACTGGGCTTCACGGGAGTAATGTCGGGCAATGGGTGCTGGGACACGAGACCATGATTGAATGATCCTGGGCCGTTGTGAGCGTCCTAGGCTGCGTACAGCGCTGGCATGGACTTTTCTTGAAGCCATTGCACCAATCCCAGTCACTGCATAAGGAACACCTGGTCCCTCAGCCAGTTGGTTCAGATTTCCAAAGTCCAAATGTCCCCTCAAGCGGATGGTTCGCGCAGCACGTATTCGGAAATCGAGGACGTCATGTCGCTACTTGTAAACGCCCGAAACTGCGGGCAACGGGAGTGGGCAAACACCGCAAAACAATTCTGGCCTTTTCCCAATTAGTGTTTTGACATTTCCTATCCAGCGTTTTGTGCTGTTAAACAGGCGAGTGGGCTGGACAGCAAGCGAGATGTACTCATGGCAGTTCTTATGAGCAACGCGTTGTCTGGCTCGAGTAAGAAAGGCCAGCCAGGCTATCCCGAGACATGTCTACAACAGAGCATACGGAAAGCGAAGATGCCACCCTAGCACAACTCCGAGATGCAGAAACCGACCTCGACCTATTCAGATTATCTGGGGATATAGATGACCTGCTACTAGATGCCAGTCTAGATGAGTACCAGTATTGCCGTCTCCGGGCTCTCCTTTTGCATCGCTAAGTATATGTAGACACTACCTCGACCAGCTCGACGCCGCCCGAAGCCACCTCGACACCCTTCTCGCCGACACGGCCGCAACGCTAGATGAACTGTCCGAGATCTCTGCGTCCTTCAAGGCTATCGATGCCCAAACGAAAGCCTTCCAGGAACGGTCGGCCAACATCCTCGAAGAACAACACAAGAATGAAACCATCGCACAAGACATCGCGGACAACCTGCGCTACTATGAGCCCCTGGAAAGAATCACACGGCGTCTCAATGCCCCTGGTGCAGGTGCCTTCGTCAGGAGCAAGGATTTCTCAGATATGCTGATCACGCTGGACGAATGTATCGACTACATGCAGACGCACCCTGGGCACAAGGAAGCCGAAACCTATCGCTCGCGGTACAGACTTCTTCTCACAAGAGCATTGACCCTCGTACGAAATACTTTCATGGCTGGAGTCCGGGAAACGACGACAGAAGTTGCGGGTAGAATTGCAGCAAAACAGCTGAACGACACCACTATGTCCGCCTTACTCTACGCCAAGTTCCGTGTCGGCGCCGCTGAGATGAAAGAACTCGGTCTCGAGATCCATAAACGTGCAAATCCTCCAGCAGACGCCGATCCTGGTACGGAGGGCGAATATCAGAGTCTCATGAACGAGTTACACTCCAGCTTCGCCGCATGTCGAGCAAGACTGATATTGCCGATCGTCCAGAAACGGCTCACAGAAATCGGTCAAGCGCCCAGCTCAAAAGACCTCGTACAGTTTTCGCGGGCAAGTATAAGCTACATCCGAGGAATGTGTCTGGATGAATTTGAGCTCTGGTCAGAATGGTTCCACGGCTATCGCGGTCTATATGATTTTCTCGAATCCATCTGTGAGCCGCTGTATGACCACCTCCGACCCCGCATCATTCATGAGAACAAGTTGTCCAAGCTATGCTCGCTCGTGACGCTACTACAGACAAGATATCTGCACGACGAGGAAGAAGACGGCCCCGCAGACCTCAACCAACTCGACTTTTCGATGCTAATCCAACCAGCACTGGAGGACGCGCAAACACGCCTCGTCTTCCGCGCGCAAGCAATCCTACGTGACGAGATTGAAATGTTCAAGCCCAACCCAGAAGATCTGGACTATCCTCGCCGCACTTCAGCACCACCAACAACCAGCACACCCCTGTCCGGCCGGCGCAAAACCCGCGAGCCCATGACTCCACTCCTCAAGTCTCCCGAGATCGTCGACGAGGACTCCGGCGAAGAAGGCTCTTTCTCATGGACCCTCGCCTCGCGCCGTGCCGAATTGCAAAACTGCTACCCAACCCTCTCCAAAGCCATCCGCCTCCTTCACCGGATCTACCGGCTCGTCAATTCCTCTGTGTTCGACGACCTAGCGCATCAAATTGTGCACCAGACCACGGTCTCCCTACACAACGCGTCAGTTCAGATCTCGTCCAAATCCTCCCCCGCCGACGGCCAACTCTTCCTCCTGCGCCATCTGTTGCTTCTCAAATCGCAAATCGTGGCCTTCGACATCGAGTACGTCACACCCGATGTGAGTTTCGACTTCTCGGGCGTAGCAAGCACCTTCTACGAACTCCGCGAACGAGGCGGCCTGTTCAATCCGCGCAGTTGGATGAGGCTGTTCAGCAGCGGCGGCCTGCTCCCGCGCGTTGTGGAGAACATGCTCGACGCGAAGGTCGAGCTTGACGGGCGTCTCAGGACAGTGATCAACGACTTCACAGCCGGGTTCGCGGCTGATATGACGAAAGACCTGCCCCGAGACGTGGAGAAGGCCAGTGTCAAAAACAACGCGCTCGAGAACTCGGTGTCGGCGACGAGGAAGCATATCGAGAAAGAAATCCCGATTCTGCGCGCCAAATTGGAGCAGTATTTAGATGACATGCGGACTAGAGAAACACTCGTTGCTGCGGTCGAGGATCAGGTTGTCCAGATCTACGAAGCTTTCTTCGATGCGTATGTTAACCGACTGGGCGGCGGCGGTGGTAAGATGAATGGCGCAAGCCAGATTTCAAGGAAGGGCAAAGGGCCCGAGAATGCAGTCTGGGATTTTGATACGTTTGCCGAGTGGGCGGACAGTATGTTCAACGTCGCGCTGCCGAACGTCGAGGATGATGGCACCAGTCATCCGGCTTCCAGGAGTCTGTCGAGGAGCGGGAGTACATAAATCTGGATCTAACCAGACAAAAGGCTCAGGGCATAATGTGTATCATGATGAATGTTCAGATCTTGTGGTTGCTCAGGCTTGCTGTTTCCCGCCGAGGTTGACTTTCCCTCGTCCACTGCCCTTTTGGAGCTTCTCTGCTCGTTCGATCCATGTCGCGGCCGCTTCTTGAATCCTGCCCGAGACTGCGCATTCACGGTCGATCAGGTTGTGGATTTTCTTCGTCGTGTCGCCACTATTGATCGATAGCGTCTCGAGCTGCTGCTCCAGATTGGACGCGTCTCGTGATGTAGAGGCTCCTTTCCTGTTGCCCACGATGCCGATGTTCCGTGTGCTGGGGATGCGCATCAGCGTCAATTCGACGTCGAACCCGATCTCCTCGGCGAGCGCAACGACTTTCCTCGTCAAGCACGCGTACATGGACTTGTCGTCCGTATGGCTGGCAGCTTTGACTTTCGCGGCGCGCAGGGACTTCAAATCGCCGGAAGCTGGCTGTTCTTCTTGATCGTTAAGCTTTGCAGAAGAAGCTGCTACGCCGCGGTTGTGGATGATGATGTCCTTGGCCGAGTATCGGTGTTTCGAACCACTGAGCGCATGCGAGCAGCACGGTATCGCCAGGAACGGGAGCGGGTGTTCTGGACACGACAAGGCGGCCAGGACCGGCGTCCATGGCGTGAGTTCATCCGCGTGATTCGAGATAATGAACGTGCCTGGCTTGAAGAGGCCGTCGTAGATTTGTGCTCTCATCATCAGCTCCTGAAGGCCTTCATCCTCGGAGGCGGCGTCGAGGAAGGGCTGCGGCACGCAGATCATTTCATCCAGATGGTCGTTCATGCCCAGGACTGCCCAGCTCTTGCGCCTGCGAGCGTCGAAGCCCCGGCCCTGATAGCCCTCTTGGATGAGCACGTAGCTGAGCACGCCGTTGCCGCAGGCGATGTCGACGAAGCCCGGGAATGTGTCTGGCGTGTACATTTGCTTCCAGAGTTCAATGACAAAGGCGGCGATGGAGAGATCTTCGAAGACATGCTTTGACGGCTCCGTGCTTTCTGCCCAGCGCGATATCAGGTCCTGGGCGTATCGCTGTTTAAGGCGGCTGTAGGTGTCTTGAACAACGTGCTGGGGGAGGATGGTGTCCTTGAGAGCGGATGGGGTCATCGATTGGGTGGTTGCAGTGATACTGTCTGACTGGGCATGCGAGCCGTTTAGGCTCTGCGCGGGAGCAGGGTTCTTCGCAAGCCTGAGAAATCTTTGAAGGAGTGAGATGAATGTGCGGTGCAGCCGCGAAGGTAATGGATCCGTTGATCGCGTGAAGGGTAGATAATGAATGGAAAGCGTGGTTTCACTTCCCGTACGCTTGTAGAAATATGCCAATGACTGGACCGGTGGATGATACCAAGGCATGTCAGCCTCGCTTTCGACGTCCGGCACATATACCACGACATGGCCCTTGTCGATATTCGGGTTCTTCGATAGGTTATAGACATAGCACCACTGGTTCAGTGGACGGTCGAGTTGTGGTTTGCGAGGGATGAGTCTCCTTAGGACTTTCCTGGTAAGAGTTGCTCCATCCAGTTGCGGTGCCTTCTCGAGGGTGTCTGGACTGTCCGTGATTGTCCCATTTTCGGCATCTTGGCCTCCATTGATGTACTGGCACTGCTGTTCCTTCTCTGCCACTGTCCTCAATATCTGTGCACTGTCTTGTAAGATGTCCGCTCGGAAAAGATGTGTTGAATTCAGATTCGGATTTTCCAGCAGAAGATTCGTGACTTGCATGAACTTGTCTTCAGTGAGACATGGGCATTCTTTCTGGTACTCCTCTGCAGTCTCCCAAGGTACGCCTGCGGAGCAGAATCTCGTGATAGCCATTGCTCATCTCAAGGCCCAATGGTCGTATCCAGCTACCGTCCAGCATGCGTGCTCCTCGCCGTGGAGGAACGTGGTTGGACGAGGAAAAATTCGGCGGCTCAGATACAGATGGAGTGATACTGGTACCTACGTTTTCGTCCAACCCGACTTTTTACAAGCCGAATTTCAGATTAACGACTGCAATGACCACCCAAGAAGAGGAGAAAGTGCGTATAGCTGATTGGAGTTTTTATGTTGATGGAAAAGGTAAAATCTAAGATACACACGCCATGATGTATCTAGCCAATTTTCTTTTCCCCGACAAGAAACACGACGTTTCGAACTACTAGAGCAAAAAGGAACACAGATTCAGAGATTGGCAGCAGGAATTCAAGAGAGAAATCTGCTTCGTGGACCAGAAGAAAACGCAAAAAAAGATTACGAACAGTATCGCCCGCGGAGAGGCTCGAACTCTGGGGAGCATGTTAGATGCTAGTCATTCATATCATTCTAGGTACATGATGCTTACCTCAACCTTGAGATCTCGTTCACACGAACCACTTTCGGAAAGTGATCTAGTGTTTAAAAGTCTCTAAGATATACGTTAGTGATTGCGTGGGCAATGATTTCAGTACAACTTACCACGCGCTGACCAATTGTGCCACGCGGGCGGTGAATTCTGTTGCACGAATTTGGGGTTAAATTTGGGGCTTTAATAATATATCACCATATTATGATAAAGCTTTTCATTTGCTGCTTAGTGGTGTCATCCACAGCCCCGGGACAGCTAGTACGCTGGGGGATAGCAGGTCCACGCCCGCACTCCGCCGCCTCGACATAGAGATTTCTTTCACGTCAAGATACATGCCATCAAAGTAGGGCCAGGCAGGCAATTTGTTGGGGTAGACAAGGCGATCTGTCACTACTATATCTACACGCTTTCTAATATGGCTTTGGCTTTTGCTTGCAAACGACGCCTCAACAGCCCCTACTTCTTTGGAACCTTCTGCAGCATCAAACACGGACCAACCAGCGGACCTCACTTAGCCTGACTCCAGTGTCTTGCACAGCACGATGAATGACCCTATACATGATTCGGCCTTCATGTCACCCAGATAAACATTGGCGATACCTCAAGGCTCTGTGTAAAGACACAGTCCGCTGTCATCATGTACTTGAGATAGGAAGAAATTTGATGAAGTCACTGCTTTTAATCAAATGCAACTTGGACTTTTTTTCTGCTCTTCGAATGCTCTATGGAGGCAGCAGACTCTGTATCCAGTACCGTCTCAGAGACAACAATGCCATTGGCGTGGGCAACACAAACCCAAGTGACGTTCTGAGCTTCACTCTGCTGAACGTCCAAGAACCGTCTTATCCAGAAACCTGATCAAGCCACCCTGTTGCCATACAATAGCAACAATCTTCGCGGGCACTCCGCTTCCCCAAAGTCAGCAGGACCACGATTCATGCGTGACGCTTTTGCTCCGTGAGGCCAAGCCTGAGTGATGACGGTAAGCTTCCCAGGGTTTAGTCCACATCTTCAAGGGCGGTATCTCGAGGCTTCTCGTCATCATTCTCCTCGTCTCCCTGCACAATTCGCGGAGCGGCTGGCGGAGCAAGTCCATGCAAACCTGAAGCCGTTCTGATGTTCGAGCTCTCGGCTACCGATGGTACACTCAAGAAAGCCTTCTTCCGACCGGACTTTGTCGGAGAACCACTGTAAGCCTCGTCTCTAATGTAAACACGCTTGGCGGAACCCTCTCCTTTGAGGGCTCTGGATGGAGGTTCAGATGTCGCAGCGGATTGGTCTTTCGAGCGTTGGGGGGTCTGTGGCCGAGGAAGATCAGCGGTATCTCCTTCTAGCTCTGCGGATGACATGGCCGTTGAAATAGTGTCCAGAAGCTCGTCCCGTGCGCTGACTGCAACATCGTATGTTGGTGCATTCCAAGATGTTGGAGAAGGCTATTCGCTATTCTCGCATACTCATAGGAGCCGTCGGTCTTGTAGTATTGTCTGAGAATATTCAGCACCCGTGCAAAGCCAGAACTGCCAGGCGCCTCTGGGTCGATGTGTGCAGTGGCCTCGTCCGTCAGCGCTTGGAATGCTTCTACATCCAATCCCTGGGCGGCGGGAGCGTCTGCGATTTCATCCAGGATTTGTTGTTGGTCACTTCCGTCAAGTCCGTAATCACGTAGATCAGTGTATCCCGGAACAAACCCGATGTCTTCAGCGTTGACATCTATGAGAAGCTCAGAATGTGTATCGAGCGCGGATGAGTCAATTTGATACGACTCGTCTTCATGTACTGCAACGAACGCGGGTTCAATGTCAATAACATCCACATACTCCTCTGGGCCTTCATCACCTAGCTCGACGATTTCCAGGGTTGGTAGGTACTCTGTCTCCAGTTCGCGGTTGGGAAGCTCGGCCAGGTGAAATGAAGGGGCAATTCCTGCGAGTGACTGCTTGCGAACCTTCTGTAACAAGCCAAAAATGACCGGATAATACTTCTCATTGTAACAAAACTTGACATAATTGCAAGCACATGTCTCCCAGCAGATATTGCATTTGTCATAGTCGAACGAACACAAGATGCCTCCGGCAGGATCCCAGTTCGAAATGCCAAGGGTCATCGCTGCGGAGTGATGGCGATGTCCAACAGAGCACGAGAGAAGCCACCTAATTGTTGGATGTGGGATTAAGCCAAGCTCGTCACGACCACAACGATCGATAGGCACACCATGATGGAGGTCTCGTCTGATATTTTGGAACCACAAGTGAGCCACGGCGATCATGAGTTCTCCTATTTCAGCACTCTCGCGGTGCGGATTGTCCTTCTCGCGCCAATCACAGTGGTTCCTCATGAGCTGAAACTTGGCATAGAAGATGTCCCAGACTGTACCATCGTTGTAGTCGTCAGGCAACACGGAGTCCAAGGCAAAGGGGCAAAAGGTATCGTTCCGCAGCCACAGTCTCCGGAGTTCTTCGTTGTCAAGGCCATATTCTCCGGCGGCGGAGAAAATGTTCTTCATGATGTATCCGTGGTCAGGGAATTTCCAGTTAAGAGGGGGGTTCTCCACCAAACCCTTTTTGGTCATCCGAAACACTGTGCTTGGCTTCGTCGTTCGTGGTAAAAGCGGTTTACCGCTGCGTAATGCTTCCATAATTGCGGGCATGTTTGCCGGGAGAGGTTTGTTGATTCGCTGATTGTGTTTTACTTCGGAAAAGGTGCCCATCTCGTAGCTGTTCTTCAGACAGTCCCGCCAAAGCAACAAGGCTCGCTCGTACAGACGACGATCAATTGAATCATCCCCTGTGGCAAGGACCATTGTCGACATAGCTCGCAAAAGTGGCTTCTCATAATGACGCATGATGCGGTTGACGGCATCGCAGCATGGAACGATGTTATCTTCATGATGGTAAGCAGTCCTGCCGTCTGCTCCAGGGAAAACCGCGGTAAAGGCATCAAGAGAAGGTGTCAACGGATGGCGTCGTTTTCCATCTTCGCACAAGTGAACGGGACGAGTATCTCGCTGTAACTCCTGCTCTATGAAAGCATCTCGAATAGTCTTCTCGTCGACTAGAAAGGGCTGGAGATTGGCGAGCAAGGAATCTACCTTGGCCTTGATTTCGATCTTTGACCAACCTAGCTGATGGTCCTTATTCTCGAGGAAGAATATATTGGTGGCAGTGAAGCGTAAGAAGGGTGCTAGGTCCAGCGGCATGTCAAATGCGCGCAGCATTCCCTTGCCATCACACTTTTGCAGATAGGCTCAGCATGGAAGCGGGATTCAACGAAATCGCTGCATACTCTGATCAGCCAACAGCCAGGACAGACATGCAAGGCATTTGTGTGGGGCGAATGATCACACGACTTGATTGGCCAAGGAGCAAGCCCTTCAAGAGCCATGTCTCGAAGTGTGACTGCCATAGCCGCACCTTCTATCCAGGCTTCTTCAACAGCGAGACCGTGGTTGAGACCTTGAAGCACTGCATCAACGACCCACCATACTTCTTCACCTGTAGGGCCGTTCAGAGTGATCTGCGCAAGTTTGCGAGCCGCGCGATTTCGGATCCAAGCAGACGGTCCCAGAACCAAGCTACCACGGCTATAGAGCTGTGTAAAATTGCACAAACAGGCGTCACGGAGAGATGCCAGACGGCTGGCCGTGCACGCCTCAGAGACCGTTGCCAGGCACTGCGCCGGCCATCCTATCCAGGCACCTCCTATCAGGGCAATTTGCTTCGCAAGATTCATAATGTGGAGGTGATCAGCCTCGGCCAGCTATGGGTCAACCGTCTGTGCAACGCTTGACTGCAACCAGTTGACGGATTCAGCGTACAGTGGCCGGATAGGCTGACATCTCAGCATAGTGTCCACGTCGAGCTCCCATTGTGCGTTCCATTCAGTCTCGTTTGCTTTGCTGGTCTCCGTTGGTCTGCCGTATCCCCAAAGAGGAACATAACACGTCAACTGTCCGTTCTGGTCGCGGTCCAGTCTGGGAATTGGTAGAGAGATCAGGGCATTCGAGGAAGATTCTGGCTGTTTGCTGAGATCATCAGCAACAAGAGAAAAGGCTCCACGCAGTAACCACAAATGCTCAGTAGCCTTCAGCTTCGAGGGCGGAGAGTCTGCCTTCTCAGCAAGGCGACGCAGATACGATGCAAATCGATCATCATGCTCAGCGCCGACCATGAAGCGTCCCAAGTGGAATACACTAGATTGCCCGTTCATGATCAGAGTAATACTGTCCAAGATCTTGCCAGCCGCAGAGGCTTTAACAGTAACCTCGACGTCAAGTTGGCGAAGAGAGCTGGCTCTGAGGAGCTTCTTGACTGTAGCCAGGACCGCACTCGAAGTATCCAAGACAGTACTGATTGATGGCAATGAGTACAAAGCATTTGACCATGAGAGGAGTGCAGTCGCATCTGATCTTGCTGAGTCCGACGGTGCTTGCTTATGGACAGAACCTAAATTGGTGGTTCGGATTGAATTGATGCGAGCAGGGAATTGGCTGGCGAATGTGGATATCCACGAAGCCGGTTGTCTAATGACTTGAGTGGGATTCGTACCGGTCAAAGGAGCCGATTGCGATGGCTGAGAAGCTGTTTGTTGGATATTTTGGACCGCAAGGTTTGCATTGCTTCCACTACTCCGATAGACTAGTTCGGCCGTCAGAGGTATGGTGGTGTATGCATGAGCTTTTGTCCAGTGCGCCTTTGGCGCCTTTGTGATGTTGCAATTGCTGCATCCGACATTACCGTTGTGGCACTCGGCATGAAGCAGCAGCAAAGCAAAGGTTTTGACAGTTTTCGGGCAAACCAGACACAAGCTTCGGCCATGATCATTGACTTCGTGGGTGTGGAGTGCGGCAACGTTCGCGAAGGATCGACCACAGCCTTGTGCGGCACAGGCGTGTGGTTGGGCTCCCTGGTGAACGGGACTATGTTGGTCAAGGTCAACCTGAGAGCCAAATAGGAAGCTGCAGCCAGGAAAGGTGCATGGCATATTGCCCTTGTGTATGGTACGAAGATGGCGTCGGTAGTGGTCAAGTTTCTGTTGGAAGTGGTTCGTTAGAGGGAGTAAACTTTCAATTTGGGTGATAGTAGTGCATGCCAGGATGTGCTGACTTCGTGCAGATTGCTTGTTTCAAAGGGAAAATTGTATATAATACTTACAGCACTGTCTTTGTCGCAGTTGTAAACCTCGCAAGGATATTGCACTACACCATGGCTGTTTCTCTTATGCTCCCGAAGACTTCTCTGTGCATCTGTACGATAATCACAATTGGTCTCGTCGCATGCGAAAGGATACAGCTCCGGATGGTCGGTCTTCTTGTGTGCTTCCAACAATTTCGCTTTAGTGAAAGACTTCTGACAGCCTTCATGACCGCAGACGCTGGCCTCAGCTGCCATCGGTACCGCGAGCTGAGTAAAGGCTACTGAAGATGATGGTGGGTAGCTGAAAGATTGATAGATGTGACAAGAGCAGAAGGAATTTTTGCAGATGCTGTGCTAGGCCTCGTCCGTAATGAGGGCTTCCTCCAAGCAATACTTAGAAGGATGACACACCTGTAGCCGGTTAACAAGATAGACGGAGCAAACAAGATCAGGGAGCTTGCCTAAAACACCCCGCATAGCGCTCCAGGTGATCAAACAGTGGCTTGCATACCTGATTCAGTACCGGTCGATGAAGATAGGCAGCTAGCATAGTCCCATAGGATGGACGAATACCTGGGGGCAAGAGATATCAAGAATCTCTTTGGTTACACAGGTTCCAGTTGCCTTGGAAAACTCCTGCTCCCAAACATGGTGACAAACAAAGAGCTGACGGCCCACTGCCTGCCCGCTGCCGGAGTCACCAGCAGAGTGACTTCAATAGCCGTTCTTCTTCACCACATCAGATTTTTCTGTTATTTCTCCGCAACATGTGATAGAAAGAGTCTTAACGTCACTGTTCGCTGGCATTCGACTTCATTGCACGCGTAACGCGTTGTGGTGGGACTGATCTCTTCTTCTTGATCACCTTTGGAGCTGCTGTCGTCTCTCTCAATTACCTTCATAGCGACATACCAGACTCAAGAAAGCAGCAACGACTAGCGGGTAGAACTCTCTCCCTCTCTCCCATCATGGAGACTTTGCAGCAGCAATATTGGGCTCAGTATGAGGAAGCTATGGAACTTCTCCAAACTGGTTCTGCCGAAAACGTCGAAAAAGGTCTCGACCTATGTGTAAGTACACCACTTGATCGGCGCTCGGAGAATTGACCTTGTAACCAACGTTCTCAACGAGAAGTATGCCAATCCTAGATGGTCGTAACTTGCGTTAGACCTAAAAGGGCCATTGTGAGCGTCGGGGATTGGCCATGCTTCTCCTCATCGAAGACCAAGCCGAGCCCGCCACATGTTGTGGCCATGGCTACCTTCATGATCGAGCAAACCGCTAACCATACTTGCAGCTTGACCTCCGCCGGCGTATTGACCTGGGATTACTCTTACGCGCGATGGCCAACGCCTCGCTAGCAATGTACTCCGAGTCGTCTGCCAACAAGGCTGATTACGCCAACGAATGCCTCGACTTGGCCACAATGATGCATGAGCAGGCCCCTGACGACGACACCGGCTGGTTGGTGGACACAGCGCAGGAACTCGTGAAGCGCATGGCTGTGGAGGTCGGACCGGAAAACGGAGATGCAAAAGTTGATACCCAAACAAGAAGACGGATATCTCGTGGGAAGGTCAATTTACAAAGCACTGGGGGGCCGCAAAAGAGGCTCACGAGGCTCGGGAAGACACTGCGACGGCGTCTGCAGCATTGACAACCAGTAGCGAGATCGGAGAAGACGAGACTGTAGGAGAGTCTCAAAGTTCCGCTGCCACTACCTTCCCTGAGACGCATGAGACCGAAGAAGACTTTGGGGCATAGTGGGCAGACACTTTGTCGCATATACAAAAAGAGAAGATCGTAGAGAAGAAATGAGGTGAGGAAAATCACAACATTGCCAAGAGGTCACGTGGCCGGTCACAAACGAGCAATCTTCCGCAATCCAGGCTCGCCAGGAAGGCCAGCTCCGAAACAGCAAAGCCACAGAATTGATTACCAGTACAGACCACCTAATGCAGGAGGGAAGCTAGGGAGTGTGGGAGTGAAACGGTGGGAGACGGACTTCACAGCTGATCGAAAGAGAGCTGTAGTCAGAAGGACTACAGATAATTGTACATAAAGCCTGTAACTAGGGCTGTAACTCTCGAGTCCCGTCGTCACTTGTACTTGCAAATGACATTAGCTGAAGTTGGCTGAATTGAACCCTACCACAGCCTCTGATTGCTTGGGTGGCAGTGACCTGAAGAAATGTCGCACGTCGACTATCTCTTTGATACCGTTTGGACAAGCTGATCTCTTTCCATCAATCTGGTTGGAAGATTGTGTATGGTACAACACCTATCATCATCATGTACTTCCACCTCCATAGCCTACTAGGGACGTCCAGCTGCTCTGGAAGGCCTAGACTAGCTGACCACTGGAGCAAGGGCAGCTGTCAGATGAAGTCTCGGGTCGAGATATAAGAAGCTTCCGGAAGTGAACTGAGCGCGTTCCAAGAATCTGTGGCCGTAGAGCAAGGACTGTCGAGCAGCGTTGCGATGGTTCCTGTTGTCGGCCACTGCCCAGTGTTTCTGACTGCTGCGACTGATTCAGGGTTACTCTCTTCAGAATACTGTTGTCGCACCAAATGCAGTCCATTGACATCCAAGCGACCATACTGGAACACTTGTGTGCGTCCTTCGAGTTGATTCGAGCCTTCCACGACGTTCACTGCATCTCCGAGCTCTGGATAGTGCTGAAAAAAGGATCTGGAGACGCCGATCTTCTGGATGTCTTTCAGAGTCTCGTCGAAGAGAGGAGATAGTTTGTAGAGCCCCTTCGCGGAATTGAAGAGAAAACAGTCGCGAAGCTCATAGGGCCAATCCACTCGCATGTTATTGATGAAGGTCTCCCAGAAATGATTCGAACAAAATCGATGTTCGTCACAGTCTAAAGCCTGGCGAACACCGGGCCTAAATGGTCAGCTTTACTGTTCACGAATACGTGTATATCGATCTTACCAAGCCACGAAATTGGTAGCGTACGCGCAATGTTGAGCACCCGCCCTGCAGCAGCATCAGTGGATGTGGGCCAGTATAAGCACGGCATGCTTTACCTGCTCAACCAGTATTGAGGTAGTCTCCCATATCGCTTTTTTGTTGTGTCAAGGTGGGCTGTGAGTACTCGGCTGACATTGTACAGAATGCCCAGGCGGTTCTGGGGGGTATCTGCATGGATGAAGAGTCCTTCGTCCATGGTCCGCAGGAGCCGCCACATCGGATGAACGTGTCCTCGTCGTTCGACGGCGTCCCACCCCTCGACAACAGCACGGACTGGGGTGTCATCGTGGTATGGATCATCTTCCGGCACAGGTGGTACCAATTTTGGCCATTTCATCCAGGCGGATAGAGTTGAATTGCCTTGGTACCAAAAGTTGAGAGCCTGGTTCTGCACGGACCGGGCATATCTGCACTCGCAGACGTGTTTCCCCAGAGGCGGAAACAATGGCATGTATTGAGCGTTTCCAATGCCGTGTGAGGAGAAAGTCGGATGCATAATCAGATCACGAGAGGCTTCAGATACATTACCAAGGTCCCGGGAAGCCATATCTTGGTCTGCAAATGATTGGGGAGCACCCTCGACTGGAGAATCCTTGAGTGCTTCGCTGGTTGTTCGATGCGCAGAGGCTGCGGTCGACATATCCTGCACAGGACTGAAACCAGACGAGGGCACTTCGGGCAGCGAAGACACGGTGCTCTGAAGCTTTGTGCTTTCCGCCGCCATTGGTCGCTGTGCAGGAAACAGAATGCTTTCAATACTTTTGATCTTTGCAGCAAGCGAATCACGTTCTTCCTGCAGTCGAGAGACGTTGTCCAAGAGTGATGCGACTTTCCCCGAGTCATCGGCCTGGCTCAGCTTTTCGACGAGATTCTCGAGATACGTAATGCGGGATTTGGTGCGCTCTCGAGATACCCGCTGACACTTGCGGTCAGACTCCCGTTTCTTCAATCTGCGCTCAAGAGTCATAGGCTGGCTACTGGGAGAGGCCTCCACGGAGCCTTGAGACATTTTGCGGCATGCTGAAGAAGCCTCAGACTCTTTGCGTGCCTTCTTGCGGTGAGGTGAGGTCATCATGTCTCACGCCGAACAAGTGAAGTAGAATGCCAAAGGATGGCTAGAACAAAAACGACGGGCTTTGAACATCATCCGATGGCGGCTGATTGACAAGTCACCGTCTCTGTGTCGTTCAGCTGCAGGGCACGATGCTCGATAACAGACAATGGGGTTGGATGTGGTAAGCGAGTCAGAAAGGAAGAGGAAGCGGAATGGGATGGAAATGACCGAACTGGTGGATTGCATCTGTTGTGGCTCGGCCTACCACATACCTAGGCAAATTCTGGGGCTTACCCCGGAAAGTGCTTTGTCCGAGACGCCTGGACCATGCCTCACATGCCTAGACAGCACTAAGCGAGATAGGGTTATAGGCGTCATCAACGTCAAACGCCACCCTCCCAAATGGTCAATGGAAGCCGAGGGCGGGCTGGTTCCAACAGAAATATACGAAGCACGAGTGGTATGACAACCTTCCCTTCTCGTGCATACTTTCGCAGGCCCGTGATAGCTCATTACAAGATTGAGAAATGTGCCATTGCCAGGAAAGAGCGCTATCTGATCTGTGGGATAGCACCACTCCCTCGGAGGAGCTCCTGTAGCCAGCTAGGCCAGCCTCTTAACCCGCCTGCAAAATTGAAGCGAGCGGGTATAATCAGTTGAGCACTCTCGCCCTTCAAAATCTGAGAAACAACAGCTTCCGCCACTGTTTCTGGTTCCATCGTGAATTCTTTCCACTCCTTCAGTGTTGTCAGCTTGTGCGTCAGAGGTGTCCTCACCCAGAATGGATGTACAACCCTGGAAGCTCAAATCAGTTTGGGATTTCCACCAGGCAGCAGCACTTACGTGGTTCGCACTTTATTAGCCCCATACCTTGCTTTCAACTCTTGTGCAAGGCCTTCATGGAATGCTAGAGCGCCGGCCTTGGTGGCGGAGTAACTGGCATTATTGGCGACTGAGGCAAAACTTGCTATGCTGGCGATTGTGACAATGTGGCCGTGGTTGCGCTGAACCATATGAGGAAGGAACTCCTTGACCAGCTTGAAGTGCGCCAGGATGTTGACGTCGAATGTGCTCTGCAATTCTTGCTCAGTTTCATCAAGAATGGTAGCACCGGACCCAATGCCGGCATTGTTGATCAAAATTGAAGGATTTCCGATCTCTTGACGAATTCTTGAAGCAACCTTCTGTATCTCTGGCGTCGAAGTAATGTCTACTCGGTAGAACGACACGTTACCAGGAAGAGCAGATGTTGGACGGTTGACATCAAGGATCACCACCTTGACACCTTTTTTGGCCAGCTGGTCCACGATCTGTTGGCCAATCCCGCTTGATCCGCCTGTACAGAGCACTATTTCCCGACTCCAATCCCATGAGTGGTCGGTAACATAGTTGTTGAGAGCCAGGCGGTTGAGATAGCCATTCACCTTGGATATGGTACCAGCCGCAAGCAGAATTTTGACGGTCAATTTGAACGACTCGAACGAGATTGTATTCTTGGTGATTGAGGAAACAAACTTCTGCGTCTCTGCTGGTCGTTTCACAGCTGCAAGTAGTAGGCTCGCCGAGATAATTGGATGGAGCAGGACGCTGACAGGTCTGAGCAAGTATTCGAGCGTAATGCCTTCCCTTGGAGGTCTGAAAACCGACATGACTGCGCAAAGAGCTATTAGCGCGTCGTTCATCGGCAAGCGACGGAAAGCAAGTTTGTTGTGATGGAGCGGAGGATTGCTGTGTAACTCCCAGGAAGCTCCAAGTCGAAGTCGTTCTATTAATGTAGGCTTACTTTGTGCAAGACAAGGTTCGATAATCAGCGGTTGTGGCTCGCGGATATACCCAAAGTCGTGCAAGATCTTACATGATATGTCAGACCTGCTAGAATGGCACACAATACCACACCGTGGGAACTGTTAGGAATTAATAAAGTGAGATATCAACATGGTTTCGTGACCGTCTCCTATTTGGAATGGAGGAAGATTTGCCTCGGCTAGCGGGGAAATTGTACCAGCCGCACTGTACAAAGTATACGCCCATGGCTTGAAGCTGAAGAAGCAATCGACGTGATGGGGAGGATTCATTTGCTCGCGTCTCTCAGGATTCCAGCATGGTCATTGAGCAATTCATGGGGCTTTGAAGCTGGCGATCCTGGTGACTTGTCATAGCCACGACTGCCTCGACACCATTTGATCCTGTGCCAGATCTATCCGTATAAGACAGATACTCCGTACGGAGTATTTTGAGAACACTTGGGTCATCGGATGGGTCTGGGCCACCGAGGAGCGAGTAGGGAGTAGACTCAGGACGACTCGGGTAATAAAATCCAGTGGCTGGCTGTCATGATTGGCGCTATCTTTTCATACCAAAAGCCACGGCGGAAACAGAAGATGCATACCCGGGACCCTGAGTCCGGGCCAGAGGATGTGTGAGCCGCAAAATCAATTCAGGACGAAACTTGTAAGACTATTGCAATAAAGATGGAAGGCCGCAAATCAAGAGGACACCAGGTTTCGCTCTTAAACACAGAATATTGGGGGCGGCAGGGGCGGACAAGATGAGTAAAGCGGCAAGTGCATTTCTGACGGTAACGACCTCTACGGTCAAAGCGGCGCCAAGCGCAAACAAGAGGTTGGAACAAGTCGCAGGTTGCGCACCAAACACTCGAGCACAACGTGTTAGTAGAGACTACCAGGAGTAGACCGACAATACTAGGAACATCCAGGCAACACCAGGTACGGCAAGATATGGGTCGGACAATTGACCAAGACGTCCACGCGGCGTTTGTCGAGTTCAAGGCCAAAGGTATTGTCATCCTCAGTATTGACTGTATTGTATACCGCGTTACTGTTACTATTACCTGTGACGGTGACAAGATAGGCTGACCGTATCGTCTCCACACAGAGGACGATAAATGCATGTCGGTACAATGCATCTACTGCCAACAGATTCGAGCAAAGAACACCTCCCGTCAGAAGCAGCATCTTCTCGAGTGCCCGGGCTTGCAAAACCACCCAAATGCCCCGCGACCACAATCCTCAGCCAGCGATGCCATCGGCCCAGCTAATGGCTTCGGCACTCCATCATCCAGCCTGCATCAAACAAATGGTCCCATGAGCAGTGGCTTGCCTACTCATAGCACTCCTCTGCAAGGGATCAATTCTACATCCTCAATACCCGCCACCACTCCTCAGGGGGTGTCTACAACGCCAGTGCAAAGACAAACTCCGAAACTGAAACCGCCCAAGGCCACCCCTAGCTCGAACCTTCCTGCACCACCTCTTGATGATGTGCATGCTGCTTTCGTGGAATTCCGGGCCAAAGAGGAGGACAAATGTCTGTCGGTGCAATGCATCTACTGCAACCAGATCAGAGCCAAGAACACATCGAGACAGCGGCAGCATCTGCTCGAGTGCGCAACATATCAGAATGTTATGAAAGAATCTATACCAGCCAACAACCTCCTCCACAGATTTGACGAAGGAGATGTCGCCCGGTCAATGCAGTTACCCACACCCACACTCGAACTCGATTTTCGCATGAGCATCAAAGTCAATCCCAAGATCTCTGTCGGGTCAGCCCTTTATGGCCATCGTGACTGGGTCAGCATTGTTGGAGGACAGTGGGCAGGCAGATGGGGCAAGGGAATCATTATTGTAAGTACATGGTGATAGGATTTGCTCTTGGCTAACACCTTGCCAGCCTGGAGGACAAGATAATCAACTGGTGGTTAAGGACCTTGCTACACGGATTGATGCCACCTACCTTCTTCAGACCAACGACGACCCTCCAGCCTATATTACCGCCAAATCAAGAGGCTGGCGGACCGGTCCCAAAGACGTGCTCGAAAGGTTGAATGATCCCACCGAGGCCGACACGGTTCCAGCGAACCAGTACAAATTTCGCATCTCCGTCGAACTCGAAACTGGTGACGAGAGATATGCTTTCTTAAACACTTGTCTCTGGATGGGAAGTGGATGCAAGAGGATTGGCGAGAGTAAGTCCTACCATAAGACTTCTGACCCGGATCTTCGAAGATTGTGCTAATCGTTTACACAGTCATCTACGACGCCTATCGAGTTGGCTAAACTATGCCATCATCGGCAATGTTCTCCTCATAGCAAGGGCAGGGTCACATTCCAGCTTTAGTCACTGCATACGATGTATCTCTTCCCCTTTCTCGGCTACGACGAGGCGCGCCCCGCAGCAGCACTTACCGTGTCATGGCTTCAAGCAGGCTTGGATGCCTTTATGGATAGTTGCTGAGCCACACAAGCGCACCATTTCTGTCGAGAAGTGTGGCCCGTACTTATATGTCATGCATGAGCAGCCTTGGTCAAATGGCGTGTTACCTTGGGTTCACCTGGGGTTCACGCCCTGCGGAAAATGGAGACCAGCGTAATGCGGATCTGCTCCACGATTCGCCACTGCCCTTTCCCGCTGATAACCCAATAATGAATCCTCTTTACCACACACCCACACTACCGGCACTGGGCCTGATCTGCAACTTAAAGCTTGAAACGTCTTGATTTGGCCACAGCCTTTGATCAGATGCATCCCTTCACAACGCCAGCTATTGCACTCCGTATGTTCACTGAAACCCCTCCTTGGCACGGTCCTTGATAAGTCTAGTACTTCTTCGAGCAGGCCTCCATACAGGTCGACCCAGAATGTTCTTATCAAAGACCGACCAGATGAGGAGGGTATTTGTAAATCACCTCGCCCCAGGCTTAAGGCCACCCATCTTTGGCCCGAATGTTCCAAGCTAATGAGGCTGCGCACTGCCGTGTTACCTTATGTGCCTCGACACCTCAGATCCCTGCATACATGGCTGCTGTATTTATCTTGCCACTGGAGTTGGACACCGAGGTTTCACCCATGCCCTCCGCCAGTGCGAAAGAAATAGCCGCCAACTCAGCTGGCACTTCGTCGAGCTTCAACATGAACTGATCTCATCCTGGGCCAGGAATAATCCCAGAACAGAAATGCATGCCCCCAATGCTTCTGGTGAGCAGCCGCCTCCTCTCCCACGGTGTGTTGACTAGGCTACTCACAATCTACAACTGCAGTCTTTTCACAGGCTTCCACCAGAAGTATACTAGTCAAAGGAAAGGTGAATACTACTCAAAGAGCAGCAGCACTTGGCAATTGATGAATCCGCACCGTCCGGACTTGGATCCTCTGCCGGATAGGGCCCCAAATCAAACGGTGTATGCCTCCGGAAGATCGTGCCATCTTCTGCAAGCACAATGGCGAGAAGTGGTCGGCCTGCGTCTCAATCGGACTTCGAGTACAATGGCACTTTCGAAGCTTTGCCATTGCGTCCAATCTACCAACCCAGTCCCACGACCGCCGCGGTTCCATTGCTAGATCAACAACATGATTCTCAAGAGCCATTATCAGCTCCGCAGACCACGGCTACTGGGTCCTTGCGTTCTGGAAACCGCCCGAGTGCTCCGCGGCCGGCACGACCACAGTATCTTTCCCTTCACGATGGCGATATTGTCGACGGGACCTCTCCACATTCGCCGCAGCCATCTTCCGACATACTGAAGCGCTCGACTAAGCCACTGTGGAAACCTAGATTTCTCAGGTGGCCTCTTCTGCTGTCTACACTCGTGATTGCTCTGCTACTTGGCCTGGTAGTCATCTTGCTTCTGGCGATTTCTGCTGCTCACGACGGTCTAGGCGCAGATGACGGCTCTTCTACCGTTCTGTTTGGCTGGCGCTTTGCACCTACCCTCGTGACGGTTCTTTACACCATCCTGACGGCGATGATCTACAATGATGCGCAGCGGACCGAGCCATTTGCACAGATGACGCACGCTTCCGGCGCTCCTTCAGCATCCAGTATACTGGAGAGCAGAGCACCGTGGTGGATTGTGCTCTTGGATAGCCTCAAGAAGCGCAACAACCACGGCAACGTGAACTTCTTCCTCCTGGCCATCACCCTTGTCAACGTCATCGGGTTCTTGCTGATCAATCCTTTATCATCGGCCCTTTTGCAGAGTCAACCTATCGACCTGATCTCAGAGACGTCGTTCTCCCGATATCGGGTCGATGAAAATGAACCGATCAGTTTGGTGTCCGATGACCTCGTCTACTTTCGAACAATTGGAAACATCCTCCAGAATCTCACAACGTCTGCCTGGCTCACAGATAAATATGCGGTCGTACCGTTCTGGCCTTCATCGGAAACAGCAAACCTTGGAACTACATTGACGGGCTCCAACCAGCACTGGGAGGCCAACTCGACCGTGCTGTCCGTTGACTTTAAATGTGAAGCGATGACGACCCGCACCACGACGTCCGGTGATGGTGCTTTGATCCTCACAGACAGCAGTGGATGCGAGACTTCCATCGGCGTCTGTGGCCAGATAGTCACCAGCCTAGGCGGTGGATCGTGGTTTGCGCCTCCAAATTTTACCTTGACCGTATGGGATAGCCGTACCGATGCGTCATCTGGAAAGTGCTACAACAGCACTGCACAATGCACTGACAAGCAAATCATACTGGCGACCAACAGTACCTGGGAGTTTGACCCGAAATATGATGACAGCCTATGGTTTCACGCTTCCGCATGGTCCTGCAAGACGACCTTCTATGGAGCTGACATGCCCGTCTCTGTTTCGACAGGTGCCAGTGGAACTTCGTTGGCCGTTGATGACAGTGTGTTCAATGATCATAGGAGCGTTGTCCAGTCTACTGTATTTGACCAGGCTCGTTTTGAGAGAGCATTCTTAAATCGGAATTGGACGAGCGTGATATACACCACGCAACCCTCCCAATCGCCAAATTTTGGAGGTGTTTCTGCCCTTTTAGCCGCCCTCTATGACTTTACGCCAGTCGCAATGCTGGGAGCAGACTCTGTCGTGGAGCATGCTCAGAGGATCAAACAACGTTTCTTGGGCGAAATGGCCCTGAACACTATCACGAACAATTCTCCGGTCACACAAAGCGGCAGCACCACGAATACCGAGCGCAGAGTCGTTGTAAACCTTCCTGTTGCAATTGCATTGGCTGTTTTGTTCACCATCTCAGCTGGGCTGACTAGCCTTGCTCTTTGGACCTCCCCCAGGCGTTCCCTCAATCTGCACAACGACCCTGCATCAGTCGCCGCAGTGATCAAACTGACCAATACCAACACCATACTTCGAGATTTTTTCAAGGCACGGAAGCCATTTCAATCTCTCAAGTCTGATGCGCACTTAAGGGCTACAAGGCACTTTTTACAAGATGGGGCTATATCGTCTGCCAAGAGTGATGTGCTGGACCCAGGTATGCACGTACTGCCTCAAATCTCGACATAGCTAACATGAATGTCCAGAGGAAGTCAATAGCAAAATGGAGAGGCGTAGCAACTGGAAGCCTTTTGCCCTTCAGCTCTACGCTGGACTCCTCTTATTGCTGTTTCTGGCACTTGTGTTTGCAGCTATACTGACTCTCTTCACCCTAGCCTATACAGTGGGTCTCTACGAGTCTGCTTTCACGTACCAGACAGACCTCGTCCCTTCCAAATCCTCACTATTTACGTTTGCACCTTATTCTATCGTTCCCACCTTTCTGGCTGTAGTGATTGGCCTGTGGTGGGATGATCTTGACGAGACCTTTCGCAGGTTGCAGCCTTATGTCACCATGGCTCAGAAAGCTGTACCCATCTCGCCGATTGTTGGCTTGTCATATCTTCCAACATACTCGATTGGCTCTGTGGCCAAGGCACTGAGGAATAAGCATGAATATGTTGCCTTGGTGTCAGCTGCGGCTGTCCTTGTGCAAGTGTTGACAGTGTCGATGTCAGCACTCTGGCAAAGAGCTGATGGATCTCGGCCAGGCGACATGACCCTTATACGCAGCCTAGAACCGAGGACGCAGCCATTGGTGTATACATTGGCGGGTAGTACATCAATGGGCTCTGGGGACCTGACGGGACAAGAGATCATCTCGAGCTTTTATGGCGATCTCTCCACAAATTGGCTGTACTCAGCTACATTACAGCTAGCGTACAACGGGTCACAACCGCCGTGGAGTCGTGATGGCTGGAGTTTTGTACCGGTCGACCTGTCCTCGGTGGCCGACTCTGCCATGTACAAGAATACACCATCGACGAACAATTCGGACCCAAACTCGGCGTCTTCAGCAAAAACCGTCAATGTCACGGTCACAACTCCTGCCCTACGTGGCAGTCTCAAGTGCAGTGCTGTGGGACAAGTAAATAACCTATCAAGCTGGACAACCGAGTGGGACTTGACCGACCGCATGGTCTGGAACGTATCCAAGAATCCCACCGAGCTTCGGAAGGGCTACGAGGTCAATGGCAATTTCGAGCTAGGTGCGATTGACGATTTCGCTACGACGCCAATTCTGGCTCAAGACCATACGCTGCTGTGCTGCAGGAACACATCCAGTGTCGATGCCAACAGCGGGACTTCCGCACTTGGATACTGGTCCAACAACTACGCGGAAAACCAGATGTACGACTTCGACGACGCGGACATCACTTACCCTCGCAACCTCACGATGAAGTGGATTCGCGGCACAACAGCGAGTCAGCTATACATGATGAACGAGACCTATGAAGGATATTATCACGGCGAGTATGGCGATTTCCGACATTTGATCTGGACCGAAGCGCCGCAAATGGCGGCCCTCAACTGCCAGCCTCGAATTGAATGGACGAACGCGAGCGTGACTGTGGACATGGCCACCGGTCGCGTGTACAAGTACAATATCGAGGACGACGACGCCATACAGATCCTCGAGAACGCCTGGAGCGACGCTTATCTCAACCACGACTACGTAGCTCCCGGCGACAACGCCAGCACGGGACAATTCCACAACCAGTACACCGTCAGTTTCGGCGTCTTGTTCCAAGACGCGATGCTCTTTGCTTCGGACCTCAAATACTTCTGGCCTTCAGGCGGAGGATCCGAGACTTTCGTCGAGGACCTGGACGACAAGAACTTCAACTTCCGGCTCGACCAACAAGGTCTGAACACCGATCTCATGTCGTATTCAATGTACCAACTCGCCAACGGCGATCTAGACGTGCTGATGGACACGACGCAGATGGAACAGCTAGGCCAGACGGTCTTCTCGACCTTCTTCCAGCACTTTGTATCCGCAAACGTCACGGCCGAAGGAGGTTGGGGTTTCCAAAAGATTGGCGCTACCTTGCCCGCTTACCTCGGCCCCTTGAGCAACGGGACGCAGCCGGATGCGAATACCAGCCTGACTTCGGACACGAATGCGCGCGTGCATGTCGAGATCTCGGTGGAAGTCCTCCAGATGAGTCCGGTTGCTGTGTACTTGTCGCTCGCGATCCTGCTGGTGTTGATGCTGGTCGCGCTGTTCGTGTACAGTGTTGGATATCGGCGGTTCCGGAAACTCAGGCACGACTTTGATGATCTGGCGAGCGTGGTCAGTGTGGTTTGTGACAGTGAGAGATTGCGCGCGTGGGTGACGGAGCATCCGGATCCTGAGACGTGGACGGAGAGAGCAAGGGCGAGAGGAGGGCAAGTGCCGCTCGTTAGGCTGGGCATGTTCCTTGGGAGTGATGGCGTGGAAAGATGGGGGATAGAAATTGTCGAAGACGCGGAGGAGGACGAGCAACGTACGACAGCCACCTAACAGTGGGGGAGAGCGGTCGGGGTGGGAGGAGAATGGCATCAGGTGGGCTTCAGTGGTGACGACAGACGGTGCAACGAAAGACATAGCGACCGACACAGCTAGTAACAAGAGACAGTTTTCACGATGCTGTGCACGCCATGGATCTAGGAAATTCTGAGACCACGATTTTGAGTATGGAGTTCCCGTTTCAGCAAAGAACCTCACAAGACTCTGCAGACATGATACTCTAATTAGTCAAATAGTATATCCCATGAAGCAGCTCATCAGCTCCCGTGCGTAGGGGTTGTATACGATACAAGAATCTTGACAAGGACAATAGCAAAGCCCTCAGCAGACGTCTGCTCTCCCGCCTGAGTCGGGCACCAGGCATCATTCAGCTTCTGGGGACGGTAAAGGTGGTGTTGACGGCAGCTGCTGCACCCACATCTTCTTGTCCTCTTGCATTCTGGCGGCCGGTCTCTCGGTGTTGCTCTGCTTCAAGAACTAGTTTCTGCTCCATTTCTGGATCGGACACCAATCCCATGTTCGAGCCGCCAAGGTATCGCCACAGCTGCCAGACTTCCTCGACGACAGCTTTCGGAGGCCCGACGCCGGGCCGGACGAGGAGGAAATGATCGCTCTGCTCGGTCTGCGAATTCGGGTGCTGCAGAACTGTGTGCTTGGCCACAAGGTCCGCCAGTGCAGATAGTTCTGGCGAGTCAGCGTCGTGGGATGCAAGCATCCTGGTCAAAGGGAAGACGGGTATACGGTGCGTGCCGTCAAGGCTGACCATTGGAGGAAGGAGCGGGTTCGAAGGAAGCGATGGGCTACCACCATCCAAACCAGGAGATCCGGACGGTGTGTCCGCTGACGCGGCGATCGAGGATACCAAGGAAGATGTGTCACCGCCGCCGATATGCAAGAGTATACTGCCTGATGGGCACTCCGGGCGTCGCGCGGCTGAATCAGCCTTGTCAGTGTCCGTGTTCGTCGGTAGAGCAAGCACTTTCACTTCCTTTGCATTCCTGAAGTCGTCCACTGCCTGCTCAGCCAGTGCCCTCAGCGCGAGGAGTATACGTTTCCGCATAATGCGCGCGATACGCTCGTGCACATCCTCCTGCCACTGCAATTGTTTCAGATAATGCTCGTGCAACTTGGGGCTGTCATCGTCACTACAGACACCCGTAGCGATGTCGACCATACGCTTGTTTAGAGCGTAATGCTGCGCCTTGGACATCGCTTCCCGGACGGGCGTGGGGACCAATCTCATCACATGGCCTGGTTTGGTCACTATCTCCTTCGACCCACGCCGCTTGCTCCGCTCCATGAAACTCAGCGTTAAGAGGCGGAACAAGTTCATATCAGACAAGATGCGTGATCGCGGTAACTCTTTGACCTTGTTTGTCCGCCCTGACGGTATGGATTGGGTCTCTTCTCCGCGCGCACGGCGCTCTTGAGCCGCTCGTTTGTCATCGCGTACTCGTCGCCAGTCTTCCTCGTAGACTTCCCGAGCCATTTTCTTTTCCAGCGCCGCGAGGTCTGCGAGGTAAATCGGCGAGACGTAGACCTGTTCTTTTTCCGGCTTCTCCACGAATCCGAGATCCGTGTGAAAGGGGGAAGGCAGTCTCGCGCCGCTGCCCTGGCATGCTCGTACGGGAGCAGCTAGCATTTGCGCCCAGACGTTGTGTTTCAATGCGTCCAGCTCTGGCCATGTCGGCCGTCTTTTCGGTCCCATATACTTCGGCCCAGTCCGTCTAAGTATGGGGGTCCTCGGGAGCGGACTCGGTCCTTGAGGTCCTGCATCGTTTTCTGACACATTCGCCGCTCTATGTTGGGCTCTCTCGACGGCAGGTCTGAGTTGGGAGAGCAGGTTCTTTATTTTCTCTCTTCCTTCGCTGCTGTACGGATTGAAAGTGTTCTTGCGATGCGATCTTAGAGGTTTCTTGTGCGACGATGAGACTTCCTCTTTCGCAGACAATTCGGTCTTTTGCGGAGTTCCATCCTTGACAGGATCTGCTGCGCTGGTCTCGTTGACGCCGAATGGACGAAAATTGTGGAAGGTTCGTTTCGATTTCGCACTGCTTCGAGGGCACGTGAGGAGAATGCTAGGCCGGCTTTGCTGTGCGACGGATCCGCAAAGAGTCCGGATGACTTGAAGACGCCATATAGAATATGGAGTGTGCCGGTATGGGCATTGAATGCTCATACCTCTTACATATCATGAGGTTGAGGTGTGTAATACTCGTAGTAGACGGAGGACCACCCATGACTCGACTTCGAAAAACAACCCATCGCCGCTTTAAGGTGTTGGTTCAGCCTTGCGCAGCTTTGCGAGTTCGTAGATTCTACCATAGTACTCACCCAGTACTCTCGGAATGTGTCAGTCTACTCTGTCGCATATGTCAATGCCAGGCGCACAAGAGTCTAGATTCGGACTCCAAAGTATATTGACATGCTCCCCAAGTATTCCACCTATCCGTACCCATGAACGCCGTCGCTAAGCTGAAGACAGTACGGATATCACAACCTCAAACATGAAAGCTTCACAGCCTCAAGACATCATGTATCCTGACATACTTCTCCGAGACCTGACACTCCATCAATGGCCTCCCTGTATCACGTATCTTCCATTGCCCGTCGTAGCTCTCATCAATGTGCAGCTGGCCCAACGAGTCGACTCCATAATTGTCCATGGTAACCATCTGACCTCCCACAGTCCAGTCGCTAATTTGTACATCGAATCTCACTCCTGATCCACCAGGGACAATACTCTGACCAAGGCCGATATGCCCCGTCGGCAGACCGTCTGGAAAGATGATGTTCTGGATGTTGAAATCCACAAAGTTCTGCAAAGGCGTGATCCGCATCAATCCAGGACAGATCCCCTCGCAGACGATGTTCGTAATATTCATGCTGATATACTTTGTCAAATCAGGTTCTCTGCCACTTTTGTAGAAGGGTGAAGCGCCGATGACGGCGCTCGGCACACCAGTTTCTGATTTCTTGTATCGTGTGTGGATGATGCTAAGGTCACTGATCTGCACACCAGTGACTCGGCGTGAGTCCCAGCCCATTTGGATGATGGGGTCATTGTGGCATTTCCAGATTATAACTCTTTCGATCAAGGCGTCGGAGTAATAAGTCTTGATGGCGTCGTCGTTGACGTGGTAGAAGACGTCGTGGACATGGCTATTGGGGTAGACCTGTGGCCCGTCTGTCTGATAGTAGAATGCCGCAACTTGTTTGTAGTCCGAGATCTCGACGGAGATGTTATCGCTGCCAATGAAGTCCATGGTGTTGAATGGAGGAGCATTGATCGTAGGGCCAACACAAGTCCAGGTTTGGTGATCATGGCTCAGGTTTTGATGTAGCCATAATCGAAGGCTGGTGCCATCTGACTTCAGTCCTCGATAGTCTGCCGCCCAGTTGGCCTGATAGACGTAGTGCTCGCCTGAGAGCACCCCATGGCCAGTGGCGTAGAAGTCCTCCTTGGTTGAAAACTCAATGGCTCCTTTAACGTACGCGCCTGGAGCTAGATACACCCAATATGTGTTTGGATGTAGTCGGATATGGTTCTCGCCTATTCTGCCTTGTACACCGAGAAGGTTCGAATCCATCCAGTATACACCTGGAGGGAAGTAGAGTACGCCAGAGGAGCCCCAGTCGCCTTGATTGATCGGGCCAGGCTGCATGACTATGGTGTCGGAATCCTGCACTGAAGGGATGAGGTCTTTGCGTAGAAAGGCGCTGGCGAAAATCATCAGGGCGTTGGTAGGCTCGACGCCCACAACCTCGCCACCGGACGACACATATTGCCGACCATCAGAACGATAAGTAAAGAGATCGGCGTCGAATTCCACAGAAAATCTGTAGCCTTTTGTATTGGCTGGTACGCGAATGATGATGCCGCCATCGTTTGAAGTAGTCATATCGAATGACAGTGATCGCGGTCGGACCTTGACTTCTGATGTGGGACCTAAGCTGCTTCCATCTCGACTGAGAATCTTCACATCCACATCAGAGGCGTACTCAAATTGCGACCAGGCCATATTGATGCCGCCATCAAGCTCAATGCTGATTCCGTCGTCTTCGTGATCAGGCATCGTCTCAGTGTATGGCGGATCCCATGGCGAATAGATTCTGCCATTTCCATTTCGAGGTATGGACTCATAGACGAAAGAGTTATGGTATTGATTTCTTCCTGCGTTGCTGACTTGTACCAGGTACTTCCGAGATTGACGGACATTTGCATTTGCTACTCTTGCCAGCGTATTGACTTCTCCAGTGCTATGCCACCACGTGCACAGCTGACTATCGCAGCAGGTGTAGTTAGCATAGCGTAGAGTCTTGTCCAGTGATCCAAGCGCGAGACCCACGCAAGTACTGGCCAGGATCAACCAGCGGAGGATGCCGCTTACCACGGCGAAGGGGACCATTGCGAGCTTTCAAATGGGAAATGAATATTTGACCGATGTCATCGCCAAAGGACGGCATCTTGCAGATCACTTCCATTCTCAAAGTCCCGACGATGGACTTACCTGTCTTGCTGTAATCCCACATTGCGGCCGAGATTTCTGTCGGTTGTTCGATCAGGCCTGGGCAGGAATAAGTACAGCACTTTGGTTCGAACAGAACTCGTGACCATTGCGCCGCTGCTCCTTCGACGGAGTGCAAATGCGCCTGAAATCGTATGAGCTCGCATGCACTCGTGAGAGCCGCGAGAGCCGTCGCGGACTCGGATGAACTCGCGACATGGTTGAAAACACTCCACTTTCGGCGACTTCTCTTAGCTTTGAGTCGGAAGAGCTCATGCGTCGTATTCGCGTAAACACGTCCTCAAAGGCCTCCGACCAAGACACAACTCTCGAATAAGGCGGCCCAGACTTTGGCATTGGCATTGCCATTATCATTGTCGTCGAATACCAGTATTAATATTGCCAGCTCAACTTCGATCCTTTGAACCTCACCATTGGAAATAATCAACCATGACCACTCTCGGCCTTTCTCCCACGACCTCGTTGGCAGCGCCAGCCGGCTTCCTCGCCTGGAACTGGTGCTTCGCCTACGTCGTGCTCTCCAGCCGCCCGTGGAAGCAAGCATGCGGAATCGATCACAACGGCAACCCACGGCAAGACATGGCCAAATACGCCGAAACCGCCATCCGCGAGGGCAAGATGACAAGGGCCCAACTCGAGAGGATTCAGCGAATCGAGGCTGCCAGTGCAAACTCGACGGATGGATTCGCCTTTTTCGCTTCTTCTGGTAAGTACCTAGCTAGGTAACATCCTACAGTACTCCGTATATTCCGTAGACTGGGGCGGCCCAGAAATGAGCTGGTACTAC